>NC_080411.1:27511250-28118125 GCF_030265065.1 Corythoichthys intestinalis
GTTATGTGTAAATAAGTTGTTACTTTGATATCAAAAGCTCTATTTGTTATGTTCACTATGATGTTTTGTAAAAGGAAAACATTATTCAGATGTTTGGGATGTAACTAAAGCAAAAAATAGCTGTCAAAGTTATGTTTGAAATGTTTGCTTTCACAAAAAGCTCAATTTCTCTGTTTTTTCATCAGAAATTGGGGAAAATTGCTCAAACTAAGCTATTTTCTAATGCAGATTTTAAAGAATGGAAAAAGATATGAACTCACTTTATTTTGCTGCTAAAAAAAGAGAGTCTTTCTTTTGGTGGGTTCCATGTTTATATAGCAATAGTAAAGAATTTTCTGTGGGCCTTGCAAAATCAGTCAAAATCCAGTAAAACGGCCGGGGGCGAAGGGCCTTGCTCTGGTGAAAATGGCTGGGAGTGAATGATTAAAAAAGTCATCCAGTGTCAATCATTTTTTTACCATTGACTTCAATGGCGCTGGAGTGGCATCACTCACTAAAAACCCTGAAAAAAAACACGATTTGGAAATACCGCATCCTTCTGCCATCTCGACATGGGAAAACAACATAAAGAAGTGGCCGAGGGTTACCACAAGTAAAATATTATTGTATTTTATTGACTCTATGGCAGTGGATGGAAACACCATCAGGAACCTGAAAAGCTCTGAGGCATTCCAGTACCTGCACAGCCACAAAGTTTGATGTGTCCTCATACACGAACACGGGAATTTTGTCTTCATGAAGGCGGGTGTAGAACCAAGCCAGTGCCTCAATGCTCCGTACCACAAGCCAATGGGTGCTGATAACACGGGAGGGAGACGTCGAAACTGCAGTCTGTACAGGCGTTCGTGTAGTCATGCTGCCGATGTCTTATGGAAGGTATGTTCTCCAGAAATACGAAACCTAAAATCTGGCACATGAAACAACTTGTTGCCTTTGCTGTTGATATTACGATGATGATTGTAAATATGAAATTTAATCATTTTTACTACAAATACTGCTGCTGCTAGCCTGTTGTTAATCAGTCCGTGTTGGATGGCACCGCATAAATGCAAGTGTTACAAGTTTTTTGTTCGTTTGTTTACAGGTGGGAAAACGCTGTTAGGCAAGGGAAGATAAGTTGATGTATGAATTTAATTGACTTTCATTTCTAGGAATTGTTGGATTTTTTGATCGGTCACGTGATAAAAAGAATTCTGAAGCGATGAACAATAAATCAAGAACCTTTTGTGTTGTTATTGGAGATTTCCGTAGAGTCGGCGGTGCAACCATTAGCTGAATGAAACCTTGTGCAGGTGACAGATATTATCTGAATTAGCCCGACGATGAGGTAACAGGCAGAAAATGAACAGACGCGTTTTCAGAAATGTTTCCGATAGGCAGAAATTCTTGACCTCCCGACCCAACAACATGCACCTTAAGTGATGTGTAACCAAATATGAACAAAGTCCTTTTGTATTACTTCTGGTATATTTCAGAATGTGTGCATACTCAATACTTACATAGATATAAACATTTTTCAGCAGTAAATCTTCTGGTTTCTGTAGACAGTGCCAGCAGTAAACCTTAGCAGGGGGCTTACAACTTCAGTTGTCAGTCCTCTTTCGAAACTTGTGCTCCATCTCTCTTTTCACTCCCAACTGAAAAGACAAAATGCTGCCGGGTTTTTGAAGATGTCTGCTATTCTTTCTTTTGTGTGTTTGTTTACGTGTGTGCATGTGTCTGCCCTGTTCTCCATTTCATTCTCTTTCATCCTGCCTCTTTCCTCTTCCTCGTAGCCTAAAGGATGGGATGCTTCCGACCTACGTTGTGTGTGAGTGTGTCTATACTCTTTCTCATTCAGTCACTCACAGGTATTTATACACCAACCTTCCTACTCCTCTGGGACATCCTGCCTGTTTGCGTTATTTCAAAGTTCAAGGCAAAGCAAGGCAGCCGGAGGAATCTTGCTTTCAGTGTCTCTGTTTTACGTCGTGTTCATTCTCCTCAGGAATCTTTGACCGGCCCTACGGCAGGGGAGTAATGGAGGGTTTCTAGAAAAAAAAGAGGCTTGCTGATTATGTCTAGCTTTTATTGAACAATGTTAATCCTGGATGTTTTGTCAAAAAAGCATGTCTTTTAATGGATGGTGTTTGTTTCAGACGGAATGTGACCTGGAGAAAGGTTTGGAAATGAGGAAGTGGGTCCTGTCTGGGATTTTGGCCAGCGAAGAAACATACCTCAGTCACCTGGAGGCATTGCTACTGGTGAGACACAGTACTCATTTCCTCTATTTAGCAAGAGATCTGTTACTCATCTAGTCTGCTGTAGTTATTTTAAAACTTTTCTGTTTCTGGCTCCTCTCTGTACAACATGTTGTGATTGAAACCCTTTTGAAAGAAACCTTTGACTGACATCAAAATGTCAATAAGGAACATAAACCGCAAGCATATTCTGACCTGTTTCTTGCACCTTCTCTACCTTTCAGCCAATGAAGCCTTTGAAAGCGGCGGCCACAACGTCGCAGCCTGTGCTTTCCATATCCCAGATCGAAACTATCTTCTTCAAAGTGCCTGAGCTCTACGAGATCCACAAGGAGTTCTACGATGGACTCCTGCCTCGCGTCCAGCAGTGGAGCCACCACCAGAGAGTTGGGGATCTCTTCCAAAAACTGGTAGGGAGAATGAAAGATATCTAACGTTTGTATGTGTATGAACTTGCACAACTTGCTTATCAGAGTAATGAGGCTGATCCTGGAAAATGTTGACAAGACAGACACTGAGGAAGTCCAAGCTAATGATCTGATCTCTGATTTCCTTGAACACTGTAAACTAAAACAGAAACACTCGGCAGTTTTTCTTTTATTCTTGGAAATACAGTATTGCATAATATCAAAACACTGAATAGCTAACTCTTTACATTAGAAATCAGCTGCCTACTCTACTCAAAAGAAAAACTTCTTTGATGACGAAAATGTACATATCATGGAGAAAGATTTTACAAACAAGTGGGTGAGGTTATACGACACCACCTATCCACAACACACAATGCAGTCCTTTCATCTATTGCAAAGAGATTTAGTAATGTAGCTTTTAACAAAAACAATACAGCCACTTTTGACCTTCTTGTTCTAAACCATTGTTACAAATTAAGGGAATTATAACCAGTGTTGTTAATAACGGCGTTACAATATAACGGCGTTATGTATGTATGTATGTTGGCGTTATCTTGGCAACGCCGTTACCGTTACTGAGGCGGGAAAGGCGTGCGTTACTATGCGTTACTAAGTTGGTTGAATAAAAAAAGTCTGAGAGAAACGGACTCACGGGGACGAGAGCAGAGCAGCAGTGGGGAAGACGCCGTTGCAACCGCGATGCTAGGTGGCTCCAATAATACCTGACTGTAGCCATAGCCGACAAACTACGCCCACATGACACGGTAGATATCATATTATAGAACTAGATGCAAAAACTGACACAGCTGCATTGCCAACATGTTTTAAGGACTACATGCGTTACTAAACAGCCGCCATCTTAAAGCAGTAGACCTCTCAGGAAGGCCCTGATGTAGACATCCTTCCTAGCGAACCTAAGTAACTTTTTTTTTTTTTTTTTTTTTAATCTAAAATGCTTCTAAATCGGCAAAATCTTAACTTAAATCTATCTTTAAATGATGAAACAGTTTTAAAACTTACACATGTTTAAAGTAGACAGAAGGGAACTAATGCAATAACGGGAGCAATTTTAACAACTTTAACGGTTGATTCACAACTTTAAATGACTTCCACACATAGCAAAGGTTACTAGCTAGTTATCGCAATACCCTTGTGTCTAGTTAAGTGGAGGGTAAAGGGGCTAGGGCCAATTGTCCCCCAAATCCTTTAAACTTTACATTGTGTGACCTGTTTTGTTTTGTTGTTTTTTGTTTCTTGTTTTTTTTTTTTTTTTTTTTGAAAAAAAAAAAAATTATCACTAGTTACTTTGCCAAGTAACTAATTACTCTTACATTCAGGTAACTGAGTTACTAACGCAATTACTTTTTGGGAGAAGTAATTTGTAACTGTAATTAATTACTATTTTAAAGTAAAATTAACAACACTGCATATACTGTATATAGATATAACTAGATGCAAAATGACAGACACGGCACTAGATGCGTTAGTAAACAGCCGCCATCTTAAAGCAGTAGACCTTTTATTACGGCTCTTTTGTAGAGAACCTTCCTAACGAACCTAAGTAACTTTTTATCTAAAATACTTCTAAATCGGCAAAATCTTGACTTGAATCTATTTTTAAATGATGAAATAGTTTTAAAACTTTCATTTGTCGAAAGTAGAGAGAAGGGAACTAATGCAATAATGGGAGCAATTTTAACAACTTTTAACAGTTGATTCAGGGTGAAGGGTAAATTAGGGTAAAGAATTGGGCTCGGACCAATTGTACCAAAAACCTTCACAAAAAAACTTCACATAGTGTGGCCAATGTTTTTTTTTTTTTTTTTTTGAGGAAAAAAAAAGTAATTGTCACCAATTACTTTGCCAAGTAACTAATTACTCTTACATTCAGGTAATTGAGTTACTAACGCAATTACTTTTTGGGAGAAGTAATTTGTAACTATAATTAATTACTTTTTTTCAGTAAGATTAACAACACTGATTATAACATTGTGGACTCCACTTAAACAACTCTCCAATGCAAATTAGTGCCAATCATTGTGAACAGTGAACAATCATTGACTTGAACAAGTCTGGAAAGTCACTTGGAGCCATTTCAAAGCAGCTGCAGGTCCCAAGAGCAACAGTGCAAACAATTGTTTGTAAGTATAAAGTGCATGGCACTGTTTTGTCACTGCCACGATCAGGAAGAAAACACAAGCTATCACCTGCTGCTGAGAGAAAATTGGTAAGGAGGGTGAAGATTCAACCGAGAATCACCAAAAAGCAGATCTGCCAAGAATTAGAAGCTGCTGGAACACAGGTGTCAGTGTCCACAGTCAAGCGTGTTTTGCATCTCCATGGACTGAGAGGCTGCCGTGCAAGAAGGAAGCCCTTGCTCCAAAAGCGGCACCTTAAGGCTCGACTGAAGTTTGCTGCTGATCACATGGACAAAGATAAGACCTTCTGGAGGAAAGTTCTGTGGTCAGACGAAACAAAAATCGAGCTGTTTGGCCACAATGCCCAGCAATATGTTTGGAGGAGAAAAGGTGAGGCCTTTAACCCCAAGTACACCATGCCTACCGTCAAGCACAGTGGTGGTAGTATTATGCTGTGGGGCTGTTTTGCTGCCAATGGAACTGGTGCTTTACAGAGAGTAAATGGGATAATGAAGAAGGAGGATTACCTTCAAATTCTTCAAGATAACCTAACGTCATCAGCCCGAAGATTGGGTCTTGGGCGCAGTTGGGTTTTCCAACAGGACAATGACCCCAAACACACATCAAAAGTGGTAATGGAATGGCTAAGTCAGGCTAGAATTAAGGTTTTTGAATGGCCTTGCCAAAGTCCTGACTTAAACCCCATTGAGAACTTGTGGACAATGCTGAAGAAACAAGTCCATGTCAGAAAGCCATCAAATTTAACTGAACTGCACCAATTCTGTCAAGAGGAGTGGTCAAAGATTCAACCAGAAGCTTGCCAGAAGCTTGTGGATGGCTACCAAAAGTGCCTAATTGAAGTGAAAATGGCCAAGGGACATGTTACCAAATATTAGCGCTGCTGTATGTATATTTTTGACCCAGCAGATTTGATCGCTTTTTTCTGTTCACCCATTATAAAGTCATAAAAGAACCAAACTTCATGAATGTTTTTTGTGACAAAGAAGTATCTGTTCCAATCACTCTATCAGAGAAAAATCAGAGTTGTAGAAATGACTGGAAACTCAAGAGAGCCATGACATTATGTTCTTCACAAGTGTATGTAAACTTTTGGCCACAACTGTAAATAAACCAATTTATTGTGATAAACAACAAAATTGCAATAACTGCATTAACCATCAAAGTGAAGTCTAACTAACTGTAGTCTTGAAACAAATCTGAATAAGTAAAAATATTGCAATAAAATAATGCAAACTGGTTAGACTAAAAAGAGTAGTTGAGATCTGTCATGACAGAACATCGCTTCAATGATATCTGGAGCAATCTAGCGTCGTGAATGGGTATAATGTCTAGACTGCGAATATAAGACGACCCCCTCTTTTTCAGTGTTATTTCCATGCAAAAAACACCGTCTTATATTTGGGCCAATACGGTGTTATTATTCCAAATTTATTCATAATTTATGTGTTTTGCTCTGTGTAATTGCTATTTGCCATAGTACCAGCAGTATTTATGAAGGATTTGATGTAGGTTTTCGGGCTGTGGAACTAATTAATGGAATTATAATGTATTCTTACGGGAAAATCCTGCTCGACATACGACCATTTCGACCTACAAATGAGGTCCTGGAAACAATGAACTTCGCATGTAGAGGTACCACAGTACTGTAGTGTTTGGATTATAAGGTGCACCTGACTATAAGTCTCACCCACCAAATCTAACAAAAAAACTGTATTTGTTCATATATAAGCCGTACAAAACTTTAAGCTGCCGGTGTACTTACACCACACTCCATGAAGCTCATTGGCTTGTAAAAATCAGTAAGTAAACCACTATAAGACCACGCACCAGACTATGCTAGTAGGCCCACGGAGCAAAGCTGGGGGAAAACATGACGACTGATGATTTATAGTTTGAAAATTAGAGTACTTTATTTCGAAACTACAAGTTTTCCCGTTGAAAGTCATCCCCACCAAAGATTAAACCTCAAACCTATGTCCTTATCAGTCAAAATTGAGAATTATTTTCCTGCAGAAATCAATCATTCTGTAATGCGGTCTGCACCCTAGTTACTTCCGGCAATGATGTCAGAACCACATGTACACCGTTCTCCTTAATCACTTAGACAGCAGCTCAATTAACCCTCAATGAATTGGTTGTTAATTCTCTCCAAAATGCTGCTGCTCACCCACTTCTCTTGGCCCCATTCAGCCCTTCTTTTGTCTCGCCCTCGGCTCTCACCCTCCCGGTCTCTCATGCTCTAGCACACACACGAACAGAGGGAGGTGCAAGCTTGTTCCACAATGCTGCCTTTTTGCTTCATGCAGCTGAGACCATCACAGCACAGTGTGCTTTGTGCCTCAAAGACAGCTCTCTCACTCTGTCTCCATCTCTCTCTCTTGTAGTCTATTTGTTTTCTGCCATCTTGCAGTCACATTACCTTCCTTTGTAATGAGATCACCTTCACTCAGACAGTAAACGATGTGGATATGTTGCAGTTTAGTCTAAAATTGTCGACACAGCACTAAAATAATTACAGCTGGTATCTCCATTGAGCGAGTGTGAAAAAAGAGCCTATAGGGGCTTAATGGCCTTGACCTCTTTGAAATATGACCTGGTATCTAATGAACTGATGGCTTGTGACTCTTAGAAAGTCCTAGAAACCCATTGTACCTGGAACTGTAGCTGAAAGCTGTCATAGTGTTTGGCTCTACAGGGGGTCCTCGGTTTACAGGGTGGCAGACATATGAAGTTTAGAGATTACCAAGAATAAATCATCATCACAGCACAAGTTGTGTGCAATTCTGCCAAATTGAGTTATTACCTTAGTTATAGCCTTATTAGGGCGTATTCACACCTGCCCTGTTTGGTCCGGACTACACATGTACCGATTACCGGTTTCAAGGTATACCATGGTATGAAAACGTCACAGTTTCAAAACCATAAAAAATTTCCGTCATACCATTCCTGCGGTCTTAGGTATTTTTATGTCCCAAAAATGCAGAAGAAATCCCTCGCTTGCAGTTGCAAGGCTCAACTGTCCCCCACCGGTTGTTGCTCAGTGAATCAGCCGTGCTACACGATGGCTGGAGGAGGTGAAACTCATGAACTTTTTCCCCCATTCGAAGAAAACAAAATCACTGGTATTGGAATACTTCGGCTACAGAAAAGTTACAGACTGCTGCGGCTTAGAGGAGGAGGGCTAACCGACATGTAAAACATGTTTGCGGAGGGTGGCTGCCGAGCAGGCAATACCTCCAATATGATTTCACATTTATACAAAATTAAAGGTTAGTAAACACTGTCATGAACATTTCCCACCGGCGAGGAGTGTTAACTCCAGCGTGTTTAGTGTGTCTAGCGGTGGTAAAACGATTCTCTCTGGCAACTAACTGTGTTGAGAAAGCGAGTGTGTGTATAATGTAAACATGATACGAGTCATACACACGTGCTTATTATGGAATATAATTCAATCATTTTTGTTCTGATGCTAATAATGTTGAGCTGTGGCTGTGGGTTAAGGCTCACTTAAAGGACTGCATTCATTTCAATTTTATATAGAATATTTCAGTTATTTTTTTGTCTATTTCAATTTAATATTATACTTATGTTCCAATTTGCTAATATGTTTTGAAAGGAAAAATCCTGTTCAATGGAAAAAAAAGTGTTGTTTTTTTGTTTTGTTTTTTTAACCCAGATATCTCAGAGTAACACGTTTTAGAGCTGTAAGTGCAATACCGTGATACCATGAAACCGTGATATTTTAGCTTAAATGCTATCATACCGTCAGAACCAAATAAAAGTTTGTGGTGCGCATCTTTTGGGCTGGTGTGAATACAAACCAGCGAACTCTGGTGCGGACCAAACAGCCGGTCCGAGACCTCGCCACAAAAGTGGTCTCTGTTCGCTTCCAAGTGGACCGTTGTGCGGTTCGCTAGAGGTGTTAAGCGACCTCACCGTGGTCTGGACCATAGCTGAAATCACATACCATTTTGCACGTAACAAGCTTCCATAGCAAGGAAATATTGTTTGGTTAGCATCACAGTCCGTGGTTAGCGGTAGGTCAGATAACATGAGTCGGGGTTCAACGTTTAGCAATGAGGAGCGGAATTTCTACAGTCCTTGTAAAATGAACGTGGCATCAAAGGCCTCTGATGTTCCAAATTTCCCACAAATGCTTGTAATTGGATAGAGCAAAGCATTATGAGCACGTTTGCAGTACTCTCAAGCTCCGTGATTGTTTACTTCCTTATTTTACCGTGTTACCCCACCTAGACCGTTTTGTCCAATGATTGAACGATTTTTGTTGCTTGCTCCAATTGCAATGTGAAAAGGAACCACATCAAAAAAGTCCGGACCAAATGTATTTTGGCGAGAACCAAAGAAAGCGAACTAAGGCATTTCCCCGTGTGAATATGCACTTAACCCCTTAGATGCACAAGTTACTGGACCTTACACTCTTCCATAAGTGGGTCAAAAATGACCCATATTACAACCAATGTAATGCCATTTTGGTGAAGAATAATCACTTGTATATTAATTACTATGATATTTAGGGCCACACAAGAATGATTTCATGCTTGAAATATCTTTATGATATAATTAACATTTTTGGGGGAAAAAAAACAAAAAAAACAGAACAGCATTAGACTTCATCTTTCCTTGTATTTTATCATCAATGATGAAGAGCTCCCATGCATCTTTTTGGTGAGACGGCAGTGCTCAGCCCTTGTGGTGGCACCGTCTGATTTCTGAGGATATTGTGTCTCTGTGTTCTGCCCTGGGTGGGTGGTAATTCTCTCTAGTAAAAGCCCTACCAACTCATTCTGTTGGCCATGATTTGGAAACTTTCTTCTTCAGAGGACACATAAGTGGAATCTTATGAGTCAGATTGATCCTGTTCAGTTGGATTTCCAGGTGGACAACTGCCCCTGCCACCTGGACAATAGTCTGGGTCCTCATCATCAGAAATTTCGGACAACCCGGTCACTGGCTCTCCATCAGCCAACATCTGTAGGACCATTTCACTTGTAAATCTACCACAAATCCGATTTTTTTCGTGTTTCGACTGAACAGAAAAAGTCGCATAAAAGTAGACCATTTTCAAATTCGATCCAGGTCACTTTTATATGTGGTTAAAATCCCATCTGGCCACATTTTTTTCCAGAATGTGGCTGCGGTCCGAACTGTCAAGTCCCCCAAATTGCAATTCATGCAGCAATTAACATGAGCAAAGGGCGAGAGAGACAGGGTGCTACGGTAGCGTTGCATCTGCGCATTAGCGTTAGCGCCTAGCTTGAACGTGGCTTTTTGGGAAGGAGCGGGCTTGACAACAGTCACAAAAAAATAATATGGGTTGAGAATAAGCCTGACAATGCTCGGTTTTCTCTCTGCTCCTATGCTCCTGAGCATGCGGGCCAGTTTGTTCAGCGCATCTCGGACTGCGAATTAGAGCGAATTTGTGATACTTGAACAGGCTCAAAGGACAAAGGCAGTCTGAACGGGTACGCCAATAAAACAGATATGACAAAAAAAATCATAATTGTGCATTAGGACCTGCGGTATGAACCTAGACTTAGTTAGCTAGCTAGTTACAAAGTAGGTTAATTTGTTCATAAATAATAATAAAGAGTGATGAAAGACACACACACAAAATACTATATGCACATAACACTTACAGTACACATATTGTTGCTGTGTAAAATACTCTTCTTATGGGATGTCACTTTTTTACATACCTAGTCTGTGTGGTCCACGGTAAATTTATTCCTGGCAGCCAAAGTTCATAAGAATGAAAGATTCCCATTGGATTCCATAGAAAATGCATGTTGGTCATTTTTGACTCAATTGTGGAAGCTTAAGGTAGCAATACAAAAATGACAATCTCTTCAAATATATAAAAAGTTCATCAAAAATTTGAATGGCCTGGAATATGAATTGATAACAATTTTTCATTCCGAAGATATTTCAAGAAAACAACCTCACCGGGTCATTTTTGACCCACTTATGCATCTAGGGGTTAATGACCCTGATGTGTTAGTCTTACAAATATTTACTATAATTATGTCTTTATTAGACGACCGTACATTCCAATTGAGCTATTCCATCTTAGACTGGGGAGTCTGTATTGCTTTGACTGTACTGTATTATTTACAGCTCAAGGTTGGTATCAGCTGAGCACTTATGTAACTATAGCGCAAAGTACCGGTTGGAGTTAGCCTAGAGCAAAAATTTTACCTTTTTATACTCAAACATGACATAATTACAGTCGGCCTTAAAACCTTTTTAAGCTACCCAGCATGTAATCATGGATTCCTTTTCGAAACATAAACGTGTTTACGCTCTGTGTATACATTAATGCACCATGTACTTGCTGACATGCATTTCTTTGCAAAGATTTTCTCTCTTCCTTCAGCAACTACTTATATGCTCATTTTACCATTAAAATAAGAGTCGAAGCCTACACAACAGTGGCTGTATTAGAGGATAAGATTAGATGGGAGCCCAAGAAGCGAGAAACGGAGGTGGAGATTTTAAAGAGTCATCTCGAGCCGAGTAAGGATGGCAAGTGGATTTAAGGCTCATAGCTTTGACAGGCTTAGGAATCATGAAACATCAGAACCAGAAGGAGGGTTTGGGGAGAAAAGAAGACGAGGCAAAGCACTGGTGACAGGTCATGAGAGTGAGTGTCAAACGCACGTGTTTGAAGGCTGAAAATAGGGTTGAATTACACCGTCGCTGCTACCCCTCTGAGAATACGCTTCATCCAAAACTGCAAAATGAGGCTTTTACGCTACTGAATAAAGCAGGAAGCCTGTCCACTATAGTGAAGGCTTTATAATGTTTCTCTGCAGATGTGGGATACATCTCACTACATGCTGTTTATAAGTTTCTCGGGGGTTGCTGGGGAATGCAATTTTTGTTTTAGGTTTGACAGCTGTTTTTGACTAATTCATGGGCGCGGAATCCTTGACTAATTTCAGTTTTTCTCTATTCTAGTTTTTGAACGATATTATTCCCCCCCCCCCCCAATAAAAAAAAAAAAAAACTGCAATTATCATATGTGCTTGTTTTATAAATAATTTCAAATATTGAAATACAAGGACATGAAAGAGGCAGGCATGACTGCAGTGTTTTGTACATATAATAACAATTTTGTAAGTCGTGGGGTGAAAAAAAATTGACATTATAGAGAAAAAAATCCCACCGGTTGTGGATTTTGCACCCAAAAGTTAGTATAAAACATCTTTCAGACCTGTAACAACACATTTCCCCTCCAAATTGTTTCACAGTGTATTTGAACAGATGGTCTTGAATGCTGTAAGGACCGCAATAATTGTTTTGTTGCATTTCTAATGACTGCGTGAGGGTATCTTCTATCTTATTCCTCAATACTCGTGTATTGAACATGTTTTTGGCTTCTGTATTTTGTACATTCATAAAGTTCGGGAAGTAAGTATTTGAATCCCTGTTTGATACTTAAAGGGATCCACGGATAGAAAGACTTGTAATTCTTCAAAGATAAACATTATGGATTAAAATAGTTTGATATTAAAACCCCTTTTGATGTTTTTGGTTTTGTACAATTTATGAAATTAGTTTAACTATTAGGTTCCTATTGTTGTTGACGTCGCAGGGTGGTGACGTCACTGTGTTACGCTGAGTATGACTCTAGCGACATAAACATGTTATCTGTTCAACCCTTTCAATTTGAACCCAAGAGGAACATTATTGAGCATTGCGACACTGTCGATATTTCACAAAATGAACAGCAAAAGCAAAATGAAGAGGAAAGACGGGATGAGACAAGACGAAAGTATGACAAACCCGGTGTTCTGCCACAATGTGCTACACTGGCAAAACATCTACAATAGGCGAATTTGACTCCCAAAATACCACCGTGCGCTTTCAGCCCGTTTTGTTCAGATGCGTACAGACAGAACATACTGAAAATGCCTTAAGAAAATACTTAAACGTAGTAATATCAAATAAGGGTGTTTTAAATCAAAGCCGTACCGGGGGTGGTGTATGTGACCTCGGGGAAACGTACGTTTTGCCGTACGAGAATAAAGTGTACTTGCACACCCACTCAGTAGGTGGCAGTGGCACTCTCATTTTCAGAGTGTGCGCAATATTTTTGAACATAATAAGACTACACATAAAATAGTAGGAGATGAGGAAAGACCAGTCTGTACACTATGAGTAAAAATGTTTGCAGTGGACAGCGGGAAGCCAAATCAATAAAGACATTAGACCCCGATCACATTGATAAGACGCTTGATTGTGATTGTAGAATAAAGAGAAAAAATGGAACGACTCTTTGTGTAGCCCAAAGTAGTGGAGTAATAGAAGCTTTTTTCTTAACAAAACTACTCAGTTTTTGGATCATTTACTCATAAATATGAAGGTGACACAGTGTAGCCATGCCTTGTTTTATTCATTTATTATTTATTTAGTTAGTGAGTTAGTATCTTTGATAGACAGTTACGCTTTCTCCTTTTTGCAGTTAAATTGGTACTTGTGTGCCCCTGAGACAAGCATCATAAAATTGCCTCTGCTCTTACCTCTTTTATGGTGATGTATTATTGCTGTACTAAGTCTTACTACCTTCTACAAAAAAAAAAAAAAAAAAATAATAATAATAATGTAGTACTCCGCGGGATCAGTTACAAGTATTGTTTACTTCCATCTGATTGTGTTTATTTTCTCTACAGCTTATTGTCGTTAAGGAAATAGAGTTCTCAATACTTTCAGTGGATTTTCCACACATGACCCCACATTCCTGCCTAAATGAATTGTCACGCGCTGCCGTGACAGCACAAGCTGGTTAAGTTTCTCAAGACAAAATAAAGCAATGAAATGGCATTTTTAAGACATTCGATAGATTTGTGTGTCTCCAGCTTGTGACAGGGACTATCTAAAAGTAAAATTTGAAGAAAGAAAATAGCGCTGCAAAAATCGCCATCATGGCCGACATTAAGATTCTGTACATACAGTGCGTGTTCATTGAAAATGAGGCGTTTTAGTTACCAAAAGGTATAGATATCTAGTATTACTCTGAGCATCCTATAATGACCATGTAAATATTATATTATCCACATCAGTATTAAATATCAACTTTAGTCTGTAATGTAGGGAAATAAAAAAAATACTTAAAATATATTTATTATAAATTAATAATAATTCTAATACCAAGAATAAAATGTAGTACAAACATAGTAAGTTACTTAAAGATAAATTGTATTTAAAAAAGTACATATGAGCAGAGCGAATTACTTACAGGGTTAAAAATAAATAAATAAATAAATAAATAAATAAATAAATAAATAAATTGAAGGCACTGTAACTTTATGCATAGTTTGAACCTTTCAAGGTCCCCTTTCATCATTTTTTGAAAATCATTTTTATAATCTTTGATGTAATTTTATCAGGTTCGCAAGATACGAGTATGTTTGCATTCCAAATGCCTGAAATGTCTTTTCATGCTACTCTAATTGGTCTTTTTCACATGGCAGTTGAGACGACCAGATTTCTCATGAATATGTGGCATGTAAATAAGCTTTGCACTAATTGCATCTAATTTAAATATGGGAAACAAGCAAGCTCTGATTGACTGTTGGCAAGAACTTGGATGACAAGTTTCATTAATATAACGACTTCACTTTTTGATCAACTGTTGTTCGGTGTTACGGTGTTAGACGTGTTGCTGCCATTGGGGAGCAGAATTAACCAAACATCAGCTCACTATACAAGCTCACAGAGCAGGAGATGTCGATTTTTCACTGTGCATTATGCATGTGCTGGTGCTAGATTATGACGGTATGATAATCTTAAGCAAATATACCGCAGATTCATGGTATCACAGTATTGCAATTACTGTATATCTCTAAAATGTGTTATTTTGAGATGTACAGGTTAAAAAAAAACTTTCCATTGAACAGGACTTTAAAAAATAACATCAACATGAATATAATGTTAAATTACTGTATTTTTCAGACTATAAGTCGCAGTTTTTTTTTTCATAGTTTGGCTGGGGTTGCGATTTACTCAGGAGCGACTTGTGTGTGAAATCATTACATCATTTCACATGTTATTTTGGTGTTTTGGAGTGACACTGATGGTTTGGTAAACTTGTTAGCATGTTCATTATGCTATAGTTATCTGAATATCTCTTAATAGCTGTTACGTTAACATACCGGCCACGTTCGTATTTCGTTGTTCATACATCATGTAACATTATCATACTGTACATTTATTCAGCGTGTTGTTCTCTATTCTATACTTATTTTAAATTGTCTTTCAAGAGGACATATGTGTTCTATGTGTTGGATTTTATCAAGTAAATTTACCCCAAAAATGCGACTTATACTCCAGTGCGACGTGTTTTTTCCCCCTCTTCGTTACGCAATTTAAAGCTGGTGCGACTTATACTCAAGTGCGACTTAAAGTCTGAAAAATACAGTAAATAAATAACGAAAAATAAATAACTGAAATATTTTAAATAAAATTCAAATAAATAGAACTTCAACCCTAAGCCACAGCTCAAGTTACTCAACATTAGAACAAGAACTCTTGCTAATATAGAACTGGATTTAAATAATATATGATCAAATTGATTTTATGTAAAACACATACCACTACTACTATTAATATTAATTAGGTGAATATTAATGGAGAGCAATAGTAAGAGACAGAGCGTGTATATGACTCATATCATTATTTACACATAATACACACACACACACCCGCTTTCAACACAGAAAGTCGGCAAAGAGAAAAAAACACCACAGGCTGTATTATGAAAATTTTATTTTGAACAGATGTTTACAATGGCGGAAGACGTTACAAAAGTCTGCTAATGGTAGAGAGGAAACTAGTTGGCGATCTTGGCATGCTAACTAGCCATGTTATCCACCAAGCTTACGTTATAGTATTTCTTTTACCATCGCTAGACACACTAAACACGCTGGAGTGAACTCTCCTAGTTGTTGGGAAACGTTCATGACAACGTTTACTCACCTTAAATTTTGTGTAAAGTGACTGATGATGGTCTGTGAAATCATGTTGGAGGTGTTTTTTCCCCTGGCAACCACCCTCCGCAAGCATGTTGGCTGTCCTTTATCCTCTAAGCCGCGGCCGTCTGTTTATTTTCGGTAGCCGAAGTACTCCCGTACTAGCAAGTTTGTTTTTTTGAAGGGAGGAAAAAACCTAAGGTGTAGTCACCCACAGACACGGGACAGAGCAACAATCGGAGGGGCAGGGGTAAGCGCTGCCGCTCCAAGCTACGCATGTCTTGCTGCATTTTTTTGGGACATAAAAAATAGCTAATACCGTACTACGGTATGACGGAAAATTTTAGTGGTTTTGAAACCGAGGTTTTTATACCAAAGTAAACCTTGAAACCGGTAACCGGCACATGTCTAGTATGGACCATACTTGGAGAATCACTAATAGGTTGCTTGTTTATTTAGTGTGTGACCCAAAGAAATTCATGTCGCATGTAACACTTATCTCAGTTTCCACCAAAAAATGAGACATCCCCTGATCTGAACATTGACATTAAATATATTTCGCCACATCCGAACGTTAAGTGTCACATGGTTCTAGTTCTTGTTAGACTCACAAAGCCAAAATTGCAACAAAAAAGGAGTCCAAATGAGTGTGCACTTACTACAGATTATTTGGCTAAACCATAGTCTCGTTTGCATCCTGCCATTTCCATGATTACACCGATTTTATGCACAGTCAGGTTTTTAATCCCGAGTGCAGTGGTCCGGCAAACGCTCGAAATAAATCAGAAATACGCCAGCTCATTTCCTGCCCAAGAAGCTCACCAATTAGTTAAATTATGTAGGTCAATATGCTCTTGTGAGTGTCTGTGGGATTCTGGTTCTCACACAAAGCCTGTGTGCGCTGCTTTAGTGTCTTTCTTTGCCTTTTGTTCTGCACAATTGATTGTCCCTTTGTGAGCTTTGGAGATAAATTTCAGCTCCCTAAATGTGCCTTCATAGTTTCAGTCGCACAGTCTTACGAGTGTCTATGGCAGTGGACGCACACCAAGGTTGCATGCAGTTGCTTTCTCATTACAATGCATACCACAGTAAGAAATTACAATTAGGAAGACATGATGAATGTCTGCATGTATATTTTCTGTAGCACTCATTAAGGTCACGGGTGATCTGAAGTTAATCCTGGTTTGGGCGGAACTGATAGCAAGCCACTCTGAAGGCGCATAGAAACAAACACACATTCACGTTCACATTCACACCCATGCACAATTCAATTACGCTAAATGAATTTTGGTGAACTTGTTGAGATTGTCTTAGAAAAGAGAGTTGTAACCAGTGTTGTTAATCTTACTTTAAAAAAGTAATTAATTACAGTTACAAATTACTTCTCACAAAAAGTAATTGCGTTTTTTTATTTTTTATTTTAAAGGGTTTTTTTGGTGGTGGGGGGGACAATTGACCCTTGCCCAATTCTTTACCCTAAACTTAACTAGACACAGGGGTATTGTGGATATTGCGATAACTAGATAGTAACCTTTGCTATGAGTGGAAGTCATTTAATGTTGTGAATCAACCGTTAAAGTTGTTAAAATTGCTCCCGTTATTGCTTTAGTTCCCTTGTCTACTTTTGACATGTGAGATTTAAAACTACTTCATCATTTAAGGATAGATTTAAGTCAAGATTTTGCTGATTTAGCAGCATTTTAGATCAAAAGTAACTTAGGTTCGCTAGGAAGGTTCTCTACAACAGAGCCTTCTTGAGAAGGTTACTGCTTTAAGATGGCGGCTGTTTACTAACGCATCTAGTTCTTTATTATACATGTTGCTAATGCAGCCGTGTCTGTCATTTGCATCTAGTTCTGTATATATTTGATATCTACAGAAATATCATGTGGGTGTAGTTTGTAGGCTATCGGCTACAGTCAGGTATTATTGGATCCACCTAGCATAGTAGCATCGCGTTTGCAACGGCGTCACACTCCCTTGCCTCCTCCCCACTCCTGCTCTGCTCTCTCGTCTCCGTGAGTCCGTGTTTCTCAGACTTTTCTCGCATCAGTCAAGCAACATAGTAACGCACGCCTTTCCCACCTCAGTAACGGTAACGGCATTGCCAAGATGAGAAAAGTAATTAATTAGATTACTCACTACTGAAGAATATAACGCCGTTAGTAACGCTGTTGTATTCTAATGCCGTTATTAACAACACTGGTTGTAACAAACATCTGACGCAGTAGTGCCATGAAATACAGTATAGTGCCAATTTTTATATCGGCAGATTACCTCAGTTATTTTTGTGGGGAGCTTCATTAATAGAAAAAAAATAAAATAAAATCTGACCCCTACTTCTAAGTGCAAACTCCAAATTTGTAAATCGTCCATTCATTTCGGCTGACGTATATTGGAAGCATAATATCAGTTGGTGTCATTAATTGACCTTTAAGGTGGTTTTCCAACTGCCAATATACATTACAGAAGCACGATCAAACTTTGAAAATGTGATTCCATTTTAAGTGCTGCATAAGATAGCATTGACATGTAATCTTATTTGTATTTCCTTGAGATTGAGTTCCAGGTCCACATGATTTAGTGCAGTTTTTTTCAACCTTTTCTGAGTCACGGCACGTTTTTACGTTGGAAAAAACCTCGCAGCACACCACAAACCAAAAATGTGCCAAAATTACTTTCTGTACAGTAGGCCTGAACGAGATTGGAAAAAACTATTGCTGCGATTTTTTGGGGGTTTGCGATATTATATATACGATATTAAAAAATATATATATACCTGTATGTATTTTTTAAAATAATTTTTCACTAGATGACTTGAATAGCTGTTTGGAAAGACTTTGGATGACTCACCAGTTTACGGTGATCCCTCGTTTTTCGCGGTTAATGGGGACCAGAACCCGCCGCGATAAGTGAAAAACCGCAAAGTTGCGCACCCTGCCCCCCAAATTTTTATTTTTTTGTGTGTGTGCTCAATCTATTTATTCAGATTTAGCATTGGAAAGAGATACCTATAAGGCCTCTTTTTTTTCTCACTTTTTCCCCAAAGTATGATTTTAAAAAATGTGTATCTCTCTCTCTCTCTCTCTCTCTCTCTCTCTCTCTCTCTCTCTCTCTCTCTCTCTCTCTCTCTCTCTCTCTCTCTATATATATATATATATATATATATATATATATATATAAGGAGTGGGAACCTCAGGGCACCTCACGATACGATACGATTCGCGATACAAGGCTCACGATAACGATTATATCACGATATAGCGATTATCGATATATTGGTCAGAAATTCTACGATACAACTGTTGAAACGAAAAAAAAAAGATATTTAAAAATAGAAAAAATACTGTTTAAGTCATTTATTAAACAGTGACACCTTTTCTGTGCAACATTGCTGTAAAATATAAATCTACTGCAAATTGTGCCCCTGCAAGGAAACCAACCACGACCACTGATATCGCTTGGAGAGATCATGATGAATTGCACCTTTAATTTCTTTAAAGTTTTAAATCTTTAAAAAAATAAATAAATAAAAAGTGCCGTAGGTGTCAGCAGTTGAGCTTGGAGTGGGGCAATGATAAAATTGGTGGGTCTTTTCTTCGTATATGACCTTTGTTGCTTGGTTTGAGCACTTCCACTATCTGCTTCAGCATTTAAGATGTCAGACTTGCTCAGTCACAGTCTTCCTCACCTTAAAAACAACAAAATAAAACCAAAAATATTAGCTACTTCATAGCGTTTGAGTTGAAATCCTGATTTTTTTTGTGTTGGAAGTATTGAATTAAAAAAAATATGAATTGAATGTATAGACATTAAAAATTCAATAATTACCTATTATTAATATGTAGGCTACATTAATTATCATGCACATCACTTTATATATCTTGGAACCTATACAAACCATTTTTATAGCTTATTGTATCAAAATGACAGTAATAACAGTTTGTGTAGTAAACTAGATGGAAATTGGTTCTCAAATAATATCAAATAAATCGGTAAATTCATGTGGGCTTGTTCGATATTCATTGTCATCCAGTTTAGGGTCCTGGTTTATTTTATATTATTCAACACCAAATGTCATCAAAATAATACATGTGAATTAAAAAGTCAATTACATTGCAAAACTTTCTTACCTCAAGTGATGAAAGCGAAGCTCACAAACTCCCGTGTCCACTACGTCACCAGCTCCCAGTGAAACTTATTTTTCTTAGACAATTCTTGCATACAGCAAAGTCCTTGTTCACCTTACTTCCTTTCTTGTTGGTGTAAAATCTAAAGTGTGTCCCCATGTGTGATTTGTAGCAATATTTTTCTCATTTTTTCCTCCACCGTTCTCACGGAGCTTTTTTATTTTTTCAACCCACATGGAGCGTCCTCTCTTCTTCTGTAGACAACTTGTGCGCACTTTACCCTCACCGCCACTCCCGAGCGCCCCTAGTGGACCGCCAAGGAATTGCTCAACAAACATTGAGCAGTTTACAGCATCCATACTCCATTGTATGGCCAATATATTAAATAAAAGTATCGATTCTTGGCGGGAGCATATCGATAACCCATCGGGTTGCAAAATATCGCGATATATCGCTGTATCGAGATATTGTCACACTCTTAATATATATATATATATATATATATATACAGTGGGTTTTCCCATTGGCAGTGTATCAAATACTTGTTCTCCCCACTGTATGTATATATATATATATATATATATATATATATATTAATAAATGGTTTTAAGCACTTTAAATGTAATAATTATGATCAGTTTAAACATAACTGTCCAACCAAATCATTTTTGAACAAGAATAAAGTACTGTAGTAGAAAAATGCTTGGCTTTATTAAATACTTCTGTTTATCTACCTTAGCTGTGACTCTTGGTGGACATGTAGAAATTACAAACTCCTCATGATCACTTCTGGTATTTAATTTATATGTCTCAGACGTCTCCACACACACACATTCATTTCAAAGCGGCTTCCATGCAGAAACTGTTTAGGCAAGGCAAGGCAAGGCAAATGTATTTATATAGCACAATTCAACACAAGGCAATTCAAAGTGCTTTACATCACATGAAGACCATAAAAATCACATTTAAATCAACACAACGTAAAAACCAAGACAAAAGATCGCATTTAATCACTGAATAAAAATAAATAAATAAAAATAAAACAAAAACTACTACTACTAATAATAATTGAAATCAGCAATGGAGATAAGCACAAGAGGAATAGAAAGCAGATAGATTGAATTATATAGACAGTTATGGATATGCAGTGCTAAACAAAAGCGTTTTTAGCCCTGATTTAAAGGAGCTAACAGTTTGAGCATACTTCAGACGTTCGGGTAACTTGTTCCAGAGGTGAGGAGCATAATAACTAAATGCTGCCTCACCCTGCTTGGTTCTTGTTCTTGGAACATGGAGAAGACCGGTTCCAGACGACCTTAGGGGTCTAGATGTCTCATAGGAATCTAACAAGTCAAGCATGTATTTTGGTCCAAGGCCATTAAGTGTTTTGTAGACGAGCAGTAGTATTTTATAGTCTATCCTTTGACTCACTGGAAGCCAGTGTAGCGATTTCAAAACCGGTGTAATGTGGTCCAGCTTCCTTGTATTTGTGAGGACTCTGGCTGCAGCATTCTGTACTAGCTGCAGCTTCCTGACTGTTTTTTTATCAAGACCTGTAAATATACCATTGCAGTAGTCCAATCTGCTGAAAATGAATGCATGCATAAGTTTTTCCATGTCTTGTTGAGTCAGAAGCCCCTTAATTCTGGTTATATTTTTTAGGTGGTAATAAGCGGATTCAGTGACGGACTTTAGATGGCTATCAAATTTTAGGTCTGAGTCAATAATTACGCCAAGGTTTCTGGCTTGATTTGTAGCTGTAAGTGACATTCCTTTTTTGGCCCAAAAATGATCACCTCTGTCTTCTCCACATTTAACTGGAGAAAATTCTGGCACCTCCATTCATTGATTTGATGAATGCATTTGCTCAGGGAGACTAAGGGACTATAATCATGTGGGGACACAGAAATGTACAGTTGTGTGTCATCTGCATCGGCGTGATATGAGATGTCATACTGTTCCATTATCTGAGCTAACGGAAGCATATAGATGTTAAATAAGAGTGGTCCAAGAATTGACCCTTGAGGGACTCCACACGTGAATTTGGTTCGTTCTGACTGATAGTTTCCGATCGACACAAAGAAATCCCTATCATGTAAATAGGATGTGAACCACTGAAGAATAGTGTCAGTAGGCCCTACCCACTGTTCCAATCTGCTGAGTAGTATGTTGTGATCAACCGTGTCAAATGCGGCGCTGAGATCCAATAGTAGCAGAACAGATGATTTGCCTGCATCGGTATTCCGACGAATATCATTTAAGACTTTGATAAGCACGGTCTCGGTGCTGTGTTGTGGCCGAAATCCAGACGGAAATTAGTTAAAAAGATTGTTTTGCATCATAAAAGTCTGGATTTGTTTAACAAGTTAAACGATGATTGACAGCTGCTGCGCTGTGATGTCCGCTTCTTTGGCAAGATCAAAGATACCAGCATCGTTAACTTTAATAAGCAAGTGCTGCAGTGACTGTGAGGTTCAAAGAGCTGGGAGAGGGAGGGTGTGAGGCTCTGCGCAGAGCAGAAAGCAGGGCATATGTGGATTAAAAAAAATTAAAACTATCTCACGTCCTTGCGATGGAACTATTGCGCACGCACACATCGCGATGGCGATGTTTAAACGATATATCGTTCAGGCTTACTGTACAGTATATCTAATTATAAAATAATTTCGCAGTACTCAGTGTGAAACTTGAACCTGTTTAGATGAACACAAAGCCGATATCCTGGCAGGACAGTTCTTCAACAGCTCTCAGGCGCTCTCTGTTTTTATTCTTTATAGCAGTTAGGCTTGAGAAATTCAGAATTATCAGACAGGGGGGACTTTAGCAATGTCTTTAACAACAACAAAAAAACAAAATAGTTAATCGACTTGTTTTGAAGTGACGGGTGTTTCGTTTGGACACGACGTTTAAGCTTGCTTAGCACCGTGGCACTGTTGGAGAGCTGCTCGTGTCACGTTCAAGAGCTGCTCGGATTTCCAGCCATAAGCCACTTTGCTGTCCTCGATGTGTTGGAATAAAACACAGGGAGGATTGACGGTTGTCATATATAGATAACATGAGATGGACACTTTCATGTAAATCGACACTTGACGAGTTTAACCAAATGGTGTACAGTAGACGTGCTGGGGTCTACATTGTCGCGGACAGCAAGGTGGCTGATGGCTAGAAATCCGAGCAGTTCTTAAACTCGACACGAGCAATACCTCGCTCATCTGCACACGACCAAGAACTTTCTACCTACTCCTCCCTTCCTACTGCAACTCCTCCGCCTGACGACGTTAAAAAAAAAAAAATGTGACATTGGATAATATTTCTTGTGTGCAGCGGCACACCGGTTGAAAAACACTGATTTAGTGTTTTCACTAAAAAGATGTACTCAACATCTGCTCTTATCTGTTTCAGGCCAGCCAGTTAGGAGTTTACAGAGCATTTGTGGACAACTACGAGCTGGCAGTGGAGACAGCTGAGAAGTGCTGTCAAGCCAACACACAGTTTGCTGAGATCTCGGAGGTAATTTAGTTTTATTCCAGACAGTTTTCAAACTTGGGACCTAAATTAACATTTAAAAAAATGAACAAAGGGATAAAATTGAAAGATATATTTTCTCAGCTTTTTTGTATGGTAATTTCATAAATCATTAGAAAATGACTATGCCTTCACTTCTTTGTCATTTGAATTAGCGCTGCAACAATTAATCGATTACTGGTAACTCGAGTAATTCGAAAAAAGAAAAAAAGCTTTGAATAAAATTTTGGTGCTTCGAGTATTCAGAGTGGTGGTGAAATGTTTTGTTTTGAAAGTGTTTGCATTTAGTTTTATTGTTTTGGGTGGATACACTGCCCTCTAGTGGCAACAGTGACTATGACATAACTCATTTAACTTGGCTGCTTAATCCAGCTGCGGTGTGTTCAGACCAATATGAGGTACATTTTTG
Source organism: Corythoichthys intestinalis (assembly GCF_030265065.1). Taxonomy (NCBI): domain Eukaryota; kingdom Metazoa; phylum Chordata; class Actinopteri; order Syngnathiformes; family Syngnathidae; genus Corythoichthys; species Corythoichthys intestinalis. Next base: position 27,535,115 of record NC_080411.1, read on the forward strand.
TTTGAGTTGATATGTTTTTTATGCATTTGGATTTAGTTTATAGGTATAATTAGCCATTTTTTGTGGGAATATGTGTTTGAACAATTCGCTAAGAGCATTGTTAAAAAAAAAAAAAAAAAAAAAGTTAGCATTTTATAGCATTTAGGCTAGCAGATGTTTGCAATGCAAGTTAGCCAGTTGTTCTTTTTTGTACTTAGATCCTCATTTATTTATTTTTCTATACCGTTAGAGGCTAAGCTCAGGTATTTTAATTACATTTTTAAATGAAAATGCAATTCTGCATAGTTTGAAGAAACACTCAGAAATTTTATTGTCTTTGCATTTAAATGTTCTTTTGAAAGTGCAATCTTAGCAAGCCTTTCTTTTACATCTCCTAAAATTTATTCTGCAACGCATTAAATATTCCTCATCCGATTACTCGATTATTTGAACTAACTAGTTGATAAATTAACCGGCCACTGAAATAATCGATAGCTGCTGCCCTAATTTAAATAAATATTTATATAACTTCTTGACTCATTTACTCCATTGGTAACTTTATTCATTATGACATGTGTAGTGTATTAGCGGTAAATTCACCCCTGACTACCTTTCTAAGGAACTCTTGTTTAGTGCAACTCTACACCTTGTCTACCCGGACCGTAGCAAAACTAACTGTGGTTATTATTTGAAGTCTAATGGCTCATTAAGCAATATGGCTGGCAGTTTTTCAAAGAATGTGACACTTTTATACATCATCCTCTGTTGGTTTTTAGACAGCGCTAGAGCCACTGTCTACATGCACAACGAGGTATTTATCTGAGAATGTTGTTAATGGACCGAGTGGTGACACATGACTCTCAGCCACCCGAGCAAGATGGTGGCGTTAAGCGTGGCATTGTTAATGTGGAAGTGGATGAACTCACGGCTTCATTGAGCAACCATGCCATGTTTTCATATCAATTCACTGTGCTCAACCGCTTTCTCATCTTAAAACAGAATTTAAAGGTAAGAAGCCCCAAAGACTGCAAGGAGTTGACAGCAAAGAACTCTCTCGAGGGTTAGTAATCTTCATTAATTTTGTTGTGATCAGTTTTAAGGAATTATATATGGATTCAAATGATTTCTTTTTTTCTCTGTATTCTCCTCAGCTTTGCTTTACAAGCCAGTGGACAGAGTGACACGCAGCACACTTGTGCTTCATGTAAGTAAAACAGCATCCACCCACACAAATAATGTCGCACTAATGTCTGCAAATTAAATGCAATAAAATGAATGTGCTTTAATTAGAATTTGCTTGCGTTGGTGACATCTCATAAAGCCTCAAATAAAATTCTACGGACATTAGTTAAATTACGCCCATGTCAGACTCAATAATTCATGTTCATTTTATGTCGAGTCTAATGAATTTAGTGGTCAGATTTTTGTCTTTGTGTTTTTAGTGAAAATTTATGACAATCTGATGAAATAATTCTAGGAATTACTGTATTGGCCCGGATATAAGACGGCCCTGATTATAAGACAACCCCCTCTTTTTCAAGACTCTAGTTTGAAAAGACTTTTTGAACACCAAATTAATTTTATACAGAAAATAATTACAGTACATCTGAAACAAATGATTATAACAATATATTTGAGAGAAAAATCATGTTATTTTGCCTCATTCAAATCTTAATATCTGAACATTTGAATATGTTAACTAAAGTGCAATCACATTTGTAAATGAATGGCTTCTGGTTTTTGAAATGTAAATAAACCAATCTATTGTGACAAAACAACAAAATTGCAATAACTGTATTAACCATCAAAGTGACGTCCAACTGTAACTGTAGTCTTGAAACAACTCTGCATAAGGAAAAACATTGCAATAAAATAATGCAAACTGGTTAAACTTGAGAGTAGCTGAGATTGGTCATGACAGAATATTACTCCTCAAGTTCAGCATTCGCTTCAATGATATCTCGCTCCATCTAACGTTGTGAATGGGTATAATGTCTAGACCCTGAATATAAGACGACTCCACTTTTTCAGCCTTACTTCAATGCAAAAAACACCAACTTATATTCGGGCCAATACGGTATATCATGAATCAAATTGTTTTAAGTTAGTTTGATAATAAAAAAAATGTTAATGATTTCTCAGTACATTGTAATGAACCATCAAAAACCAGTAAAATCAAAATCAGTAAAAACTGTGAAATACTAGCTGTGAAATACTAACCCTTCAATTTTATATTTTTAATACCGGTATTGAAAAGAGAGAAAAAAAAACTGTTTTTACCACTGCACTTTAAAAAATCAACTTGAGCTTATTTGTTTTTTCAATCTGGTTCAAATGTGAGAGCATTTGTATTTACATTTTGTCCTTTGTCGGACAAAGTGTTTTCACTTTATGCATAAGTGCACCTGGTTTGCTTTTTCAAGTAAACCTTTGTGCATGCAGGACTTGCTCAAACACACTCCCACAAGTCACCCGGACCACCCGCTTCTTCAGGACGCTCTGCGAATCTCCCAGAATTTCCTGTCCAGCATCAACGAGGAGTCCACGCCTCGACGGCAGCTTATGACTGTCAAGAAGGGAGAGGTGAGACTTCTCCAAGCTGACGCATTAACCTCTACCGCCAAACTGCTGTATCAAAGGTGAAACTGTAAAGTCGCCCTATAATTTCTGTGCTTTACAAATCGCGCTCCCTTGCCATGTATAGCTTTGCACATCTAGATGAATAGATTAGCCATCATTGCTGATATGCTGAGATGATTGCTTTTAACCCATTGGTTTGTGGGCCTGCGATTGGCTGGCAACCAGGTCAGGGTGTATTCTACCTCCTCCTAGTAGTCAGCTGGGATAGGTTCCATTACCCCACGACCCTTGTGAGAATAAACGGTACGGATAATGAATGAATAGTTTGTGGGCAGTGAGTCACGGTTATTAAAATTCACACTATGGTCATAATTTTTCGCTCTACCCTTACAACACACCTGTCAAATTTAAGTACAGTGGTACCTCGACATACAATCGCTTTGACACATGATCTTTTTGACATCCAATGTAAAATTTGACTCACCATTTGTGTCTACATCCGACGACATGCTCGAAAAATGACGATTTTTGACTACGCCGCAGGTTCTTTGTTTACCCGCGGAGACATCAACATGGCTTCAAAGAATGTTAGTGCAGGTGGTAAAAAAAGGGAAAAGTTGACGGTTACTATTGAAATGAAGATGGAAATGATAGAAAAATATGAGCGTGGTCTGCGCATCCGTGAACTGGCTCGATAATAAAGCTGTCGAATGTCTACGATCTCGATGGTCCTCCTCCGACCGCCATTAACCGGTCGATATAAGTTAAGGTGACAATTATTATTATTGTAACATGGCCAAAGAAATCGCCAGCTTCGTCAGGTTTTTAACCATTTATTTCAGAACTTGTGCAACGCAACATGCCTATTGTCTGCCGCAACTGACACCAACAACAGAACATAAAAAGTGAAAGTAAAACCTCTACCGCACCTATGTCTCTGTCACGTCAGACATGCGATGCGGTGTGTTCAGGTACACCACGCAAAACACAACCGCCACATTAGAACCTGATTCGTTACATTATTACTAGGGCTGTCAAACGACTAAAAATTTTAATCGAGTTAATCACAGCTTAAAATTTAATTAATCGCAATTCAAACCATCTCCAAAATATGCCATATTTTTCTGTAAATTATTGTTGGAATGGAAAGATAAGACAAGACGGATATATACAGTCAACATACTGTATATAAGTACTGTATTTGTTTATTATAACAATAAATCCACAAGATGGCATTAACATTATTAACATTCTTCCTGTGAAAGGGATCCACAGATAGAAAGACTTGCAATGCGTGAGTGGGTCGTGCCGCGCACGCGTTAATTGCGTTAAATGTTTTAACATGATTAATTTAAAAAGATAATTACCGACCGTTAAGTTGATAAATTTGACAGCCCTAATTATTACAGGTAGTATTGTCATTTTTACTACCGTAATATTCGGACTATAAGCCTTCATTTTGAATCCTGCGGTTTATAGTCCAGTGCGGCTTATTTGTTGACTTATTTGGGTTAATTGGTAACACTTTATTTGACAGCGGCGTCATAAGACTGACATAAGACCGTCATAATTATGACATGACACTATCGTGGATATTAATGAATGCATGTGACAGATGTCATTTAGTGTTATCAAGCAAATTATGTCACCAACTCCATTTATGTCCTGCTTGGATTTTTTACATCCATTCAAAAGTGAGATTATTTGCCAGATGACACAAAATGACATCTGTTATAAGTATTCATTAATGCTCATGGCAGTGACATGTCATAATTATGATGGTCTTATGACAGTCTTATAGCGCCACTGTCAAATAAAGTGTTACCAGATACCATAACTAGCAGTCACTGAAACAACTGGAACAGTAACGGAAGAAAAATTTAGCACAGAACATGGATTTTGATTGTTATTTACATCTGTAGCGCTGCAATGCATGCTAGGAGGAATGTTGGACGAAAACAGTGTCTACAGCAGGTGGTAGCAGAGGTTGAATGTCTCCCCCAAGGGAGCAGTGATGGCCAAATATAGCTTCTTGAAACAGTTGGTTCAAAGCTTCATGGTGGTTCATTTGGTCTTATGACAGTCTTATGATGCCGTTGTCAAAAAAAGTTTTACTTATTTTGGTGTAAATATCCCATTGTGTAGTGAGGACAGCTGCGGCTTATCTATGAACAAATGTTGTTTTCGTCTAAAATTTGGTAGGTAGCGTCTTATAGTCAGGTGGGCCTTATAGTCCGAAAATTACGCTATTATTATGTTATTATTCCGATTTTTACTTATAATTTATTTGTTTTGCTATGTCTAATTGCCATTTTTAATTGTAAAAGCAGTATTTATTAAGGATTTAGTGTAGGTTTTTGGGATGTGGAACGAATTAATGGAATTATAATGTATTCTTAAGGGAAAATCCTGCTCGACATATACGACCATTTTGACTTGCAAACAAGGTCCTGGAACGACTTAACTTCGTATGTAGAGGTACCACTGTATTGCTGTGGTACAGCATTTCCCTGTATATGGCCCAATGAAGCCAACCTTGTGCGTCTTTTTATGAAATTATGGAGGGTTGGTGCTTATGGAACAGTCCTTACAATTGTATGTGTGTTGTAAGTGAGGGTGTAGCGTTGGTGATTTTTTGCAAATACGTACTAGTACTACACATATGTACGGTATCAACACCAATACCAATAGGTGTATTAGTATCAATGAATCCCTAATTTTTAATATTTGTTTGCCTGCATTGCTGGTAAATTAGTCTTCCATTTAATGGTAATTGCATTTTCACATTAATCCATCACAGGCATTACGTTTTGGTGCATTTGTTAATTTAATTCCCAGTCATCACGACCCCACCCTTCAAATGACCTTGAAGTCTCTATCAAAAATGAGTGGCTTCTAGCTTGTCACCAATCTGCAACCTAAAGCGCAGCGCATGCCCTTATATGGTCACACTGTGGTTGGCTGCTTAAAGGAGTGGGGGCTTCTCCTCCACTTGCCCATTGTGGTTTCTCAAGCACTTATATTCTCACACACGGCTCCCCCACCACCCTGTCTGTCATCCCTGGAGATGACTTGATGCACATGATTGGATGCCTCTTGATTGAAAGCTTTCATGACACGGCCGTACATAATGTCGGTAATGAGCCACCAAGCCGTCGCTCCAACGGGCCGATTCCAAGTTAATTATTCATAAATGGAGGGTGGGAGCCAGTGGGCGAAAGAAAGAAAAACGCCTGAGCTAGCTCCTCCCTCTGCTTATACGGAGGTCATTACTGCACCCTCGACAAAGACACTTTCTTACGCACTCACATAAACACATGCATTTGCTACCTGCCCCGCCCCCTTTTATATCCCTACAGGATACTTTTACCCCAGTCTCTCCTCACCAACTACACCAGGCATCTAATATTTATGATAGATACATGAAAGCTGCACGTGGAAATCAATGGTGCTCATTATATTGCTACTCACTACAGCTTGAGTACAGTATTTGATATGCCCGAGGTTATTAAAGGTTACACAGATGCCAATTATTAAGCATTTGAAAGCCAAGAGAGAGGACGGGGACTCAAACTGACTTAAAATAACAGAAGCATATGGCGGAAAACACAGACAAGGCTGAAAAAGCAGCTTCTGCTCTTGCACCATTCTTCAAAATAAACTGCTGTATTTTAATCCAAAAGAACTGTTGTGTTTGATAGAACAATATGTCCATAATTTAATGCCATAGCAAATTCAAGATGCATTAAGCCCCCAAACTATTTTTAATTTAACTATTTTAATTTAAATGTTTTCTTTAAAAAATTATTCACTCGCATATTTTAAACTTTTAAACAAATTACGTCACAATGAAAAAAATTCGCGTCTGTATATAGGTCACGGATATCTACCTCATAACTATTGCTTAATTGTATTTTTTTCGTTACTGTCGCATTTTCCCCAATATTTTAGATGCTAAATAATCAATTCAAACAATGAAAAATTGAAAGAAAAAAAAAAAAAAGTTTAAAATGGTAAATATATGAAAAAGAAATTCTCGACAACTCCTTGATGTCTGCGATTTCTACATCGTGACCTTTGTTATATTACCATGTTTCACCCATAAAATCCGTCTTTAATTATGCTCTCTCATGCTCTCACCTTCAGTTAGAGTTTTGCTGTTTATTTATTATTATTTTTTAAATGCCCTCCTGTTCAAAATTTTTCTTTCCCCAGAAAATTGAGATTTTAAGCTTTCCAATGATGTATCACACATGCATATAGGACAATTCTGAAATTTGGCCAAATTGGGGGTCTCAGAGGAACTTCAAGTCATCTGAGTGTTTTCCGCCATATACTTGAGCAGAGAAAATTATGGTTTACTACTGGTAATTATTTCATAGAATGGGTCCCTCAATCACAAATGACCAACTCAAAGCATCACTTGGTAACTTTTCAGTTTTGGTCGATTTTAGCGATGCCGGTGGACAAAAGTGGTAGTGTTTTGCCTGAAGGAAGACTGCGTTTCCCATGAGGACCAGCGCATGAACACATGGTGTCGTAAAATCCCTATCTACCGGTCGCACGCAGGTGGATCAAATGACATTTCTGTTTCCATCGGCTGTGTGAAGGATAAATAGTAGTAAGATAATGAATCCAGTTGTGGCTAAACAATAGCAAATGACGGTTAGCAACCATGTGGCTAACTTTCTCGTTGATGGAGCGGGAGGGTTTCACGCCAGCGAGTAAAAGCTGGGCCAATGTTTATTCTTGAGTGTCCTTTTATCTTTTTTTTCCCTCCTCAGACAAAACTTTTTGTCTCTTTTGTTGCTCTGCCATCTTTGCAGATTTCGTGTGAAAGCAGTCGCATCGACTTCCGTCTTTATAATGAATGGGGAAAGGATGAAGTGACGTATGCCGTAAAGCAGTTAGCATATTTGTTGTTTTATTGGGTGGCAGGAACCCTGCCCACCCTCCTCAAATTTAATTAGTGCCAGTGAAAGCGATACAGACCCCCTCGAGATACAAAAGAGGTGTCATTTAACTACTTGTCAGTCGACATATCATCACAAATGTTATTATAATATTTTATAAAGGTTGAAAAGTTACCTGGTGTTGCTTTAAAGAGAATGCTGGGAAGGAGAGCATGGGTTATTTCACTTCCATTGTAACCCAAAAGAGAATTGAGAGTATTACTAGTAATAGTCGTAAGTTTGACTTGGTTATGAAGAATGCAAATCCCGTCTAACCAATACTACCTATGCCTAAATTTGTCAATTGATTGTATTTTTTCACAAATTCAAACTATTCGTCAGCCCACGTGAATTTGATTTTTGTTTTTCGTTTTTAAATAGACTATTGACAAATCTCAAGTGTTGAAAATGGCTAGCACTCTTTGTCAATGCCAAATTATTCTTTGGTTTTGGGGATTTCCTAAAAAAAAATTATTGATGGATTTTGCGATGCATGGATTCTACATACGAGTCCAGCAGATTATCTGTTTATAGTGAAAAATTGCTTGCTTGGACTTCCCCTATAACCTGCAGTGTTGCCAACTCCCCAGTAAGAAAAGTAGCTATTGGCTGTCTTAAAATTTGCCCAAAGTCGTTAGATAACGTCGCCACCTAATTTGCATAATTTGAAATTTGCATGTAATTGTAATGGATGCTGTAGTAGAGAGGAATAACGTTTTGGAAGAAGCAAAAAAGTGAGTTAGAAAAAAAAAAAAAAATGAAAAAGTTGCCAAGAGGCTTTGAAGTTGCCAGATTTAGTTAGAAAATCCCCAAGTTGGCAACACTGATCACCTGTTAGCTGCCTTGCAAACAGGCGCTTGAGTGACTGATCTGAATGAATTTCATGGCTCACACGTCCCATTAGAGGAGCTACAATAAACTATACTGGTCAGTGTATTCCATGTTTGCCTTTGTTCAGCACTATAATGACCAGAACAGCTATTAGAAACCTCAGTGGTTAAAATAATACTAAGGTAAGCCTCCTCCCTTCTGCTGCCCCCACAAAAAATGGTGCCCTTTAGCCAATATAAAAAATGTTTACGAGTGCTAATGTATTGAACAACTAACAGATGCTATTTAAAGGATGAATCTATTAGCAAGTAACCTGTAGTTTGTCAGGGCATCTGCGAGTGGACAAGTTTATGAGTGGCCCCCAGATTCCCTTGGCCTGACCATATTGAAGGTTGGGGGGCAAACAAGCAGATGCCACATAATTAAAATGCAAACAAAGGTGCTGCCAAGTTCCATGTTCACTGTGTCACTCAGTTTTTTTTTTTTTTTTTTGCTTTTCAGTCATGGTAGGAATGTATATCCAGGATATATATATTAGTACAGCATTACAAGGATTATAATGTTAAGTAAGGAATGGAGCGGTATTACAGTGATCCCTCGTTTTTCGCGGTTAATGGGAACCAGAATCCGCCACGCTAAGTGAAAAACCGCGAAGTAGATGAAGAGTGTTTAATGTATTTATTCAGATTTAGCATTGGAAATAGATGCATTTAAGACATGTTTTTTCACATTAAAAAACAAAACAAAAAAAAACTTTATTTATGTGTATATTTTAATAAATGTTTTTAAGCACTTTGAATATATTTATTATGATAAGTTTTAAACATGTTACTTTCCCTTCTAATTATTTTTAAACGAGAATAAAGTAGAAAAATGCTTGTCTTTATTAAATGCTTCATTGAGTGAGTCCACTCAAATCCGCTCAAGCTGCTCACATACCCCGGTAGTACACCAGACATGTCTACGGCACGACAACGACGCCGCCGCGTCAACGCTGTGAAACGCGGCCATTAAAGTCAATCAGCCAGTGCGCACCAGTCGCAGTGCGGCCGCATTTTAGACGCGTCCCAGAGGCGACTCAACGTGTCGCAAGCGAAAAGAATGGCAGAGTTTATTATTTGACGCGAGATAGATCCTCCTAGGTCAATACTACTAATTAGGATCGGGCAGACCGGACGTCACTCATGTAAAAATAAGGTGGATCCGGTCAATTTTGAAAATAATATGCAATCGTAACCCTTAATTTCGAGTCCATCAGATCTCTTGAGGCTGTGGGTAAATCAGGTCACAGTTTATTTGTTGTTGTTAATTTACTGCTCTCTTCTCTGCTATAATACTGTCCTGCCGTGTTGGTTATTATCAACTCTGCTTTTAATCTCGGCGTGTTGGGCACCAGTACCCCCATGTTCAATATAAAACCCTCCTACCACAACAAAACAAGTAGGAACAAATATTCACATTGGATCTAAAATTATGCAAAATAAACATTTGTAAAACATAAATATAATAAATATTAACATATTAACATAATAAAATAAATAATAGCCCAGATAAATAAAATAAATTGAAATGAGCCAAAACACCTGTAATGAAATAATAAATAATTAAATAATTAAATACATAAGAATAATACACAAATCCTCTTTACACAATTAAATTTATTAATTTCTGCGTGGCGCTTTAACTTGAGAAAATCCATCAATAAAGCTTTTGAAACCGTTCATAAGAAAAAAAAAGATTAATTGAGGAATTTCATTTGTAAAATACATGTTAAAATGTCATTGTCTTTGTCATTGGGATTGTTTTTCTCTTTAGCACAGAATGTTTTCTTTCTTTCAGAAAGAAAGCTGACCAACAAATGGTTTGTTTTATTATTATTATTATTATTATCTTTAAATACCCTCTACTCTCGCGCGATCTTACAATCCTCGCGTGAACCGATTGAGCCGCTCCACAGACGCTCTGCTCGTAAAACGCGTCCTATGGAAATTGACGGCGAGCGTCACTGGTGCGTTGACGCGCCGGCATCGTTGACATGCCGTTGATGTGTCTGGTGTGTTACGGTGGTTACACATAATGAGTTGCCACAGCAACTGTTTAACAAGTTAAACGATGATTGACGCATGCGGCGCTTTGAAGTTTTGGCTTCCAAGATTCCCTGGCAAGATCAATCCTTTAGGTCTGTCAATCATCGTTAACTTTGATAAGCAACTCCAGTGCACTGTTGTCAGTCATCGTTAACTTTAATAAGCAACTCCAGTGCACTGCCTGAACAAGGAATGCGACAGGAGGGAGAGTTCAGCTCATCTGTCTTTATTTATTCATTTATTTATTTAAAAAAATATATTTATTTTAAAAAATCAGTGATTGGACTGAGGGCGGGAAGTTTGAAGCGAGAAGTAGTTGAACGTTTTAATTATTTTGGGTGTAACGGTATAAAACTGCACTGCATCATAATAAGTCCTCTTTCTATGATTTTGGTTACCTTATTTAGTTATGTGGGAGGGCTAAAGACAGTTATTTGGAAGTAATTTAAATTTAGAAGATGTATCATATTAATTGAATTAGTATATTATACTTTTGGTGTCTACCATTGACTGAAGAAACCGAAATATACACATACTGTCTCTATTATATCATGAAGATGTGCGTATACACGCACTCCGACCTGTATAAACACAGTGATGCAAAGATGTCCCTTCAAGCGTGTGCTGGCTTCTAAAAATACATGTGGATTTTGTAAATTCATGCGATTACTCGCGTACATGCTCTCAGCGAGGCCGCTTCAGGAGACGTCAATATTTAATCTGTGCTCTGTGTAACCGCACTTTCTCAGTACACACTGTCCACATTCCTCTTATTGGCTGTTTTATTTTTATTTATTTCATTAGCTTGCCTTCCCACAGTAGCAGAGCAAGAAAACATCAGTGTGCACTCAGTATTACATTCATCACGACTCAGGCTCAGGGTGAAAAAACAAAAACATCAGTCTAAAAATGCAAAAATATCCCTGGGACTTGAATGAGTCAAACACCCAGTGAATGAATGAAAGCAGTAGAAATTGACTTCATTATTCTTAGGATCAACTGCTCAAAAATCTTAAAGGGAACGAAATGCTAGCCAGTGCCAATTTTCACATTTTTGAACCGGAGCCAAGTCTTCATTTGTTTGTCGCCATAAATTTTCTATTGTCTTACTCCAGAATGCATTTCAAGGCTCAATGCATGAGTGAAGATTTATTAGTCATGATAGTTAAGTCTGAATTTTCAAATCACAGTGGCAGATGACTGTAAATCCATTATTTTGTCGATGCGACATCAGCATCAGAGATTTACAGTGGGGCAGATAAGTATTTAGTCAACCTCTAATTGTTTATTTAGCAATTGGGGAAAAATACTTCGATAAAAGGAATATCCTGTACACGTCATCTGCGCTTTGCCAAATTGCTGTATATAGTCGAATTGTCTTAAAATACAGTGAGGCAAGTAAGTATTTAGTCAACCACTAATTGTGCAAGTTCCCCCACTTGAAAATATTAGAGAGGCCTGTAATTGTCAACATGGGTAAACCTCAACCATGAGAGACAGAATGTGTGAAAAAAACAGAAAATCACATTGTTTGATTTTTAAAGAATTTATTTGCAAATCATGGTGGAAAAAGGGGATTTGGTCAATACCAAAAGTTCATCTCAATACTTTGTTATGTACCCTTTGTTGGCAATAACGGAGGCCAAACGTTTCTGTAACTCTTCACCAGCTTTTCACACACTGTTGCTGCTATTTTGGCCCATTCCTCCATGCAGATCTCCTCTAGAGCTGTGATGTTTTGGGGCTGTCGTTGGGCAACACGGACTTTCAACTCCACTCCAGGACCTTGAAATGCTTCTTATGAAGCCACTCCTTTGTTGTCCTGGCTGTGTGTTTGGGATCATTGTGATGCTAAAAGACCCAGCCACGTCTCATCTTCAATGCCCTTGAAAAATCTTTCGATACATGGCCCCATTCATTCTTTCCTTTATACAGATCAGTCGTCCTGGTCCCTTTGCAGAAAAACAGCCCCAAAGCATGATGTTTCCACCCCCATGCTCCACAGTGGGTATGGTGTTCTTCAGATGCAATTCAGTATTCTTTCTCTTCCAAACACGAGAACCTGTGTTTTACCAAAAAGTTCTATTTTGGTTTCATCTGACCATAACACATTCTCCCAGTCCTCTTCTGGATCATCCAAATGCTCTCTAGCGGACAGCAGATGGGCCTGGACATGTACTGGCTTCAGCAGGGGGACACGTCTGGCAGTGCAGGATTTGAGTCCCTCGCGGCGCATCGTGTTACTGATAGTAGCCTTTGTTACTGTGGTCCCAGCTCTCTCTAGGTCATTTACTAGGTCCCCCGTGTGGTTCTGGGATTTTTGCTCACCGTTCTTGTTATCATTTTGACGCCACGGGGTGAGATCTTGCATGGAGCCCAGATCGAGGGAGATTATCAGTGGTCTTGTAGGTCTTCCATTTTCTAATAATTGTTCCCACAATTGATTTCTTTCCACCAAGCGTTTTACCTATTGCAGATTCAGTCTTTCCAGCCTGGTGCAGGTCTACAATTTTGTCTCTGGTGTCCTTCAACAGCTCTTTGGTCTTGGCCATCTTGGAGTTTGGAGTGTGACTGACTCAGTTTGTGGACAGGTGTCTTTTATACCGATAATGAGTCAAAATAGGTGCCATTAATACAGGTAACGAGTGGAGCCTCGTTAGACCTTGTTAGAAGAAGTTGGACCTCTTTGACAGCCAGAAATCTTGCTTGTTTGTAGGTGACCAAATACTTATTTCCCACTCTAATTTGGAAATAAATTCTTTAAAAATCAAACAATGTGATATTCTGTTTTTTTCCACATTCTGTCTCTCATGGTTGAAGTTTACCCATGTTGACAATTACAGGCCTCTTTAATCTTTTCAAGTAGGAGAATTGCACAATTGGTGGTTGACTAAATACTTATTTGTCCCACTGTATACTGAGCCGTGATGGGTTATAGTACTCAAAAAATCATGTGCATTTGAATAGTAACACAACCTTATTACCATGTTTTCTGCTAGTGTATAGCAAATCAACAATTATAGAATTTAAATACGTCACTATATTTTAATCCTTCTCGTTAATGAGCTAAATAGTCAAAGCTGCAACTATTGTATTTTTGGCTGCATGCAGAGAACTAGATAAATAAAGATAAATACATTTAAAAGTACAATTTCATGTTATGAATGATTATAAATGGTTAAAAACGCCGTTCTTTGAAGACTGTACTGGCAACATGACATCATAACATAAGACATAGATATGTTTTGACTGACTCGATTAAATTTTCTGTCTTGTCCAAGACATCTGATGTACTAGGTGCTACAAAAGTTCTATATATAGAGCAACAAGAAAGCGGCATCATGTTTTGGTATTTCTTTAATAATCAGAGACACAAAGGGGATAATGATGACTGAAGACCAACATACTGTAGAAATCTGAACATAGGTTTTTCCTTCTTTCATGCAATTTGGATATTTATTTGAATAATTTGTACATCCACCAAGTAGAAGTAGTAGAAAGTAAAATCGTCTGTAGCCAGAACCTCGTTAGTGGATAGGAGGGTTTGGCGCTATCTGCCACATTGCTATTTTCTTTTCCTAGTCTTTAGATATTTAAATATTACAGTGCTTCTTTATAGCGAAGCAAGACTCGCTGCGATGTTATATGACACAAATGTCGGCAGTAGCCAAGTTCAAAGTGAAGATTGGTCTTTGATGGTCTTTAGGCTATATGTTTGGCGAAATTTGAATGTGCATTCCTGTCAAAGCAACAGCCCCAATTTTTAAGATGATTAAATTAAGATTTAAGATGATTAAATTTCAGAGCTTTGAGGTCCAATCATGTTCCTTGGGTTCCATGTTCCTTACAACTCCTGTTTTCTATATGAAAGCACCACTTAGAAATGCATTTTTGCCCTATCATGGCCTATTAAGCAGAGGCAATAAGCGCATGAGTGTATATTTGAATTTGGCAGACAAAAACAATGAGCTAGAAAATGTTTTAACAGAGTAAACACTAAGAAAATTTCACTTTAATTGATGTGTGAATGCCATTAAAAAGTGAGCCTCATAATTTTCAAGCTTTAGTACTTGGAGCCATTGGTGTCAAGCAAGAGAGAAATATTCATTTTTATTAATGTTTTTGAGAACTTAAAAAGTGTGAATTTTCATCAGATTTTACTTCTGATCCTTTTACAAGAATGATTACACTATGCAGCAACATTGCTATTGTTTAAAGTCTGAGACATAACTAATTTTTGTGTGCGGAATCCAAAACTGGTCTCAGTTTTCTTCTATCACATCTAGTTTGTTGAACTATAGGATCCCTGCTTTCTTAAAACAATATGAAAACATAGCACTTAACCCCTTCGGAACTAAGCATGCTGCTGAAGGACATGACGCGTTCGCGTCTCTAAACCAATAAGTACACAGAATATAGCTGCTATTGCCACTTCTGGGAGATGATTGGATGAAACTTTACCCATCTGAATCAAATCATGAGGTTCGGCACGCCATGTTTGCTGTTTTGGCTCTTTGAAAATGCCTGACCAAACAAAACTTCAAAAAGGAAAGGAAAGTGCTCATTTCTCATCAAAAACACATGAATATTAACATTAGAAATAACCAATAAAAGCATAAAATATCCCCGCTCATAAAGTTGCACTTTGTTCTGGTGTTTGAGTAGAGTAAAAATCAGCGCAGATTTTTTGTTTTTTTGCCCAGCAGAAAAAAAAGCTAATCTTAACAGGCTAACATGTGTGTCTGTTTTATTTTATTTTTTTAAAATACAAATGTATATACATTATTGAAATACAGTTAAATATGAAACAAATAGGCATGACTGCAATGCTTATTTAACACTATTATGTTTTTACAAAGGATAACTTTTGTACATTTATGGTAATTTTCGGAGTTGCGCACCTGACTATAAACGCTACCTACCAAATTTGACACGAAAAAGGCATTTGATCATAGATAAGCCGCACCGGACTATAAGCAGCACCTGTCCTCACTTATTATTGGATAATAACAACAAAACATATAAGACCATCACAATGATGACATTACTCTGGCATGAACCATACAGTAGATTTCATAATGTATTGACATGACACATTCCCCATTCACTGTGTCATGCCTTCCCGAAGGGGGCCGTCGAACACTCCGCTTAATTTATTAGCATTCGGTCACATGCCGCAATCTAACGCCGGATTTAGGTTGAAAAAGTATGAAAGCTGTACTGCACACAAATAGGAACGATTGTCTCAGGAGTGATTTGTTTGAGGATTCAAGGTAATTATTAGATTTTTAGTATCATGCATGCATTTTGACACGTGCAAAAAATCAATGGGAGAAATTAGCAGCTACATCATTGGCTTATACTTAGCAATATTTATGCAAAATAAATGCTACCTGCAAGGTTTTTTTGTTTTTAACCAAGAATCGAGACTGATTTACATCCAGATCTATAAGGAATTCTGGGATTCCAGCATTTATTCACAAGAATTTTCAACGGAAAAAGCTCTTCGTTTACATATGGCGGCCACTAATTTCCTTACTGACTAGCCTCATAGTTTGCAATATTTACGTAAAATAAATGCTACCTGCACGTTTTTTTTGCCTTTAACCAAGAATCGAGACTGTTTTATTCTGTTTATGTTTCCACCTGGTCAGCTTTGACGGCGATAGGCCCCCTATGAATCGGCCCCGCCCCCCGTGTCCCATCAATACATTATGAAGTCTATGCATGAACATTAATGAATGCTTACAGATGTCATTTAGTGTCATCCGGCAATTTATCTCACTTTTGAATGGATGCAAAAGATCCGAGCTGGACATAAATGGAGTTCGTGACAAAATTTGCCAGATGACACTTAAGGCAACGCTAGGTAATTTTTCAATTTTGGTCGATTTTGGCGACGCAGGTGGACAAAAGCGGTAGTGTTTTGCAGAAGACCACGTTTCTCATAAGGACCGGCGCACAGTGTCGTAAAATCCTTATCTCCTGGTCGCCTGCAGATGTATTAAACAACATTTCTGTTTCCAGCGGCAGTGTGAAGGATGAATAGTAATGAACTAATGAATCCAGTTGTAGCTAAACACAACTCACGCGAGTACTGTCAAATAAAGTGTTACCTATTAACCCAAATAAATCAGCAAATAAGCCATACTGGAGTCTGAGCTGCAGAATTCAAAACAAAGAGAAAAAGTAGCGGTTTACAGTCTGAAAATTACGGTAGTAAGGGGGTAAACTGTGGAGAAAAAAAACCTGACCAGATAGAGAAAAACAGATTAGTTTTGGATTCCACACACAAAAAAATGATAAAACAACTGTCCGACACAAAACAACTGTTTCTTTTTTTTTTTATATACTGTAGTTGTCCCATGTTATTTATATCAAAGCAAGAGCCCTGTTCATAATCAATGATGGATGACACGAGATGGTTGCATAGATTACACACTGTATCCAAAGATGATGATGCTCATTCGCTTTGTCTCATCCCACCTTCCATTAGCCCCATCTCCTCCGGCAGTAACACTGCAGCGGAGATTTTTTGTCAGCTGTTTGGTTTCGTAAACAAATGCATCATATGCTCTTTAGTATGTTCTGGCAGTGACAGTATGTGCTCTTGATGTTGGAGGGAGGGGTGCAGCGTCGTGGTGAGTGGAGTAAGACAAGATAGTAGGAGGACGCTAAGATGAAAATGGTGATGTAACCACTCGTGAACATGTGTGATGTCATGTTTTGAGAGAATCAGAAAATCAGAGAAAGAAAAATATAGTGTTGTCTGGACATGGAATTAGGAGACAAAAACCTCAACATCATTGCAATCAACCTAGATAAACATGCGTGTGTTTTTTCTAAAAGCATGGATCATCTTTTATTTATCTTTGCATTTATCATCATTAATCTTTCCCTTAATGTCACGTGACAGCGCCGTGAAACAGAAAGCCACTCTATTAAGGCTCAAAATGTGAACTTGTTCTCTCTACTGGCAAGAAATGTCATCCTTGTAAAACATTTATCTTGACATCACTGCCCTCCTTTGTTGGACCTCAGTATGGCAGCCTCATTACATAGTCTGACATCAGTGAGATGGCCAGATCGCCCCCCCCCCCCCCCCGCGCAAAATATATATTATTTTTTTCTCAATACCTATTTTCTTCTTCTTTTACCTGAAAATGGACTCACAGAATTCACAGAACATTAATTAAGGGATTAAATCATATGAATTATTTCATTAATTTATACTTTCTGTGCATAATAGCGAAAAATTTGGTCATTTGTTTTGTAGTCTTTCTTTGTCTCTCGTGTCGTGTCGAGTCTTTGACAAGTGCGATGCATGTTGCACCTATGAGTGCTGATAATCCCATTCTTCTTAGCTCTTTACACTCCCTTCATAAGTAGTGATAATAAGCCGTTAAAGAGTTTTTACCTGTAAGCGTGTTTTTCTAATTCACAGAATCGCCAGCTGCTGAAGGATAGCTTCATGGTAGAACTGGTGGAGGGAGCCAGGAAACTGCGACACGTCTTCCTCTTCACTGACCTGCTGCTATGCGCCAAACTGAAAAAACAAATTGCAGGGTACGACAAAAAAAAAAGAAGCTGACCGTTTTATTATATTATTTATTATCCATCCACGTCAGCACGATGACTTTTTGGATAGAAAACTTTTAATGTACCCTAGGACTCATGAGTTTCCCCTTTCCTTAGTCCTCTATATGCATTTTCTCAATACCCCTTCTTACTCCTGCAGGAAAAACCAACAGTATGACAGCAAGTGGTACATCCCATTAAGTGAGCTGACTTTCCAGGGCCCAGAAGAGACCGAACCGCTCACTATCCCACAGGTGCCAGATGAAGAGCTAGATGCAATGAAGGTGAAAATCTCACACCTGCGAAGTGAGATCCAAAGAGAAAAGGTAAACCAGAAGGAATGAAAAATGTAGGGAGAGTAGGCATGTGCCGGTATGATATTCTGACGGTATGATAACCTTAGGCCAAAATATCACGGTTTCGCGGTATTGCAATTACAGCTCTAAAATGTGTTACTTTGAGATATCTGGGTTAAAAAATGTTTCCATTGGACATGATTTTTATTTTTCAAAACATATTAGCAAATTTGAATATAAGTACCGTATTGGCCCGAATATAAGACGGTCCTGATTATAAGACAACCCCGTCTTTTTCAAGACTCAAGTTTGAGAAAAGACTTTTTGAACACCAAATTAATTTTTATACAGGCAATAATTACAGTACTGAAACAAATGATTCTAACAATATATTTGAGAGAAAAAACATGTTTTTTTTGCCTCATTCAAATCTTAATATCTGAACATTTAAATATGTAAACTAAAGTGCAATCACATTCGTAAATGAATGGCTTCTGGTTTTTGAAATGAACCAATCTATTGTGATAAAACAACAAAATTGCAATAACTGCATTAACCATTAAAGTGAAGTCTAACTGTAACTGCAGTCTTGAAACAAATCTGAATAAGGAAAAACATTGCAATAAAATAATGCAAACTGGTTAAACTTGAGAGTAGCTGAGAGCTGTCACGACAGAACATTGCTTCTATGATATCTGGCGCCATCTAGCGTCGTAAATGGGTATAACGTCTAGACCACGAATATATGACGACCCCCACTTTTTCAGTCTTATTTAAATGCAAAAAACACCGTCTTATATTCGGGCCAATACAGTATAATGTTAAGTTAAAATAAATAAATAACATTTCTGAAATATTCTAAATAAAATGAAAATGGATGGATGGATGGAAAATGAAAATGAATGCAGTCCTTTAGGTGAGCCTATACTAACAACCACAGCTCAACATTCTTACCATCAGAACAAAAATATATGAATTTTTTTCCATAAAAGACAGTGTGTATGACTCGTATCATGTTTACGTTATACACACACTCTCTTTCTCAACATATACAGTTGCAAGAGACGAAAAAAAAACATGTTTATACCACCACTAGAGACACAAAACACCATACCTGTCAAGTTGTACTGTTTCGGCGTAATTTGTACAAGTGAGCACTGATTTTGAAATGTGTACGCCGTACGTTCAAAATCTGTATGTTTTTCGTGCATTACGTTTTTTTTCTCCGGATTTTGTCACCGTTTCGGCAACGAGACAATGTGTGTTACTATGCGTTACTACGTTGGTTGAATGACGTGAGAAAAGTCAGAGACATGGAGAGAGAAGAGTGTTTGTTGTGACGCTGTAGCAAACGCGATGCTAGGCTAGATGGCTCCAATATTTCCTGACTGTAGCCGACAGCCTACAATCTACGCCTAGATATCACATGCATACAGAAGTACATGCGAAATGACAGACGGCGGCATTAATAAACAGCCGCCATTTTGAAGCAGTAGACTTCTCAGAAAGGCGTTGTTGTAGTTAACCTTCCTAGCGAACTTAAGTATCTTTATATCTGAAATACTCCTAAATCGGCAAAGTCTTGACTTGAATCTATCTTTAAATGATGAAACAGTTTTAAAACTTTCACATGTCGAAAGTAGACAGAAGGGAGCAAAAACGGGAGCCATTTTAACAACTTTAAGGTTTGATTCACAACATTAAATGACTTCCAAACATAGCAGAGGCAACTATGTTTTTTTTTTTTTTTTTTTTTTTTTGGGGATGATGATGATGATGAAACAGTTTTAAAACTTTCACATGTCGAAAGTAGACAGAAGGGAACTAATACAAAAACGGGACCAATTTTAACAACTTTAACAGTTGATTCACAACATTAAATGACTTCCAAACATAGCAAAGGTTTCTATGTTTTTTTTTTAACATCAGTTAAAAAAAACATCAGTAACATCAGTTACTTTGCCAAGTAACTAATTACTCTTACATTTAGGTCACTGAGTTACTAACTCAATTACTTTTTGCGAGATGTAATTTTTGAACTGTAATTAATTACTTATTAAAAGTAAGATTAACAACACTGGTCATAAAGTTGAAGTCTGCAGAATGAAAAGTGACGAAAGCGGAGATTTTATTCTGCCAATTTGTTGCCGAACACAATTTGCCTGCAACTATTGCTGATCACTTCTCAGTACTAGCAAAAGAAATGTTCCCTGATTCAAAGATTGCATCGGTAAGTTAATTTGATCATTGACCTTTTTCATTTATAATTGGACACACTAACGAACTACCTCCAAGTGAAACTGAATTGCGTGCTGAAGTGCAGCCATCAATACATTTTACTTTTGTTTCATATTGAACGCGATATACAATGTTGTAAGATTAGTCACCAATTTGTAAAATTGCCAACGGCCTCAGGTTGACAGGTATGTAAACACGCTGGAGTTAACTCTCATAGCTGGTGGGAAACGTTCATGACAGTGTTTACTAACCTTTAATTTTGTATAAATGCGAAATCATATTGGAGGTCTTGCCTCCTCGGCAGCCACCCTCCGCAAACATGTTTTACATGTCGGTTGGCCCTCCTCCTCTAAACTGTGGCCATCTGTAACTTTTCTGTCGCGGACGTATTCCCATAACAGCGATTTCAGGAGTTTCACCTCCTCCAGCAATAGTGTAGCACAGCTGACTCACTGACACTGAGCAACAACCGGTGGGGGAGGGTTGAGCCTTGCAGCTACAAGTGAGGGATTTCTCCCTGCATTTTTGAGACATAAAAAATAGCTAATACCGTAGGGACGGTATGACAGAAAATTTTTGCGGTTTTGAAACTTTGACGTTTTCATACCACGGTACACCTTGAAACCGGTAATCGGCACATGTCTAAGGGAGAGTGGTTACCTATAACTTTTACCATGAGTTATGATTTCACCTTATTTCAGAGAGCCAACAAAGGCTCGAAGGTCATCGACCGCCTCAGGAAGAAGCTGTCCGAACAAGAGTCGCTACTTCTCTTAACATCTCCCAGCATGCACCTAAGAGTCTACAACAAGAGTGGCAAGGTAAATACAGTATAGTCTCTCTTGCGCCATTATGTTATCACCGGTATTTCTCAAGGCTCAATCTTCAATTCCCTCCTGTTATTTAGTTCTCCTTGTCATTTTTTTCTCTCTTTGGGCCATGCTGTAATGATAATTGTACACTATCAGAATTAATGTAGTCATTTTGTGTTGGGAAAACAAGTTTGGAAAAAAGCCTTGAAAAAAGAATTGTAAAGTATCTGATAAAGTGTATTTGTACTTTAATCAAATTTTTACTTCAACACAATGACATGCAAAGGCATTTACTTATCTTCTTATATCTCAATGGGTTAGCAGCGCCTTGCATGGCACCAGCACTATTGGTGTGTTAATGTGTGCGGGAAAGGGTAAATGTGTGGTAATGTAAAGTACTTTGGGCATGGTAACCATGTAGATAAATGCGCTATATAAGAACCGTCCATTTGCCATGTACCATATCTGGTTCATAACCTTGCATGATTGTCAGCCAACTTTAAGGTCTTTCTTTTTCTGGAGCAGACACAAACATTTCTAGTGTATCCGTGCAGTCTTAAAAAGTCTAAAAAAAAAAAGCCTTAAATCCAATTATTTGAATTTCAGGCCTTACAATGTCTTAATATTCTCCTGAAATCTTATAGAAAGTCTGAAATACAATTTTGAAAGGTCTTAAAAATCTTCTTACATTACTTTTATTTAGAAGATGTATACATTTCTGTCACTCTTTTAAATGTTTCGATTTTTGAGGACGCTGCAACGTAACTACATAGCGGAACTAGCTGTGTTGCACGGTCAGAATTTATTGAACACAAGTAGGTTTTGTGCACATGCAGTTGCTCATTGACAATATGGGTGTGACAAAATATCAAAATGGTGATATATCGTGATACTTTGCATCCCAAAAGGTTATCGATATGCTCATGCCAAGAATAAGGATATTGTTTTAAAAATGTATCAATGTTTAAAAAAAGGAACCAACAAGTTGCTACCAAAATCTTCCACCATAATAGTGACTCAGTTACCTCTATGGCTGCCATTGACGGCGCTCGACGCCCAATCTATTAAGACCGGGAAGGGCGAAGGAACGTTTGTTTGTTCGAAATCAGAGCATTCACTGTCACTCTTTCCGATTTTCGGGTTATTTGCAGGTATTTTTTTTGTGCATTTTCAGGCATTTACAGGTCACTTCCTGTTGAGTCTGAGTCACTGCCTATTCATTCTCGGGTCACTTCCTATTCTGTAACCCAAAATCAACAGGAAGTGACCCATAAAACGGCCAGATGAACGTCGTTAATTCGC
Organism: Corythoichthys intestinalis; assembly: GCF_030265065.1. Classification (NCBI taxonomy): domain Eukaryota; kingdom Metazoa; phylum Chordata; class Actinopteri; order Syngnathiformes; family Syngnathidae; genus Corythoichthys; species Corythoichthys intestinalis. The sequence continues at coordinate 27,557,770 of NC_080411.1, forward strand.
TCGAAACCAGAGAATTCACAGTCAGTCTTTCTGACTTTCAGGGCATTTACAGGTCACTTTCTGTTCTGTAACCCAAAATCAACAGGAGGTGACCCATAAAATACCCCAAAATCAACAGTAAGTGCCTAAAAATCAACCCTGAAATGAAAGTGGGAGGGACCCGTTTGAAGTGGGAGGGGTTCATTCGCTGCCACCCTCCTAATTCAAATGGATTGGGCGTCTACTCATGATAAACTTACAGCAGAAGGATGAAGCTGGCTTGTTTTTCTGTTTATTAGGTGTTTTATAGAATGATTTCCTGACCAATGTATCGATAACCGTTGTATCGCCATATCGTGAAATCGTTATCGTGAGCTTTGTATCACAAATCGTATCGTATCGTGAGTTCCCTCCCCTAGTTGAGAGCTTAGTTAGCATAGTCATAGAGGAGAAACTAGCAAGTGCAAATTTAATGATTTGTGGGTTGAGAGCGTACACTTCAGCGGATGGTTGAAGCCGGTGAAAGGAAACTCGAATGAAGCACATTGCACTTTGTGCTAGAAAATTTTAAAACTTGAAACATTGGGCGTAAAAATATTGAAATCCCATTTCAAGACTGAAAAGCACGAGCTGGTCATAAAATGCTAGCAGCAAACGCCGTTTGTGATTCAAATGTTGGTTCACAAAAGAGAAAGTTCTCGTGTTTTTGTTAGGTTAAGCATTTTGAATCGCAGTGTGAAAGAGCTGGGAATAAATTTATATACTTTCCAAGTAATTCCGGGCCTCCAGTTTTCCTTCAAATATTTTGTATGTTTTTATCCTGTATTGATGTGAAAGGGGTCTTCAATTTTATTCATTTTGGTCTTTAAAAAAGTCTTTAAAAGGCTTAAATTTGACTTGTAGAAGAGACCCTTACTTTTGTACTATTACTGATACTTATGTTATAATAACATATGAATTTTGAATTGTTTCAAAACCCGTACTTGACAAACTCATTTACTTTGCTCGACATTCTGCAGGCAGAAAAAAAATGCCTCATCTCGTATGAGTCCTTGATATAACATAACAAGTTTTCGAAAGAAAGACTTTGTAAATTACGACTGTATTTTTAGTGTTGCCCAACTTATTCATACCCTTCAGAGTTGACTAACTTTGTGATCGATTGCACATGAAAGCTGCTTCAGCACAGTTTTCATCAAACATTTGACCTCACAAATGAATTTTGCGGTTTTTCAGAGCTACAGTATCCTCATTTCATCTGACTATGAGCGTGCCGAGTGGAAGGAACTCATCAAAGAGCAGCAGAAGAAATGTATGTTTTTCATCAACCTTAAGCAGCCTGATTTTTAGATGTCCTTTTCCAATAGATTTTTACCATTTGGCTTTTCAAGGTTTCAAAGCCGCTTCTTTAACTTCCATGGAGCTCCAAATGTTGACCAATGCATGTGTCAAGCTCCAAACGGTCCATCACATCCCACTTAGTATCAATAAAGAAGGTGAGGAACTTGCAGTTGCTTTTTATCCAAATAAAGTTACTTAAATGTATCCAATTCAGTTGTCATACTTTTACGCAATTCCAATGTGCAAAGCATAATAAAAAAGACTTAATGCACCCTGGAAATGAATTGCTTCAGTCTAATAATTGTCAAGCTAAATGTTTGATATAGTGCAGCAATGTTATTACCTCCCTCCCTTTCCTTGTCTGATCTACCTCCAGCACAAACACAGATCAGCATGTTTATCTAATCCCTCTCTGTTTATTGTTTCTCTTCTCTCTCCCTCTCTCTTGCTCTATCTCTTCTGCGACTGTTTTTCCAGAGGATGAAGCCCCGGGTCTCTGCGGGTTCCTGAATGTAATCGTCCACTCTGCCTCCGGCCTCAAACAGAGCTTGAGTGAGTCACACAAGCAAAGCCAAACAGATCAGACCAAATTAATGTTAAGTTCTCACTAATTCATGTCCGAAGAGGGAGTCAGGTTCAAGATAAATGCTGCCTGTGGCCATTAGGCTGGTACTTTGTGCCTCAAACCATTCTAGTGGAGTCTAATTTTACCTTTTCACATCAAATAATGTGCTAATTTAATGCATTTCCTACCTCTCAGATCTCTATTGCACATTGGAGGTGGACTCTTTCGGCTTCTTTTCAAATAAAGCCAAGACGAGAGTATATCGATATACTACTGAACCCAAATGGAACGAGGTGAGCGATTGGGACAGTGCAACCTTATGTTAACTTTTTATGGACAAACTCTCTAACTATAAGCTCTTGTTTCTGTCACCATCAATGGCAGCCAATTAAAAAAAAATATGATCTTTTTTACCTGATTCCGGACCTCTGTTTAACAAAAGTGGAAAGATTTCAAGTTGGGATTTTTCTGAAAGCGGCCCTTGGAGAAAAGTTTAGGCACCCCTGGTAAAGTGTTTTTTCGTCAACAGTGACTATAACTAAAATATTTCGTCGACAAACTATTTTCTTCATCACGATGACTAGACGATAACGAGCTAAAAACATATCTTGGGAGTAGGGTTGGGCATCAAGCATCGATGGGATCCGGGAGTAACATTCCAGCTCTCCCGGAACCTTTCGAATTTTTCTATTTCGATTCCAAGTTTCAATGCCCTGACCACCGACCGAAAAAATAGCTGTTGAAAACTACGAAGAAGAAGCCATATGAAGACCGTTATGAGCAAATCATATGAAGTGGCTAATTTAGTTCAGCACAAAAACATGTTGCTTATCTTCACATAAATGACAACAAAGGTACAGAATAAAGACACCAAAGTGATATCAGACCCTCGGTTAAAACGTGCTTACAGAACTTACAGATTTTGTTTTATCAAGGGTTCCCAACGATGTGTAGTGCAGAGGAGGTGTGTAGCATATGTACACCTCAAGGATTTTTTTCCAACTCGTGAGGAAAAGCGGCATGGAAAATGAATGAATAAGGTAAAAAGCCTGCTCCTTCCAGTAAGTCACCACTAGAGGGAAGCCAAACGCACATTGAAAAACAAAAGAAAAACGAGTCCGAAGTTACAATAGTGATATCTTGTGGACTGCAGTGTTGTTAATAACGGCGTTACAATATAACGGCGTTACTAACGGCGTTATTTTTTTCAGTAGTGGGTAATCTAATTAATTACTTTTCTCATCTTGGCAACGCCGTTACCGTTACTGAGGACTGAAAGGCATGCGTTACTATGCATTACTATATTGGTCGAAAAGTCTGAGGGAGACGGACTCACCGGGACGACAGAGCAGAGCTGGAGTGGGGAGGAGGCAAGAAAATTGTGACGAGGAGCAAACGCGATGCTAGGTAGCTCCAATAATACATGTTGTAGCCGATAGCCTACAAACTACGCCCGCATGTTATGGTAGATATGGTAGACATGGTAGATATCACATGTACTGTATATAGATATAACTAGATGCAAAATGACAGACATGGTACTAAATGCGTTAGTAGACAGCCTGCCATCTTAAAGCAGTAGACTTTTTAGGACGGCTCTGTTGCAGAGAACCTTCCTAGCGAACCTAAGTAACTTTTTATCTAAAATACTTATAAATCGGCAAAATCTTGACTTGAATCTATCTTTAAATGATGAAACATTTTTAAAACTTTCATATGTCGAAAGTAGAGAGAAGGGAACTAATGCAATAATGGGAGCAATTTTAACAACTTTTAACAGTTGATTCAGGGTAAAGGGTAAATTAGGGTAAAGAATTGGGCTCGGGCCAATTGTACCAAAAACCTTCACAAAAAACTTCACATAGTGTGGCCAATGTTTTTTTGTTTTTTTTTTGAGGGAAAAAAAAAGTAATTATCACCAATTACTTTGCCAAGTAACTAATTACTCTTACATTCAGGTAATTGAGTTACTAATGCAATTACTTTTTGGGAGAAGTAATTTGTAACTATAATTAATTACTTTTTTTCAGTAAGATTAACAACACTGGTGGACTGATGAACAATGTATCAGTTTAGAAAGAAATCAAACTTAAAAAGTAATCAACTTAAGACATAGACTTCATAATAATATTGACGGGGCGCGGGGCCGATTAATAGGTTGCCTGCATTGTTGGCGTGGCCGTCAAAGCTGACCGAGTACAATCACAGACAGAGCTTTTTTCGTTGAAAATTGTTGTGAATAAATGCTTAAATCCCTGAATTCTTAATAGATATAGATGCAAAACAGTCTTGATTCTTGGTTAAAAGCAAAAAAAACGTGCAGCTAGCATTTATTTACGTATTTATGTCGAAGTAAGATGCTAGTCTGTTAGTCAATGTGGCGGGTGCCATATGTAAAACAGAGCTTTTGCGTTGAAAATTCTTGTCAATAAATGCTTAAATCCCTGATTCTTTATAGATATTGACGTGAAACTGTCTTGATTCTTGGTTAAAAGCAACAACAACAAAAAAACGTGCAGTTAGCAATTATGTTACGTAAATATGTCGAAGTACGATGCTAGTCTGTTAGTCAATGTGTCGGCCGCCTTATGTAAACAGAACTTTTCCGGAGTAAATTCTTGTGAATAAATGCTTAAAGCCCTGATTCTTTATAGATATGGATGTGGAACTGTCTCGATTCTTGGTTAAAAGCAAAAAAAAAAAACGTGCAGTTAGCATTTATGTTACATAAATGTGTCAAAGTACGATGCTAGTCTGTTAGTCAACGTGTCGGCCACCATATCTAAACAGAGCTTTTCTGGTGAAAATTCTTGGGAATAAATGCTTAAATCCCTGAATTCTTTATGGATGCGGACGTAAAACAGTCTTGCTTCTTGGTTAAAAGCAAAAAAAAGTGCAGTTAACATTTATTTTGAGTAAATTTGTCGAAGTACGATGCTAGTTTGTTAGTCAATGTGGCGGCCGCCATATGTAAACAGAGGTTTTCCGGTGAAAATTCTTGTGAATAAATGCTTTCTGGGTTCTTGGTTAAAAGCAAAAAAAAACCAAAAACGTGCAATTGGCATTTATTTTACATAAATATGTCGAAGTACGATGCTGGTCTGTTAGTCAATGTGGTGACAGCCTTACAACAAAGAGTTTTGTACGTTGAAAATTCTTGTGAATAAATGCTTAAATTCCTGAATTCTTTATAGATATGGACGTTAAACAGTCTTGATTCTTGGTTAAAAGAGCAAAAAAAAAAAAGGGCAGTTAGCATTTATTTTACGTAAATATGTCAAAGAATGAATTGTCTGTTACACAATGTGGTGGCAGCCTTACAACAAAGAGCTTTTTACGTTGAAAATTCTTGTGAAAAAAAGGAAAATATAGTAATGACCTTGAATCCTCGAACAAATCACTCCTGAGACAATCCTTCCTGTTTGTATGCGGTACAGCTTTCGTACTTTTTAAATCTAAATCCGGCGTTGGATCGTTGCTTTTGTCGCTGCAACTGACTGCAAATAACTGAAGCGGATTGTGGGATGGCCTCCTACTTAAAGGCGTGTCGCAGTGTAGTCGAACCTGACCTGTCAATATTATTATGAAGTCTATGCTTAAGATCAAGTGACAGAATACTAACTAACTTGTAGAAATACCACCTAAAACAAACGATGCTATACAATAAATGCATGCAGCATAAGACACTCTAAAACATAGGCAAAAGAATATGTGTGTTTTCTCCGTAAGCTATTGAAAAATAAACATCGTTGTGAAAGTGCACTCCTGTGGAAAGAAATTTCATCATACTGTATTCAAGTATAAAGACTGATATTTATTTGCAAGTTAAAATAGCCCTTTGAGAAATTCATAGCAAAGTTAATTGAATGTTCATATACTGTAATTTAAAAAATAATTGAGAAGTTAAGAAATTAATATAAACTATACAATGTACAGTTTCCCATCAATTGATAATGAAGTCTAAAACTTTTGAATTTTACAGACGAAAACATTTTGAGTAAACTGGTACCGGTCCGTGGCTCATTTGCTACCGGGCCGCAGACAAATAAATAATTTATTAACAACTGCAATCTGGCCTGTGGCTCTTGACACATCAATATCCCTATCTACTCTGTAGACTAATCCGAGTATAGATTTGTATCGGTCGCCATCTAATGGCTGGCCGCAATTACTAGGTTGTTTGCACACCTATAGCAGCCCGGTCAATGTAAACATTAACTTTAGCTGCTGTTGTGTGTGCTGCGGGTGGTAACGTCTTTGGACAGCTTTTTTACGGGGAAAAGGCCACCTGCTGAGCCAGAAGAGGAGCCTACAACTAAGTCCATTCTGCATAATATGTGGCTAAAAGCTAGTAAACGAGGCAACAAAAGTGAATGCACCGTATTGCTAAAGCTAAAAAACCTCTCACGATTGGAGAAGAACTCATTAAGCTTGCGACCATGGATATTTGCCGACAAGTTTCAGGAGAGGCCGCTGTTAAATAAAGGTTGATTTAGTGTATGGTGAGTTACATTTTCCCTGCACTTAATATTCGTTTTTAGCCTCGATGTGTTCTTTTATATTAACTGTCGTTTTCTGACACACATCCAGTCCATAGAAAAAAGGCCAACATTACACCGGTATGTGGTGCAAAAAAGGTTGGGGTCCACTGTCTTAAGGCACCACTTTAGCTTTTAAGCTAAACTCAACAAATAGCACAAATGGTGTTCATTGTTGTCATGATACCATTTAATGTTCTATCCTTGGCATTCACGTTGACATTCATAGTGTGACATTAATCTAAAGCTTAATATAACCCAAGTGTAGCATAGGAGGCCCCCTGCAAACATATAACACCCATAGCGGAGATTCAAGTTAATGGCACAGCTGTATGTGGGAGGTCGGACACAATCAGCTGCTCGGGGCATCTGCAGTGAAATATTTTCCCATCACGGGCCTAAAGTCTCTGAGGAGTTTGTTCAGCAGAGTGGAAGTAATGGCAGCTAATGAGGAGCTGCTGGTGATGACTCACATCTGTCCTAATGTGAAGTGAACCAACGCGATGTGCGAACCATATGCAGAGGCCCCCCTCTAAATAATTACAAGGGAATATTGGTCAGCATCACGCTGATTTTGTGTGTCGCTGAAGAAGAAAAAAACAATGCGCCAATGCGTTTTCTATTGTACTTGTAGTTTTGGGAGAACATGGGAGCGTCACGCAAAACAGATTGGTCAAGAGCAAATATATCTGTCTGTCTGCCTACCTACCTACCTTTGCAATATAGCTATATCGCCTTGTATCTTCTTTATCTATACAATACTGTCTTACCCACAGATGCGTTTTCTTTTCCTCTTTAGGAGTTTGAAATCGAGCTGGAGGGCTCGCAGACCCTGCGGCTGCTCTGCTACGAGAAGTGCTACAATAAGAGCAAGCAGAACAAAGAGGACGGCGAGAGCATGGACCACATCATGGGGAAAGGACAGATCCCGGTATGACATGACGTCACCTTCTTTTCCGCAGAACCGCCGCGACTCATTACGGGCAGTTATCAGCACCTCTGCCACAGAGCATAAAATCCACGTTATTGTTTTGTGAATGACTTAAACCAAGCGTGAATTGTCTGATTAGATCACTTTGCTGCCATTATGTAATGAGAGGACACTCGGGGGCGGATGGACTGAGAGAAATTGCTCTTGCAGAGTTTAATTCAAATGTTAATAAGCGATCTTCTTGCTCAGTACAGTGAGGCATGAAAATCTAAAGTACTAATAGAATCATGAACAAGAGGCTTAGATTTTCATTTTGTTGAGCTCTCACAATGAGGCTTTTCATCTACATCAAGTCTAGCGTGTAGGAACAAAAATGACACCAATATGTCACCATCCTGTAGAACAATAGCAAATACAACATCGCCGAGAAAAGTATAACTCTCTTAAACTAGGTGCACTGTACCAAAATTGCACAAAAACTGAAATCCCCTTTATTTAAAAGCAGATGAAAATGTCTAAGATAGGACCCAGCCTGTTGATTGTGACTGCCTCAACGATGTTTAAATGAGCATGACAGCGCCATCTAATGGTTGCACTTGTTACACACTCACTGCACAGATGATGTCATTGAAAGCACAATGACCTGTGCAAATCCCAACATGAGAAAAAAATGCCGCACTAACCACTGCATTGCTTGTTTGTTGAAAGAAAAGCTGTTTGACTGATCAACTTGCAAAATGCATTGAATGTAGGCATTTTTAGAAAACAAAAAGACAACATATTGTTTTTGACAGTTACTCAACACCATTTGGGATTAACTAACAATAGCAAATGCAGAAGACAGGCAATTCCTAATCCTGTAAAGTGCACTCTTTATACGTAAAGGTTAACTAAAAATCACTCGACAAATATGAACGTATGCTGTTTGTTGATTGTTTTGCTGTCCCTATTTAATGAATACAGTGAAAAATAATTTATTCCAGAATAACAATGTATACTAATATACACATAATTGTGTTAAAAACAAACATTTCCATTTTAATGTGTCTTAAGTGCAAAGGAAGTTTTCATGGATGAAATATGGAATTATGCGGCGCACGATTCAGCTTTGCATGCAAGCAGATGGGACCTAGCTGAGGCTGGGTAAACATGTAACATACAGTACTAAACCATATGTTGTGTATACTCAATTCACATATATTATATAATATAGTTTCCACCTGCTAGTATTGCCCTAGGTGAATTGTGCCTTTAATAGGAAGAGGTAATCTAACTAAGATATTTATCTCTTAAAATCCCTTATTACTTAGTCAGACATTTTTATTACCAACATACATAATTCCTATCCATCTTATAACTTTCATTTTGTATTCTTTTTATTTGTAAATTATTGTTGAGTTGCTCCTGTATTTATTCATTTATTTATTTAGTCTCACTGCCTGTAAAGAACTTGTTTCGGCTGTGGTTTTGTGAAAATGCTCATGAATAAAGTTGGTATGGTATGTCAGGCCACTACAATTGCAATTTAACAATAGAAAAACTGTCAGGTTCATACTGCAGGTATTAATGCACAATTCCGATTTTTTTGTCATATGTTTTTTTGGCGTGCCGGTTCAGACTGCCTTTGTCCATTGAGCCCGTTCAAGTATTACGCAGCCGCACTAATTCGCAGTCCAACACGCGCTGAGCAAACTGACCCGCATTCGCAGAACCATCATCAAATAATTACGTACTGTGCGTGCATTATCTGCACACATAAGCCTTATGTGTGTGAGTCAGTTTGCCCTGACTCGGCCAAGTAAGCACTACTGAAATATTGCTAATTTGGCGCACAGTAAGAAACCGAGCATTTTCAGGCTTATCCTTTTCTTCATTGTATTTTTGCATCGTAAAAGCCGAGTTCATGCTCGGCGCGAACACTAATGCACAGCTACATCGCTGCCGTTTTGCGTGCTGATCTCGCTCTTTGCTTACCTAATTGCTGCATGAATTCAGATTTAGGAGACTTGACAGTTCAGACCACCGCCACATTCTGGAAAAATGTGGCTCAGATCGGATTTAAACCACATACGAAAGTGACCTAGATCGGATTTTAATGGTCCACTTCTATGCGACTTTTCCCTATCAGACCGTCAAGTTAATGCCTTGAGTCGGAAAAACACCAAAAAAATGGGATTTGTGCATTAAGACCTGCAATATGAACCTAGCCTTAGAAACAACAAAAAATTGTTTCCGAATCAATGGCACTGTCAGTTTTTTTTCTTTTAATCCAATATGAAAAAAGGTGTGCTTTTTTTTTTTTTTTTTTTACTGTTCTTTTAGGCAGTGAAAATTAGAACACCACTTGCACATCCACACTCATTGATCTCACTTATAAATTATATTCAAACAGTTCATCAAGTTAGTGTTTTTAGTGTTTATAAATTACTAGAGTTATCTGATATTATCGGGTAGCCGATGATATCGGCCGATAAAAGCATTTTAAAATGAAATCTGATAATATCGTTTTTTCATTATCGGTTTTGGCCCAATATGCAAGTTGCCTTCAAAGATATAGTGGTGTAATATAGGCACTTTTTCTATAACTTAAGTTGAAGTTGTTCTCTTATTTTTCACAGAATTGTCATTTGGAAAACCTTGAAGTTGTTACATTTATCATTATTAAAGCATCCAGCACAATACAATTAGCAATAACACGTTAAGTGCACGACCACATACAGTGATCCCTCGCTACTTTGCGCTTCAAACTTTGCGGCCTCAGTCCGTCGCATTTTTTTTTTTTCAATTAGAATATAAATGAATAAGTACAGTATTTTATCGAGATATCCCGAGCCGATCACGTACAGACTCTCACCACACAGCGTGAGTGGATTTGAGTGGACTCACTCAATGAAGCCTTTAATAAATACAAGCGTTTTGCTACGTTATTCTTATTTAAAAATAATTCGGTGGGACAGTAACATGGTTTTTTTTTTGTTTTGTTTTTTATATATACTTTGGAGTAAATATGGAAAAACATGTCTCATACGTACGCATGTCCTTCCAATGCTAAATCTGAATAAATACATTGAACACAGGAAAAAAATAGTTTTTTAATGTAAATAAGCTCCGCCTCTACTCCGCGTTTTTTTATTTATTTTTTTTTTATTATTATTGCTGCTCCCCATTAACCGCGAAAAACGAGGGTACGCTCTACGTCTATCGGTATCGGTTTGATACCGGTTATCAGTTAAAAAGTCAATATCGGACAACTCTATGAATTACTGCATGCATGAAATACAAACGCTTTGCTTTGGGTAATTTACAAATTATGTTAGTGGCCTTTATTTAGGTGTATACCATTAAAACGTTTTAATAATGTTAACTCTGTACTGTGAATGGGTTCTAAGAATGGATTGAAATACCCCCAATAAATTACGCTAATTTAGAAAGATTTCATATCGTTATTAAAAATTTTCTCCTAAGATTTTGGATAAAAGGGGCGGATTAGATACAATGAGTTGAAAATTAGCCAACACTTAATCATGACCAGACTCCTAATGCATGTTTTAGGACGCTTTCACATTCCCAATGTTTGGTCCGTTTAAACGGACCAGAGTTCTTTTTAGTCCGCTTTGTTTTGTAAAAGTGAACGCGTATTTGAGCTCTGGTTCAGACGAAACAAACGAACTCTGATCTGCTCTAAAATCGTGGGTCTCGGGCCGCTTTATGCGCACCCTGCTTGGCTTGTGAATGCAAGCGACCAGCGACCCTCCCCTGCCAAGAGGGAGGTATTTCCTCTTCTAAATTTGTCCAATCAACTAGTGCACCTTTCCTAAAGTTCGTTTGGTGGAGTGTGAATACTGAACCTTTTCAACAAGTCGCTTGCATATGTTATTGCAAAATAGCTCTCCAACTGGACCCTGATTCTCTTGGTTTAATGTGAAAGCGCTCTTAAACTAGTGAGGTCCAGACTGAAGAAGAGGCTTCTTTTTATAATAACAATTACTGACTGTCCCATACTAAAAAGGTTTTGGCAGGATAGCATCACAGGCTAACCCTAAGGCTTAATATTGTCAATCACATTTTCAATAGAGACGGGAGTCACAGATTTAAAACTGTTGAAAACAGACATGATAATATGGATTGTAATGTTATGTTCACACATTGTTTCATGTGTATTTCCCACCACTTAGCTGGACCCTCAGATTCTCCAAGGAAAAGACTGGCAAAGGACTGTCATTCCGATGAATGGGGTACGTCAAACATATTTTTTCTCAAAACCGTCTTCCATCTTTATTATACAGTACTGTATGACTGTTTCCCACCCATCCCTACATTATTGTGTCCATTCTCATGCGCCACTACATTCAAGCTGAAGTTTGCAACCGTCTGTTGTCTCTGTATTTATAATAAAGTCCTTATTTCTCATGACAGATTGAGGTCAAACTGTCCATGAAGTTCACCAGCCGTGAGTTTAGCCTGAAGAGAATGCCCTCACGGAAACCCATGGGTGTGTTTGGAGTCAAGATATCTACCGTGACAAAGTGAGTCTGCACACATGCAGGTTGAAGCTAATCATATCATTAAAAAAAATCTTCCGGCGCAAGATGGCCACCAATTACTTAGCCTGTAGACTCTGCATTAAGAAATCTTTCCAAATGTATGTGATATCTTGCTTCTCCGCTTGAGCCATTACCAGGAGTAGTTAGTTGGCCAAACATCCACAGGGTTTAAACATTTCAGCAGATAAGCGGTGCATAAACAACTACTAAAAAACAAAGGCAAGAAGGATGAAGTTAGCATGAACTTGAGACCCCCTTCTGGGCGTTCTAAAAAAAAAAAAGAAAAGTACCGTAATTTTCGTACTATAAGCCGCTACTTTTTTCCCCGTTTTGAATCCTGTGGCTTATAGTCCATTGAGGCTTATCTGTTGATTTATTTGGGTTAATAGGTAACACTTTATTTGACATCGGCGTCATAAGACCATCATAATTATGACATGACACTATCATGGGCATTAACGAAAGCATATGACGGATGCCATTAAGTGTAATCCGGCAAATTATGTCACTAATTTAATTTATGTCCTGCTTGGATCTTTTTCAAAAGTGAGATAATTTACCGGATGACACAAAATGCCATCTGTCATAAGCATTCAGTAATGCTCATGGCAGTGTGATGTCATAATTATGATAGTCTTATGACAGTCTTATAGCACCACTGTCAAATAAAGTGTTAATATAGATACAGTGCCTTGCAAAAGTATTCGGCCCCCTTGAACCTTGCAACCTTTCGCCACATTTCAGGCTTTAAACATAAAGATATAAAATTTTAATTTTTTGTCAAGAATCAACAAAAAGTGGGACACAATCGTGAAGTGGAACAAAATTTATTGGATAATTTAAACTTTTTTAACAAATAAAAAACTGAAAAGTGGGGCGTGCAATATTATTCGGCCCCCTTGCGTTAATACTTTGTAGCGCCACCTTTTGCTCCAATTACAGTTGCAAGTCGCTTGGGGTATGTTTCTATCAGTTTTGCACATCGAGAGACTGACATTATTGCCCATTCTTCCTTGCAAAACAGCTCGAGCTGAGTGAGGTTGGATGGAGAGTGTTTGTGAACAGCAGTCTTCAGCTCTTTCCACAGATTCTCGATTGGATTCAGGTCTGGACTTTGACTTGGCCATTCTAACACCTGGATACGTTTATTTTTGAACCATTCCATTGTAGATTTGGCTTTATGTTTTGGCTCATTGTCCTGTTGGAAGATAAATCTCCGTCCCAGTCTCAGGTCTTGTGCAGATACCAACAGGTTTTCTTCCAGAATGTTCCTGTATTTGGCTGCATCCATCTTCCCGTCAATTTTAACCATCTTCCCTGTCCCTGCTGAAGAAAAGCAGGCCCAAACCATGATGCTGCCACCACCATGTTTGACAGTGGGGATGGTGTGTTCAGGGTGATGTGAGCTGTGTTGCTTTTACGCCAAACATATCGTTTTGCATTGTGGCCAAAAAGTTCAATTTTGGTTTCATCTGACCAGAGCACCTTCTTCCACATGTTTGGTGTGTCTCCCAGGTGGCTTGTGGCAAACTTTAAACAAGACTTTTTATGGATATCTTTGAGAAATGGCTTTCTTTTTGCCACTTCCATAAAGGCCAGATTTGTGCAGTGTACGACTGATTGTTGTCCTATGGACAGACTCTCCCACCTCAGCTGTAGATCTCTGCAGTTCATCCAGAGTGATCATGGGCCTCTTGGCTGCATCTCTGATCAGTTTTCTCCTTGTTTGAGATGAAAGTTTGGAAGGACGGCCGGGTCTTGGTAGATTTGCAGTGGTCTGATGCTCCTTCCATTTCAATATGATGGCTTGCACAGTGCTCCTTGAGATGTTTAAAGCTTGGGAAATCTTTTTGTATCCAAATCCGGCTTTAAACTTCTCCACAACAGTATCTCGGACCTGCCTGGTGTGTTCCTTGGTTTTCATAATGCTCTCTGCACTTTAAACAGAACCCTGAGACTATCACAGAGCAGGTGCATTTATACGGAGACTTGATTACACACATTTGGATTCTTTTTATCATCATCGGTCATTAAGGACAACATTGGATCATTCAGAGATCCTCACTGAACTTCTGGAGTGAGTTTGCTGCACTGAAAGTAAAGGGGCCGAATAATATTGCACGCCCCACTTTTCAGTTTTTTATTTGTTAAAAAAGTTTAAATTATCCAATAAATGTTGTTCCACTTTACGATTGTGTCCCACTTGTTGTTGATTCTTGACAAAAAAATTAAATTTCATATCTTTATGTTTGAAGCCTGAAATGTGGCGAAAGGTTGCAAGATTCAAGGGGGCCGAATACTTTTGCAAGGCACTGTACCTATAATATATAATAAAGATACCTTAACTAGCAATTTATGAAACAACTGGAACAGTAACTGAAGAAATAATTAGCAGCATTAGGGAGCAGGGATGGCCAAATTAAGATGCCCCTGTCTAATAAAGTGTTGCCGGTTTATATCTTTTGGTGTAAATATCCCATATTACAATGAGGACAGCTGCAGCTCATAGTTCGGTGCAGCTTACCTATGAACAAATGCTGTTTTCTTGTCAAACTTGGTGGGTGGCGACATTTAGTCAGGTGTGCCTTATAGTCCCAAAATTACGGTACACATGAAGGATTGGCAGATAGGATTTAGAGTGAATGTAGCGGAAACACTGGCCTACAAAGTGGAGCAAACATTCGCAATTCACATTATTAGCTGCTGTAACTAAAGCAGAAACTTAGAGTAGAAATTTTAGTGGTATTTAATTGGTGAAAAAGGATAAAGGATTTTCTGCCACCGCCAATGTTGAAAGCTCGAGCAAGCAACATGGTAAATGCTACCTGTTACTAAAAGGAAGAGTGGCTACGATTGGCCCTTGGGCCCTAATTACCATGTCTAAAATATGTTTTGAATTTTTTGAGTAATACTTGTACATTTAATCAGTACCTTTTTCATTTTCAAAATTTTTATTTGGGGTCCCAATACACTGATTAGCCCGTGGAGGGTGGTACAAGAGAAAATTTGCATTTTAGGTGATACTCCAAAGTTATTTGGGGATACTCTGGCGCCGGCTCTACGCAGAGACAAGAGGCAGCATTGTTCCCTCAAATAAATGTCTTCCCTCAAATCCAAATCTTACAAGTTGAAAAGGCACATTTTAATTTATACTCACAGAATTAATACATTAGAAATTGACAGATTAATCTAGCGTAGTGAGGAGAAATGTCCCCGGAAAGGGGACACGAAGACACTATGGTATTAGTTCTCTCTCATCTCTCTTTCCCTCCGCTGTTTCTGTATGCACAGGATGGTCACCGCCCACACACAGTAAAGCGCGCACAGCCCCCAGTAAACATCCAATCACTGTTAGTATGTATGAGTATAAGCCTAAACGTCGCCAGACAATGTGAAGTCAGGCTTCAGCGCGGCCACGAAGTGGAAAGACTTTGAAGATGCAGTTGCATTTTCACAAAAAACACACACTTCACGTTACAGACTGAAGACAAATGACTGGTGTTTGACAGAACCCTACGTAAAGCCCCGCCCCAGACTGTAGTTCTGCACTGCTTTGTTTCGTTAAATCAACAGTTTTTACAAAGCCATGATACTTTTTTCCCCACTCCAGCTTGCAGTATTTTTTTATTATTCAGTTCTCAGGTTATAATTTATTTGAAAATTAGGTCATCCAGTCAAGATATGTTGTGTTGTATGAATATTGTATAGCATCTGGATGAAGAATACTTTATTTATTTTATCGTTCAGTCCCCGTCCCCCCCACCCCCCCGAGCGATTTCCACCTTATTATGGTCAAGGGGTTTGTGTGCCTCAGTGACCTTAAGAGCTATACCAGCAGGAGCTTAGTCCTCAGGTGGGACACCCAAGTTGGACAGGTCTGAATGTAGAGACCTGACTAAGTGCAATCCACATCATTAGGTTGGTGGTTTGACACAGCTAACAACCTATTTCAATGAAGCAAACACTTTTACCATAACCACGGGGGCGGGGGGAGTTGCTGGAGCGTGACTTATGATGCCCCCTACTCATTTCTTAATGTCCCCTCACACATGCCAGCCTACAACTGGCCCTGATTAAAAACATTTATTTTTGAGCATTCATCTCATTTGATTATTTAAATTTGATCTCAGAACATGTAAATTTACCCACAAATGCATGTTCTTTTTTATTTGAAGTGTGGAACGTAAAATGCCCTCCAATTCTGGAATGACCCTTATTTCTTTACAGAAGAGAGCGTTCCAAGGTGCCCTACATAGTCCGGCAGTGCCTGGAGGAGATCGAAAGGAGGGGAATGGAGGAGGTGGGCATCTATCGAGTATCAGGAGTGGCCACCGACATTCAGGCCCTCAAGACGGCCTTTGACACCAGTGAGTTGCCCTCATTCAAGTTTAAGCAAATGCATCCCAATACCTCTGTCATTGCGAGCCTGTTGTCTTCCTGTAATTCTTAGATCACAAAGACGTCTCGGTGATGATGAGTGAAATGGACGTCAACGCAATCGCAGGGACTTTAAAGCTGTACTTTCGAGAGCTGCCGGAGCCATTATTCACCGATGAGCTCTACCCCAATTTTGCAGGCGGAATCAGTGAGTTGACATCTAGTGGATTTAACTTTTACGATTGACTAAATGACTACAAAAGATAACTAATGTTAATTTGTTATTTTCTTCAGCTCTATCGGATAGTGTCGCCAAGGAGAGTTGCATGTTAAACTTACTGCTCTCATTGCCGGAACCTAACCTAGTTACCTTCCTTTTCCTATTGGACCACTTGAAGAGGTAAAGATAGCATGTGTTTTTTTTCTTTTTGTGTTACTTGGTTAAAAATGTTGAATTAGAACAGTGGTTCTTAACCTGGGTTCAATCAAACCCCAGGGGTCGGCGAGTAAGTCTAAAGGGTTCAGTGAAGGTAAAGAAACACAATGCCCTTTTTTCGTAGACTGATTAAATCTAGGTAAAGTGGCTTTTTAAACCAGGACCGGTTTGCTCCCAATTTACAGGCTTAATCCATTTCTTTTAACTGCTAGTCCTCGATTTGATGGGAGGAAGAACTGGTTTGCTCAGCGGAAGGTTGACTCACACTTGGTATGAGGGCATACCTGTGAAGTTGTACGGTTTCGGCGTAATTTGTAAAAGCACTGATTTTTAAATGTGTAAGCTGTACATTCAAAATCTGTACGTTTTTCGTGCATTACGTTTTTTTTTCTCTGTTCAGATTTTGTCACCGCTTCGGTAACGAGACAATGTGCATTACTATGCGTTACGTTGGTTGAATGACGCGAGAAAAGTCAGAGACACGGAGAGAGAAGAGTGTTTGTTGTGACGCTGTAGAAAACGCGATGCTAGGTTAAACGGCTCCAATATTTTCTGACTGTAGCCGACAGCCTACGATCTACGCCTAGATATCACATGCATACAGAACTACATGCGAAATGACAGACGGTGGCGTTAATAAACAGCCGCCATTTTGAAGCAGTAGACTTCTCAGAAAGGCTCTGTTGTAGTTAACCTTCCTAGCTAGTAAGTAAGTAAGTAACCTTTTAACTAAAATACTCCTAAATCGGCAAAATCTTGACTTGAATCTATCTTTAAATGATGAAACAGTGTTAAAACTTTCACATGTCGAAAATAGACAGAAGGGAGCAAAAACAGGAGCAATTTTAACAACTTTAACGGTTTATTTACAACATTCAATGACTTCCAAACGTAGCAAAGGATACTATGTTTTTTTTCCTTTTTTTTTGTAATGAAAAATAACAAAACAAAACATGAAAGGTAACATCAGTTGCTTTGCCAAATAACTGATTACTCTAACATTCAGGTAAGTGAGTTACTAAGTCAATAACTTTTTGGGAGAAGTAATTTGTAACTGTAATTAATTACTTTTTAAAAATAAAATTTACAACACTATTCATAAAAATGAAGTCTGCAGAATGAAAAGTGACAAAAGCGGAGATTTTATTCTGTCAATTTTTTTCCGAACACAATTTGCCCGCAACTATTGCTGATCACTTCTCAGAATTAGCAAAAGAAATGTTCCCGACTCAAAGATTGCATCGGTAAGTTAATTTTATCAATTGACCTTTTTCATTTATAATTGGTCATACTAACAAACTACCTTCAAGTAAAGATACACGATAATATCGGTTACCGATAATTATCGGCCGATAATGGCAATTATGACGTCACACCGATAATAGATATTTTTAAAAATTCAACCGATAATGCAATCCGATAATTCTATACTTTATTTAGTCTTCAATTGTGTGCAACCGACAGTTTTGTCGAATTCTGGGCCGGCACCCCAACCCCTCCTAAAGGTATTTTTTGTGCAATTAAGTAATTAATTTGTAAGCATTATGAATATTAGTTAATATACAATGATTCGACATTGGAATTTACTACTTGCTCACATTTGATGTGGAAAAAGTAGCGATAAATTGTATTTTCGCACAATAACATTTCGTCTTTATTATAATTAAAATTTGTATATATGTATATCTTTTCAATAGAGTTATCGGCTTGACATTATCGGTTATCGGCTGGAAGGAGGAGGTGATTATTGGTTATCGGTATCGGTTGAAAAATGCATTATCGTGCATCACTACCTTCAAGTCAAACTGAATTGCGAGCTGAAGTGCCATCAAATGCAGCCATCAAAAGACATGATAGAAATTGCCAAAAGTGCTACATACAATTATAACAAAAGTCACTGTTAGATTTTAGTAATCATTATGTAGCTGAAGATATTGATTGTTTTTTGATTGCATCAGGGAATATGTTATAATATTACCAATAAATTCATATTATTTTAAAAATTGAGTTTTATTTTTGTTTCATATTGCACATTATAAACGACATTGTAAGATACGTCACCAATTTGTAAGGGCATACGTCACTATTTGTAAGACTGCCAACGGCCTGGGGTTGACAGGTATGTGAGGGTATACGAGAATTTTGAATGGGAATTGGCAAAATTATTGGCTTGCTCGCATAGATATATTGGTTTTGAATTAGAAAAAAAAATGGCTTTATTATCGAATACTGAAGGGTTCAGTGAATCCACGTGTGAAACTTGTGGGGTTCCGTACCTATAGCAAGGTTAAGAACCACTGAATTAGAGGTTTTGTAATTTATGCATCTTAATTACTCGTAAACACATTTAGCAACAAAAAAAAAAGGAATTACAAAAATTGTACCAGAGCAAAAACGTAAGATCTGAAGTTATTTGGGGGGGGGGAGTCCAACATTTAAATGGCAAAAAATATATATATATTTAATTGCGTAATGTGTATATCTTTCTTCTACACATGGTCATTTGAGGGTCTAAAACCAACTGAAGCAAAATTAATTTTGTACTTTAGGTGGTTCCCAATCTTTTATTAACTAACTTTGTGTGAAGACATATATTCACGTACCTTTTCCATGAGCCAAGGCATAGTTTTATGACTGAATAATTATGTAAATATTAATACGTTGTATATAAAGTATTTATTTGCACAAACCCACATTTTTTATCAAGGCATCTTTTTGAATGAAATGTGCCTATTTATTCAGATTTCTCTACTTCAGTAGCCGTTAGCTGAGGTAATGTGTGCGTTTTCAGTTTAATTGATGTATCGAAAAATCGTGCACTGACTGTGTTTTAAAAATAACCTCGCAATTAATTCATTAATGATCATTACAGTTTTTTACAGTTTACTAATTCTCTATAGGCAGGTCTTATACTTGATTTTTGCTGAGAGAGGTTTGCTGCTACAGCAATAAAAACCCAAAAGATAAACATTCCTTTTTAGTCATTTGGTTGTGATATTCATAATTTGCAATTGGTAGATTACACTGCATAATGCACCTCAGTTGTCTCATATCATACCAAGCAGTCTGTACTGTGGGATGGCATCAAATGGCATCTGCATATTATCTTCTGGTTACCATGGAGATTTACATTACTGAAAAGGCTTGAGCATCACGTAGGCGTCAGTACAATGTCTGTTCAGACGCGCTGTAAAGGGGAAGGTGCAAGGCCGTCACTATTCATATGAAGCACATTTCCAGCACTTTAGCTACATTCCCAGCCATCACTTTAAATGTACATTGTACCATTTCCCTTCTTCTGTGTCAGGGTGGCAGAGAAGGAGAGCGTCAACAAGATGTCCCTCCATAACCTGGCCACCGTTTTTGGGCCGACTCTGTTAAGGCCTGCCGAAAAGGACAGTAAGATCCCGACGAACCCCACCCAACCCATCAGCATGGGGGACAGTTGGTCCCTGGAGGTTATGGCACAGGTCAGCTACCATATGGTCATTTTAAAACTTCTTTTTTCCTAACCTAACAACTACATTTGTAAAAAAAAAAAAAAACAACAACAAAAACGATGACTCTTTTCCTTTTTATTTTTGGACCGTCACAGCTTTTTTTCTTTTCAAGTACACTTTTCATTGTTTGAATATTACAATATTGTTTTACCACAAATTACAACGTTTATTGTCTGGTTTACATTTTTTTCTACGTCATACATCATCAGGCAACTATATTTTTAACTAGCAGTATGGCCCGGTGTTGCTTGGGTTTTTGTAACGTAGACGCAATACAGCCGAATCACAGATAAAACATAGTTTCCTTAGAGATGCAGCTGTAATTTTCTAATAGTAAAAGGACACCATAAAAGGAGGTTAATGCACAGTCGCTTTTCTATCTTTGTGTACAGTATGAATGTCCAGCCGAAATGAATGCCTTAATAGTATTCCAGAAAATTGTACAAATTTATTTTTTTAAATCCAGCGTCTTGTTGTGGAGTACTCAAAGCCACAACGTATCATCACAGCACATTATACTTGTACATTAAACCATAGTTTGAAAGCCAACTGTGACAGTGCAATTGCAAGAGTCGCGTATTTGCCATAAGGACTGCGCTGTCACCTCCACAATCAGGGATTTTCTATGCTTATTTTTGGAGTTTCCAATTCATTTTCTGCACTAAATGGAGGCCTACGGAGATCAAACCAATCTAAGAACACTCCCAGAAGCTTATAGTACAAATGTGTGATATTTCAAGAAAATCAGTATAGCCATTTCGGAGTCCGTAGGGAAAAACAATGTAGTTTTTAGCAGCTCTTTTAATTTTTGTTTCAGTCTTTCGTCTTTTGGACGAAAATAGTCTGGGATGATCAGTCAGAACAGACCTTTCAAAGCTAAAGCAAAAATGCATATTCTCTCTTGCCAACATAAGAAATCTTGCCATGTGTTTCAAAACAAGCAAGCCTGGAGTGGAGAAACCACCGGAGAGGTAGCGGCCGGAGTGCGCAGCAGTTCACATGAGTGACACAATCAGACAGTGCAACGATGAAGGCTAACTACACATGTTATACATTGTGAACATGTGATGGAAACTATGCCGCATTTTCGTTTCGTTCTTGTCTCGTCAGACAAAAACTAGCATTTGTCTCGTTATGTTTTAGTCTCCCAAGACGTGTTTCTCGTCATTGTCATTAAAAAATTGTTCGTCGACTAAATAATTTCGTTATCGTCACCATTGATGAAAACAACACTGGAACAAACACATGCACACAGCCACACAAAGTTCCACTTAAGAAACTTACATAGCAAAAGTCTACTAGTTTAAATGCTGTAAAATTAATTTTTTTTTTTTTTACAATACTCTTAACAAATGGTTCGGACACATATTCCCACAAAAATAGGCTAAAAATACCTTTAAACTTAATAACGAATGCATTAAAAAAAAACATTAGCTCAAACAAAATTGTAGCTTATGTTGGTCTTAACAGGGAACACCTGGATTCAGCCATGTGAAATGAGGCAGACTAGAAGGTATTCATCCAAATCAATAAAACTAAATGCAAACACTTTCAAAATAAACCATTGCAACACCACTTCAATTAAATGAATACTCAAAGCAGAAAAATTTAATTCGAGTCTTTTTTTCTAATCGAATATTCGAGTTAATCGATTAATCGTTGCAGCACTAATGTATATATGTTCTCTTTGCAATTTACAGGTCCAGGTGTTGCTGTATTTCCTCCAACTGGAGACGATTCCTACTCCAGACAGTAAACGACAGAGCATCCTCTTTTCCACGGAGGTATAGAGACAAGTCTGTTTACCTTACAATTTGATGAACAGACTAAAGGACAGGCTGTAAGCCTTGCTGTAGTATGTTCCTGAATTGACTACATCCTGGGAGACTCACGCACCTGGGAACAACCCCCCCTCCAACCACTAGAGGATGCCATTGAGCCTATAAACCTAAGTCTGTGAGTGTCCATCCATTATTGGAAAGCCCATATCGTCCCTTCACATTCCTGTTTTTCCACCATATCAGTCACAGGAAAACAAAATGTCCCTTCCTGCTTGGAATTACGTGTGTTTTTATGTTTCGGGCCTTAATTGTCGTGTCATGACCTAGACAAAATTCGTCTGTCCATCTCACGTTTCCAGACTTCATCTCAGCACATTTTCCAAAAAGGATGAGAGGAATCGGGCAAGTTAAACATTTTCCCCACTCCATGGAAAGCCTACTGTTGTGTAGGTAAACAAAGCCAGTTAAAAACCAACACAGCAACTTGAAGGACTTATCGAAGGAAGATGTTTACTCCTAATGGACCAAAATTTCCAACCACAAAGGAACATTCCCTCTCTTTTGTGTCTCCACTTAGTTTAAATATCTGGGAAGCAATATATTTTCTATCATGGGAATTTGCCCTCCTTCTTGTTACATAGGACAGCCTGTCAAATGTTGCTCATGTGTTTCTTGTTGTACATAATGTTAAAAGTGTTTTCTTTTCATGTTATAATCTAAGTTGTTATCTAAATGTAATTTATTCCAGGATCCTGGAGGAGAGACTTTTTTTTCTATGTTTGATTACAGCAGCGGTTAGCAGTTAGCCTTGACTTGGAGCCTTGCGGTGAATAAGAAGGATTTAGCCTTGTTGTTTTAGATGCTCCCGTTGTGTGCAGCCTTTTCTTGCTTGTTGGAGATGATTACAGCAGTATATTGCGTACTGCCGTGAAAGGAAAACTGCAGAGCTCTATTTATATTAGCTGACATCCTAAAAAGATCACCTGCGTGACAGTGTGTAAAGTCGTAACATTCATTCTCTGATGGTAGAAGTGCACTCGTACAGTGTTTGAGTATAAAAGTTACTCCGCTCACGTTTTCTTTGGCTCATGAGCTGACCCTACTGTGGAGAACTGCTACAGTAACTACATATTAACAATGATAAATACACCCACTGAATGTATGCGATAAACAAAAACAAAAGTGCACCGTTATAATATTGTCAGATCATTGATGCTTGTAGAAAATATGTGCAGTGGAACCTTAAAGAAGACATATTATCGATGTTGGGTGGAATCCTCACATCTCCAAATCACCACATTTCAGGAAATGTTTTCGTAAAGAAAAAAAATGTATCTCGTTAGATTCATCAAACACCGCAATGTTTAATGTAGTCGCTACCACGCCAGCAGTCAAGTTGCTACCTATATTAACAAGTTTTACACACTATTTTAAACCTGCACACTAAATTAAGTTTTTATAATAGTCCCATGAACATTTGCTTTTGGTTATTTCATGAATTGGGACAGACTGTTTTTTTTTTTTTTTTTTTTCTTCTGTTTTGTTATTTTACCTCAATTTACAAGCCCTGCAGAAGATTTTCAAGGCAAACCATAGCGCCAAATCATAGACTTCACTATCAGTTGACGGGGCTCGGGGCTGATCCGTGGGGGCCTACTTTAAAAAACTTTCAAAATTCAAATATTTTCAAAACCAAAGCCGCTAGCGACCTAAAACCAAAACAGGCACATCCCTTAGGCATGTATGAGTCTCCATGAGCAGCGACATAAAAAAAATTCAAAGTCGTTCCCTAATAAAATCCTGATTAGGTATTGCTCGATACAAGTATAAGAAAACTTAAAATGGAGATAAAATTCTCAAATTTCACAGTAGTTGCACACAAATCACCAAATGCAGAAATAAACCTCCTATATTTTCTGGATCAATAGCAATATTTAACATATATTTAATTTTTTTCAACAGCTAATAAATCACTCCATTTTCACATCAGAACTTAATTCTTCAGGAAAGCCTGCAGAATCATCTTAATTTTACTCAAACAAAAGCAAAATTTGCATTTTTCTATATACAGTCACAACTTATTTAGGTTGAATTCCCATATTATGTAGAGATACAAAATCCAACATGGCGGCCCTCACGGAACAAAGAGCTTTTTAAGTTGAAAATTCTTGTAAATAAATGTTTAAACTGCGAAATTTTTATAGATATGAATGTAAAACAGTCTAGATTCTTGGTTAAAAGCAAAAATGGACAGTTATCGTTCAGTTTAGTAAATATTCAAAGCAAAAGTTACAGTATTGTGTAATCTATCACGGCGGCCGTCACAAAACAAAGACTTTTTAAGTTGAAAATTCTTATAAATAAATGCTTAAATCATGAAATTTCTACAGATATGAACATAAAACAGTTTAGATTCTTGGTTAAAACCAAAAAACGGGCAGTTATTGTTCATTTTACGTAAATATTTTAAGAAAAGTTATGGTATTGTGTAATCCAACATGGTGGTCGTTACGGAACAAAGAGCTTTTTAAGTTGAAAATTATTATAAATAATTATTTAAATTGTGGAATTTGTTATAGATATGAACGTAAAACACTCTCGACTCTTGGTTAAAAGCAAAAAAAAAAACGGGCATTTATCATTCATTTTACGTAACTATTTCAAGCTAAAGTTTGGCAATTTTTTCCCATTGATTTCAATGTATTCACAAAGTTTCAAAGTGTATGCTTGTTGTGAAAAATATAATAATTACCTTGAATCCTCGACCAAATCACTCTTGAGACACTCCTGCCTGCTTGTATGCAGTAAAACATTTGCCGTATTTCCACTTAAATCTGGCGTTAGAACGCTGCGTGTGGTTGACTTTATAATAATGAAAGCCAACTCAAGTTCTGCCTGGGTCCGGCCCCCTATGGGAAGGCGTGGCGCAATGTCTGTGGCAGCTGTCGTGTCAACTGATGGTGGAGTCTATGGCCAAATGCTAAGACAACACAATAGCCTGTTGCTTATCCAATCTTGTCCTGCAGTATTTTTGCTTTTAAATCCATTAAAGTAGAACTTTTTCTTTCAAAATTATTTATCCAGTATAAGCCCTCAGCACTAAAATGTCACTGTGATGAGTCCACGATTAACATGCTGGCATGTTATTTATTTTGTTGTCCCTGTACTTAAGTTGACCCCATTCCAAAATGTACATTGTATCCTGTGCACTAGCTATTATTATTGACACTGAACACTCAGCTTTGCTTTTTAAAAAAAATGCTGTGCATTTCCCCCCTGCAGAGCAAGTAATTTCTTCTCCACTTGGTTAATTAATAACATGTAACATTTCGTTATTTATTTTTTCATTCAGCATAACCATTTCAACATTTTTTTTTCTAAATTAAATTCCAAATGATGGTTTGATTTTATAAGTCAAACCTTGAACAAAGGTATTCCCACACACACTTGAGAAAGATAATTTCAATTAATAGTACAGGATGGTTTGTTGTCGAACGAGGGGAGATCTGTCTCAAATTTATGTGCTTCATCTCGAATTTTCTAGTATATCACAACTAGAAATGCATGGATGCGAATGAGTATATTGTACGCCATCGGACATTTTATTGCACATTCCGAGTGGATGAAAGCACAATTGCAGTAGATTGTCCGTCAGTTTCACTTCCATTATCATTATTACGAATAGGAAGCCACCGTTGTTTACTAGCATATATTTTGGCCTTGTGTAGCACACGCACACTGTATAAACATCTGCATCGGAGGACGCTCAGTGGTGTCCGTCCCGATTGCCTACACCGCTCAAACCCTGTCGTGCCTCAGCACATGTTTTTTTTTTAGCGAGACGCTGACAGCGGAAACTCTCCTGTTGCCTTTTTTTGCCGAAGATGGCCACACGTTTCCTCGACTAAGACAGGACCTTAAAAGACAAAACTCAGTCTTAGCTCCTAACAACCACCCTGGTTCTCATGCCGATGCTGTAAATCAGGGGTGTCCAAACCGGTCCTCGAGAGCTGCCGTGGGTACAGGTTTTTGTTCAAACCGATCCAGCGTAGACAGTTGCTGAAACGAGCATTACCTGAGAGCAATCAACTGATTACACTTGTTAGATACCAGATTGGTGAAAAGGTGTCCTAATGACCGGTCTGAATGAAAACCTGGATTGACCGCAGCTGTTTGTGGAATAGTTTCGACAATCCCTGCTGTAAATTGAACTCTTTAAGTGTTACGGGACAAATGATAGTAAAATTCTTGCCTGTGTACCTTACTTTAGCTCCTTTTATGCCTTTTACTTGTATTTATTTAAGCTTTGTTCGAGTCTTGGAATAGAACGTCTGCTGGCTCTATTTATTTGTAATATCTTGAAGGAATAAATTATTGTAAAGGGTCGGGGTTGTACTTTTATGGGAGTGTTAAAGCCTTTTTAAATAATTGAGGTTTGTCACTTGTTTGTTTGCCTGCCCCCTAAACTCCCCCGGCACCATTTTATTGGCTCGTCATCGTCCCTGATTGTGATTTGTGTTGATCAACAGACTGACCACTGTGATTGTTCAGTGAGAAGAAAGTGCAGCATCATGTCGGTGTAAAGGGTATAGACTGTCTCAAGATGTTTGATCCTCATTAAAGTAGAGCAGGGGTCACTAACCTTTTTAAACTGAGAGCTACTGCTTTACCTACTTTTTCACCGCATAATAGAAACGCTTGTCAGTTTCATACACACAACTGAAATACAGTGTTAGTTTGAAATATGTAACCCTAAATATCCTTTAAAAAAAAATTGTTATCTTTTTTTCAAAACGAAAAATGGCACCCAAAAATATTTGATTCATAAAGACAAAGTTATGACAAAACCAAATAGAATGGAGTTATACAAACTGTTTTTAACACGTTTTGCTTGAATTCAATGGACATTGTGATGCTCCTTCTGGCGCATGCACCTTGGCTTACTGGGGGCAATACAATACAGTCTCACTAAACTGCAAGTGAAATGATGGTCATCTTTTCTCTACTGGTGCATCCAATATCCATTTTTTAAAGGATAGCTCAGATGTTATTCAAATGTTAGCATAACGCTAAACAGACCTTCCTAAGGTTAAGCTTTGTTTATTTTCACTCTACATGTAATTCTTTTTGCTTTATGTGTAGTTTGACAATAGACTTCAATTTGGGATTGGCTTTGAAGCCTTTTATTGGGAAAATTCACTATTAGATTAGGTTAGATTAATTTTCCTTTTATCCAAGACATTAGTTATAGGTTGTTTTAATTACCGGAAATGTTTCGGCAAAAACTTCCGCCTTCATCAGAGAGTCACTGTAGTGTTCGCCAAAACATGTCAGGTAATTAAAACAAGTGTGATGCGTCTTAATCAGCTGATGGATGAAGGTGTGACTCACCTGTCAGATTGACAGGGATTAAACCGGTAAAGCCACACGTAACACTCCGCCAGATATTGGTCCATCCAAAGGACAAAATCACCCAAAAAACAAATGTAACTCCAGATATGAAATTCCATGTAAATCATGCAATAAATCATACATCGGGGAGACAGGGAAGAGCTTTATTACAAGAAAAACAACACAAGAAGGAGTGTGAGAAAGAGACATACTGTACATGGGCAATAAAAGAAAAAGCACAACAGGAACATCACAAGTCAGCCATCACCGATCACTGCAAAAGGGAAAACCACATTATGGACTGGGAAAAGGCTAGAGTTATCTGCACCGACGAAAACAAACCAGTGCTGGATCAGGGAGGCCATTGAGATCCGCAAGCGGGGCCTGAAGACTATCAGCAGGGACGAGGGGGCTTACACGCTCTCTACTACCTGGACCAGCATCCTGGAAGAGTGAATGGTCAGCAGAGGGCCTGACTCAGGCGAGTCACACCTTCATCTATCACAGGGGTCTCCAAACCGGTCGTCGAGGGCCGCTGTGGGTCCTGGTTTTTGTTCACACCGATCAAGCACAGACCTTTTAACCAATGTGGTTTCTACTAAAACAAGCAGCACCTGACTGCAATCAACTGATTACACTTATAAAACACCAGATTGGTGAAAAGGTGTGGTCTTGTTTTGTTGGAGTGAAATCCTGCACCCACTGCGGCCCTATGTGGAATAGTTTGGAGACCACTGATCTATCAGCTGATAAAGACGTATCACACCAACACCGGTGACTCTCTGATAAAGGCAGAAGTCTTTGCCAAAACAGGTCAGGTAATTAAAACAACCTCTAACTAATGTATGGGATGAAAGAAAAACTAATCTATAAGTGTAGACAAAATGAACTCTATACAACTAGGAAAGTTCACTGCCAAACCCCTGATTGTTGTGAAGTGAGTTGCACTCCCTTTTAGTGTGCAGCACGTGTATGTGAAATTTCTGCTTGCAAGTCAAAGCAAAAAAAAAAAAAAATCCATGCGAAAGCTCTTTTTGTAGCAAAAATCCTAAATTGGGTCACCGGTATTTCATGTCACCACTGTAATTGATTTGTTTAAATTACTTGCAGTTGAATCATGTCATTATCATATCCCCAGCTTGGGGTGGCACAGCTCAGTAACAGAGTAGTCGTCTCACAACCCAGAGGTTGTGGGTTTGATTCTCCGCCCTGATGAACTCGTCTAAGTATCCTTGAGCAATCCCATGTTGCTCCTGGATATGGTGTGAAGCGCTTTGAAGCTTAAAAGGTGGAAAGGCACTCTATAAGTGTAACTCCATTCACCACTTCAACTTACGTGTCTCCATGAGCACTGTTAATTGGTCATGCACTGCGGTGCTGGCCTCTAAACTACAGTACACCACTTTTTATTGCCGGTTTTAATTTCCAAATTATGGAATTATATACAATAATGTGAAAAGTGTGAAAAAAGCAACACTCAGAAAGTTGGCTACATCTCAATAGTTCAGTACGGGCAGCCAGCTGCCCTTTCTGCAACATGTTGGTTGCCCCTGTAGTTTCATTAATTGTGACGTGCGCTGTTGATCAATTTGGGCTGGACTGAAAAGCAAAAAGAGAAAATGTATGAGAACAAAAAGAATGAAAATACTAATGGTAATAGTCAAAGATATAATTATTATTGGTTATAAGTACTCATGTTAGCAGTAGTAGAAGTAATGATAATAGCAACGGTGGTCAACACTGGCCTTTTCATAATATATTGCTTATTATCAATAATGAATTAATGTTTAATATCAGTAATCACATCTTTCATATTATTCTCATAATTGTTTTTTTTCTCTTACAATGATGATGATAAATCTAATGTTGGGGAATGGAAAAATAGTGCATTTTAAGAAAATACATTGTTATAATAATATGATCTGAATAATTCCTATACAGTCCACATCTAGATCCAAATCTCTTGAAATCTTTATTAAATTGACACTGTCCCTTTGAAAATTATAGTTTGTTATTTTCATTTTATCAGATTGTCTTTTGACAAAGTGTGATGGAAAAAAAGAAAAACCATTTTACAGTGTATCACAAAAGTGATTACACCCCTCGCATTTCTGCAGATATTTAAGTATATCTTTTCATGGAACAACACTGACAAAATGACACTTTAACACAACAAAAAGTAGTCTGTGTACAGCTTATATAATAGAGTTAATTTATTTTCTCCTCAAAACAACTAAAAATATAGCCATTAACATCTAAACTCCTGGCAACAAAAGTGAGTACACCGCATGGGAACTACGTACATCCCTAAATGTCCAAATTGAGTACTGCTTGTCATTTTCCCTCCAAAATGTCATGTGACTTATTACAGGAGTGCTATCCGCATTGCTGCAGAGATTGAAGAGGTGGGGGGTCAGCCTGTTAGAGCTCAGACCATACGCCGTACTCTACATCAAATTGGTGTTCTTAGAAAGCCCGCAAACAGTTTGCTGAAGACATGTCAACAAAGCACATGGATTACTGGAACCATGTACAATATACTGATGAGACGAATATTAATTTGTTTGGTTCCGATGGTTTCAAGCATGTGTGGCAGCGACCAGGTGAGGAGTACAAAGATAAGTGTGTCATTCCTACAGTCAAGCATTGTGGTGGGAATGACCCCCCCACCTCTTCAATCTCTGCAGCAATGCTGACAGCACTCCTGTAACGACTCACATGACATTTTGGAGGAAAAAAGACAAGCAGAACTCAATTTGGACATTTAGGGATGTACGTAGTTCCCATGCGGTGTACTCACTTTTGTTGCCAGGGGTTTAGATATTAATGGCTATATTTTGAGTTATTTTGAGGGGAAAATAAATTAATAAATAAATAAATCAGCTGCACACAGACTACTTTTCATTGTGTCATAGTGTCATTTTTTTTTTGTTGTCCCATGAAAAGATTTACTTAAATATCTGCAGAAATGCGAGGGGTGTACACACTTTTGTGATACACTGTATGTTCTTAGCCTTATTCATAGCATGAAAAATACCATGAGAAGTGTTGCCATTTGTAGTTTTATTTCCTCATCAAATACTACTATTTTCCCTCTTCCAAAATGTAAAGCTGTTCTCATGAAAATAGATTTTTATTTTCCAATGGAAAAAACAGTATATTATTTTGTTCTTCAAATGTGACGAATATATGCCACTGTATATACCGTCATTTTTGGACTAGTAGGCACATCTGACTACACGTCGCATGCACCAAATTTTGCAAGAAAAACTTTATTTGCTCATATATTACTCGTAGTGGACTATTAGCTACAGATGTCCAGATTGTATTATGGGGTACTTCCACAAAAAGCTTTTCGTCAGTAAAAATCCATAAATAAGACTCACTGGAACATAAGCAGCAGGGTCCAAAGCGGGGGGGGGGGAAGTTACAGCTTATAGTCTAAAAATTACAGCATATTTTAAGTGTTTTCCATCTTCCTAACAATTCTTAAAGCATTTTATTTTTTTACATTTTCAGTCTGGCCCTAATGCTCGATCATATGAGGAGTGAATGCACCTAAGAGGAGAATTTTGAATCGTTTTTTGGGGGTAGGGGTCTGTTTATGGTCAGTGTATTTGCATGTACTGTACTGTCCTAAATGCACACTCACTATAACCTCAAGTCTTATTTTTGTACATAATTGAATAAAAACAATAAACGGTTTAGTTTTATGCGGAAGATACAGGCTAAAGATAGGACAAGTGATTCATGAATAGCTTGCATAGTTCTCGGACTACCGCCTTTCTGCTTTGTCACAGATCAATCTTGCGTGCTTTCGGCTGCTTTAACGTTTCAAATGAGGTCAATCTGTTAATGAGACTTGCTGGCCAGTCACAAACTCTTTTGTATCCCCACCCTTTTCAATTTTTGGACTCTAGTTCTCTATTCGGCGTTCTGCTCGAAGAGTAATTCTTCTACTATGAGGAAGAACATGTTTGGGAAGAATTTGCAGCCAATGTTTGTACACAAATGTTAAATAAAATCTCCTGTATCTACGTACATACAGTAAAGTTGTGTGTTCTTCCACTGAGGCGTTGGTGTCCATGTCTATTTTTATGATTGTTTGCCGTTATTTATCGATTTAGTATTATAGCGTCCGTGTGTGAGAAGCACTTAACATACTAATGCTACTGCAGATGTAGTGTGACCTACTTTCTACTGCATTGGTTCCTAAACTTTTTAAACTAAGAGTTACCTCAAAAAATAATTGGCTCCGTAAATACAAACCCATGAATACAATTAAAAGACAATATGCATAAACCAGACCAGGTTACAGAATTCTTGGATGAATTTAAACTTGCCAATACATGTTTCAGGATGAAGTTTTATTTCTTATGTACAGTATACAATGCTGTTAAGATTAGTTTTACTGTACATGTAGTTTAATGGTTCCATTAATCACAGAACATCAATGTCTTCAAGTCACAAAGCAGTCCCAGACCGTTAAACTAACACCATCATGCTTGACTGCAGTAAAATATTATTTCTTTTTTTATTTAGCTAGTGACAAATTACTCCTCCCAAAAAGTAATTGAGTAACTCAGTTACCTCATTGTAAGAGTAAGTTATTCCGCAAAGTAAGTGACATTACTTTTCTTGATCTACATGTTATTACATTACACATTTTATAACGTCTTTCACATCAAATATGTTTATATTAACTGACTTGAACTGTCTTTTTCATTCCCGAAAAAAAACATAGGTCACACCTTTGTACATTTTTTTTTTTTTTTTTTTTTAATTTCACCTACATACATATAAGAGTGTAATTGTATTAAAACTTTAACTTTCAAATGCTGTGAGAAAAAAAAAGCCTTTTTGTTTTTCTTGTTATACTGAACCCAAACCGAACCATGATACGTGCTGACCCGTGACTTGTGTGTGTATCGTCACACAACCATTATATATACCGTATTTTTCGGACTATAAGTCGGAGTTTTTTTTTCATAGTTTGGCTGGGGGTGCGACTTATATGCAGGAGTGACTTATGTGTGAAATTATTAACACATTATTATATCATTCCACATGATGTTTGGTGTTTTGGAGTGACTCTATAAACTTGTTAGCATGTTCTTTATGCTATAGTTATCTGAATAACTCTTAATAGCTATGTTACGTTAACATACCGGCCACGTTCGCATTTCGTTGTTCATGCATCATGTAACATTATCATACTGTCCACTTATTCAGCATGTTGTTATCTATTGTATTTTTATTTTAAATTGCCTTTCAATATGACATATCTGTTCTATGTGTTGGATTCTTATCAAGTAAATTTCCCCCAAAAATGTGACTTATACACCGGTGCGACTTATATATGTTTGTTTCCTCTTCGTTGGGCATTTTATGGCTGGTGCGACTTATACTTAGGTGCGACTTATAGTCCGAAAAATATGGTAGCCATATTTTTCAATATGCAGGTGAGGCTCTGAATCTTTTCCCTCTCCTATCTTTGCTCTAGTTGTTTTGATTTTAAAAAATTAGGGCTGTCAAAATTATCGCGTTAACGGGCGGTAATTAATTTTTTTAATTAATCACGTTAAAATATTTGACGCAATTAACGCACATGCCCCGCTCAAACAGATTAAAATGACAACACAGTGCTATTCCAACTTGTTACTTGTGTTTTTTGGAGTTTTGTCTCCCTCTGCTGGCGCTTGGGTGCGACTGATTTTATGGGCTTAAGCATCCATGAGCATTGTGTAATTATTGACATCAGCAATGGCGGGCTACTAGTTTATTTTTTGATTGAAAATTTTACAAATTTTATTAACACAAAAACATTAAGAGGGGTTTTAATATAAAATTTATACAACTTGTACTAACATTTATCTTTAAAGAACTACAAGTCTTTCTATCCATGGATCGCTTTAACAGAATGTTAATAATGTTAATGCCATCTTGTTGATTTATTGTTATAATAAACAAATACAGTACTTATGTACCGTATGTTGAATGTATATATCCATCTTGTGTCTTATCTTTCCATTCCAACAATAATTTACAGAACAATATGGCATATTTTATAGATGGTTTGAATTAATTACGATTAATTCATTTTTAAGCTGTAATTAACTCGAATAAAAATTTTAATCGTTTGACAGCCCTAAAAAAAAAAAAAAAAAAAAATATATATATATATATATATATATATATATATATATATATCACACAAAGTTTATGAATAAGTCATTCAAGAGTTGTTTAGGGCAAGTTACCTTTTTTGATTAAAAAAAAAAAAACAATAAATAATGTAGCATCTACAAGGACAACACTCACTAGGTGATGATAATGCATACGACATACGATCGTATGTGGGAGGAATCAACATGGGTTCCAACAATTTTCGTGCATGTGGTGAAAAAATAAAAAGGTGAGGCTTACCATTAAAGTGCGTACGACAGGATTAAAAAAAAGTCTCAAATAGCATTATTATGTGAATTAGAATCATAGTTTGAGACGATTCGACTATATACAACAATTTGACAAAGCGCAGATGACGTGTACAGGATATTCTTTTTATCGAAGTATTTTTCCCCAATTGCTAAATAAATCGCATGGTCATGGCAAATAGCAGTCTTGTGCTAAATGGAATATGAAATAATAAAAATGCATTTATTCAGTACGACATGGCAAAATAATTCCATAATGGTCAAAACTGTCGACTTCACCTTTACTGTCGCACCTCCCAAACGATATTTTATGCCACCGTAGTTAGTCCCGCTTTTGTCATTTCCCTGCTCCGGCTTCGGAGAATGTAAACAAACCAAGAGGCGTGACAGCTAGCCGACATGCTGACCCAAACCGAGTGATGTCTCAAAGTCTTGTTTTTGCTTTTCGAAGCAAAAAAATCATTCAAAACTAGCCCGGACCATGTCACACGGCAGCGGGGGCGAGCAAGTTACAGCTCATTCCTCTGGTGCGGACAGGAGAGCTCGCCGGGAAAGCAGCTACAGAGTACCGCTGGAGAAACCGGCCGACGTCGGAGGAGCGCATAGCTGCCACATGGTCAACACGAATATGTATACAGTATATACTAACGCTGTTATTAACAACACTGATTGTAATATTTAAAATTGTTTTGTTATGCTGTGTCAGAATTACACACCATAAAAATATTCTCCTGGAAATACATGGAATCGTTGAGTGCTTTTCACATTTGAAGTCTGTTATAGATGTCATTTTTCCTCTATTTGTGCATTTGTGCTTAAATATTATGCCCCTAAAGGTTATGAACAGTGTCTGTGACAAAGTTCAACCTTCAACGGAAACGAATCCGCGCAAACACGGATTCCAGTACATGATACTCCCGGAGCGCTACCCACAGCAGGGCCGGCCCAGCCTATACGCAGACTATGCAGCTGCTTAGGGCCCCTGACCACAAGGGAAATCCAATCTGGCAATTGTTTAATTTATATTCTATTTTGTTTACTACAGTGTGCTTTATTTGACTTTTGTGAGTTTTGATATTTGATTACAAGCTTTAAAAAAATAAAAGTTCTTCCTTAACTTCTTTCTTTCCTCTTTTAGAAAAAGGTTTGGCGCTATCTACTTTAAGTACTGACAATCATTTGGGGTGAGAAGTTTGAAGTATGCAGTGCAACAAAATCTGATTAATATACAAAATATGGACGTATGGGTTTGATTGCATGTATGGGTTTCACAGTACACTGTGACGAAATGGTGGGCCAAAAATAGGGCCCCTTTGCTTTATTTTGCTTAGGGCCCCCAAATGGCCTGGAAGGCATTCACCTGACCCACAGGTCAGGTGAACGCCTACTTACTTATGTGATTTCTTTATTGACAAGTTCTGCAGATCATCAGGCTTGAGTATAATCAGTAAAAATTAACTCAGCTTTCTAGAAAGTGTGATTAGCCTCACTTCATTATTTAATTACTTTTTACACAAGAACGGGCAACTGAATAGATTTATGTTATCTTGTTAAATAAAGGCCAAGCTTACAGTGTCTGAAAAGGAAACTTCTACCAAGCTTCATCTTACTTTAAAATAAGTATTTGACATTTGAGGTCATGTTTGTTTCACTTGGTGACAGTACACAAACATATGCAGCTTTATTGTTGCTCTGTGAGTAGCGATATCGATTGGCAGCCAGAGGCAGATCCCCATTATCAGGATATGCAGGATGTCCTTATCATTTCCTACTCACCATCATGCATGTATGTGTGTGTGAGTTTTGGTCTATGTCAGCCATCTGGAAGAAGGACAAACAAGACAGCTGTGTCCTGGTCACTACAGTTTTAGTTGTAGCTTATGAACATCACACTCGGTGAAGGGAATCCACAAAATTTTAATTGACATTAATATGATTAGAATGTCACGACTTCTTTAGGGTTTTTCCCCTCCCATTGTTTTGTTCCACACCAGCTGGATAAAGAATTTTTGCAATTCCTTTAGGCTCTGAGCAGGATTCTAAGGCGAGAACAAAAGGAAAAGTAGGACTTTGGTCCAATCTACATGTCAGTCAGGATCAATGCAGGGTTTACATGTGCACGAGGCAGTGAAACGACAACAATGAATGGAAAACGTGCGGAAAGGATGCAGCTACCTCTCAACACAGGTAAGAAGTGTTCATGTGCATGTCAAGAAATTACTATGTTGTAGAATTAGTACTTTATAGTTTCATTCGAACGCTCATATTTGGTATTATATAAAAAACTATTGTAATAAATGCAATGACTCATTTAAATACTTTAAGTGAGTATGTTTCATTACTTGAAAAAGGTAAATTTTTCCTGTAATGTTATCACTTTTTTTTTGGTTAAAATTAAAAGCTTTAACTTAATTTTTTTTTTTTTTTTTTCTGGGTGTTGTCAGAAAAATGTAACTTTACTCATAAACTTAAGGAGTGGAAAATCTACCAGTATATTTATATTTCTGAGGAATGAAAAAATTTGACGAGTTATGTTTAGACGTTTTATATATAAATGGCTATTTAAACACTCAAGTAAATCTAAACTAAAAAAAACCAAACTATTATCTAAACTCTATAACTATAATCGTAAAACTATTTTCTTGAAATATTCATGACTACATGTTACTCGAAAGATATAATGTAAAGTGTTACTTTCTGATTACATGTTTTTATTTTTGTAAATAAGTGATTCCTTTTATTATAATATTCATTCATTAATCTTCCGATCCGCTTATCCTCACAAGGGTACTATTGTTTTTTTTTTGTTTGTTTTTAAACAATATTCTATCTTAATTTTTGAAATGTTACATTTTTTCATAAATTACCGATTCTCATAATTCATAAATTACCATTTTTCACATGCTTATGAGTTTATTCTGAAGTATTCTTTTTTCTTCAGTCTACTATGTTAAAATCCCTTCATTTGGCCCTATTATTATGCTTAAAATAAAAAAAACAATTTAGCAAAAATATGATATTGATTATAACCTCACGATTTGGAAACATGTCTCAGTCTCACTTCAATTCAAGGAATTGGAGTTCATCTCGGGCTTGTAGCATTGGGACAAAAGCGCTGTTTGAGCAGATACTGCTCTAGTACAATAATAGCACAAGAACCTTTACATACTGCCATTTTTTTTTTTTTATTGTGTTACTATCAGTAAAGGGGAAGGGTCTGGATTGGTACTGTACGTGTGTACTGTGGTTTCAGGAAACATGTTCTCAGAATAAAAAAGGTGTATTGTCTGCTCCGGCCCGGCGTGAGAAGCAAACTGTTCCCCTTGTCATGTCGAGATCGATGGCTTTTAAATGTGTGAGTGTGTTTGTGTTTCAGTGGGCAAACCTGATAATTGTACAGAAGCTCAGACTGTGTTCTCTATGCTTCCCTCACCAGATCACCGCCCTTAAATTGGCAGCCAAAACATCCTGGACAGAGACTGCGTCATGAGGTATGGCTGAATGTCACAAGCACTGACGACTTGGGTGGTCGCTTCCCGCCTTTTCCACAAATGTAGCTGTGGGATGCAAAGCAAGGAGCAAAAGAGGACAGCAGATCGAACCATGCTGAAGAATGACCAGCTGGTCTATATTGGCCTGGAGCTCGTGATTGCCTGTCTGGCTGTGGCCGGGAACATCCTGGTATGCTGGGCCGTGTGTCTTAACTCCAACCTACAGAGCATCACCAACTTGTTCGTGGTGTCACTGGCGGCGGCTGACATTGCTGTGGGCCTGCTGGCCATTCCGTTTGCCATTTCTATCAGGTACAACTGAAACACTTCCCGTTGACTTGGATAGATGTACATGACACAAAAATAAAAATAGAAATCACTTGAAATAGAAATCACGCTGAATATATACAGTAGTTGTTATAATTACTGAGATCAGTGTGTTGTAAGCATATTAAGCATTATTGTTTCATTTACTGTTTCAAATTTTGCCCTTGTTTTACTTGAGAATAGACTTACTATTGGTCTAATTTCTGGGATGTTATTTCTATTTGTCGCATCTGTTCCGTTCTATAATTGCATGATGAATTCAGGTCAAGGTAGCGCACACCTTTGGTAGCAAAGTTTGAACTACTATCATGAAAAGCTTAAGACTTTTGGCTGCCGGTTTTACTGAATCTAACAAGGCAAATGTAATGTATTAAGTTATAGGCTGGTGAAAGCAGCATATATGTAATTTGGACGTCTTTGGTAAGTAGAGAAAAAGGCCAAAAACTCATGATCGGCAATTAGTCAGTTTCAAGCGATAATGTCTAATAGTAGAGAACAACCGGGACTGAGCGCCAGTCAATCACGAAGGACGGCAACAATAATTCACATCAGGGGCGTTACCGGGGGGGGGGGCCCACCCACAGACACGCTGTGCCCGCCCAAAGAAAACTGGATGTAGTACTTACGGCGGTCTGGACACCGCGTATGGTATCCCATTCATATAGTACTACTGTGTTCTGAGTTTTTGTGGTTTTTACCTCCTCTTTGTGTTGTGTTGTTACCTCCTCTTTCACCTAAAAAAAAAAAAAAAAAAAACATCAAATGTAATGTTGGTTTTGTTCCTAGGGGGCGTTACACATATTTACGCATATTTTTATTTTTTTTAATTCTATTTTTATTTTTATTTATTTATTTTTTTTACATTGTATCAAAGTTTTCACCAGTGTTCACCTGGCTGGTGAGTGTTGGTGAGTTTTGAAGCATTCTGAGGGGGGTCAAAGTAGGGCTCAAAGCGTCGGCGGGACAAAAAATGACTGCTAGGGGGCGCTACATAGTGCATTTGGAATTTGTCTTTTCACGGTATAAAAAATTGCACCTGTCTTGACCTGCCTGCCGATTGTGGTGCATTTTGAAGCATTCTAAGGGGGTCAGATTGAGCTCAAAAGGGCTGCTGAACAATCTATAATAATAATAAAACCGAGGAACTACAATAGGTTACCTAAAAAAAACATTGTCACCTGCATGTCCATACTGTTCAGTTATGGATGTGTTCTAAGTCAAATCAAATCAAATCAACTTTTATTTGTTTGGACCAAATCACAACAAGAGCTATCTTAAGGAGAAAACAAACATGTTTTA
Source organism: Corythoichthys intestinalis (assembly GCF_030265065.1). Taxonomy (NCBI): domain Eukaryota; kingdom Metazoa; phylum Chordata; class Actinopteri; order Syngnathiformes; family Syngnathidae; genus Corythoichthys; species Corythoichthys intestinalis. The sequence goes on from NC_080411.1 coordinate 27,596,704, forward strand.
AGCTGCAGTAGCCCTACGCTGGATTTCGACCTACTTGAGCATTGTAGCTTTTTTTTTTTGGCCCCCAGGTAAGACTAATGCCCACCCACACCTGGTATCCTGGTAACACCACTGATTCACACTCACATTTTTGTACGTATATCCAAGGACAATTTAGAGCTTCAAGGTACCTAATATGTATGTTTCTGGACTGCGAAAGGGAGTGGCAGTACCCAGAGGAAAAACTAAAAGGCATTCCAGTCTTCAACGAGGCACTGTAATCAAGGCTTAAATAGGGGCCTTAGACTCTGCATTATTTCTTTTTATGCAATGTTGTTTTTGTTATGCATATTTTCGTCATTTCAAAACGTGTTCGTCTTCGTCTAGTTTTAGTCAACAAAAAAACAGACAAAGTTCATCCAGTTCTAAATGTCGATGTGTAAAGTCGACATAACTCATAACTAATGTGTGTGTGTGTGCACTCCCACGGCCAGGGGATACAATTTTTGACTGGGGTATCTACATTGGCAAGACAATGTTGGTGGCTCTGTTGTACAATTAGCATCTTTAGTGGGGCTTTAGGGGGGCAAATGTAAACTCCGCTCACCATTTTAGCAGTGTTGTCTGGCGTTTTATGGTCCACATTTTCAGTCCTTGGTTCTTGCTTAGTAGTTGTTGTTGCTTTTGAAAGCTTAGGTTTGGAAAACATTACGTATGTCCATCTTGCCTCTTCGGTCCTCAGGTGGTTTTTGCTAAGCAAAGCAAATGGTGCTAGCCACATGTTGTGTTTGAAAAATAATTTTGACACATTATAAGTTTTTTTTTTCATTCATTTTTGTTGTTTGTTTTATTGCTTTACATCTTTTATAAATGATATTTACCGGAAAACTCTTAATCTTATATAGGAAAGACATTTACATGCAATGACACTTTTCGGCCTCCAGGGAGGCCTTAAACTACGCGTATGGATGTGGGAGGAAACCGGAGTACTCGGAGAACACCTGCGTAGGCATCGATGCAAAATCCACTGAAACCTTGATCTCTGAACTATGGCGTCTTGCTAACCATTCCACCACCATGCCCCTAGTAAACAAAGAAATCTGTGTTATATAAGAAGCAGCATGGTTGAGAAATAAGTTGAAAGTTTGTCATATACTGTACCTCCTTTTTTACTGCCTCAGTGTAAATCTGTCAGGTGTTGGCCGAAAAACATGTTTTTTGCATTTATAATTTAAATTTATACATGTTCTAACAGGCTTTCCAATTAGCTTATCAGTAGGTAGCATTTTTATACAATCATAATTTGTATCCTACTATTTTTATTTTATTTTACATGAATTCTGACACCAGCACTGGCTTTTGTGCTGACTTTCACGGATGTCTCTTCATCGCTTGCTTCGTACTGGTGTTGACACAGAGCTCCATCTTTAGCCTGCTGGCAATCGCAGTAGATCGATACATCGCCATCAAGAACCCACTCAGGTAAGACAGAAGAGTGATTTGTTGTGAATTTCGGCTCGACTCACGGGTATTCAAGTTAAAGTTGATGGCTTAGTGTGATGATTTGTATGCTTTTTTTGCTAATTATTGTGTCTAAAAAAATATAACTCTATTTCCTTTAGCTCGGTGCTTTTAAAAACTCAACCACAGCTGCATAGGCGGTTATTACGATTACATTTAGGGTATAATTTTGATTGTTTGTGTTGTTTTTTTAGATATTGGCAGGTGCAAATAGGCAATATCTACAATAATTTAATAGATAGGCATGATGCCCATCAGAGAGATGGCAACACTTTCACTCTTTAAAAGTTATGTTGTTATTTAATGTCAATATTTTATCCACCGAGAACTACACTGGGGTAAACTCGATTTTTGACATTTTTCAGGAGAGTCATTTTAAGATAAATGGCTGTCGGGCAATCAAAGCCACTAAAGATTTAGGTGGCATCACACTTAAAAGAGGGCGGTTTGCACTTTTGTTGCCACGGCCCACGGACACAACCAACTCAATTCTCCGCCAATCAAAGCGGCCGCTCTCATTCTCTTGAAATGCAGCCCGCAAAAGACAAATAATCCTGGCTTGACATGATGGAAGAAGTATTGATTTGCTCAAAATCAAAGCATGCAAAGTAAGACTTCAAGCAGACCTCTATTGGCAAATGAACTAAAGTTTGTGTATATGTGTGACAAAGCTGAGACAAAAAAATTAATCTGTATAAATCAACCCTTGGCGTGATACTGAACTGAACATTATAATTTGCCAAAATTACACCATCAACTCATGTTTTTTAAACGTGCTTCATTAAAGCTTTTGTTTTTACCTCGAGGTACAGTATATTCTTCTAGCCTGAGAGGATATTTCAACTAACATAAGCTTTGGCAGGTGACTCGTTTGCATAAGCAGTTGCATAACGGCTTGGTTTTTGCTTTGCATCCGGGACTAAAGACCAGCAGGTCGCGTGGGAGGATACTAGAGTAACTGTGGAGAACCAACACAAAATCCACACAGGAGGTTCTAAACCAAGATTCAAACCCAGATCCCCTGAGTCCATAACTGGAAAACATTATATTTGAAACTCATAATTGGACATACAACAAAACAAAGACACAGAAAATCTAACTTTGCGGGTTGAATTTACTCACAGGTCTTTATGAAGAATGGCCTCAAAATAACTTCAAATTTTGTATTCTCTAACGACAAGATTTTCTTTTTCTTTTTATAGGTACAACAGCTTGGTAACAGGCCACAGGGCAAAGGGCATCATTGCATTTTGCTGGCTCCTCTCAATAGGCATTGGCCTGACACCAATGCTGGGCTGGAACAAAAGTAAGTGTTTTTTTTTCCAATTTTGCACCACGAAAATCACGGTTCACTGAATATAATAAGGATGAGGGAAATCTGAGCTGGCCGCGAACATCTGTTGATAATGTGAGTCATCCACAAATATGAAAAAAAAAAACAGTGAGAACAATCAGATAGTGTTGCCTCTAAATAACCATGAAGGAATACTTGTTGTAAAAAAATGACTTAAATGTATAAACAAACCTTGCAGTTTGTTTCATTTCCATTGACACTATCAGGCCTACTATATTAAGTCAAAGACTCCAATACCAATAATTGAGCAGACAAGAACATTTATGTTTCTTGAGCATACCTTCACCACTCATTACCATGATTGTTCATTTTCCAGTAAGTTCTGCCTCTTGGCATTGATACAACCAGGGGTGAAAGTGGTTAGAATGTCTTGCCAGAACTCCCTGACATAAAGGTCACCACGGAATCAGATTTTTTTTTTTTTTTTTTAAACCCCCTAAAACTGCTTTTGGCAGTTATACCTGTAAAACACTACAGGTTAGGCTAGTGTATAACACTTAATCTAACATGGCATGCATGAGAAACTGATTTTCATTCAAAACATTTTCAATGATGTGCAAAATAACAGTTAACAAAAATACCACACAGTAACCCTGACCTCCATTTCCTAATTTTTATTTCAATTTGAACTTCTTAACAACATAGAATGTACAGTACATTAAAAATTAAGACAATAGATAAACATTGACTTATATATTTAAAAAAAAAGTAACATACATTAACAAAAATAAGAACAAATGACTTACATTATGCACAGTGAAATGGAAAATATTTTGAAGATAACGCAAACATTGAGTTTTTTATATTATAAGGAAACCTTATTGTGCACAATCTCACATCGGTTATATTTGTTTTACCACGAGAACTGCATGTAATGCTTAATGTATCATTTGTGACACAAATTAGAGAACATATACTGTATATCAATTAATTAAAAAAAATGTTATTTGTAAATTATTTTATTATGTTTAACGACCTCATAAAGCTTTCAAATTAAAAAAAAACAACAACTGAATTTTCGGTTCTTTATTTTGGGGGTCAGGCATTACAACATGGAAGATGATAAAATAAAACAAAATAAAACAAAATAAAAATAAAAAAAGCCTCTTCAACTCGTTCCTTTCTCTTAAAGATCTGATCAATTTTCTGTTGCATTGCCCCTTTTTTATCGCATTAATTCAACAATCTTGTTCTTTTGTTGTTGTTGTTGTAACAGAAACATGTGCATTTGAACCAATAAGCGCTAACTAGCCATGGCAGTCTCTCGTCGGATTCATCACATACACACGCTGGAAGAAGTGTGCTGTCCGTGGAATAAATAAATGATCAGTATCGGTGGAAACGGATGACGCTACACAAGCACTTTATTAGGCTTGTTGTTAACACTTGTGTATGTAAAAAACTGACGTTAGTAGAGTGTTTTTCTCTTGCGTGTAGCAGCATGGCAGTATTTTTTTTAACATGGAGGTTTGACAGTTGCCGTCATATTTTCGGGATCAAAGCACCGTTTCGCCTGAATTTTATACTGGAACGGCGTTCCGGACCGTTCCAACCAACTTTCCCCCCTGGATTCAACAATAAGAAACATTTTAACCAAACCATAAGTGTGCATGATTTGAGTGTTTTATCACCCTGCAGATCAATTACTGCTGTGTATGTTAACTATTACGTTCCTTTCAAAGATTGAACTATCACACTTTTACAAAAGCCTGGATTGTATTAATACATTTCTGAATTGATTTAATGACTTCTCATCCTGTTTGCATAGGATTGAAGTCCACCTCCACTGCCTCCAGCACCTGTCCCGAAGGCTTGACCGAGTGCCTCTTCGAGGGAGTTGTTACGATGGACTACATGATTTATTTCAACTTCTTTGGCTGCGTGATGCTGCCCCTAGCGGTGATGCTGGTGGTCTACGTTCATATCTTTATGGCTGCCCGGCGACAGCTCCGCCTGATGGGCCTGAAAAAGATCAGTCCTGCGCCCTCTGCTGCAGAAAAACCATCATCCTCGTTTCGCTCTACTTTCCAGAAGGAGGTGCACGCCGCCAAATCCCTTGCTATCATCGTGGGCCTTTTTGCCTTTTGTTGGCTCCCCGTGCACATCATCAACTGTTTCAACTACTTGTGCGACAGCTGCCAGCGTCCGCACATCTGGGTGATGAACATCGCCATCATCTTGTCCCACGCCAACTCCGTAGTTAACCCCTTCATTTACGCCTATCGCATCCGGGAGTTCCGACAGACTTTTCGGAGGATTCTACGCCAACACATTCTCGGCCAGCGAGACGGCCACGGTGTCCGGGTCGGGAGCGCCGATGGCCGAGACGCAAGGAGCAGCAGTATCAAGCGGACTTCCTCACACATCAGTAAAGACGATTCATCGTGCGGCACTACGGTGAACAGTTACATCCTTGACTCCAATCAGTGGGCGTCGACGTTGGACGGTCTACCAAACAGTTGTATACCCACTGGAAACCTAACAGTGCAACAGCAGCAGTGCACATATCCTGAAGGGACCAAAAAAGTGGAAGAGAGAGAGAATGGAAACTGTATTTTCTTTGTCAATGTTCAAGGTCTCTCCTACTGCCATAACCGCGCTATAGAATTAACAGAAGTGTCATAACAAAAGATATAGTCATTTTGTCAGCTTAACGTTAATCATGCATATTTCTAATATGTTCTGTGTTTTTTTTGTCCAAAAAATTTACGTACCCCGACTGTGTCTGAACTATCTTTATTTCACCGAAATCGTGTGCGTCTCAAAACTTTTGTTCATATCACATGAAAAATAGTACAAAGGTCACATCAAAGGTTGCTGACCAATATTAACCCAATTATGTAGAAGATGATATGCTACAACTTAACCCCATCCTTCAAGGAACTGAAAACAGTATATACTGTAAAACAACTTCAGATACACCAACAAGGGCTAGGTTTTGTCCACAGGCTCAAATTCCACAGGCACAGATGGCGACCAGTGGTCCAAGTAGTGCATCAGAAAAACTGAAGTCACTGTCCGTGTGGTCCGGATCTAGTCCCATAGCGGCTGGGATACCATCACAAACCACCAACTAGATGGAAGGTCCCAGTTGGGCTGTTATCTGGAATGGAGCTGTCCAAGTAATTTAGGTGAATCGGTGCTAAATTTGTGTAAGCAGCTGGGGCAGGAGAACCGGATCCTATCTGACACGTAAGTGCAGGTTGTTTAACTTGCTGCTTCTTGGCTAACCACTACTTCATCCATTGGTGCTTATCCACCACACTATTGACTGGGTAGGGAACTTAGTTCTGGAGGGGGCCCAGTTGGAAGGCGAAGGTTGCATTTCTTGCCCTAGTAAAACGTAGGGCACAGGAGGCTCTCATTGCAGAATCTGTCATCGTTCTGCAGTGAGAATCAATTCTTTGCAGTGCAGGAGAGAAGAGACAACCATCCAGTTTGTCCATGGCAGAGACTACAAAGGAGGAAGTGGGATTTTCCCATTTTTAAACTAGTAAGGAACACTGTGCATTCCTTTATCATTGCTTCTACATCTCTATCAAAGTATGACCACCAGACAAGGCCTCTGCAGCATTGCTTCACCTTCAGCACACCCAACTGTCCTTTGTGGACCATAGTTAGGGTGTGGGGCTTCAATGCATTATCGGACCACTACAAAAAGCCCCATAGCCACCAGATGATATTCAAGCATGACAGTTCCCCTCTGACCTTGTGGAGGGCCAGAGCTCCCCTGATACGAGAGGCCGGCCCTCTTGAATGAACGTGCTGAGGTGAGTGAATGTAAGGTCCTTTGCGTATGCCGCCTGGAGCTCCTGCAGCAAGACAATGACTTTGAACAGTATGTGTAGCATGAGGACAAAACCCTTTTCCAAAGTATTGTGGTTAGTGTCTGATGCACTGTTGGGAGCGACATAGGCGACTGATTTATGCTTCTGCGTAGCGATGACGGCGGACCTATGATGTAGCCTGACGTGCACTTCCAAAAACCCGTGCATGAAATAAACCTTGAACGACTGTGATTGGTCCGCTCAGAACGTTGTTTCCGGTTCAACACAACAACACCACTGTTTTCAAACATTCGCAAACGTCTTCTGCATCACCAACGCTTCAATGTTTATATTAACAACATTTGTTTTTCAATATTGATTAGATGCAGCTGTAAATACACATGTTCCATCTCCGTTGCCATGGCTGTCAATGACCGGAGGAAAACTAAGGAATTCGAGAAGAGTCCCCCAAAAACGTACAAAGACAAAGCCACAGCCCTTTAGTTGCATGGCGGTGAATTACAGAGAAACGTGTTCCCTTGACTTAAAACTTCGAATGCGTCTACGCTGTCACCAGACCGCAGAAGCAAAATCAGCCTTTGTCCAACACCACGTTGTCCCTGTCGGGTTTAGTATCACTCAACTACTTATAGACACCTGCGTTAAAAGCGCAAATTGCCAAAATCACGAAAATCGAATGTGTGTGTTTCTGAAGGGGTTATAAAATGAAGGAAACATTTAAAAAAGAGAGGTTCATGTACTGAAATGTTTACAAATGTTTTTGGGTACGTTATTCTCAGTGTTGTCACAGATTATTTGAAAAAGTAATTTAATTACTGATTACTGATTACGCCTCAAAAAAGTAATCTAGTTACTTTACTGATTACTTCATTATCAAAGTAACTAAATTACTTTAAAAGTAATCTATCAGTTACTTTTTACCCATTTGTCTCCCTTTGCCGCCTCAACATAAGAAGGTCAACAGAAAAATGTCATCACATGTAATTGACTTTCTTATGATTGAATTTAAAGGGGAATATCAGAATTTCGCGCTAGCTTAGCCATTCCGGAGCCCTGAAAGTAACAAATACTGTATCTGACAAACTGCTTGGAATTTGTTGAAATCACCTCCATCGACCAATTAAACCCCGGTAACTCTAAGATTACCGTAAGCCTAATGTCGAAACTTCTGAATTTCGGGTTATGGTTAACAGCATATCAGTGCCAATGTAAAACAATGCAAACTGACAGCACAATAATCAACAACACACAAGTAGATTGTACAGTGCAATAAACACAAAGGTGGTGGCAGGCACGGATGCACGTGCAGCCGTGCTCATTAACAACCCGGAAGTACTCCTCTCAACACACACGCGGTCAATTTGGCCACAAAACGTGGCGGCAACTAAGCACTTTACACTCAATCGGACTTACAACACATCCCACTGATGCTAAACAAACACATCACCTCACTGCATAAATGTACAACACGCATATGATGTAAACAAAGCTTGCCAACTTGGAGTGATGACTGCCCGTCGTTGCTACGGCAAAGCTACGAAACGGCCGCGCATGTGGGGGGTCCAACCTTTTGCTGATACCCTCCAGAATGAAGGAAAAATACTCACCTTCATTCACAGATCAAAATTCCCTCGCAACGTCTCAACACTCGGCGCGAATGTCCACTCGCCTCTGTCCCACAACACGTGACGCGAGACCAAAACAGGAAATAGCTAAGAGGTTGTCATGGAAACACGTACCGGGAACCTTTTATTTTAGCATTTTCTATTCAAAATGCTCTTCGTACATGACTACAATATTCTTCATTCTACATACGTTATGAGGCAATGAAAAAATAGTAACGCAGAGACACTAAGGAAACTAACTTTAATCAAATTACTGGTGTAGAAAAATGAACGCGTTAGATTACTCATTACTGAAAAAAGTAATCAGATTACAGTAACGCGTTACTAACTAACGCGTTACTGACAACACAACACAACATTCTTATGGGAACATCAAAAAGACTTATTATTAATTTGACTGTTCAACATTTTTAACAGTCCTACACATGTAAAAACCCATTCAAGTTATCCTTCCATTTTCAACATTCAGGATTTGGACCCTAGTGGACACCCTGGATTGGATGCCAGCCGATTACAAGGCACATTGGCAACCTTGCAGACTCATTTATTTAATATTACGGGAACTGAAACCTAGGTTACACTTAAGTCAGGCGAGTAAACCTCTACATTGTCAGTACCTTACCAAATTTCGTCAAATGTACAAAATTATGGGCTTTTTAACTACAGTATCTGTATATCTGTAGCATAGTGACATGGAAATGTCTTAAGTATAGATTATAAAACAACTCAGTCAGTGTCTACATTGGCCTGATCAGTGCTACTGATTTACTTTTTTAATTGTATATAGTATTAGTAAATACCATTCATTGTATCTAATGTTTTTCATTGCTGTTTTTTTCGCATTATCACAATTAAATCGAAACAATATTATATGATTACTTTTGTAAATGACGTACAAAGTTGTTCACAAATGATTGGAGAGTGCCCAAAAAAACTCGTCTATGGCGCCACGTTGGCTTGGTAGGGCCTGCTCTGGTTTGATGAGTGATTTGATAACTACTTAGCAACATGTTCCCGCTTCACTGAGTTTTACGTTGAATTCACCAATGCAACCAAAACAAAGATTGTTTTATCAGGTCAAATATGAGACCATATGCCTGCGATGAGGCTGCTTTTAGAGTCACGTTTGTAGACATAGATACACATACACACAGTGCACATCGCCCAACACTACAGACCACTCAGCAAGGGGTGTTTACAGAGAGGCCTCACACTGACGCCAGCCGTAGAGCTTAATGCAATGGAAATCAAATGCAGGGTTATTTGATGATGTTTTTTATTGTGCCATTACAATTTTTCTTTCCCCATTAAAATCCCTTTTACTTTGAGAAAGACTGCCTGTCTATGATTAATCAACTTTTATGTGCTTTACAGGGCCATGTTTCCAGGAACTGACACTCATGATCACGTAGCATTAGCTCATTCCATACTAGTTGCATGCGTTTCTCATGTCTTGCTAATGGGGAAAATACAAGTTTTTCTTTAGCTTGTGTTTTGCATTGTGATAAGTAAACATTTTAATTACTCATACATATAACTTGATAACATAAAGAAATTTATTTTAAAAACTGCTGCTCCTGCAAGATCCGTCGTGCATGTATGCAATAGGTCGGCCCTCTCTGGTCCAAAGAGGTCGGCCGTCACTCCATCTTTGACAGCTAATTACAACATAAACAGTGGGACAAAACCCACCAGTTTGCCCCTATGATCTGCTGTGTACATGGGGGAGAAAAATACACGTACAATAATCATTAACGTGTGTGTATGTATATATACAGGAGCAGAAGTATTTGCAACCTTTGTGATTTTGCAAGTTCGCCCACTTAGAGAATAGTAGTCTGAAATTTCAATCAGAGATGCATTTCCAGTCATAGACACATAATCTAAATTAAAAAAAAAAAAAAAAACAGAAATCACATTGTATGGTTTTTTTTAACTCATTTGCTCCCAAAAACATATAAATACGTTCTATTTTAATGGTTTCAGTGTCCCAAAGACGTACGTCTTTTACGTTTTTTTTTTTTTTTTCCATAAAAGACATCTCTGGGTCCTGATTCAACTTAGCTCCAAAGCACAAAGGTGAAAATCCATTTTAAAGCAATAAAACTGGCCAGTGGAGGGCAGTAGCGCATTTGGTAAGACCCGCAACCCGATTTAACGGCAACGAACGGCCAGGCCGCACGGTCGGAGCACCGGCAGAATGATGCCAGGCGGCGGACGACCGAGCAGAACAACCGAGAGGACGCCCGGGATGCTAGACGCTGGACAACCGAGCAGAACGACCGGGACCACCAGTGCAGCAGAGTCCGTGCTGCTCGCCAAGCATACTCCGCTGAGACTCAAAAAAATCCATCTTTATGAGACAGGCAGCGATGAGAGAAAAGTTTACCCGGCTGTCGCGGCGACAACAGCGTCATCGCGGGGACAACAGCGTCATCTCGGCGACAACGGCGTCATCTCTCAGTTAGTTTTGTGCTAAAAAATTGTTAGTTTGCAATCAAAAGCTCTATTTGTCTTGTTCTTTATGATATTTTGTAAAAGGAAAACAATATTCAGATGTTTGGGATGTAACTAAAGCAAAAAATAGCTGTGTTAGACTCAAAGTTTTGTTTGAAATGTATGCTTTCACAAAAAGCTCAATTTCTCTGTTTTTTTCATCAGAAATTGGAAAATTGCTCAAACTAAGCTATTTTCTAATGCTGATTTCTAAAGAATGGAAAAAGTTATGAATTAACTTTTTTTCCTGCTGAAAGAAGAGAGTCTAATCTTTCTTTTGGTGAGTTCCATGTTTATATAGCAATAGAACAGAATTTTCTGTGGGCGTTGCAAAATCAGTCAAAATCCAGTAAAACGGCCGGGAGCGAAGGGCCTTGCTCTGGTGAAAATGGCTCGGAGTGAATGAGTTAAGTAACTTATTTGTAATTTACTGGCGTTCATAAGTATTTGTACCCCTGAGAATCAGCAATAATTATGAAAAAGAATTGTCAGTGTACCTTAAAAAAAAGTCCAACTATACCCCATGAGTAGCCACCCACCCACCACCCATTTAAGCTTATTGTTGTTACCAATGCACTCTACAATCAGTCATAATCCAACTGCTACCATGGGCAAGACCAGAGAGCGTTCGAAAGACACCAGAGAAAAAACTGTTGAGCTCCAAAAAGCTGGAAAAGTTTATCGGACAACTGGAAAGCAGCTTGGTGAGAATAAATCAACAGTTATAGCAATTGTTAGAAAAAGGAAAAGGCTAAAAATGACTGATGACCTACCTTGGATTGGGCTCCATGTAAAATCTCTCCTCGTGGGGCATCACTCATGATGAGAAAAGTGAGGGCTCAGCCTGGAAGTACACAGCAGGAGCTGGTCAATGACCTGAAGAGAGCTGGATGCACAGTTTCAAAGTCAGTAGAACACTATGGTGCAATGGTTTAAAATCATGCATTGCCCAGAAAGTTCCTCTGTTGAAGCCCGTACAAGTGAAGGCCTGTATGAAGTTTGTCAGGGACCATCTGAATGATGCAGAGGGGTCATGGGAGAAAGTCATGTGGTCAAATGAGACCAAAGTAGAACTTTTTGGTGCAAACTTTATTTGTCGTGTGTGGAGGAAAAAGAAGGATGAGAACAATTCCAAGAACCCCATCCCCGCTGTGAAGTATGGGGGTGGAAACCTCATGCTTTGGGGCTGCTTTTCGGCAAAGGGAACAGGACAACTAGACTGTATAAAGCAGAGGACGAATGGTGAAATGTATCATCAGATTTTGAGCCACAACCTCCTTCCCTCAGTGAAAGACTTGAAGATGAGTCGTGGCTGGATCTTCCAACATGAAAATGATCCGAAGCACACAGCCAAGCTGACCATGGAGTGGCTGCGTAAAAATCATATCAAGGTTCTGGAGTGACCTAGCCAGTCTCCAGACCTCATTCCAATAGAAAATATTTGGATGGAGCTGGCACTTCGTGTTTCTCAAAGACAGCCCCAAAACCTGACAGATCTACAGAAGATTTGTGTGGAGGAATGGGTCAAAATCCCTGTTTCCATATGTGAAAACCTAGTGAGGAAAGACTACAGAAAGCGTCTGACCTCTGTAATTGCAAACAAAGGCTTCTGCACTAAATATTAGCAATGATTTTCTAAGAGGTACAAATACTGTACTTATGAACCCCAGTAAATTACAAATAAATTATTGAAAAATTATTGAAAAAAAAATTGTGCCTACCCTTTGATTCTGAAATAAACATCAACAAAAGACGCCGACATAAACACACTGTTCTTATGAACGAAAGGTCCCAAAACTGCAAAGTAGCATGGTTTATTTATTGGATCAAACGCTCTAAATTAGTAGTTTTTAATGTGATCTCATGCAATACTGCCCTCATCAGTCAAAGCTCAAAACTGTGGCTTTATAAGGAAGCCAAGTCAAATGAAGAAAAACACTTCTGCGACTTTGTTGTATCGAAATTTCAAAAAATGACAGAACAAATATCTCACGCAAAAACTACCAGTCCCACAATGCACTAGTGACTTAACCGGAAGTGTTTCTATACAATTGTGCTGCATTGTGGGTAAGCGGAAAAAAAGGCTCCAAAAGGCGTAAGAAATCGACAAACCCACGTTGTAGAGTTTTTTGTCTGACTACATTAAGCGGAAAACTCGATTTCACTCATATAATCTCAGGTAATTCCAACATAAAACCTGAAATTAGACCGGTGCTCTAATTTTATAATGTTTCAATGCGTATTGAATTGAACGTGTGGCCGTAATTCATTCTTTGGTCCAACATGGTTCCTTCATTCCATGATATTAGAGATTTGTTAATAATTACCATTCGCGTTTAATGTAACTACAGTATCGATGTTGGTATGCATTTATGAGTTAATATTTTACCGTGTATGTCTGGGACTTATTTCAAGTTGTTTACTTTTCTTGAGACTTGTTAGTGTTCGCCAGCCGATTGTAGCAATTACAGTTAGCAATAGCTTCGCGCGGCACCTTATGGGGATGCTATTAATAACAAAATAAGGCTCGAAAACAACCGCATATGCACAACATTTTCCACGGATAGTGGCATTTTGATCATCAATGTTGACCATTGTGGGTACATACACGTAATGTTAGTCGTTTGTAATAGCATAGTCTTCACTTAAGTGTAGTGCACCTACACAGGTTCATTAAAACGTGGGAAAATTACATAAATTAAGTGAAAATGATTGTGTTTGTATTCTTACTACTCTTTAAGCGTCAAAATGACCAACAACAGGACCAACACATTTTCGGGTAACAATGAATAATGTAGTACCAAGATTGACCTGTGAGAGGCAGCATGGCGCCTTAGGCTTCTGAACTAAAACTACAAGATGAACATAAAGTAAAAGTAGTGTACAGTAGTACTCGTTACACAAGCTTGTGTAAGCAAAATATTGTTTCTATTCGTTAGTTGAATTTAAGATGTATAATTTTGTTATGAATTATATTGTTGCATATTTTGTAGCGAACTAGCTCAAGATGTCAATCGGCGTGCCCATCAAAGTCCTGCATGAGGCCGAGGGCCACATTGTGACCTGTGAGACCAACACTGGAGAGGTGTATAGGGGCAAACTTATTGAGGCTGAGGACAACATGAACTGCCAGGTGAGATGTTGCTAGACGCGCTGTTTTGATTCGCAACATGTGTACTCTTTTACACTACTTTAATTCAAAAGCGCAAATTTAATGAATAAGTGTCAGATAATTCAAGGGAATCTCGTTAAAAGGTTTAGGTTTGAGTTGACACTCGGCACTATAAAATATGAATTAAAAACGTAGTTTCTCCTGTACTTTGTAATAACATGGCAAGCACTATATTGAGTTGCAAATTTGACCTTGCTGTTTATTCCCCTGCTTAACAGATGTCTAACATCACAGTGACCTATCGTGATGGGCGGGTGGCCCAGCTGGAGCAGGTGTACATCCGCGGCAGCAAGATTCGCTTCTTGATTTTACCCGACATGCTAAAGAATGCGCCAATGCTGAAGAGTATGAAGAATAAGAACCAGGGCTCTGGTGCTGGGAGAGGAAAGGCTGCCATTCTCAAAGCGCAAGGTCAGTAACACCTTTCCAAACCTTGTCTGCACTAACAGTGTTAACCGAAGACTAATGTGATTTCAATAAACAATCAGAGCAAAAGCCCTTCGTCATACTTTCCCAGTGGGATAGTTGATGCAATAATTGACTATTGCTCCCATGGGTTGATATTAGTGATGGGGCTGATACGATCCAGTATAGGTATCGGTCCCGATACAAGCTTAATTCACGCATGGGCTCATGCAGACTTGTGAAAATTTTCGATCCATGAGCTATATCTCAGGCCTTGTCATTCAAGGCACACGAATGTGGTTGTGCTCCCTGCGTTGTCAAAATGTAACTAGAGGAGCACCGATACCGTGCGCCTCAGTTTTTTTTAATGAACGGATAGCCATTGCTAGTTTGTTTGATTTAGGGTCCATATTCATGAGTGAGTGCTGTTTTGCCTGTTTCCAAGTCCATCGCAGCTTTCGGTTTAAAATGGCGGCGTTCAACGTGCATAATCAAAATAAAATTGCTGGTATGGTCAGTGTACTGTCCTCGCTAATACGTTGTGCTTAGTCAAAACAAGACAGTGAAATAAACTCTGATAGGATGATGCAATAGTCCTTTTGTGGGTCGTTGCTTTAAATGAACAATTTTGATATCAACATTGGGTAGAGTGAAATTAAAAATGAAAACAAATGAATCAGCCATATTTTTAATGACGTACAGTACATATTCACTGAAAAGGTACATCAGTTAAATACAAGTAAAACAATAAAAGTGTCAACATTAACAAACTAAATGGCAAAACGGTCCAAAAGCCTTGAGATGTGTACCTAGTTGTACCTGCGTGCATTTTTACGCCGAGAAGTTGTAATGGTCTTCAGGTTTCCCATCTTGTGCAAGTGCTGTGGAGAGTTTCCAATAGTAAACTCTTGGAACACAACAAGAGAACAACCCTACCAATGCAAACGTGTTGTCCATGGACTCCTTAGCTGTCCAACTATTTACTTGACTTGACCACTTAAACTTTGTTCGTTTTGTATTTGAATAAAAATAAATCAACCAAATTCTGTCAAATCTTTTTTAGTTTACCAGATATTCACAATAGACACATTAAATAACTTGTTTAAAAGACTTATGTTGGAGGGGCTTGCAAAATGTATACTAATATATTGTGTGCCCCCCATACTGATGTTTGTGTTGTTGTGGATTTAACATTGTTCTATTTTATGTATCTAAATTACAGATCGACCGATACGGGTTTTTGAGGACCGATACTGATTATTAGCAGTTAGTGAGGCCGTTAACTGTATATTGGAGTTGATATTTATTTGCAGTAAAAGTGGAAAAATTGTATTAATTGACATGCCAAAAGCATGTTTGTTAAATGCCCTTGCCAGTTGGGGCTTGGCGTTGTCCAGTGTAAAGCCTGAGGTATACTCCCGCGTTGCGGTGACGGCGCAGCGACTACGGCGTCATTCGACATTCGATAGATCTGCGGTGAGGGAACTCGTTGCTCTGTAATTCACCACCAAGCCACTAGAGGGATGTGGCATTATGTTTGTATGGTTTTGGGGCATGCTTGTTGGCTTCCGCTAGTCGGTGAAAAAATAAACAATGCAAGATGGAACTCTTTAAAGTAAATATTCTGCTCATCAACACTGAATAAATATTGAACATACAAATGTTGAGGGGCAGGCGACGCAGAAGACTGTTTCGAGGCGGTCTGGCCGACTTTTGATGCCGCACAGTTTTAGACTCGGGTGGAGAGAGCTAGCTGTGGCGGCTAGCTTCAAACTGGCGTCGAGCACTGCGTGCAAGGTCTGCATAGCCCTCCAGCCCGATTTGTTTGCCGTGTCCTACAACCAGCCAGTGTGAAGCCATAGCAGATTTCTGGCGTCTATGGAACTTCCCAAACTGCGTTGGGAGCCTTGATTTTAACGTTATCATAAAAAGCACCGAGGCACTCTCAATCAGTGATGATGTATCGTGTGTGAACTGTCTGTTACTGAAAATTAAAGATCAAAACAATTCTATTGACACCAAATCTGTGCTTTATTCTTCATATACTTGAAGTGTGACACGTAAATAAGTCAGACTCACAGCAAACATATGTACACAATAAATGAAGTGCACCAACCAAAAATACGACAAAGTGATAAAAAGTTGGCAGTTTTTGGCCGACTGGGTCACCGCTTCGTGTGGCCACTCGATTCCGAACACACACGTCTCGGTGGTTCTTCAATTTTTTTTTTTTTTTTCCCAATCGCCGACCTTGCCATTTGGCAATCACAATAATGTCTTGACGAGACTTGCTCTTCGATGATACTCCCGTCGGCTTGGTCAATTTTTGCGTGTAAAAAATAATGTTTGATTCTATTCCACAATGACGGTGATTTCGCGCTAAACCGGAAACAACAGTCTGAGCGGACCAATCACAGTCCGTTTTCGCCACGTCATACACGTCTACGCGACGCGAAGGTTATAAAATTCGAGAGGCGCGCGTCAGGCTACGGCGCAGGGTCGTAACTCGGGTCTTCCTTGACGGCGCAGGTCTGACGCGGAAGTATAACTCGGCCTTAAGAGTAGTTGTTCCCCAACCCAGAGGTTGTGGGTTTTATTCTCAGCCCTGATGACCTTGTATAACTATCCTTGAGCAAGATATGTTGCTCTGTCACCAGTAGGTAGATGAGGATATAGTGTGAAGCGCTTTGAAGGCCTTGGAAAGGCACAATACAAGTGTAACTCCATTTACCATTTACCATTTAACCAATCAGAGGACAGGGTAAATGCAGGTGCAGGAGAGGCGCAGTTGCATCTGAGCTGAAATAACCTAGTTTTAAATTGATTTTTTCCATATCGGTCGGTCGGATTAAAAAAAAATGCTGATACGATATATGTCAAATTTCCAAATATTGACGCCGATAATCCGTCTATCTCTTAAGTTTTTTTTTTTTTAATTACGGTAAGAGAGTAAATCGCTCAAATGGCGAGGCCAGGATAATATTAACGATTATAAATATAATAATAAAAATTTGGTATTGGAATTGTATCGATATCGGTAGATGACTCAGGTTTGGGTATTGGATCAGATGTGTAAAATGTGCGTCCTTAGTTGATGTGCACAGTTTGTCACTCACTCAAACTGTTGTCTTGTCTTTCTCTACAGTGGCTGCAAGAGGCAGAGGGCGTGGTGGAATGGGAAGAGGAAATATGTTCCAAAAGAGACGATAATTGCTGCAGCTTTTGCTTTTTGTATAGTCCTTTTTTTTTTCTTTTCCCCACGTTAATTTAGTCATTTGTTCTTGATTACTTGTTGCAGTGTATATCTCGAATTTCCTTTTTTTAAAATTCAAAAATAAACAAATTTCAATTTGATGTATCCTTTTTTTTTTTTTTTTTTTTTACTAAACTCAAAATACAATTCACTTTCATCCATCTTCAAATGTGTTCAAAATTCTTTTAGTTAACATTTTATTGAATTCATTCAAAACGTAATCTCCTTATCTGAAAACGTTCCTATAGTATGTAGTACGTACTTATAATTGTACTTTGTACATGCCTCAAATAATTTCCCACAGATTTTCTGGTTATAAGAGTTGTCATCTAATTTGCAAATGTTTAATGGTAAAGGGATCTTTGGATCAATAGCATAAGTGTCGGATTGATTTTTTCCTCAGGAAACAAAATTTACATGCTAAAAAGAAACCTCTCTATTGTGCACAGCAAAGCTGACTGTCGTGTCGAGTGTCCGGTTTTTACTTTACAGTTGTGTCTTTAGATAAACAGAATACACTGCAATGTCATAAATTGTACACTCAAATAAATGTTGATTTTCATAATTGTATGTACCAGGCTCTATCTACTGTATTTAAAAAAAAGAAATCCCTCTTCTCTCTATGCCCATCTTTAGTGGAGATGTACAGACCTTTCCCCTCAAAATTAATATATCATGTAAAGTTTTCATTTCGACAAATCAACTTTTCGATGATTTTCAAATTTTTGAAAATTTAATGTTTTTGGATAGGGTCTGTACTTAAGGCAGAGTAGCTAAATTTGGATGGAAACTCGAGAAATATAAACGTAATTGGGATGGAATTGAGAAAGTGACATGACATCACCATCCTCCGCACGTTAGCGATTGCTTTCTGTGGCGATTGCGACGCCTGTTGGTAGACATCGGAACAACGAATAGTGTCTGGATGGATTTCTATCGATTGATGAGAACTAATCACTTAAAAATATAAACTCGTTTTCCCCCTGCTCAACATGCATAACCCCAGCAGTTTTGACAACGATGCATGTCATAGTCTACGAATAAAGCCTTACGGACAGATAGCTGCAAACTGATTTGTTTCAAAGTTCAAACTTTATTTGATTTCAATTGTCAATTCATTTATTTCTTCCAATTTTAAATATTCAAACATGCCTTGATGCATACATTTTAATATATTTATACTTATTTATTATTTTTTATTTATTTATTGATATATTTTAATTTCCAGCAGTGTATGGTCAAAAATCAAAACCACACGTTTTTCTGCCATTCAAAATGAATAAATTTGGACGTGCATTGCCGTCAATGGCATAGCCTTACTTGGGGGCCAGTTGAATGTCAGTGAGCTGTAATATAAAGTGTATGGTCAACTATCACAACGACACATTTTTCTGCCATTCAAAATGAATGGAAAAATTGGACGTGCATAGCCGTCAATGGCATGGATATGCATGGCCGGCAAAAAATGCTACATAAAAAAAAAGCCATATACCAAAAGCCATTTTGCCACATTCAAAAATGCTATATATCAAAAGCCACGTTGCCACATACCCAAAAAAATAGAAAAATGCCACATACCCCCCCCAAAAATGGCACATACCAAATTCCATTTTGCCAAATACTAAAAACGGCACATACCAAAGAAAAATGCAACATACCAAAACTGATTTTGCCACGTCCAAAAAAACGCCACATCCCAAAATCCATTTTGCCACATACCAAAAAAATGGCACATACCAAAGAAAAATGCAACATACCAAAATCCATTTTGCCACATACAAAAAAAATGCCACATCCCAAAATCCATTTTGCTACATACAAAAAAATGTCACATACAAAAATCCATTTTGCCACAGACAAAAAAAAAAAAGGCACATACCAAAGAATAATGCAACATACTATTAATCCATTTTACCACGTACAAAAAAAATGCCACATACAAAAATCCATTTTGCCACAGACAAAAAAAAAAGGCACATACCAAAGAAAAATGCAACATCCCAAAATCCATTTTGCCACATACAAAAAAATGCCACATCCCAAAATCCATTTTGCCACATACAAAAAAATGCCACATCCCAAAATCCATTTTGCCACATACCCCAAAAAAATGCCACATACAAAAATCCATTTTGCCACTTACCAAAAATATGTCACATACCAAAGAAAATGCAATACCAAAATCCATTTTGACACAAAAAAAAATGCCACATACAAAAATCAATTTTGCCACATACCAAAATATGGCACATACCAAAGAAAAATGCAGCATACCAAAATCTATTTTGCCACATACAAAAAAATGCCACATCCCAAAATCCATTTTGCCACATACCAAAAAAATGCCACATACCAAATACCACTTTTCGTTCTCGCCGTCGCTCTTAATTTTGGCACTCCACCGATTCGCCACTAGGGGAGCCAATGTATCATCGAACGAAGGGGAGAATCCCTAGAGCCAAGTCACAAATTTAGGTCATAAGATAAACAAAATTTGTACTAAAGCCAATACAGTCTCTCTCAGTGAATGTCGTTTCTCATCCTCGATTTTACTGACTGTTTTCATTGTTCTCTCTCTCGCCCCTTCAGTCTGTCTCTCTCGTTTTGATTATACTATTTCGTTGTGAGGCACTTGCTCACTCCGTCACAACATTGCTCGGTTTCACTTGGACTAAGCTAGGTTTCACATCTCCACCGAGAAAGAGCACCATACACATTTGAATGTGTATGAATAAATCGTACTACAAGGTAAGCTTTCATTTTCTAAGTAAGCTTTTCAGTTAAGTCGCCACCTGGACGTCGACGCGAGCATCCTCGTCTTCTGTGTTAACAACATCTGGACCTCGACCGGGGGAGGCAGCAGCGGCTAACGTTAGCCGAGTTAGCCCGCTGGGACGTTCGGCGGCGGTTCCGGTGCATTTTACACCCCAAAATTAATTTGGATCTGTTACCAGCGAGGTGTGTTTGTTGTTAAATTCACAGTCGAGTGTCTTTTCCACTTCAGTATTGTGAACTTGTTTTTATTTCAATGCACGTAGCGGTGTGTATCAACAGGAATATGCATTATTTAGATTAAAGTGGTCGTGAGAAAGATGAGGGTATTGAACACATCAGTGCTATGCACGCTCGTGATGACATGCAATGGAAACGGTTTTACTTTTGCCCTGTGAACGCAACACTTTTTTGTCGCCTGTGTTGGTTGTTATTTAGTATGAATTCAAAAGAGAAAGGTTCATATTAATGAGGTTTTATCAAGGCATATGAATCATTTCACAATGTATTGTTGAGTTCAGTGATTGCTCAGTTCAATTCAATTTGAATAATGACACTTGAAGACTTTTTAATGACCAAGACTGGGTATAACAGTCTGATAGGATCAACCACAGTTGTGATTTCACTTGTCCAGACTGCCCTAATGGGGGCATTTATTTTTTGTTGTTGCTGACAAACTTCTGCTCCACACTTACTTCCAATTTTGGTACTTATGCACTAATTAGCTGTTGAAATATTTATCAGAAATACTATAACATACTCATTTTTGCTACAGTATATTTACAAAATACAGAATTGAGATTTTTCAGAAAAATGTTGCAGTTTGTGTTTGTACATTTGCTTCTTAAAATTAGAATCCTCAATGAAATACATTACTTTTACCGCATAGCTTTGCACAAATTGACACAGACAGGAATGGGAAATAATCTACTAGACTACGTGGCCAACACCATCTTTTGCATTGAACCTGAAAAATCTCTTCCCCTAAAAAAACAAAACTAAACAGTGGTTGAGAGCATTTCATGTTTTGTGATTAACTCATTGGCTGCCAATCACGGCAATAGAAATCGGGTGGCTGGCAGTGATCATTCAGACTGCCAGCCCTTCCCAAGTCTCTTTCAGACATGGTTTGAATTCCGGTAATGTGACGGTATTTAAACAGCTCACGCTTATGTGTGAACAGAATCTGACGGTTTACTTTAATCGGACATTACGCAGTAATTTACCACCTTCAGATTTAGTCACAATCCTAGATCAGCTGTAGTAATAAGTGTTGTCGTCTAAATAAAAGTAGTAGTGTTACGCATCAGACGAACTGTTTGATGATGTAGAGTAGGGCTGAATGATATTGGAAAATACTGACGTTCCGATTTTTGGGGGGTTTGCGATATATTGCAATACTAAAAGTAGAAGACTTCACCAGACTTGAATAGCTCTGTTTGGAAAGACTTTGGTTGACTCGCTATGACCACATTGTATTCATTAGAGATGTCCCAATCCCATCACATGATCGGAAATCAGCCAATCGCGCCATTTTTATGAAGCTCGGAATCGGGTGAAAAGGATCGGGTTTTTAATTCAAAAAAACATTTGTTTTTTTGCTTCATGCTCGTACAGCCCCTCACCCTCTCTCCTGAAAAGCAGTGTGATCAAACTTTTTTTCTTGGTCACCAGTGCAGCTGGTATTTTGTACTTAAAGTTAATGATGATTGACAGGTTTGTAGCTCTGATCTAGCCAGAGACGCCTCAGTAGATTCACGATCAAAGGCACGAATGTGTTAATCATTGTTAAGCTTGGTACGCAGTCTGAAGTGGGCTGTAGCAACTCATTCATGGTGTAAGTGAGAGGATGTTCTTGGCAGCTTGAATGTCAAAGCAGAAAAAACTTTTTTTTGTATTGGATCGGGACTCTGTATCGGCAGATTCTCAGAATCAGTTGACTTTGACTCGAGTGCAAAAATATGCAATCGGGACATTCCTATCATTCATATAATGCCGTTTAATCCAGGCTAAGGGAATGTATGGAGACTGGTGTATATAAAAGGGATCCAGGAAGCCATGTCTCTGCACAATTGCTGCCTTTCTGAAGACATTACAATTACCTTAAAAAACAAAAAACAGGGTTAGGGTTCACTGCTAGCGAGAGCGTGCTGTCTCACTGTGCATGTTTGAAAGCAGCTAACCAGGAATGATCTGGTACACTTTGTCTGAAAAAACAAATTACTTGTAAATTGAGGCCACGCCACACTTTAATTTAGGTGATTTGTGAGACAAGCCAGTTAAATGGATTTATTTGTAATTAGTCTGTTTAGAAACACAAAATAGCTACAGTAATCTGGACAGCCATGAATTGCTGCGGAGCTAGTGAAGATATGAGCCATGAACAGAACGGATGAAATGCCAACGCGTTGGAGGAAGACAACAAACGAAGGAACCAAAGTCGGGGACTAAAACTTAAATAATATTGAATTACATCTACCGCGACCCTCGTGTGGAAAAAGCGGCATGGAAAATGAATGAATGAATGAATTACATCTATTTTCCCCAGTACGTTAAATACTGTATTTTTTGATTTTCGGGGTGTATGGCTTCTCTTGACTTATATTTCGCTGTGATTATGTCAGTGTTTAAGTGAAGTCGTTCAAGGATGCTCATCCGTCCATTTACAGGAGCTTATCTCTTACAGAGATCACTCACAGGGTTGCCTTGTTGATCTCTTAATGAATCCGTGGATCCTCCTCTCATCCAGATGGCCCCATGTCATACTCGTACATGTGTGTCTTTAGGACAGCGTTTGCTTGTAATGCTGTACTCAAGTGTTTATGACTTCGGCCACCACCCTCACTCAAGCTCTGTGAACCCAGTCTTTCTTCACTGATAGAAAAAGTAAAGCCACATGGAGTAAAGCATCTGGAGCGGGCAGCTGGTGTTTGAAAAGGCTTGAATCAGACTGTTTTTCTGATTTTTTTCCATTCAGCTGCTGTGATCACAGGGGATCAGTTGAGTTAAAGGCTGCAGACAGATTTTCAGTGTCTGACTACTTGAAGACATTTTTCTCTTGAAGTTGTATTTTGTGACATTTTCAAACATTGAGTGTTTTATTGCAAACACGGTACATACTGTTAAGGGTACACTTTTCATCTTTTTGGAAAATGAAAACCAAAAAGCATCTAATGTGTATTATACTGTACATGAGTGCATACATGTGAAATTTGTAATGATGCTGTAATTGATATTCCTATAGACACGGCATCTTACGAGTGCCACAGCTATTTCTTTTGTTCTTACTACTAGTTTTTAAATTGGAATTTTTATACAATGTGCGAAATATAAACAATTACTGTATGTCACAAAATATCCCTTGTGCAAAGTCGGATAGCGTCAGTTCCAGCCATGGGTGAAAGTGGCTACAATTTTCTGTTTTCCAAGGCGCGTAGCGATTCTTTTAAAAAAAAAAAAAAGAAGAATATGATATCATGTCCTCTCTTCTAATAGCATTAGTAACTTTAGTCCTTATCATCTTTCACTTGGATGTTGTGATGAATGACAACGCTGTTCAGTTTGAGAGTCCTTTGGAAAGAGCTAGAAAATAACTCATTGACTCATTGGACTTAGAGGAGGACAGAGAAGGTGGATACATCCACTGAGATTTAAGGCCAGTCAAGATTTATATCCCTGCTTCTCATTCTGAACACCTGTGAAACCATATCACAGCATGCTCAGAGCTGCTATGATACCAGTAAAACATGTCTCAGCTGCCAAGTGCCAAGTTCGTCCAAGTTTAACAGGTCTGTGTCGTGTTTGGATTAGTAGAGGATGAAATGGATGCTGTGAATACAATGACATTGGACTGTTTTGTTCATGAATACCAGGCAGGTCTAGAAACATATTTGTGTTTCATCACTTCACTTTTTTGTGTGAAGCCATTTACATGTCGAGTTTCTCCATTAAACACACACCGACAACTCTGTTGGCTCGGTTAAACCCTTAATATGAAGAGGGAAAATATATATCTAATAGAAAATATCTCATGTACAGTATTTGTATCATCAAAATCATTTCTGCACATTTTTCATTGTTGTCATGTTTCCACCTGTCACAATTAAACAAATTGTCAATAATAATTGAAAATCCGTATGAATTCGATGCTGAATATTAGCACATCTATATATAAATACTACAATGGGTATGAAATTAGCATAAGTAAATCTTCATCTTTATACTTCAGGAGTCCAGACTACCATTTTTTTTTTACTAGGAGCACAGCGGCCCCTAACTTAAAATTTTGGGGCGCATGCTGAAGATTCAGGGGCGCACACTGTAAATCGACATGCTAAGTTTCCCTCATATTTTCACTCTTTAACCGATAAATACTTTCATAATAAGTCCATAAAACTACAAACTTATGAACCTGTATTTTATTCTCTATCAGTTTTGACATCAACATGTATACGGCTAACAAATTAGGTTAACATGGGAATTTTTTTTAGGGAGACTCAGCTGTGACATGGATGCAAAGTGTCGCATTCATGACAAAAAAAAAAAATACTGTGTATCACAAACGTGAGTAAACCCCTGGCATTTCTGCAGATATTTACAGTGCCTTGCAAAAGTATTCGCCCCCCTTGAATCTTGCAACCTTTCGCCACATTTCAGGCTTCAAACATAAAGATATGAAATTTAATTTTTTTGTCAAGAATCAACAACAAGTGGGAGACAATCGTGAAGTGGAACAACATTTATTGGATAATTTAAACTTTTTTAACAAATAAAAAACTGAAAAGTGGGGCGTGCAATATTATTCGGCCCCTTTACTTTCAGTGCAGCAAACTCACTCCAGAAGTTCAGTGAGGATCTCTGAATGATCCAATGTTGTCCTAAATGACCGATGATGATAAATAGAATCCACCTGTGTGTAATCAAGTCTCCGTATAAATGCACCTGCCCTGTGATAGTCTCACGGTTCTGTTTAAAGTGCAGAGAGCATTATGAAAACCAAGGAACACACCAGGCAGGTCCGAGATACTGTTGTAGAGAAGTTTAAAGCCGGATTTGGATACAAAAAGATTTCCCAAGCTTTAAACATCTCAAGGAGCACTGTGCAAGCCATCATATTGAAATGGAAGGAGCATCAGACCACTGCAAATCTACCAAGACCCGGCCGTCCTTCCAAACTTTCTTCTCAAACAAGGAGAAAACTGATCATAGATGCAGCCAAGAGGCCCATGATCACTCTGGATGAACTGCAGAGATCTACAGCTGAGGTGGGAGAGTCTGTCCATAGGACAACAATCCGTCGTACACTGCAGAAATCTGGCCTTTATGGAAGAGTGGCAAGAAGAAAGCCATTTCTCAAAGATATCCATAAAAAGTCTCGTTTAAAGTTTGCCACAAGCCACCTGGGAGACACACCAAACATGTGGAAGAAGGTGCTCTGGTCAGATGAAACCAAAATTGAACTTTTTGGCCACAATGCAAAACGATATGTTTGGCGTAAAAGCAACACAGCTCATCACCCTGAGCACACCATCCCCACTGTCAAACATGGTGATGGCAGCATCATGGTTTGGGCCTGCTTTTCTTCAGCAGGGACAGGGAAGATGGTTAAAATTGACGGGAAGATGGATGCAGCCAAATACAGGAACATTCTGGAAGAAAACCTGTTGGTATCTGCACAAGACCTGAGACTGGGACGGAGATTTATCTTCCAACAGGACAATGATCCAAAACATAAAGCCATATCTACAATGGAATGGTTCAAAAATAAACGTATCCAGGTGTTAGAATGGCCAAGTCAAAGTCCAGACCTGAATCCAATTGAGAATCTGTGGAAAGAGCTGAAGACTGCTGTTCACAAACACTCTCCATCCAACCTCACTGAGCTCGAGCTGTTTTGCAAGGAAGAATGGGCAAGAATGTCAGTCTCTCGATGTGCAAAACTGATTGAAACATACCCCAAGCGACTTGCAGCTGTAATTGGAGCAAAAGGTGGCGCTACAAAGTATTAACGCAAGGGGGCCGAATAATATTGCACGCCCCACTTTTCAGTTTTTTATTTGTTAAAAAAGTTTAAATTATCCAATAAATGTTGTTCCACTTCACGACTGTGTCCCACTTGTTGTTGATTCTTGACAAAAAATTTAAATTTGATATCTTTATGTTTGAAGCCTGAAATGTGGCGAAAGGTTGCAAGGTTCAAGGGGGCCAAATACTTTTGCAAGGCACTGTAAGTATATCTTTTCATGGGAAAACTGACAAAATGACACTTTGACACAACGAAACATAGTCTCTGTGAAGCTTATATAATAGAGTTAATTTATTTTTCCCCTCAAAATAACTCAAAATATAGCTATTAATATCTTAACCCCTGACAACAAAAGTGAGTACAGCCCTTTGAAAAAAACGTGCATCTGTAAATGTCCAAATTGAGTACTGCTTGTCATTTTCCCTCCAAAATTTCGTGTGACTCGTTACAGGAGTGCTGTCAGCATTGCTGCAGAGATTGAAGAGGGTAGTGCTTAGACCATACACCGCACTCTACATCAAACTGGTGTGCATGGCTGTCACCCCAGGAGGAAGCCCCTTCTGAAGACGGTACACAATAAAGCCCACAAACAGTTTGCTGAAGACATGTCAGCAAAGCACATGGATTACTGGAACCATGTCCTATGGTCTGATGAGACGGGAGGGCTTTCTTGAAAACAGAATCTTTAGTCATGGGTTAAAGTCAGGGGTCAGGAACCTTTTTGACCAAGACAGCCAAAACACCCAACACATTTTAAAATGTGATTCCACGAGAGCCATACAGTGTGTGCAAGTCTATGTGTGTGTGGCTATATATATACTGTTTTTTCTATGTTCTGTTGCCAGCTTGTCCGAGTCCATTTTGTGAGCAGTTTCTTTCATAAACGCATTTGAATGCATCACACGGGTGCGTGGTCAACCTCTGCTTTTACAAGCAGTCGCAGAGTTGTGATTGAAATAAATCTTGAGAAAACGACAAAGTCTAACATCGATACTTAGGATGTTACAGTCATTACGCAGTTGCGCACTTAACATGGTGTGGCGCCGCGGATATTTCCTGGAAGCACAAACCACAACCGGAGACGACCAGGGGGACGTGTGCATAAATGTGGCCGAGGCAGGCAGAGCCTCTCGGGGCAGCCGTTTTGTGAATCTCGTTCTCCTGGAAGTGGCCCGGAAGTCCTTTTCTTCTGTTGTATTTTCCCTTGGCAAACCAGCTCCTTTACATTACCTCGAACTAGTCGATTTAACCATGAAAGAATTTTATCACAAAAAAAAACAAACAAACAAAAAAAGCAATCTTACTGGTCGCGCAAGTGCGAGCAGATGAAAAAAATATTTGCACTGGCTCTAATTTTAGTCACAAAATGCCCCCATTTGCTGGCAGTCTGGAGCCCTGATAGTGACTTACAAATGAACTGAAATTAGGGATTATGAGCAATTCTTTTGTTCTGTTTTTTTATCTACAGTGGGGTAAATAAGTATGTAGTCAACCACTAATTGTGCAAGTTCTCCCACTTGAAAATATTAGAGAGTCCTGTAATTGTCAACATGGGTAAACCTCAACCATGAGAGACAGAATGTTGAAGAAAAAAAACAGAAAATCACATTGTTTGATTTTTAAATAATTTATTTGCAAATCATGGTAGAAAATAAGTATTTGGTCATTACCAAAAGTTCATCTCAATACTTTGTTATGTACCCTTTGTTGGTAATAACGGAGGCCAAACGTTTTCTGTAACTTCACAAGCTTTTCACACACTGTTGCTGGTATTTGGCCCATTCATCCATGCAGATCTCCTCTAGAGCAGTGATGTTTTGGGGCTGTTGTTGGGCAACACGGACTTTCAACTCCCTCCTTACCCCGTGGCGTCAAAATGATAACAGGAACGGTGAGCAAAAATCCCAGAACACACGGGGGCACCTAGTGAATGACCTACAGAGAGCTGGGACCACAGTAACAAAGGCTACTATCAGTAACACAATGCCCCGCTAGGGACTCAAATCCTGTGCTGCCAGACGTGTCCCCCTGCTGAAGAAAGTACATATCCAGGCCCGTCTGCGGTTTGCTAGAGAGCATTTGGATGATCCAGAAGAGGACTGGGAGAATGTGTTATGGTCAGATGAAACCAAAATAGAACTTTTTGGTAGAAACACAGGTTCTCGTGTTTGGCGGAGAAAGAATACTGAATTGCATCCGAAGAATACCATACCCACTGTGAAGCATGGGGGTGGAAACATCATGCTTTGGGGCTGTTTTTCTGCAAAGGGACCAGGACAACTGATCTGTGTAAAGGAAAGATTGAATAGGGCCATGCATCGAGAGATTTTGAGTGAAAATCTCCTTCCATCAGCAAGGGCATTGAAGATGAGACGTGGCTGGGTCTTTCAGCATGACAATGATCCTAAACACACAGCCAGGGCAACAAAGGAGTGGCTTCGTATGGTCAAAATACCAGCAACAGTGTGTGAAAAGCTTGTTAAGAGTTACAGAAAATGTTTGGCCTCTGTTATTGCCAAAATAGGGGACATAACAAAGTATTGAGATGAACTTTTGGTATTGACCAAATACTTATTTTCCACCATGATTTGGAAATAAATTCTTTAAAAATCAAACAATGTGATTTTCGTTTTTTTTTTCTCCACATTCTGTCTCTCAAGGTTGAGGTTTAGCCATGTTGACAATTACAGGCATCTCTAATATTTTCAAGTGGGAGAACTTGCACAATTAGTGGTTGACTAAATACTTATTTGTCCCACTGTATATACAGTGGGGAGGACAAGTATTTGATACACTGCCAATAGGTTTTCCCATTGTGAGTGTATCAAATACTTGTTCTCCCCACTGTATATAATTTCTGTCAGTAAGTACCTTTTACAAATACAATTTTTAATTAAAATTTATTTTTATTTTTATTTTATGGTCATGGAACTTTGAATTGATAAAAGAAGTGTTTATGACATGTTCAATGAGGAAATGCCAATTTTGACATTTTTCACTCAGTAAAGCATCATTGCCTTTTATCCTTTATCTCAGAATAAATTTGCGCAACCTCCAACTCAGTTTGCGATGCCAAGTCACATTGTGTTTTCAATGGTTAGAAATATATTTTCTCTTTTACTTTTAGGCATCACTCCCTTGAGGTTTCCATCTGATGGAGCAGTTGTTGTCACTGTTTGCAAAGAGGCACCATGTTCCCTTGTCACGTAACTGCCTGGCCTGCCTCTGAGCCCGTTGCTGCTTGCGGCGGTCATGCACCAGCACCGCAACCTTCACAACCGCTCCCCGATTTGCTGTGCAGCTGTTCTGCAGCACCGTTGAGCGCCCACTCTGAAACGCCGTCCCCAGATCCCATGGAGTCCCTTATTGTGGTGACAGAATGTGAACCAAGCAGACCATCTGGAGCGCCCGACGGGGAGGAGGAGGTAGGATGAAACACAACTAAAAGATGACATTGCTCAAATTCCTCTCATTTTGTTACCTGTCGACGTTCGAAGGATGGATATGAAATATTTTCACAACCCTGTTCAAATGCCAGATTTTGTGGTAGGCAGTGTTGTTTTTGGCAGGCCTTTTAATTAGGGCTGCAGCTATCGATTATTTTAGTAGTCAATTAATCGATTAACTAATTAGTTCGAATAATCGAGTAATCGGAAAAGAAACATAAAAATTAAAATACCTGAGCTGAGCCTCCAACGGTATAATAAAAAATAAACTAAATAAGGATCTAAGTACGACAAAGAACAACTTACATAGCAATAGTCCGCTTGCTTAAATGCTATAAAATGCTAACTTTTTTTTTTTTTTTTTTTAATAAAACATCCTAAAGACTTACTGACCAGAAAAGCCAAGTGGCTCTGCTAGACTGGCCAGTCTTTTCAGAGGACGCTCGCCATTCTGAAGCTTATACTAATGTTAACGCGAATGCTAGGCTAAAAGTAGGATTACATTTAGCGTTAATGATCACTTAGCACAGACCTTCAAAGGCTAAGGCAAGATTACATATTCTCTCTTGCCAAGACAAGAAAACAAATTTTACCATGTTTCCAAACAAGCACGATGGAGCGCAGCCTAGCTTAAGACTAAAGATACACGATAATATCGGTCACCGATAATTATCGGTCGATAATGGCATTTATGATGTCACACAGATAATCCAGATAATAAAAAAATTCAACCGATAATGCAATCCGATAATTATATACTTGATTTAGCGCCAAATGTGCGCAACCGAAGAATTCAGCACGCCGCCTCCTTAAGCCCCTCCCCTCTCTGAAGCCCCTGAGGGAGGAGGGGCTGAGGAGGCGGAGTTACACGACAAGAAGCAGTTGTATATTATGGCGGCTGTTACTAAAAAAAACGACGCTCTCGCCATCTGCGAAACATGCACCGCAGAATTTCCATGAGGCAGAAAGAAATCGTCCTCTTTCAAAACCGCTAACCCAGCAGCCATTTAAAACTGCATTACAAAGATTTTTGGAACAAATGCGAGGCTGCTGCTAGCGGGAATGCTAAAGCTATTGTAAACACAAACTAAGTTAAACTACGGGGCTTGTGACGATACAGAGTCGGGTTGTTTGGGAATGCAGCCCAAGGATGGTGGTAAACTCGCATCTAAGGCTAAACACAAGCACGATTGGAGACCGATAATCGGCAAGTAGCCGTCTTCCGACGGAGCCCGCCGCTCTGGCCGGTCCGGCAGGCCGCTGCTCCGTAGGCGGGGCGGGCCGAGCCCGGTTCCCCGTCTTCGGGACCTCCGGCGAACACCCTGGTTTCTCCAGCGTTCCCCACGGCGTGCGAGCAGAGCCAGGCCCCGAATACGCCGCGGCAAACCGGCAGGGGCGGGGTGGATTATCCGGTACGAACATAGCTGTCGCCGCCGAGACAGGACCCGATTTTTTTTTACCGAAATGACCCGAGAGCCAAAGCCCTGGATAAAAAAATAATGCAGTTTATACGACCACCGTTATTCATGAAAAACATGCCAATCACATAATTTTCACCACGGACATTTGGACAAGTGATATCCAGTAAGCAAGCTTATCATGACGGCACAGTGGTTAGATGATAATTTAAACATGCAGAAAACGAAGTCAGCCAGTCAATAATGCATTCAGTATGTAAAATGACGAGCGGTCAGATGACTTTGTAACGCTGCAATTATTTTCGGCTTAACAAAACTCAGGCACAAAACAACACGCACGTGGATGCGAGCTCCAACTCTGTCCAAATAGTACTACCGTGTATCAGTTTAGCTGCTGTAAAGCAAATGTCGTGAGTGCCATAAATGTAAATAAAGCGCTGCAGAATGAGTACATGACATCTTGCTCTTTTTTGAGTTAATCATTTTCACAGTGTGCAACAAAGCATATTACATTAGCAATCACTTTTCAAATTATTTAACTTATTTGTCTGCTCAATTACAGTCACAGTAGATAATCAAAACTTAATGGCACTTATTAACCCTTATCAATTTAAATATGCACATTCCTGTTGTAATGAAATAGCAATAATATTCTGTAGCCACAAATATTATTCAATATTTTTCCTTCTTCCAAGTTTTTATTTTTTATTTTTTTTAAGGATTTAGTATAGTAATGTATTGCTTAAAATAAGGCTGTTAAGATTATTTTCAGGTAGCTATTTTTCTTCCAAGAAATCTGAGAGAAATACACTTGAAGCGCTGGCAGATAATTTCACTTATGTCCAATAGATTTACACTTAAAACTGACTAGTTTTAAGGAGGTGTGTTTTGCAGTGTAGTAATGTTATATATGTTAGGAATGGCTTACTTATAAAGGCATTTTTGTTCAACTTAGGTATTTACGCTAAGTAATTGTTGCCAAAAGTTTACCATTACACAATGTCAGACAATCTGTCATTATTTAGATGTTGGAATTGACTACTTGTTCATATTTTATGTTGAAAAAAAGAGCAATAAATTATATTTTTGCACAGTAATATTTTCTTTTGTGTATACTTTAAAATTTTACATAAATCTTTTAATAGAATTATCGGCTTGACATTATCGGTTATCGGTTGGAAGGAGGAGGAAATTATTGGTTATCGGTATCGGTTGAAAAATGTATTATCGTGCATCACTACTTAAGACACGTCCTAAACTCGGGTTGGTGAGGGAGAGGCTTAGCACATCTCACATGAGTGACAAAACCCAAACACTGCCATGATGCAAGCTGACATACAATATGAAAATTTCAAGCATTGTGAACATGTTACTGAAACGATGTCACATTTTCGTCTCATTTTCGTCTTGTAAGACGAAAACTGGCATTCGTCTTGCTCTGTTCTAGTCTCCCAAGCCATGTTTTTAGCTCGTTACGTTTTTGTCATTTAAAAATTGTTTGTTGACGAAGTATTTTTGATATTGTCATTGTGGTAGGAAAAAGAAGCCTACATGTTCCACTGTAACTGCTATAGTATTATGATTTGTGTTAGTCACTGTTCAAATATTTCCTCCTATCTTAGGTAGAAGAAATGGACAGCTCTGAAACACCGACACCACCCTTCCCCACTCTGTCCTGTGACCTCCTCTCTCACACAGTCGGTCGCTCAGAGGCTCTGCTGCCAGCCGGTGAGGAGCAAAGAGCCCGGCTGAACCTGTCTGACAGGAAACTGTCACTGCAAGAACGCTCGCAAACGCAGACATCCCCCTGCACCTCCCCGGGACTCAATGGTCGCTACATTTATCCGTCGTTACCCTACTCCCCCATCACATCGCCCCACTCCTCTCCACGCTTGTCTCGCAGGCCCACTGTGGAATCCCACAGTGTCTCAATCACAGACCTCCAGGTATCGTATAAAATCACATGGGTTACATTTTAAATGTTTTTCCTCTTTGGTGTGTTTTATTTTATAGGAAAACCATATAATTCCATTTCATCAGCACTACATCATGCCTAACAAAGGTCGTAAATGTGTGACAAAATTAAGTTTGTTGGT
Source organism: Corythoichthys intestinalis (assembly GCF_030265065.1). Taxonomy (NCBI): domain Eukaryota; kingdom Metazoa; phylum Chordata; class Actinopteri; order Syngnathiformes; family Syngnathidae; genus Corythoichthys; species Corythoichthys intestinalis. The sequence goes on from NC_080411.1 coordinate 27,630,054, forward strand.
TATGCGGTTTGTGATTTGATTGCAATTGCTTTTAAATGTCATTTAGCGAATTAGCATATTTGAAATTGTCGACAGTGTGACATTTTACCTCGCCTTATTATGCAAGTACCTGCTTACTTTGCTATTGTCCAATAATCTGAGGAGAGTGGATGACTATCAACACAGTTTACTCATTGAGGAGGAATCCCCAAGTAGTTTGGACGCATTATTTTACTGTTTTTGCCCATTTCACAAAGACTGACTTTACAGAAGGAAGATTATGCAGAGATTTCACAATTCTCTAACATCGGGTTGCCAAACCATACTTTACGTGGGATGCACGTGGGGGTGGCCAGAGAGAGCTTGCGGTGTGCATTGCTCGTATGGTGTAAATGTCTCGTGCTTACTATTTAACTGAAGGTGGACGTCATGCTCCTGGTCTTACTTGACGTGTTATACTGTATAGGTCCCCCAACTGCCATCTATTTTTCATTTCCCTGATTTCTAAAATATATACGCTTGTGTGTGGAAAAAAGACAGTGTAAAACATGTATAATACAGTGGGGCAAATAAGTATTTAGTCAACCACTAATTGTGCAAGTTCTACCACTTGAAAATATTAGAGAGGCCTGTAATTGACAACATGGGTAAACCTCAACAATGAGAGACAGAATGTGAAAAAACAACAGAAAATCACATTTGTTATGTACTCTTTGTTGGCAATAACGGAGGCCAAACGTTTTCTGTAACTCTTCACAACCTTTTCACACATTGTTGCTGGTATTTTGGCCCATTCCTCAATGCAGATCTCCTCTATAGCAGTGATGTTTTGGGGCTGTCGTTGGGCAACACGGACTTTCAACTCCCTCCACAGATTTTCTATGGGGTTGAGATCTGGAGACTGGCTAGGTCACTCCAGGACCTTGAAATGCTTCTTACGAAGCCACTCCTTTGTTGCCCTGGCTGTGTGTTTAGGATCATTGTCATGCTGAAAGACCCAGCCACATCTCATCTTCAATGCCCTTGCTGATGGAAGGAGATTTTCACTCAAAATCTCTCGATGCATGGCCCTATTCAATCTTTCCTTTACACAGATCAGTCGTCCTGGTCCCTTTGCAGAAAAACAGCCCCAAAGCAAGATGTTTCTACCCCAATGCTTCACAGTGGGTATGGTGCAATTCAGTATTCTTTTTCCTCCAAACACGAGAACCTGTGTTTCTACCAAAAAGTTCTATTTTGGTTTCATCTGACCATAACACATTCTCCCAGTCCTCTTCTGGATCATCCAAATGCTCACTAGCAAACCGCAGACGGGCCTGGACGTGTACTTTTTTCAGCAGGTGGACACGTCTGGCAGTGCACGATTTGAGTCCCTGGCGGTGCATTGTGTTACTGATAGTAGCCTTTGTTACTGTGGTCCCAGCTCTCTGTAGGTCATTCACTAGGTGCCCCCGTGTGTTTCTGGGATTTTTGCTCTCCCGTTCTTGTTATCATTTTGACGCCACGGGGTGAGGAGGGAGTTGAAAGTCCGTTTTGCCCAAAACATTTGGCCTCCGTTATTGCCAACAAAGGAGGTGAACTTTTGGTATTGACCAAATACTTATTTTTCACCATGATTTGCAAATAAATTCTTTAAAAATCAAACAATGTGATTTTCTGTTTTTTTTTTTTTTTTTCACATTTTGTCTCTCATGGTTGAGGTTTACCCATGTTGACAATTATAGGCCTCTCTAATATTTTCAAGTGGGAGAACTTGCACAATTAGTGGTTGACTAAATACTTATTTGCCCCACTGTAGGTGGCATACATGATGTGTGTTACTTTTGCTCATGTTTTACTATATGTAGAGCAGTTTGGGCTATACATGAAAAGTGGTTTTAGTTTATTGATTGGCTTATTGATTGATTCAAAATTCAAATATGCCTATATATTACCAAAGACACCAGAGCTCACACTTATACCGATTTGGATTGGTAGATAATTTTAGTTTTTCAGTCTTCAGCCTTGGTTTCCTCAATTTTGGTCCTGACCAAGAAGTTTCATTTCAGTGCATTCTTTTTTCTTATCTCCATTTGCCTCAAAAGCATCAATGTCCCACTGATAAAGTGTGATCTTTGTGAATGCAAAGGTACGTTTTTACAGTCCTAGCAGATATATACAGTGGTACCTCAATTTACGAAATTAATTGGTTCTGGAAGTAGTTTCGTAACCTGAAAATTCCGTAAGTAGAGACGCGTTTTCCATATAAATGTAAATGTAAATTTATACATAAATCTTTTATAATGCATTAAATGCATCAGGACATGTCGCAAATACATGTAAATATTGGATTATTCCACAATAAACAAAAAATCAGAGTGGTGCATAATGTATAAAAACAAGAACAGAGTAAAGTATATAAGTTAATACACTCATGTAAAGCTGTCGGAATACGAGGGCGAATGAAGAGGACGCTGAGATATACACATACACACACAGCAGAGGTCCCTCTTAGCCAATTGGATGCCAAGAACGCTAGGCAATAGCCAATAGCAGAGCAGCTAAAGGGATGTTACGTTCAGTAAACTCTGGAAGCTGCGAATACCAGCAATACTGTATTTTTTGCCTTATGTATCCTGAAATGTCTTTCGTAACAAGAGGCAATATTTTTCCGTTGAGGCATGCCTTAACCTGAAAATTCTGTATGTAGAGACGTTCGTAAGTAGAGGTATCACTGTATACGTATGTACAGTAGATGTTAGAAGACATATGAATAGCAATTAATCGAGGTAGGAATTGACATACTGTATAAGCACCCTCCCGCAACTAGTAGCTGTGATGTGAATCCTACTGACTTCTAACTCTCAACGAGAAACACTACCATTTTCACTATATGGATAATATAGAGTTTGTTCCGTGTCTTATACTTGGCGCACGCATCATATTTAATCTGCTACTGCAGTACCAACACTACATTTAAAAATAGCAACTTGCCTAGTCATTCTATCCCTCTTTGGCGAACTGTTCTCTGTAGTCTAGCTTCATATGCTTCTCAGCAGTGCCTTTGTTCTCCTTTGTCTTTGGCACCCGCTGTTTGGGAAGTAAAAAAAATGTCCGTCGGACAGAATGTTCTTCAACGCTGCACCATAATTCTTGTCTGTGGAGTCGTAGACACACTGCATAATAAGTAAAGAATGATTCAGTCAATACACAGGTTGCTGTAATAGGAGTTTTGTAGATCCATGATGTACTAAATGCTTGCTTGTTCAAAATCTTGAAATATTTTTTTTCTCTACAAAACTGTTCAAAGCATTTAATACATGCAAGGCCAGCTTTCATAGAATGTCCTTGTCGCTCATATTTGAAACATTTCTAAAAGCTTTTTCTCCTTAAGCGTCTGAGTGCTGCATTTATTTGAAAATATAACATGTTCTGCTCTTCTCTCTTTATGGCTGCTCCTCAAGGACTGCGTTCAACTCAACCAGTACAAGTTGAAAGATGAGATTGGAAAGGTACCATCAGATTGCTTCCATTCACCAACTCCTCTGTCACTTTCTTCCTTCCGCCTACCGCTTGTCTGTCAACTAGCATTCATCGAGTGGAACAGGCAGTGCGCTTTCTGACATCTCCCTTCCGGATGTCCTCATTTCCCGAGCTTTGTACGAGCCAGCCGGCCCACTAGAGAGTTCTAAGATGGATGAGGGGCCGGTATAAATAGGACTCTCCAAAGAGTTGTGCCAGACTCTGTGGATCTTACTTGTCAATGTAGATTTGCAGTTCTATTTAGTATAAATGGCTCTTGGTTTGAAAAAAAATGTAGAGGTGAACATTTCAGTATTATTCCTAGATAGCATTGGAAAGAAAAAGAATAATTAATTTAATATTGACTAATAGTTATATTTTATCACAAAATGCTGTATGCTATGAAATAAATTGTTTTCTAACTGTTCGTCTTTACTCAACAAACCTTAGCTGAGACCAAAAATGTCAAAGTAAAAGGGTGTTTCCCGATATACAAAGACAAGGACGAGTGAAAATGAGTGGATGGACACGCCTATCGTTATCCCAGTGTACTTTTTGGTTTCAAATTTCGGTTTCCTTGCGGAGTTCACATGTTCTCCTTGTGCTTAAGTGAGTTTTCTGTGGGACTCTGATTACCTCCCAAATGACAAAAAACATCCAGCAAGTTAAGCCAAGAAACTGAATTTTTCTACTACAGTGGTACCTATACTTACAAACGTCTCTACATACAGAATTTTCAGGTTGAGACACGCCTTAACAGAAATACATTACCTCTTGTTATCAAAGAAATTTCAGGATAAGAAAGGCAAAAACACAGTATGGCTGGTACTCCAAGCTCCCAGAGTTTACTGAACGTAACATACTTCTCGCTGCTCTGACATTGGCTATTGCCTAGCATCTTCCCTTGCATCCAATTGGCTAAGAGGGACCTCTACTTTATGTGTGTATCCCAGCGTCCTTTTCATTTGTCCCTCATGTTCCAACAGCTTTACATGAGTGTATTAACTTTTATTCTTTACTCTATTTTTGTTTTTTCGATTATGCACAACTCTGATTTTATGTGTATTGCGCAATAATGTTATTATAATGTGTATTTGGTTCATTTTGTGGTGCAATTTAATGCATTATAAAAGATTTATGTCTGAATTTTGGGGCGCTTGGAACGGATTAGGGCATTTACATGAAAAACGTCTCTACTTAAAGAATTTTCAAGTTTGTTTTTTTTGGCAGCCCTTTTCATTATCGTCTTTGTCTTTTGGACGAAAATACTTATTTGTCTTATTCATATTTTAGTTATTTCGAAATGTGTTCGTCGTCGTCTAGTTTTAGTCGACAATTGTCAAAATGTTTTTGTCTATAAACGTCAAAAGTTTTCGTCCATGAATACATAAATCAATAAAAGGTTTACAAACATTTTTGAATGATTATTGACAGACAAGCACATAATTGTAGTCTACAATGACATCAACATCTTCATGATGATAATACACAGTCAGCAGAAAAACAGCACATTAATTGCTAAATGCTAATGTTAATGCAAACACTGTGATAACGCTACAAATCAGTTTAGTGTGTAATGATCACTCAGCATTGACCTCTAAAGGCTAAAGCAACATGGCATAGCCAAAATAAGAAATCAAAACTTACGTAGCATCACCTGACACGTGTTTCACAAAAGGACCCTGGAATGGGCCTGTGTGTGGGGCGTGAGGGGGTTGGGGGGAGGTGCAGCACGTCACATGAGTGACATGATCTAATACTGCTAAGATGCGTGCTAACTACACATGCGTTTTTAAAAAAAAAACACATTGTGAACTTATGACGGAAACTATGGCAAATTTTCATCTTGTTCTCGTCTAATCAGACGACAACTGGCATCCATTTGGTTATGTTTTAGTCTCCCAGGACACGTTTTTAGCACGTCATCGTGACGTCATCGTCATGAAAAAATTGTTTGTCATCGTTGACGAAAGCAACACTTTTACGGAACTACTTCCAGATCCACAACCAATTAATTTTGTAAGTAGAGGTACCACTTTATTTGCATTGCAATTAACTTTAGATCAGTCCAAGTTTAACGAAGTATCTCCCCCGGAATCAGCTGTAATAGGTTCCATCATATCTGTGACTCTAAAGAGTTAAAGCTCTTTGGAAATGGAATAGATAGATATTCTTAATGCTTGACTTTTAGCCCCATTCCTAATGTGCATTATGTCTGTAACTAGATAAGTAGTGACATTGGAACTGTCTCTCCAATCTGCTCTTCTCAATTGAAACCAATCTGGTTTTGTGTCCTAGGCCTCAGGCATGTATTCAAGTCTAGTTTTTACTCCGTGTGAGTGAGAGCTTGAAGTAATAATCTCAATTTCCTTAATTAGCCTGAAATAAAAATGAAGGACACAGGGAGAGGTAATGCTTACAGCACTAGTGTTCCATTCCTATCCCTCCTCCGCATGTTTGTATATTTGATCTTGTGTGTTATTCTTCATAAGTTGGCACCCATAAAGCATTGACAGCTGCTCCGTCTCACATCAATGGCTCCTGTTACATTTTCTGTTTTGCTCCCCTCGCCTGAATTACCACAGGGCTCCTACGGTGTTGTCAAGCTGGCTTACAACGAAGACGACAACACCTACTATGTGAGTCATTGATATGCTTGACACAACACTCATAAATATACACAACATTGATGTACACTCTCACTTCTCTCATTTTGTCTGCATCCCTTGCCGATTGTCACATAATCTTCTCACATGAACCACACACATGAAATTCTCACATGAGCAATAATACATCAGTGCAACATTTTACGCTTGCGCCGTGTGCTGCTACAATTCTTATTAAGCAGCATGATACAAACAGAATGTCGGATTATTTTAATGACTCTTCCAAAGGGCAAAGCTTGCATGACATATTTGCTGATTAAATCACTATCATGGTAACTGAAGACAGTATTATTTATATATATATAAAAAAAGTCCCACAAACAATGCAGCATATGTTAGGGTAAAAAGCACCAAAGTATGGTACAACCTCATATTTGTTTTGGGCGCTAGTTGAACGCCATTACGGATGTATTTATAGATTTTTCCATAGTTCCAAGTTCCATAGTTCCAAGTTCCGCAATCTAAAAACCTGTATTACCTACACACACAATGTTTTATGTACAGTTTGAACATTATTGACAGTGTAACATGTTATAGACAAAATTGGATGGAGTAATTTTTCGGAAATTCATACTTTCCGTCACCAATGTCAATGAATGATAACACTCGCCAAGATTTTTTGGGTCATTTTCCATCGCATGAATTTTTCGTTTTTAACTTATTCTATACAACTTTTGGTCGCTGATTTCATATCGACCATCAGTTTTTTTTCTGTATGCTTTAGTTTAAATCTTTTAATAGGGGTATTTTATACAGAATCTTCATATATTTTCACCCAACACCAATATAGCCTTTCAGTCCTTTGGATAGTTATATGCATTTTTTTTCCTGAAACATTGTCAACAGTGGCTTTTCATAGTTAGGTCATTTTCACAAATTGGAGCACTTTGGCAGCAGTGCAGTACAGCACATTTTATGTTGTACCTATTTTTGGTCTCCTGTGTCTGCAGTTGTCTAAAATTTGGCATAACAGGCATTATTTGTAGATATTGTTACTTCTGGACTATTTTAAGTGTCAGCTATACACCCACTCCATTAAAAATATTGCTTAGAAATATAGATATATTTTTTATTGCAAATAAACATTTTTAAATTGATTTGCAAAAAATAAAAAAAATAAAAAAATGTAACACTCATAAAAAAGCTGTAGGTCAGATTTGGATTCAGCACCGCAAAATTACATAAGAACAAGTATTTGCATCAGTATACCAATTTTTTTTTGTTGACTAATGTATACTTTTTCATTTCACATCCATGTAGGCCATGAAGGTTCTGTCCAAGAAAAGGCTGATGAGGCAAGCAGGTTTCCCACGTAAGTCAGCATATGAATTCTATTAGCTGTTTTTTAACACCTTTTTAGTTTTTTACTACTACTACTATCACTACTACCGGTAATAATGATAATAATGTATTTTCTCGCTCGTCAGGACGACCACCCCCTCGGGGGGCCAAAGCATTCCCCGAGGGGACCCCGCAGCCCAAAGGGCCCCTGGAGCGGGTTTACCAAGAGATTGCCATCTTGAAAAAGCTGGACCATTCTAATGTGGTCAAACTTGTAGAGGTGATTAACAGTTTTGATTATTGTTAGCTTTTGTAGCCTATTTAAATTGAAAGCTATAATAAGGTAATTGGTTCACCCATTATTACCATTATTATTACCATTGCCCATTAGGCCATATTGCAAAAGCTAAAGGTGCCTTGGCCTTCAGCGGGGACTCCAAAAATCTAAAAAAAAAAAAAAACATTAATACATTGATATTGAAATAAGTTAATGCTTAATATTTTACTTTTAGTGGTATGTTATTAGTGTTTGTAATTCTGGTGTTTTGCCCTACATGTTGTAGTTCAGCATGTTAAATGTTAAGACTTAAACATCGTTTTAAAGTACACAATGCTAACACTTTATTCGATAATCATGATTGTTTTCCTCCCCAGGCCCCAAATTCAATCCAGAAAAAAACATGTAAATTCAATCCATTTTTGTCATGCTATTTGAAAAACAAGTACATATCCTTTTGCAGGCACCTACCTGACTAACCTTTTCATTCCAAGTCACGTTCAATGAACGTTTTATATATTTATCAAGTCAAATAAAATTAATTTAGTTTTAAGCAAGGGTGAAAGTGGTTAGAATTTCTTACCGGAACTCCCCGACATGAAGGTCGCCATGGAGCCAGAAATTTTATTTATTTATTTGTTTGTTTGTTTTGGGGTGGTGGTGGTGGAGGGGGGGGGGGCAAAACTACTGAAATGCAAAGAAAACTGTTTTGGTTACACACATACAAAAATTGATTTTCATTCAAAATTGTATTGTAATTGTATTTCAATGATTTGCAAAATAAAACTAAAACAGCTACATTATAACCCCAACCTCTATCTCCTAATTTTTATTTTCCCTCATTTCCTCACATACTGAAGATAATGTAAACATTTACTTTTTGTTGTGTTTTTTAAACATAAAGATATAAGTAACATATGCATTCAGAAAAATAAATACAAATGACTTATATTATGCAGAGTGTAATGGAATATATATTTTGAAGATCGTGCAAATGTTGACTTTTTTAAATCATAAGGAAACGAATAAGTAGCCAACATAAATGAATAAATGTAAGTCCAAAGTGCACATTGACAGCTAAGATGGTCTGAACCTCCCCAACAGAGCAAATAAAACTAAATATGATTGATAAGCCTCCTTAACACTTTCCTTGCTCTTAAAGATTTGATCCATTTTCTTTTGCATTGCCCCCCCCCCTCTTTTTTTTTTTTTGGCTGTTTCAGAAAACATGCACATTTGAACCAATCAGAGCTAACTATCTCTGGTGATCACATTCCAGTATGTCAGCCAATTAAACGGATAAATGAGTCCAGGTGTTTTGCTTTGCTGCGTGCATTCGCACATTGACGTGACTCATCATCGTCAGACTCAGATAACTACAGCAACTGGGGAAACCTCCATGCCGTCTGTAGAATAAAATAAATATCGGTGGAAACGGATTACGCTACACAAGCACTTTATTATGCTTGTTGTTAACACTTGTGTATGTAAATCTGATGTTGGTAGACTGTTTTCTTCTTGGATCTGAAATGCATGTGTGGCAGCTTCGTATATATTTTTTTAACATAGCGTTTTGTCAGTTGCCATCAATATTTTCGGAATCAAACCACCTTATACCGGAACTGGGTTCCTGCCCTGAATCTAATACCGGAACTGCGTTCCTGACCGTTCTGGCCCACTTTCACCCATGGTTTTAAGTGGTTAAAGTTGTTTGTAAAACTACTTTGAGGTTTGTGTTCAAATGCAAAACCTCTGAATGACCAATTAGACATATATGCAGTGGTACCTCGACATACGATCGCTTCGACACACAATCTTTTTTGACATCCAATGTAAAATTTAGCTCGCTAGACGACATGACAGCACTGCAGACGGACGCACGGCAAATTTTCTTGTGAGAGGAATCAACACAGGTTTCAAAAAGGTTGGTACAGTTGGTCAAACAAGGAAAAAGGTGACACCATTGAAATGAAGATGCAAATTATAGAAAAATATGAGCGTGGGGAGCGCATCCATGAGCTGGCTCAAAACATCTCCACGGCCCTCCTCCGACCACCGTTCGCCAGTCTTTAGGCTATATGTTAAGATGACAATTGTTATTCTGGTAACATCGCCAAAGAAATCGCCAGCTTCGTCAGGTTTTTATCATTTATTTCAGAACTTATCCAACACAAAATGCCTCCTGACCGCCAAATTTGACGGTGTTCTCAAGAAAACATTGAAAGCGAAAGTAAACTTGTCAGCCACTCCACTTCCTCTCTTTGTCCTCTCTCTGTCACGTTAGCCACGCGGTGCGTTCAGGTACAGAAAAAAAACATTCGCCACATTAGAACCCGATTCGTTACACTATTACAGGAATGATTATTATATCATTATTTCGAATTTTATTTGTAATTTATTTGTTTTGCTAGGTGTAATCGCCATTTGTAATAGTACCAGCAGTATTTATTAAGGATTTAGTGTAGGTTTTGGGGTTGTGGAACGAATTAATGGGATTATAATGTATTCTAATGGGAAAAACCTAGCCTAGTACACCAGACTCACCGCTGTTCCAGCTATAGAGTCTGGTGACCAATGAGCGGGTCAAATTTCCAGGGCGGCGCAAGCCACAGCAAACAGACAGCGGAGTGGACCAATCAGCGACGGGCAGACGTGACGTTGGTAAAGCGACAACTCGCGCGACGCGAGCAGAGAACGGAGAAGTTTATTTAACATGGCTAGAGCGAGACAGCCTGTTGTCAATGACTTGTGTCTATGTGTTTTTGTTAATTTAAAACGGATTTTACCGTGGATTGGAACATATTCTCGGCTCTCCTGTTCGTGATCTGTGCTGTTGTGGAGACGACTTCCGACGTGGAAGAGTGACGTTGCTCGTTAAGAACATGTCACACAAATAAACGAATCTGATTGGACGGTTGATTTTGTTCTTGCTCAAGAGGCCGTTAATGGGCTGGGTCCCAGACTATTCTCACAGTGTTTGAAAAATACAGGGAGAACAGTCTGGCCATGCCAGGGAAGGAAAATCTACTCGACATACGACCATTTCGACTTACAAACAAGGTCCTGGAACGAATTAACTTCATATGTAGAGGTACCACTGTACTACAATTCAGAAACTAATTCAGCAAATGGTAATGAAAAACTATAGATGAATACAATTCAAACAACTCTAGGGTGTTGAAGAAACACACCAGTGCTTATTTTCCTGAGTGCAGTGACAAGGTTGCTTGAAATGGGTCTTTTCACTTCCATCTCTGTTTGACTTGGCGCCAGGTTTTGGATGACCCCAGTGAGGACCATCTGTACATGGGTATGTTGTGGCCAGACAATTTTACCTTCTGCACTATACATGCACATTTGTAGACAAATATTAAAAAAGAAAAAAAGTCATATTAACCATGTGAATATGACAAAGCCACTACAGTTAATCATTTTTCTGATTATAGTGTTTGAGCTGGTCAAGCAAGGGTAAGCGTAATCCTGTTTTTTGTTGTTGTTGTTTTTTTTGACAGAAATGAGTTCAATCTCATTAGTTATGATTGCTAATAGCATGCGTATCCGTATATGTGTGTTTGTGTTCAGTGCTGTGATGGAGGTGCCAACAGATAAACCTTTCAGCGAGGACCAGGCTCGCTTTTATTTCCAGGATCTGCTCAGGGGAATCGAGTATTGTGAGTCCTGCACACATCCACTTATCATTCACTTAGTCTCTGACTGCATTTTGATGCCAACGGTAACTAATACAAACTCTGATAATGCAATCTTCCAATTCTACAGTGCATTACCAGAGGATCATCCACAGAGACGTCAAGCCCTCTAACCTGTTAGTGGGAGAGGATGGACACATCAAGATCGCTGACTTCGGTGTCAGCAACCAGTTCGAGGGGACCGACGCCCTCCTGACAAGCACTGTAGGAACACCCGCATTCCTCGCCCCCGAAACGCTATCTGATACTAGGAAGAACTTCTCAGGCAAGGTGAAGTAAAAGTCAGCTGTCTAACAGGCACACTCCGGAGATGCTAAGCAGTAACACAAAGCTCAGTAATCGTGCTTGGAATCAAATCTCGTATGCTAACACACACTTTGGCTATTCATGCAGGCTTTGGATGTTTGGGCAATGGGTGTGACACTTCATTGTTTTGTCTTTGGAGTGGTGAGTCATTTTAATATATTATTTTTTCTTTGAAAGGGTATGTTGGACCCATAACATCTGCCTGTTTGTTTTTCAGTGTCCATTTATGGATGAGCGCATCCTCAGCCTCCATCAAAAAATCAAGACGCAACCAGTGGAATTACCCGAAAAGTAAGTTAGTCTTCTTTACGCATTCACATTTATGATCAAGAAACTCAAATACGAGTTTTATTGTTTCAACAGTGCTGACATATCAGATGACCTCAAAGATTTGTTGTTGAAAATGCTAGACAAGAATCCAGAAACAAGAATATCAATTCCACAAATTAAGGTAACTACTTGAAATAAGATACTGTATTTTACTCCTGAACACGCTTCAATTAGCTAATCTTTTGCATAAAGCCAACCTCTGTGTTGCTGTCTTGGACCCAGTGGAATGTTTTGGACTGCTGATTTTGTGTTCAGGTGCACCCATGGGTGACGAGACATGGTGCAGAGCCCCTCCCACCAGAAGATGACAATTGTTGTATGCTGATAGAAGTGACGGAGGAGGAAGTGGAGAATTCGGTGAAACACATTCCGAGCCTGGCAACAGTGGTACGCACCAAATATTATGTCTCATTTATGCATTTCAGTGAGCACTTCATCATGGCTTATTCATTAAATTGAAAGATGAACACAGGACATCATGATTGTTCAAATGTACATATTTTGTTTGGTAGAGATTTTGATGTTATTGTTTTTTAGGAGGTTTGGGACATTTGGAAGACTCTTCCCTAAATTATTAAGACGTGAGATGAATGAAATGATAACTATGATGCGGTACATGTACATGTATATTTGCATTTGTATTTTACATTGATACTGTGACATGAAGTTAAAACAAAAATTGCACCAAAACCGTTTTTTAGCACCTGATTCCGATAACAACCAATGCGATAAATTGCCCTCAAAGGCCAGCATGTTGTTTTTTTAATGTTTGTTCAATTTGGTATCAGGCCTGAGCCACACACTCAACAAAAAAAGAGTCTTAAATCTCGGGTGAGGAAAAAATTTGAGATGTGTCAATGGACAAAACAGCCTGGTCCTTATTACCGTTTAACACGTGTGTTTATCCACCGTTTAAAATATAAGCCCATACGGTGAAAATATGACTGCTAAATGCAAACATTCAACTACACTTACCAGATTACAATTTGAGAATGAAAAACTCAAAAGACCATATAGGACTTTACTCTAACAAGAAATATTCAATGACTTTTAACTTTTTACCCCCTACATCTCTCTATGTCTTTTTCTTCTTTTTCATTTCCCTATTCGGCAGCGATTGTAATTGGTGGCCATTTTGGGAAAGATGATAAGCGCTTCTTTTTTTTGGGGGGGGGGGACTAAATCCTGAAGAGTACATATTTTACAGCATTGATGCGTTATTTCTCAGCACTCCCCGATACCGATGACGTAATTTCAGTGCCGTATCGTAGGGTGACCATATTTTCATTTCCAAAAAAAGGGGACACTCGAAAGATCTATTTGAAATATTTCATCAGCTTTTGAAATATTTCATCAGACATGCTGATGAAATATTTCGGAACATGACGGTCTACTTTTACGATGGAGTATTAGGGCCAAATAAAAAAAATAATAAAAGGACTACGAGATTAAAGTCATACTATTGTCACAAGAAAAAAAAAGTCATATTATTACTTTTAGTACATGTACCTTAGCTGGGAGCTACAAGGAAGCATCAGTATAAATCCTTCTATGGTTAATAATTGGATGTAGATGAGGCAAAATAATTAGGATTTCCTTATTTGTAAAACCGATTCTAAAAAAACAAGATGCCTTCAATATTGTTGATTTTAGCAAAGGCGGCAACACTCTTACGTAAAGTATTTAGCTGCTTATGCAGCTACATTACCCCTGTATAATAATATGACTTTTTTTTCTAATAGCAATAGTACGACTTGCATCTCCTATTCCATTTTTTCCCCTTTTTCTTTAATTGGCCTGAATACGTAGTATATTACCACAACAATAATAATCCTTCTGTTAATTGCCCTCGTCCGTTGACAACTTAAATCATTTCTAAATACTTTAAAATACACATTTGAAATTACAACCAGTGACATTAGAAAATACTATGCCATGACGCAACAATTTGGATCAAACACACGCCATACAGAACTTATACGTTATGTCAAATATCAAGGTCGAGCTAAAAACATATATTCATTTAGACGTATTGTTAAATGGTAAAAATTATGAATTAAAATATATTTTTAAATATTAAAAAAAAAAAAAACTCATTTGCAGTGCTTGGCGGCTTTTATTTTGATGTGGCGGTGAGCAACAATCTTTTATATGTGGGGGGAACCATGGGTAGTATTCTGTGCAAAGCGTCAGTCAATTTCAACACACGTTAATTGGTCCCGTGAAAAATAATGAAAACCAGACAATTTCCTGAATTTATAAAACCCCGCCGAACGAAGGATGAAAAAAGGGGACTTGTGCAGGCAAAAGAGGACATTTGGCCACCCTACCATATCGGAACCAATCGGTGCAACAATAGTTGAAATTGAATTTTTTTACAGTGTTTTGTTCAATTACTAAATTCAAGCAAAGTGCTAAATTTTGTTTTGGTCAGATTCTGGTGAGAACCATGTTGAGAAAGCGCTCCTTCGGGAACCCCTTCGACTGGGCACGTAAAGAGGGATGCAGCAGCTTGTGCACGTCAGGACAGATGTAAGAATGCATGTGTACACACACAAATGATTTCTTTATTGTACTGAAATAATTTTGCATGCATTGAGAAAATTTAATCATATTCGAAAAATGTTTTGATTGACTAAAGGCCTCCAGTAACACTAGTTAAACTAGGGCGATGATGCTCACCTTCGCATGTTGGCTGCCAACAAACAAGCAACTTGTGTACTTAATTGTCCTGGCAATAAAAATGGCATGAGTGACTGCAAGTTTCCTAAAATAACAACAACTAATAAATAATAACTTAAATAACGCTTAAATGTATTTAATGTATTGTACTAAATATTTAAATATAATGAATAGTAAGCAGTAGCATATATAAGTAATGTATCTTAATATAAACAACTTATGTGAAAATTATTATTATTTTTTTTTATTTATTGAACAGAATCATAACATCATGCACTGTATATGATGCAAAAAAGTAAGGAGTGGAGGTGGCGGTGGTGGACACAGGGTAGTTAAAAAACCAATTATCAGTGTGGCAGAGCCATTGGTCCGTAAAAAGTTAAAGATACCTGACGTGATCATCATCATGATCAGCGTCATCGTGAAAACATTTAATTAGCTCATCTAAAAAATATATTGTCAGCAGTTTCAGAATAGCATGTAGATATTAATGTTGGCCAAATGCTATCATTTAGTTTGCTCAAATTTGCGACACTAAATTTTCAACATTTTTTTTAACTTTAACTGCTTGTAAATGAGATGTGTAGAGTCCAGCTAGCACACATTTTTCAGCATTTATACTAGGCATACTTGCCAGCTCCAACCGTTGTAAGCCGTTATTGTCCCACACTGCAGGGGGCAATAAAAAGTGTCTAGGAATAGGCAGGAAAAGAAGAAGAGATGACCCTCCACTATAGCCATTAGCTAGTAGTAACTTGCCAGCCACACGTCCATGGAGTTTAAAAATGTCAGCAATATGCGGTGTGTTAACAATTATTTAATTAAAGAGCAGATGAAGAGTTTGTCAGGTCTCAGTGTGATTTGCCGAATTTAAACTTCGGACGAGTTCGTCGAAACGACTATGTCATTTCTAACACGTAACTGCGAGAAGAATTTGGGTTTTTTTTTTTTAGAACCCCGTCAATACTGTGTGACATCATTTACAAAAGGCAACAGAATAGGAGTGGGAACCTCTTGGTACCTACGGTTACGGATTGCGATACAAATCTCATGATAACGATGATCTGACGATATGGCGATACAACGATTATCGATACATTGGTCAGGAAATCATTCTAGGATATTCTACAAACAACTAATAAACAGAAAAACAAGCTTCTGCTGAGAATTTGAATGAGTTTATCACTAGTAGACGTCCAATCCATTTGAACTGGAAGGGTGGCAGCGAATGAACATTCGTACATTCGCAGCCATCCCTCCCACTTTAAACGGATTGAACGTCTATGGCCGTCAGTGGCAGCCAATGCCAGGCAATGAGGTAATTTGGGGCCATTTAGGGTCATTTACCTGTTGATTTTCAGTAACTGTCTGTTGATTTTGGGGTATTTTATGGGTCACTTCCTGTTCATTTTGTGTTGCAGAACAGGAAGTGACCTGGGAAACACCCAAATTAATTGGCAGTGACTCAAACTCAACAGGAAATGAGCTGGAAATGCCCTAAAATGAACAGCAAGTGACCTATAAATGCCCTGAAAATCTGACAGAATGACTGTGAATCCTCTGTTTTCGAATGAGCGAACGTTCCCAGTCTAAATGGATGGGGGTGTCGAGCACATAACCAAACATATTATGGTGGAAGATTTTAGTAGCATCTTGTTGGTTCATTGGACATTGACACCTTTTTAAAATGATATCTCGATAACCGTATCAATAACCTTTTGGGATACAAAGTATCACGATATATCACAATTTCGATATTTTGTCACACCCCTACAACAGAATATATGACAGAATTTATCCATAGCAGCACCGATAGTGATATTTCCAGCAAAAGTAGCCGTTCAGAATCGCTTTGTCATGACTTTATTGATGACGAGGGCTCCCAGGAAAGATTATCTTCAATTAATCCTTACTGCTTAAACCCGAGGCGTCAGATGACGATGATTTACTCGGCACAACAAACGTGGTGGTGATGACGCCCATTAGCGGCTCGACACTTCACGAAAGGAAGAGTGGCAAGCCTATGTATAGCATTGTGATTTCTCCTTAAACCTTTCTTTCCCCGGTCATTCTGTGATATATCAGTATATCAGTAATTGCAAAAAACAGATGAGTAGTTATGTAGATTTGGTAATAAAAGTATCATTCACATGAATAGATGACCTTTCAGGTGTCCTATCTACTTATGACAGGCCAGCAACAACAACAAGAAAAAACAAGTCTCACTTCAACAAACAGGCAGTACGATTTCCCCTCCGATACCAACAGAAATGCATCAAATTTTAGAATTACTAAAGCCAGTAAGGGTCTACTTACTAGTCTTTGAAAAACCAAGGTTGTATTCTCCTAGGATACAGAATTTCAAAGCTGTCGTTGCTGAAATGTTGAAAACAAAGAAGCAATCGAGGAGCTGGGAAGAAGCTCTTCTGCTTGACTCTCACAAAAAATGTCCTTGCAGAGGAAGGTTTTTTGAACCACTGATAGTCTTGAACCTTCGTGTGAGCAATTCATCACTACACATGGAGATGGCATGATGAATCTCGTGAGTTAAACCCAGAAAATCTTTGCAATATATGGAGAGGATAACGTAGTGCTATACTTCTGTATTGAAGTGCTGGCAAAGTCTTCTGTAAATTACGTCATCAGGTAGAGGCCGGCAGCGAGGCACGTCCCTTGCTTGCCACCTTGCTAAGGTGTTCCTATGGCAGTAACTCAGAAGTATGCGTTCAATTCAATATTTTTTTGTAATGTGAGGTTTGACACGACACAGCCAATGATGCATTGAATAAAATTTCCATCCATCCATCCATCCATTATCTTCCGCTTAGTCCGGGGTCGGGTCGCGGGGGCAGCAGCTTTAGCATGGAAGCCCAGACTTCCCTCTCCCCAGCCACTTCAGCCAGCTCCTCCGGCGGGATTCCAAGGTGTTCCCAGGCCAGCCGAGCGACCGAGTAAAATGCTCAAGAATTGAACTATTCATCTGCCGGTAACACTTTATAATAACTATCCGTTTTACTAGTTAATAGATCATTAGTAAACTGTTGATAAATGATTTATTGTTGATTTGTGAAGTATTTGTTAACAGTTTGTTAAGCATTTACAGGGTGTTCCAATATGGTTGACCCAATTCTAAATGCCCATGCAAGTTGATGGATCTTAATAAAACTATATACACTTTATGTTGAAGGTCATACGTTTTATTGGTTAAATATACAAAGAAAAGTACAAATATTTGTTGGTTCTATGGCAGATTTTCATAAATGTGCGCTGCCTGCAAAATGCCTTATCAAAATGCCTTTTCTTTTGAAGTGAGCGGCATTTCTTAACCTGAAAAGATAGAAATGCCAAACGTTACACACAAAAACTTGAAATGTTTCTACACAAACTGTGTTTCAGGTTAAGAGCATCCTGTAAATGCTTAACAAACTGTTAACAAATACTTCACAAATCAACAATAAATCATTTATCAACAGTTTACTAATGATCTATTAACTAGTAAAACGGATAGTTATTATAAAGTGTTACCCATCTGCCTTTAACCGCGTGTAAATGAGATGTAAAGAGTCCAACTAGCACACATTTTTCAGCATTTATACGAGGCATGACTTGCCAGCTCCAACTGCTGTTAGCCGTTATTTTCCCATACTGTAGGGGGCAATAAAAAGCGTCTAGGAATAGGCAGAAAAAGAAGAAGAGGTGATCCTCCACTGTAGCCATTAGCTAGTGGTAGCTCGCCCGCCAAACGTTCGTGGAGTTTAAAAATGCATTCAGCCCATGCACGTCTGGCACACACTAACACACCTGTGCTCATGAGTGAACACTGAACCAACAATAATGAACAAAAAAGGGCAGGAAATATTAAAGACAGTTTATCTGCCTGCCCGCTGCTGTCTGCCCTGCACTGCGCTCCATTTCCAGGTTCGTTGCCTAGTTATCTCGCTCGCTTTGCTCAATGCACTGCCCCGCGCGTTTTCAAAACAAAGGTGTTTTCAACACCAAACGCTCAGGACACCCCACCTCATCCTCAAAAGAGGAAACGTCTCCAAAAAATATACTGGAGTGGGAAGAGGGTAACCCGTGGCTCGATAGAGTCACTGATGATGAATACAAAGCGAACTGCAAGGCAGGTAGGAAAGTTTTTGCAGTGTCTCAGGGAGATGTAAAACAGCATGCTGCAGGGGACCTCCACAAAGGGAATGTAACATCTCAAAATAGCCTTCGTCACAATTCTTTGTACCTGAAACATCCCCTGAGCTTGATTTGGTATGTTATTATGCTCTTGTATATGGATAACATATAGGCTATATTTATATTACCTTCATACATCTTGCATTGATAGGAGCATAGCTAGGCTATTTCAATTGCTACCATGGTTGATTATTTTCAGGAATGTTGATTTGTTTTTGGTTTTTTGGGAAACATGCATTTATTATCAATCAATATGGAATGAATTTATGTACGCATAAAGAACATCTTATTTTGTTATGCTAACTAATGCTCCTCATTTGGAATTATTCCTAATAGATTAACAGCAAATAAACACTGAATAAATAGTCCTACTGCGATTATATATTATCTATTGATTGATTAATAGTGATACCAAAATTAAAGCAATAATTTGACATCATCCCACTCCTACCCTCTAAGTTACTGCAGCTGAGGTGACACAGGTATAGCAGTCAGTAAAACGTGGCCAGAGCTGCAATATGGTAAATGGTGTTATACTTGTATAGCGCTTTTCCACATGCTGACTGTTGACACATGCTCAATCAGAAGATTTTTATGTGATTTCAAAATGGTGAAGAAAATGACTTATGGGAGAACAAAGCAAGAGGCACTGTTGAAACAAAGGCAGTGGGTGATGTGCTCAAGATCTTAACGTCACCCATCCGATTCTCCATACAGACCGATGCCTCGAATAAATTGAGCAGGAAGATGTTTCCCCTTGCTGTCCAGTACTTCAGTCCAGAGTCTGGGGTCACCAATAAAATGCTAGACTTCATAGAGAATGCAGACGAGTCAGCTGCTGGAATTGTAGCTCTCCTGGAACATTCCCTTCAGAAATTTGGCTTGTCAATGGGTCACGTGACCGGATTCAGTGCTGACAACACAAATGTTAATTACGATATTCACAACTTCGTTTTCACTAACCTGCGATAAAATTTTTTTTTAAAAAACAGTCTGCTGCAAGGATACTGCCATGCCCGCATAGGGCACAATGCAGTTTTCTCATCTAAAAATAGATACAATTCTATGCATTTTAGGAGTTTTGGGGATGCCCCCATGTTTTTTTGCCCGTAAGGCTTTGGGCGCGAGGGGGGGGTGTCCCGTATTTCTATTTCTGAAAGGTGGCAACCCTACGTGGAGGCTCTGTGTGACTTTGCTCAAAAGCTGGCCTTGAGTGCTTGTCTCTTTGAATCGTGGTTGTTTTTTCTCTGTGCATACTTGTACAGTCCAGACACCAGCCTGTGGTCTTGCCTCACTTCTGCTGCTTGTGTATGTTCTCTTACAGGAAACAGCAGCCTGAAGACAGCATGAGGAGCATTGAGCAGCCTTATGTTGGAGAAAACGAAGCTCTTTCCTAATGCAGTAGGTTTTTCGAAGTTCTTCCCAGCGTCCCTTTAGCTGTCAATTTTCTACTTTAGCCTGGACACGGTGAGGAGGAAACCATGAGACGTTTAAGTCGAGACTCTTGGAACGGTCTTTCTTCTCTCTGCATGCGTCGTTTCGCGTTGGCATGCTCTGCCTCAGGCTGTTGTGTTTCCCCTCCAACCCCATGATTCATTCTTTCAGATAGGGTGGGAGAGTGGCAGGAGTTTAGTGGTGATGAGTGCACAAACTTTTCAGGAAGTCAGGGAAAAATTCTCAGTCTTCATCACCACTTTTAGTCAAATCAAATTTATAAAAAAAATATATATATCTGCCTCACTCTTGCATACGGTATGAGTGGCAGTGTCTAATGTAACATATTTTATTGATGAAATCGGGTGTAAAGGGAGTGATGAATTGTTTACTACTGCATGTGTTCCTTGAACATTTATGAGGAATTTCACCTACTTCTGACCTACGATTTACTAAAAATAGAAAGCTTTAAGATCACTTGGTGTAGTGCTTTGTGAAGAGACTCTTCATTTTCATCACTTCAAGCAAAATACTAGAGGAACTGTTTTGCAAGGTATATTGTGAATCTTTTCATATGACTTTAGGATGTCCTGAAAGTCACCATACATGTTTTTTTCCCTTGTATTTATCATTGAGACCCTAGACTAACAGTCTTGAAGCTAAATTGCCATCTGGCAAAACGTTTTTCACTCATGGATTGCAGTTCAGCTCCACTTTGGAAATTTTTTTCTAACAGCAACATTTGCCCAATGTGTACAATTTACACTATTATTGACCAGTTTGTTGAAATGAAAACACCAAACTCCTAGAGCAGGCGTACTGACTTTAGGTAGGGATTGGTTCACAGCATTCAAGTAAAGATGATGATGCTTAATAACCTGAAATCGGTAAGGGTTACTTTACTTCTTGATAGTGCACTGAATGCTCATTGTAACCCATTGGCTGCCATTGACAGTGCTAGACGTCTGATCCATTTTGACTGGGGGAGGCTTTCAGCGAATGATTAATGGCATTGAAACATGAGCATTCACAGTCAGTCCTCAGAGTTTAAATGAATTGCACGTCTATCATTGTCAATGGCATGAATTAGCTAAATACTATCAAATATGTAAATATTTTTAATTACTATTTTAATTTTCTGTGAATATTTCATTAATTTATCAGAAGAATGGATGATGAATGAAGGAATAAATCGACTGATTTTTGAACAATGTATGTAATATATACCGTAATTTTCAGACTACAATGTGCAACTGACTATAAGCCGCCACCCATCAAATTTGACACAAAAACGGCATTTGTTCATCAATAAGCCGCACCGGATTATAAGCCTCAGCTGCCTTCACTGTATATTTATGGGATATTTACACCAAAAAATATTAACCAGTAACACTTTATTTGACAGCGATGTCATAAGACTGTCATAACCATTAATGAATGCTTATAACAGATGTCATTTAGGCTAGGTTCATACTGCAAGTCTTAAGCACGAATCCGATTTTTTCGTGGTTTTCCCGACTTGAGTGAGGCATTAACTTGACTGTCTGAATAGGACAAGTTGCATAGAAGTGGACAATTTAAAATCCGATCTGGGTCACTTTTGTATGTGGTTTAAATCTGATCTGGGGCACGTTTTTCCAGAATGTGGTGGCGGTCTGAACTGTAAGGTCTCCCAAATCAGAATTCATGCAGTAATTACGTCAGCAAAGAGCGAGAGCGGCATGCAAGACGGCAGCGATGTAGCTGTTCATTAGCATTAGCACCTAGCTTTTACTACGTAGGAGGCGGGCTTGATCACAGTCATAAAAAAATAAAATGAAGGAATAGATAAGCCTGTTAATACTCGGTTTCTTACTGTGCGCCAAATGATCAATATTTCAGTATTGCGTACATGGCCGAGTCGGGGCAAACTTACACACACATAAGGCTTATGTTTGTGCGTCATGCACGCACAGTGCGTGATTATTTGTTTTGACGCTTCCTCGCATGAGGGTCAGTTTGCCCAGCTCGTGTCAAACTGCGAATTAGTGCGCATGCATAATACTTGAACGGGCTAAATTGACAAAGGCAGTCAATGGGCACGCCAAAAAAACAGATATGACAAAAAATTCTTGAATTGTGCATTAAGACCTGCAATATGAACCTAGCCTTGGTGTCATCCAACAAATTCTCACTTTTAAATGGATGTAACAGATCCAGGCTGGACATAAAAGGAGTTAGTGACTAAACTTACAATTAATGACATCTGTCATAAGCATTCATTAATGCCTATAACAGTGTCACGTTATAATTATGACGACAGTCTAATGACAGTCTTATGACACCGCTGGCAAATAAAGTGTTACCTATTAACCCAAATAAATAAACAAAAAGCCGCTCATGACTATAAGCCGCAGGATTCAAAATGAGGGAAAATAAGTAGTGGTTTATAGTCAGAGAGTTACGGTATATACATATATTGACCTATTTTGACTTTGCATTAAGGCCTGCACAAGGAGTTACCCGTAAGTACTTTCACTAGTGGCTTTAAGAGCATATAGTGTAAATTTTACAAGGCATTGGAGCAGCATTATGGACATGAAAACTGGCACTGAAACTGCAGTCGTGGGAGCTTGCCAGGTAGCCATTTCGTGAAGCTGCTCTCATGTCAGTTGGCGAGCTACGGGCAAAGAATTGATATGCTTACAAAAAAGTCAAAGAAAATCTTAAGATGTTAAATACTTATGGCTTCATGTTTGTCTGAATGATACCTGCAACAACAAAAAAGGAAAAAAAGGGAATACAACCACTTTTTGTGAGGGATAGGGACAAAACAAAACCGTGTGAGAGAGAGAGAGACACTTTGCTGATAAAGAGATATTGCTGAACTTCAAATGTGAGTTGGTCAACTGATTTGAGGGAAACCTCATATCTAATATCTACTGGTTATTCCCATATTGTTGGTATTGTTTTAACTTCAACTTCAATCATTTGGACTAACAACACTCGCTTCTTGAACCTCAAGTGAAACTCGTGAATGTTCCTTATTGTGTTTTTGTATGTTTAAAAAAAAAAAAAAAAAAAGCACTGATGCTCCCTTATGCTTGCACGTTTAAAAAAAAAAAGAAGAAGACACCCCAAAAAATCTGACTGTGCATAATGTTTTTTTTTACTATTATTGTTATTATTATTTTATTTTTATGTAAAGCAACTTAAATAACCTTTAAATACGTTTTGAAATACAGTAGTGGATCTAAAGGCTTTTTTGTACAAATCTATGCATGACATATCTAAAAGAGAAAAAAAAGATGTGCCATGGTGGGGTGGAATTTCTAACTAATGTTTATTAGCTGTGATTTTTGTATTTGTGATTTATTTCTCATGTTTTGTTACCCTCTTTTTTGTCTTCACTGCATTTTAGAAGGCAGATGAAATTACCAAATTTGTCTAATTATCATGTTCCCGTTCACAATAATTCCTTCATCACTAGTGTGTTCTGAATGTATATAACCGAAAAACTTTTATATTAATCTGCAAGTTAGTTTTTTTCTTTTCTTAAATATGGGCACTATGCATCGGTCTTTTTTTCTACTTTTAGAGAAATTAGGTTTTTTTGTCATCCACTCAGTCCCGCTTTATGAAGGAGTATTAGGGCCATATTGATAAAATATGAGATATGAGAAAAGAACATTTCTGAGTAAGAAAGTGTGATTTTGTTAGTATGAAATGGCTATTTAAAGAAATAATATAATGGAATAAAGTTGCAAACTGTTAACAAAAAACAATCATAACAAAAAACAATCATAAACAAAATAACAATTATAGCAACAAAAAGGTAAGCACTGTACCATTAGAGTGTAGTGTTTTATCATGAGAAAAGTATTTCGTTTGTAAAATAAGTTATAATTTAATCAAAATGAAGTGCAGTGCTAATTGTCTGAAGAAATTTCTTCTTACAAAAAAAAGACAATTTGAAATAATAGAAATTTAATGTTGTCATTTTACAAGAATTAGGTGGTAATATCACAGTCGTATATGCGTATTGGGGTTAAGAAGATGAGTGTTTTGTTCATGTAACAAAGTTGCAATATTTCAAATAAAAGTCAGACACTTTCCAGAATAAAGCCAACAGGACCAAAGTACTTTAATGAAGTGAGAAAACCTAATATCACTCTCTGTATGGATATTGTATGTATATACAATATAATAATTTTACATATTGTTACTGTACAAATACTTTTATGTGTAAACGCATGATAAAAGTAAGGTAAGTTGCAATTTTGTTAAATCATTTTATGTGACCCAGCACAGCAAAATGAGTCCCAGGGACCTTTTTGTTAAAACAGGGATTTTGGTTTCTTTCTTTCTAATGAAACATTTTGCTATAAAGTTTCATGTCCAAGAAATTGCAACTTGAAGTTGGGTGGTCCGTACATCATGGATTTAAAAAATTAAGAGAAAATCGGAAAATTTTGACAACCCCTTCACTTGTCCCTTCGCAAACCAGCATCGTCCAAATTTGGTACAAAAATCCAGAACATACTGAAGAACAATTTACTATACATTTCAGCCATGAATTCATGAGTTTAAAGTATTTCTTTTCACTTTTGAGGTTCATAATGAAACTTTCTAATTAAACCTTATAAACAACATAAGATTCTCGATTGATTGATTGATTGATTGGTGTATGTCCAAACCTGAAGCATTATTGTCATTCTCATTGATTTTACTATCACGAGCATCATTTTAAAGTTAACCAGATCAATCGTCGGTCTCTGAATTCTCTCCGATGCTGCCTTCATGTCTCATTATCCTCAGCCTACTGCCATGCATTTGCAGTGCCACCCATATTGCAGCTGATCATTAGACTGTCAGCATCTTCTGTTTTTTTCCCAAACAGCCATTCAATTTTACGCAATCATGTTTTTTTTTACCCTGAGAACCGGCGCAAAAGCCACAGAGTGTGTTCCGACAATTGACTCACTATCTCACAATACACTGAGTGTGAAGATTTACACCAATCAGAGGCCAGTATATTTTGAAGTTGACCAAAATAGACTAATCAAAGGCCGGTATCTTCAGAACAACAAGGTAATGTGAGAATCCATGCACGTTCCCTGCTTAATTTTAGCTTCATGTATTATAATGTGTACGAAATTAGCTAAAAAGACACCGTAAATTAGGGATTCACCCCATATTTCTGAACAATTTTCAAGGTTTATTTATTATATGGTAATGAAACTATGATTCAATAAAAGAACATTAAATGAGGAAATTCCATTTTCAACATCTTATATTTCAAAATCTGTGTGCGATTTCTGGCTCATTTTACTATGCCAGGTCACAAATATAATTCAAAAGAATGGAGTTGCAATTTTACAAGAATACCATGGCTTTATATGTACAGTGGTACCTCTACTTACGACATTAATTGGTTCTGGAAGTAGTCTCGTAACCCGAAAATTTCGTAAATAAAGATGACATGTAAATACCCTTATCTGTTCCAAGCACTACTGACACACCTCTTCCGTACAGTTTTTCTCATCTGCTTTAGTATGTTTCTCAGATCAGAATTGAAATTCTCAGAACAGTTTGTGCATTTCTCAAAACACGTCACTCAAGTAGCAAATCAACATGGATTACCTGCAAAAGCCAGTTTTTTCTGCAAAATTCTTAGTCTTTCACTCAAAATTAAATACCTGTGTCAATGAACATGTCAGTGCTGTCAGAATCACAAGTCCTTGTTTCATTGTGTGCATACAAGACAGTCGAATTATTTTGTCATGCTCTCAATATAACAGTTGTTCTGGTGGAAGGCTCTGATTGTGAAGATAGTTTACATACTGTACGTTTTGATGAAAATTGCAAGTTACACCTTTGTGTGTGGGAGATTGATTGCAAAGGACTGGACAAGATTCAGTTTGCACTTTTACTGTTTTTACAATGTCTTGAACGACCATGTAAATGTGATACAGAGAGCAAAAGACAGCACTGAGTATCCCAAAGAAAAAAAAAACATAAAAAGCAAAATTACAAATGTGAACGTAAGACAATCGGCGCAACTAAAGTTCGAGTGTTGGTTGGAATTTTTTCACCGTTCTTTATACACATTTTTACGTTTTCCTCTGTTGGGCCACAAATTTTCATCCACATAACACCGGATGTCCTCTCTTGCTATATAGGGTGGAAAAAAATCTTCTTGAATGCCTTATCCAGCATCTGCAGGCATCTGCTGTGATGTCACTGCATGCTGCATTCATGGCATCCAGGAGAGTCATCTGTGAGGTTGGCGATCACACACTTGCAATCTCCATGCTGAGAAAAAAAAAATCTTTAGGATTGAGGAATGGGAAGTATGGTGGGAGGAACTCCATTACCATTCTGTTGTGGGTTGCAAACCATTCCCTGGTTATGTTTGAGTGGTGGAAACTCACATGGCCCAAACTATTATCATGTTTAGGAATGAGGCCCCTGTAGAGTGTGTCTAAAAAATTGACAAGACATTCTGTGGTGTGAGGCCTCATGATGGGAATATGGGTGAGCATACCATTCTCTGCGATGGCAGTACCCATAGTTATGTTCCCTCTCCTTTGGCCTGGCACATATATTGTAGATCTGTGGCCAAAGACTCACCTGGTAGCAATTTATCAATTCAGACAGATTTAGAAAATAAGTAATGGAAATGCTTAGAAATAAGCACACGCATGTTGACTTATTCTTACAACATGTTTATCCATTTTGCATGTAAGGACTTATGGAATGAACTAATAATGTTGTGGGTAGTCAGACTATTCAACATAGACCCATTATAATCTTTTTTGACCATCATGACAGATGCAGTTGATAATGTAGGAAAGAGCAGAGAATTGTACAAAATCATTTGCATGGATTTACAAAACTTGCTCAAAGAAATGCGAAGTGAGAAACTGCTTTTTTGATGTGTACTTGATGTTGTGAGGATTGAACAAGTAGTTTTGAGAATTTCAGGTCTGAGCAGAGAAACGTACTAAAGCAATTGAGAAAAACTGTAAAATTTATAATTGGTTTAAAGCTGGACTAAAAAAACAGCCAAACATATTTGAATCATTTCATGTACCTAACCTAATCGTTAATACCTGTAAAGAAGTAGAGAAGTAGATAATAGAAAAAAAATGTAAAGAAAAAAAGACAAAAATATATCTTACCTTTCGAGTGAAGCAATGTTCTTTCCCACGAGATTGATGGTTCCTACCGCCTATCTCACTCTTCGTGACAAACAAATGCGAGGAGGCCAGTGCCCTCATGTGCTAGTAATGGAATGAACCGTTTGTGGGCCTAAAAAAACTCTTCATGAGACAAAAACACGAGGAGCCTTGTGCTCATTTGGCTCAGACGTTGACCCCCTATACTAGTAACTTTGGTTTCCAAACCTGTCCTCAAGGGGTACTGTGGGTCCTGGTTTTTGTTCCTACCAATCGAGCACAAACAGTTTAGGTAATGAAGTTTGTGCTAAAACAAGCAGCACCTGACTGCAATCAACTGATTACACTTGTGAGACACCAGATTGGTGAAAAGATGTCGTCTTGTTTTGTAGGAATGAAATCCAGCACCCACTGCGGCCCTATGTGGAATAGTTTGGACACCACTGCCCTATAGCAACAATAACACAGTCGTGCCTGTGAATGTCATCATACTGCAATATCCAAATTGAAACCTGGCCAATAGGAGAGCAACATACTGAAGGGGAAGGGAAAGATTATGACCAATAGGGCAGCGGGATCTTATGGCGTGACATTTAAAAGCAGGAAGTGCATACATATCTTTTACACTACAGTGATCCCTTGCTATTTAGTGCTTCAAACTTTGTGCCGTCAGTCCATCGCGGATTTTTTTTTTTTTTTTTTCAATTAATGAATAAATACAGATTTGCTGTCTCGATCTGATCACGTAGTCTCTCACTTTCGCTTCTGCTGCTTTTCGTGGTCAGGCAGTGCACTGGAGTTGCTTTTTAAAATTAACGATAATTGACGGACGGTAAGGTTTGATCTTGCCAGAGATGTTTTGGAAGCCGAAACTTTATAAGCGCCCGATGCGTCAATCATCATTTAACTTGTTAAACAGTTGTTAAACAGCAACTCTGTGTGTAAGTGAGCAGCTTGAGTGGACTCACTCAATGAAGCATTTAATAAAGACAAACATTTTTTACTTTATTCTTGTTTAAAAATAATTCGGTGGTACAGTAACATTTTTACAACTTATATTTATCACATTTGAATTTCTTAAAAAAACATTATATATATATATATGTGTGTGTGTGTATGTGTGTGTATATATATATATATATATATATATATATATATACACACATACTTACTAATGTGTATGTATATATATTTATATAATTTATTTTTTAAATTATACTTTGGGAAAAAGATTAAAAAACATTTTATATATATCTCTTTCCAACGCTAAATCTGAATAAATACATTGAACACAAAAGAAAATTCTTGGTGGGGGCGCTACTTTGCGTTTTTTACATATTGTGGCAGGTTGTGGTCCCCATTAACCACAAAAAAATGTGGGATCACTGTGTTGTATAGTATTTTTGCCTCTCGTAACCTGAAATTTCTTTCTTAACAAGAGGCAATATTTTCCCGTTTAAATGTGTCGTAATCTGAAAATAACGTGTGTAGAAACGTTCATAAGTAGAGGCACCACTGTATTTTTAAATATGCAAACTCCATTAAAGCCTCCAAAACATGGAGATGATGACATTATGTTCCTTACCATTTTCTAGTGGCCCTAATACTCCAATTGCTAAGATTGCAACTGGTCACAGCACAAAAAAACCTAAACTGTTGCTGCTGCAAAATTATTTGTGCAATATTACAAATAGACTATACATTGTTGATGGTTATGTCATATTATTGACTGTAAAGTCAAGGTGAAAATTTGAATGTTTGGTGCTCATGAGAAGCAAACAGTATTTTAGATGTATTTTATATCTATACCTTTCAAAGAAAAAACCTGGATATAAGGTTCTGACTTAAATTGCACTTTGTGTACTGTCAAACAATTAAGTAACTTCATAAAGAAAAACAAATATATGGTCTTTTTTTCTTCCTAATGCATGCAAGCATTGAACTGTATTGTCATAGCATGCGATGCCCTTGGCAACAATAATGGGACTTTGAAATGAAAATGTTCTATACATACTGTATCTTCTTAAAACATTTGAATAAAAATCTGACTCCCTTTATTTTGGATGAGTTCTACCAGACTTTGAGGTGATGCTGTTTATCCAGACTTTTTGTTGGTATGTAGAGGCTGTATTTTCATGCCTAGTGGAGCGCAAGACTGACCTGCTGTTGCATTTCGGTTCTAGTGTGTTGGCAGACACGCACAGACAGACGCAGTACTGTGAGTGTGAACCATGCCGACTACATATGCTGCTAATAACTGCGGACACTGTCATTCCCTTTAAAGGCGGTGTACTCGCATCTTGCATGAATGTTCCTTGCGCAAAATTTTTTTAAAGTGTTAATGTAGTTGGGACTACGATACAGCTGGAACTGTACTGCATTTTCTGTCTATCAGAAATATAACTCGACAGGCCTCAAATTGTAGCCAGCCATTTGTAGAGGATGACAGAACCCTTGTGAGCCAGAAGAATGGGCTGCTTAAAACCTGGATTCAACCTTTTCATTTTTGTCCTAGCCCAGAGAAAGCCAAGCAGCTGTAAGTTTGGAAAAGAAAAAAATCTTAGGAAAACAAAGGCCTCTGAAAT
Source organism: Corythoichthys intestinalis (assembly GCF_030265065.1). Classification (NCBI taxonomy): domain Eukaryota; kingdom Metazoa; phylum Chordata; class Actinopteri; order Syngnathiformes; family Syngnathidae; genus Corythoichthys; species Corythoichthys intestinalis. Next base: position 27,660,150 of record NC_080411.1, read on the forward strand.
CACATTCTGCTTTTGAATTGTAGTCAATTTACCAAATTGCTGCCATTTTTATTTATTGGAAAGAGTTTGCAAACTATTAGAAGAATTTAAGTTAATTGAACTTTTTATCAGGTAAGAAGGTCCAAAGTTTAGTCAATATTTTTCCTTGTCTGCTGATGATTAAATTATTGGCTTCGTGGCACACTAACATACTTGTGGGAACAACAATAATAGTGTTTTCATTAGAGTTATCCAATATTATCGGCCGGTAAAAGCATTTTAAAATGATATCGAATAATATCGATATCGGTTTTTCATTATTGGTTTTGAGCCAATATGCATGTTGCCTTTAAAGTGTATGTAGAAGCCTTCTGCTTTTGTATAAGGGTTGGTCACTGTGTAGCATAGCAGTTATGTCTTTTGACTATTAGATGTCGACAAACAAAGATGCATTGGATTTTTTATGTGAGCATTATCATTATTAAAGCATCCACTGCTGCATCACAATACTATTAGCCATAATATGTTCAATAGCGGCGGCATGGTGGCTGAGTGGTTAGCACATCCGCCTCACAGTTCTGAGATCAAGGGTTCAATCCCGGGCTTTGGCCTTCCTGTGTGGAGTTTGCATGTTCTCCCCGTGCCTGCGTTTCCTCCGGGAACTCCGGTTTCCTCCCACATCCCAAAAACATGCATGGTAGGCTGATTGAACACTCTAAATTGTCCGTAGGTATGAGTGTGTGCGTGAATGGTTGTATGTCTCCTTGTGCCCTGCGATTGGCTGGCAACCAGTTCAGGGTGTCCCCTGCCTACTGCCCGTAGTCAGCTGGGATAGGCTCCAGCACCCTCGTTAGGAAAAAGCGGCATGGAAAATGAATGAATGAATGTTCAATAGCGCCACCAGGGGGAGCCCAACTCAAAATGTTGACTGGACTGTTACGGACATTAAATCACTGGTAACTTGAAATATAACACAATAAACCAAAGTACATCAGTTGGCGTGTTCTGAAGTCTTTCTGACATTTTTCGACTGGCCTGTTTACTACAATAACATAATAAAAACCTGAAATTATGGCTTCTAGTTTTGGGGTCCATCCTGAGATTTTAAGTGGCCCCTTTTGCCCACCCCTATGACATATTTCTTGAGGCGCCACTGAAAATGTTCCACGACCGCATATATTGTTATCAATTTGATATTGGCATCAGATTTTTGGAGTTGGAGGATATCAGTTACCGGTTAAGTCATTATTGGACAACTCGTTTTCTTCATGGAATCATTAAAACAAGAGATGCATCTATTGTTATATTTATTCAAAGTGACTGTGACAGCATAAAATAAATGGCATTATAATGTGAGTTAGAATCATATTTTGAGGTGATTCGACTATTTACAACAAGTTGGCAAGCTCAGATGAAATTAGTCTTTTAATCTGCCGTTAGCCCCGCCTGTCATTATAACGCTCTAGCGTCCCCAGCTGGATGATGACATCGGCAGGGTAACGATTTTATCTGATTTAGGATTCAGCCCATTGAGGGGGAAGATTCAGAACGAGGAAAATGCCACGGAAGGCAGCAAAGTGTCATGATTGTTTACATTTCTCTACTCCAATATTTTTACAGGATATTCTTTTTGTCTAAGTATCTTTCGCCAATTGCTAAATAAATGGTATAGTCGTGACAAATACCAGTCTTGTGATAAATAGAATATGAAATATTAAAAATACATTTATTCAGTATGACAGGGCAAAATTACTGCATAATGGTCAAAACTGCCGATATTTTATGCTACAGGAGTTAGTCCGGCTTTTGTCATTTCCTTGCCCCGTCTTCGGAGATGGATGAAAGAGCGTAAACAAAACAGGAGGCATGACAGCTAGCCGACATGCTAACCCGAACCGAGCAGCTTTTCCAAGTCTTATTCTTGCCTTTTGAAAATGAAAAATCATACAAAACTACCCGACTCATGTCACACACGGTTGCGGAGTTGATTGTCTTCACCGATCGGCCAGCCCCCGGCAGCGAGCAAGTTACGACTCGTTGTTCTGCTGTGGCTCCGCTGGTTAGGCAGAGAAGAATAAAAACCTGAAATTATGGCTTTTAGTTTTGGTGTGCCACCCCGAGATTTTAAGTGGCCCCATTTGCCAACCCTTATGAAATATTTCTTGAGGCGCCACTGAATATGTTAAGTCCACGACTACATGTATTGGTTTCAGTTTGATATCACAATCGGATTTTTGGAGTTGGACGATATAGGTTAAAAAATCATTATTGGACAACTCTAGTTTTCATCATTGAATAATTTAAACAAGAGATGCATCTATTGTTGTATTTATTTAAGTACATTCCAATTTTATTCGCAGAACAATATTTTGGTCTTCTGCAAAACCCTTGTCAATAATGGACTAAAATGACTGCAAAATATTTTTGTGCTTTATGAGCGTCATTACACCGGCAAGTGTTCCGTGAGAGAGAGGTCATCTCGTGGGGGGAAATAGATAACGGAATGATATCTTTAATGTGTTATTCCTCAAAAGCCACTGAGGACACATTAAGAAAATGTTCACAATTTTCTCTACACACAGAATTTTCAGGTCAAGACAAGCCTCAACGGGAAAATATTGCCTGTTACGACAGAAATTTCAGGATACGAAAGGACAAAAATACAATATGGCTGGTACTCGCAGCTCCCAAAGTTGATTAGTTGTTACTGAACGTAACATAGAGCTGCTCTGCCATTGGCTGTTGCCTAGCATTCCTGGCATCCAATTGGCTAAGAGGGAACTCTACTATATGTGTGCTTCTCAGCGTCCTCTTCATTCGCCTCTTGCGTTTGGACACTTTACATGTGTGTACTTTTATTCTTTATTCTTGGTCTTTAACATGATGCACAACTCTGATTTTATGTTTACAGTGATCCCTTGCTACTTTGCGCTTCAAACTTAACGCCCTCAGTCCATCGCTGATTTTTTTTTTTTTTTTTTCAATAAAAAAAAAAAAAAAAGATGACCTGGGCAAGCCGATTGCGTAGTCTCCCTCTCCCTTCTCTTTGTTGGTGGCAGTGCACTGGAGTTGCTTATTAAAGTTAACGATGATTGACAGACGTTTAATGTTTGATCTGGCTAGAGAAGCGAACTTCAAAGCGCTGCGCGCTGCACGCGTCAAGTCATTGTTTAACTTGTTAAACAATTGCTGTGGCAACTCCTTGTGTGTAAGTGAGCAGCTTGGGCGGATTTGAGTGGACTCACTCGATGAAGCATTTAATAAAGTCAAGCATTTTCTACTTCATTCGTGTTTAAAAATTATTTGGTGAGACAGTAACATTTTTAAAACTTATATTTATCAAATTTGAATTTTGTAAAAAATATTTATTAATACACACATATATATATCTATATCTATATATATATCTGTATAGATAGATAGATAGAGAGATAGTAAGGGTGTAACGGTACATGTATTTGTATTGAACCGTTTCGGTACGTGGTCCTCGGTTCGGTACGGGGACATACCGAACGAGTTTCTGACAGAATGTAAAGTGCTGTCAAATTTGGCGCGTTAACAGGCGGTAATTAATTTTTTTAATTAATCACGTTAAAATATTTGACACGTTTAACGCAAGCGCAGAATGGCCGCTCATGCTTCCCATAATCCCACTGTTACGTCCCACGGATGGCTGTTAAGGGCGTAACATAAAACGAGCCACGCACACAAGATGCAAGTAGACACAAATTTATTCACACAAGTCGAACTTGCAATGAACAAAATATACAAAATGCGGAAGAAGCTGGCTTCAACGTAAGCCCAGGCCAAAACAGCAAACAAAATGAAACTACACTTGAACCCCACCCGCTAAGTAAACCCTGATCGTAAAAAAGAAAAAACAATACAGCCACTACCCTGGCTTCTACACTAAACAAAACGGGTTGAACGAAAACGGCAGTTTACCTCTACTGCTGCGGTGCTTTTATTTACAGTGGTGAAAAAAAAACTGTCCAATAACGAATGAACACAAAATACCTAACCGAAAAAGCGGGAGTGAAACAAAATAGTGATCAAATGCACAGGTGAATGAATGGCGAGCAAACAGCTGGCGACGAGGTACGCGGCGCGTATGCTAACAAATGCGAAGTTGCGAACTCTGAGTGTTGACTGTAAAATGACGAGCGGTCAGATGACTTTTGTTAACGCTGCCTTTACTTGGTTAACAAGACTCAGGCACAATACACATGCGGGTATGCAAGCTCAAACAACGGCCTAATAGTATTACCCAGAGCCGCATGACCGTGTATCGGATTAGCTGCCGTAAAGCAAGTGTCGTTATTGCCGCAAATGCAAACAAAGCGCTGCATGATGGATACATGTCAGACAGCGGCTAGTTCGGGAGCGTGGCCCGTCAGTGGCGGTGACGTCGTCTGCCCGTCCGGCGTCAATCAGAGTACGCCACGTTCGGCAGGGGAGGCAGCCAGCTGGCGGGCGCGGCGATCAGATGACTGACAGTCTCAAAAAAAGATAACAATTACAGGTAAACGGCCAGGGCCGTCGCACCACTCAGAAGTGCAGTGAGCAGCGTGGGTAACGGTTAAATGTTAACATGGAAGATGGTTGGCCCTCTGGGTGGGGAATTCAATTTAAAAAAGAATATAGATCAGGGGTGGGCAAACTATTCCACAAAGGGCCGCAGTATGTGCGGGTTTTTGTTCATACCCATCATGACGACAGCCTTTCACCAATCTGGTTTCTTACAAGTGCAATCAGTTGATTGCAGTCAGGTGCTTCTTGTTTCCACTGAAACCTTGTTGGTTAAACTGTCTGTGCTGAATCAGTTGGAACAAAGACCAGGACCCACTGCGGCCCTCGAGGACCGGTTTGCCCACCCCTGATATAGATGGAACAACTCTTCACTTCAGTGTTGCAACTGTTCAATTTTGCACATCAGATATTCATTTTTAAGAAAAAGTCTTAGCCAAAGTTATTTTTATTTTGTTTTTCAAAATATCTACATTTCAGAATATTGTATTTTTTATTTTTTGAGCAGAATTCTAGCTTTGTGTAAGCTAATGTTCTTATTGTTGAAAGCACAAAAGTGTATAATAAACAACTAGCACATTTATATTTTGCATTTTGTTTTCTCACTGTACCGAAAATGAACCGAACCGCGACCTCAAAACCGAGGTATGTACCGAATCGAGATTTTTGTGTACCATTACACCCCTAATAGATAGATAGATAGATAGATACAAATGTGTATGTATATATATATATGTTTTTTTTTTTTTTTTTTTTTATTATACAGTGCCTTGCAAAAGTATTCGGCCCCCTTGGACCTTGCAACCTTTCGCCACATTTCAGGCTTCAAACATAAAGATATAAAATTTTAATTTTTTGTCAAGAATCAACAACAAGTGAGCCGCAATCGTGAAGTAGAACAAAATTTATTGGATAATTTAAACTTTTTTAACAAATAAAAAACTGAAAAGTGGGGCGTGCAATATTATTCGGCCCCCTTGCGTTAATACTTTGTAGCACCACCTTTTGCTCCAATTACAGCTGCAAGTCGCTTGGGGTATGTTTCTATCAGTTCTGCACATCGAGAGACTGACATTCTTGCCCATTCTTCCTTGCAAAACAGCTCGAGCTCAGTGAGGTTGGATGGAGAGTGTTTGTGAACAGCAGTCTTCAGCTCTTTCCACAGATTCTCAATTGGATTCAGGTCTGGACTTTGACTTGGCCATTCTAACACCTGGATACGTTTATTTTTGAACCATTCCATTGTAGATTTGGCTTTATGTTTTGGATCACTGTCCTGTTGGAAGATAAATCTCCGTCCCAGTCTCAGGTCTTGTGCAGATACCAACAGGTTTTCTTCCAGAATGTTCCTGTATTTGGCTGCATCCATCTTCCCGTCAATTTTAACCATCTTCCCTGTCCCTGCTGAAGAAAAGCAGGCTCAAACCATGATGCTGCCACCACCATGTTTGACAGTTGGGATGGTGTGTTCAGGGTGATGAGCTGTGTTGCTTTTACGCCAAACATATCGTTTTGCATTGTGGCCAAAAAGTTCAATTTTGGTTTCATCTGACCAGAGCACCTTCTTCCACATGTTTGGTGTGTCTCCCAGGTGGCTTGTGGCAAACTTTAAACGAGACTTTTTATTGATATCTTTGAGAAATGGCTTTCTTCTTGCCACTCTTCAATAAACGCCAGATTTGTGCAGTGTACGACTGATTGTTGTCCTATGGACAGACTCTCCCACCTCAGCTGTAGATCTCTGCAGTTCATCCAGAGTGATCGTGGGCCTCTTGGCTGCATCTCTGATCAGTTTTCTCCTTGTTTGAGAAGAAAGTTTGGAAGGACGGCCGGGTCTTGGTAGATTTGCAGTGGTCTGATGCTCCTTCCATTTCAATATGATGGCTTGCACAGTGCTCCTTGAGATGTTTAAAGCTTGGGAAATCTTTTTGTATCCAAATCCGGCTTTAAACTTCTCCACAACAGTATCTCGGACCTGCCTGGTGTGTTCCTTGGTTTTCATAATGCTCTCTGCACTTTAAACAGAACCCTGAGACTAGCACAGAGCAGGTGCATTTATACGGAGACTTGATTACACACAGGGGGACTCTATTTATCATCATCGGTCATTTAGGACAACTTCGTGTTTTTTCACATATCGCGGCAGGTTCTGGTCCCCATTAACCACAAAAAAACGAGGGATCACTGTGTTGTATAGTATTTTTGCCTCTCGTAACCTGAAATTTCTTTCTTAACAAGAGGCAATACATTATAAAAGATGTATGTCTAAATTTTGGGGGGCTTGGAACAGATTAGGGAATTTACATGTAAAGCACGTCTCTACTTACAGAACTTTTTAAGTTGAGAAACTACTCTCAGAACCAATTAATTTCGAAGTAGAGGTACCACTGTATCTAACATTTTGTAAATAATAATAATAACGGATTAATTCATTGTTAGAACTCACTCACAGCTATTGACGGCGACGGATGTCCAATGGAGTTTTATTGGGATCACTGGTAGGTAATGAACACGTATTAGTGTCATTGACGGTGATAAACATCCAATCCAGTTAGACTGGGAACACTGGCAGTCGTTGAGTTAAATTGGGAAAGGTAGCATTGAATGAGTTTTAACGATTCTGTGGATTGTATTGGAAGAACAGCAACTACGCTGTTGAGACAGTTCCAAATGCTGAACTTTGTAGTTGTCTAAAGAACACCTTCTTCTGAATGTGATGCTTACATGAAAACAGGAATTCAGAACAAATAATGTTAAAAAACAATTAATTGTTGATTTATTAATCAATGAGTCCAAGAAATGTAGTCAAATGCCCGTTTTGGGGATTTTTAGAGGACTTTTTTTGTTGTTAAGTTTTGCGGTAATTGTTTGAAGTATCTCAAACACAATTATTGGATGGCTATTACATCCCTCTTGACATCACAGCAAAAATGTGAATACATTTAGCTTTTCACAGCCGCAAAGAAAATGCACAAAAAATCCACGTCATTTATGTTTTGTTATTTTTTTTTCCATAAGCGACCACATTCACGCCCCAAAAAAAAAAAAGAAAAGAAACAATAAAGAGGTACAGTACATTTCAGTTACATTAATAATACATTCACGCCCAGTGAGATGGCAATAAATATTAGAATAATTTAAAATTGTTACTTTAGTGGCTAAAACCTGAGTTATTCCAACGTATGTACTGTAAGAAAACCTCACGGCATTTCACATCAAAAATAAACTATACATCGTTGATCCGATTGTGAGGATGATTATTAACCGCATGACTGAAGCTATGTCAGATACTCAGGATTCTTACACAGACACAAGCGGACACGGCTAAATAATAGCTATTTACAGTGGATCTAAAAAAAAATCTACACACTCCTGTTCAAATGTCAGGTTTAGTAATATAAGAAAATTACAGAAAGATAAATCATTTGAAAACTTTTGAAAAGGTTCATCCTGTTCTGGAAACCCAGCTTTTTAACAGGGGTGTCTAGACTTTTTAAAATTTTATTTTATTTTATTTTTTTGAATCTCCACTGTATATAGAAGACACAACCAGACATCCTGGCAACCAAATAGGGACTTAAATGGGATCTTTACAGATATTTTTTTAACCTGAAGTCAGTGATGTCCCTTTTTTTCCACTATGAGGAAAAAAAATGTTTGTATGGAGTTAACACTAGGTTAGCAGAACGTCTATAGTCACAGCAACGCTTTCCTCGTGGCACGAAGGAAGATCTTCGTTATCTCAGGTGTTTGTTCGTCACAAAAGGTCTTCATAGTCCAACAGTTTGGAGTGCTGACGCGTCTTCCAAAGGCGATAGAGGCGGAAGTCGAAGTACATCTCGATCATCTCTTTGCCTAAGAGACAAAAGACATTTTGTTTTGCTCATTCATTGGAGAAGAGAAACGCTTTGTTTTGCAAGTTCTGTCTGAATTTAGTGATTTTGTCCTGTGAGGGATTTAGGACCATGTATATTTAAAAGGAAAAAAAATAATGGCACACCAATAAATAGACATGTTGCCAGACTGGAATTTTCTGTGTCCTATGAAGGTTGTATTTCAGGACAAGTAACAGATAACAGAGGGATGGAGCTGTTTCCTGTAGTCTGCTGCCCCCTACTGGGTGCAAGTTTAACATTTATCTCTACAGGGCTTTCAGACAGCGACACTCTCTACATTTTTATACCTGGCAGAAGCAGAAGTATTTGCACCCCTTGTGATTTTCAAAGTTCACCCACTTAGAAAATAGGTAGAAGTCTGAAATTTCAATCATAGATGTATTTCCACTCATAGAGACAAAATCCGGGGGAAAAAATGTAGAAATCATATCGTATAACTTTTAAAATAATTTATTTGTAATTTACTGGGGTTCATAAGTATTTGTAGCCCTGAGAAAATCAGTGCTAATATTTAGTGCAGAAGCTTTTGTTTGCAATTACAGAGGTCAGACGCTTTCGGTAGTCGTTCACCAGTTTTTCACATATGGAAATAGAGATTTTGGCCCATTGCTCCTCAAAATTTTCTCTAGATCTGTCAGGTTTCGGAGCTGTCATTGAAAAACACTAAGCTTCAGCTCCATCGAAATATTTTCTATTGGATTGAGGTCTGGAGACTGGCTAGGTCACTCCTGCACCTTGATATGCTTTTTAGGCAGCCACTCCTTGGTCAGCTTGGCTGCGTGCTTCGGATCATTGTCAAGTTGGAAGATCCAGCCACGACTCATCTTCAAGTCTCTGACTGAGGGAAGGAGGTTGTGGCTCAAAATCTGACGATATATTTCACCATTCATCCTCTGCTTTATACAGTACATTCTTCCTGTCCCCTTTGCCGAAAAAAGCAGCCCCAAAGCATGAGGTTTCCACCCACACTTCACAGTGGGGATGGTGTTCTTGGGATTGTACTCATCCTTCTTTTTCCTCCACCCACGACGAGTAAAGTTTGCACCAAACAGTTGTACTTTGGTCTCATCTGACCACATGACTTTCTCCCATGACTCCTCTGCATCATTCAGATGGTCCCTGGCAAACTTCAGACGGGCCTTCACATGTACCGGCTTTAACAGGGGAACCTTCTGAGCAGTGCTTGATTTTGAATTATTGCACCGTAGTGTTTTACTGACACTAGCCTTTGAAACTGTGCATCCAGCTCTCTTCAGGTCAGCTCCTGCCATGTAGTTCTAGGCTGAGCCCTCACTCTTCTCATCATGAGTGATGCCCCACAAGAGGAGATTTTACCTGGAGCCCCAGTCCGAAGTAGATTATCAGTCATGTTTTGCCTTTTCCATTTTCTAACAATTGCTGCAATTGTTGGTTTATTCTCACCGGACTGCTTTCCAATTGTCCTATAGCCTTTTCCAGTTTTGTGGAGCTCAAAAATTTTTCCCTGGTGTCTTTTGAAAGCTCTCTGGTCTTTTTTACTGACTGTGGGGTGCACAGGTAACAATAATGACCTCAAACGGGTGGTGGGTGGTTGGTTACTAATGGGGCAAAGGTGGACCTTTTTATTTTAAGGTACAATGACAACTCTTTGAGTGTCATAATTATTGCTGGTTCTCAGGGGTACAAGTGCTTATGAACCTCAGTAAATTACAAATAAATTAATAATAATAATAAAAAAAACTACAATGTGATTTCTGGATGTTTTTTTTTTGAATATGTCTCTATGAATGGCAATGCATCTATGATTAAATTTCAGACCTCTATTTTCTAAGTGGGTGAACTTGCAAAATCACAATGGGTGCAAATACTTCTCACTGTAAATGTTCTCTGACAAGGTTGGAGTGACAAGCAGCAGGTGTATTTACTATTTTTGGTTGACCAGGTAAAGAAGTTTTTTAAAATTTAAAAAAAAAAATTTTTTAACCTTAACCCTTTTAGGGACTGTGGACACTACAGTGGACATCTATTCAAAGGTTATAATTAGCTTAAGACATCCACTCCCAACCCATGTCACAGTTTATATGTTGTGGTAGTTAATAAAAACGGAAATTGATATTGAAAACACCTATTGACGTTACTAGGTGTCTAATCCATTTCAACAGAGAGGGGCTGGGAGCCCCCAGTCAAATGGGATTGGACGTCTATCACAGTCAATGCCAGTGACACAGGATCACCAGATAACAAAATAACATGACAAAATAAGATGTATAATAAGGTTGCAACAACTAATCGATTAAAATTAATTAAGTCAGTTGCCAACTAATTTGATAATCGATTTTTGCCTTGTTTGTGTGTAATGTGAGGGCTGAGCGTGCCCGCCAGTGATAAGAGCAAGAGAGAGAGAGAGAGAGAAAGTTCACTGCTGCAACTACTGCTTTTGGGCTGCTGAATCAATAATATTACTAAGTGTCGAGCGTTAGATTGTCTTTTGTGTTGTTAGATCCAGAGTGCCTCCGTCAGAGGCGAGTAAATGAAGCCTATTGTATTCTTTGTTGACGAGGCGTTACTAATTAGCACAGAGCGCTGAGCTAGTTAGCGATTATGCTAATTCGTGTCTTAAGTGTCCGTTTTTATTTTGTTTTGGATAAGCATATTAGCATATGAGTTATTGTTAAGTTGTCTCTTTTCTTTTTATAAAGAAACCTCACAAACAACCACTTCATATAACAGCTGAAAGTCCTTTCAACACAAACTCCTAACTAAAGTGTCATACAAGAGTGTGCTTTCAAATTGGATTTTATTTGTATTTAAGAACAACTGTTTGTTAAAGAAAACTGATTCATTACAGTCTGCCTCCTCCTTATTTGATTGTTGTTTAGTTTGTTTAAAGAAAATGAGTCATTGACACAATTTATATACAATTTATACTTTGCCCACAACATAAAAAATGTCTATCAGTAGAACGTTGTTTTTTTGAATGAATAGAACTTTTGTCTTATTTGTGAACTGAGGAATTCTTTTTATGTTTTATACTCAGAACATGTATTAAACATTTAAACAAGTTTTATGTACTACAGTAAAGGAAGCTGTAATAAAATATTTTTGAATGAAATAGTCATCCTTTTTGTCTTCATTGTTACTTACGACATGCCTAAAACAACTTCAAGTTAAACTGATAATTGTCAAAAGTGACATTTATCCGATTAATCGTTTAATTAAGCATCCGATTAATCGATTATAAAAATGGAGTTTTAGAAGATTTGAATTGGATGGAAAAAATTTATTTTGTATTCTTAAGATTTGTTTAATGGCTACAAAACAATAAAATAATCAAGACTATATTGTCAAAAGAAAAAAAGTATGTTTTGTAATAAATTATAAAATAAATTAATAAAATGCCTTGTTATCGAATCAGTACTTGGTATTGGCCGATCCTCAAAATCATTGGACTTGGACTCAAGCTTGGGTGCAAAATTACATGATTGGGACAACTCTAACCATAATAACATATAGCAAATCCTTAATTTATGCATTCTACATATTATATATATTTTGAACAAAAATGGTCTAAGTCACTTGAAAAATGCTTCAGATTGTAAATTAAAAAAAAAAAAAAAACGGATGTGAAGTAGAATGCAAAACGCCTTGCGCATTAGGAATGCAGAAACAAATCTGAAGTTAATGAACATGAAAAGTTAGGACATTTGGCATGCTTTTATATGTCCTCGTGTGTGTTTGCTCACACCCACCCTGTGCAGAAAGTTCCAGCGGCGACTCGAACTCCACAGAATAAGGCCTCATCAGATTCTTCAGTTTCTGGAACAGCTGTTGGGTGCAGATAAGAAAGCAAAGGCACTTTGATACACACTCAGCAAGGGATGCTGCTTGCTGCATACACACAACATGCGGATAATCAAAAAGTCAGAAATACACACACACACTTGGACAGCAATGAAAAAAGTACTGTTGTCTTGTATAGTCTTGAAGCAAAGTGTGTATAGTACAACACAGTGTTTGACAAGCTGGGTAAAACACTGATCTGCAGCCTGTTGTTGTTCACGTTGCCAGACAAGGCATCAAAGCCCTCAGAGATCCAGATTTATGTAATGTTTTGGCAGCCATGACTGGGACGGACACAAAATGCTTGGCTGGGTCAATGTCTGCTGGCATGCGCATCTTTATAAACGCTTATTCGTTCATTGCCCCCCCCCCCCCCCCCCCCCATTTCAAAATGAATTGAATAACTAGTGCCATCAATGCCACTGAAAGATGAGCATTCACAGCCTGTTTTCTCAATTTAAATTGGATGTCTATTGCTGTAAATGGCATGCAATGAGTTAATTTCTATAAGAAAACAAAAACTTTAGAGTGTTACATAGGGCCAAACCAGAGTGTATTTCTGTTTTTAGTCATTTTAATTTTATTAATTTTGTTTTTATGAACTTTGTATTGTTATGCTGCTGTAAGTCTTAGTTTAGTCTCAAATTGCTGACCTTTTTGATGCCAAAAGCTGTAAATGGCTAAAATAGCTAGTGCTTAGTTTTACTGTTTTTGTTCTGTTATATAATAATATAGTAATAATATATGTTACTATAATATAATATAATTACATATTCTATAATAGAGAACATCACTTCAGGTAGACAAGTGACATTCTGGTGGTGAAATGTTGGTGAACCCGACATTGAAGCTACCAACACGCGAATGTTTAAACAGACTGCTGTGTTAGGTAAAGTTTTAATATAATAGTCATCTGCAGTGTTTGTGGTAACCTCCCCCCCTTACCACTGGTGTTTTTTTTTTTATTTTTTATTTTATTTGTATTTTATTACATTCACATCGGAAAATGAACCTTTGAACTACTGGTGCACGATAATTATTGGTCCGATAATTATCGGTCCAATAATAGGAATTATGACGTCATCCCGATAAATCCAATAACATTTTGTAATAGGACCGATACTATGTACCGTTCTGGCTTTACAGTTTCTAGTATGGGAAATCACTTGACCATTTGCGGGCCATTGCTCCCACCTGCTGGTCAGAATAGTTCACTGCATCTATTTTTTTGTTACAGTAGTTTGGTTCAATCACTTACACATTGCGGTGTCTAACGGGAGCATTGACAGTCGTGAATGCTTTCTGTTACGTTTCCACCTCGGAAATATATGTAAGTATTTTATGTTTACTATAACATATGGATGTGCAATATACATTTACTTCTGTGGTGAAGGGTCATATGTACAGAACTTCATAAGTTGTATTATAGAAGCCAGCCAATGCTTTAGTAGCTCAAGCTAGTGTGCTATGCTATACATATAATAGTTGTGTATATAAGTTTATTATACAGTTTGTCGTATATTGAGTATTGAATATGTGTATTTTTCTGTTGTACTTTCACAATATTAAGACGAGTGTCTTCCCATAAAAGCAAGGAAAGACCAAGCCTTGTGGTTTATGGAAGTACATTCATTCTTAGCTGGCTGTCGGGCAGTGCAGAAGTGAACCGCACTGTTTTGGTCATGTCATTATGAAAAATCTGATGAGATCAAAGGCAAATCTATGTTGAATCCACCACTAGTTTTTTTTTTTTTTTTTTTTTTTTTAAACCTCCAGGTGTTCAAAAACTCAGGTTATACATATAAAAAATTATATATTTATTATCGGATATCGATATCGGTATTGGCTTTGAGGAGAAGGAAGTTATCGATATCGGTATCGGTTTCAAAAAATGGATATCTTGCACCCCTACTTTGAACTGCTGTCCACTGAAGTGATCAGTTTTGTTAATCTTACTTTAAATTTATTTTTTTTAACTAGTGACAAATTACCTCTCCCAAAAAGGAAATAGTTAGTTACCCAGTTACCTCATTGTAAGAGTACTTAGTTACTTGGCAACTAATTGACGTTACTTTTCAGGTTCTACACGTTATTGCGTTATACGTTCTATCTTTCACATCAAATATGTTTATATTGATTTTGATGAATTGATTATACTGATTGAATTGAACTGATTTTTTTCATTCCCCCCAAAAACGTAGGTCACACGTTTTGCCTTTTTTTTTTTTTTATTTAAATTTCACCTATGAGTGTAATGGTATATAAACTTTAACTTTCAAATGCTGTGAGAAAAAAAGGCCTTTTTGTTTTTCTTGTTGTTCTGAACCGTGATCTCAGTACCGAGGTACGTACTGAACCTGGACTTACGTGTATCGTCACACTCCAAATATATATAGATATTTTTTTCAATATGCAAGTGAGGCTCTGAATCTCCAGTCTCTCTTGTCTTTGCTCTAGTTGTTTTGATTAAAAAACATCACACAAGGTTCATGGATATATCATTCAAGAAAAGTTTAGGGCAAGGAACTAATTTTGGTAATAAAAAGGAAATAAAATAAATAAAAGTTTATCATTATATTCTAGTGTCTACAAGGACATTGCCAACTTGGTGATGATAATGACATTCAGCAGGAAAACCTTACATTATTTTCAAATAAGTGTACCCACCTGGACGCCACGAGCTGTATGTAAAAAGAAAAGTTGCCCGAGAGTTAAAGATGACGCTCGCCACTCAATGTAAATGCTAACGAGATCGCGAATGCCATCTTTGCATTTGCAACGGTGTCACCACCTCCTTCCCACTTTCTCCCTCCCGCTCTGCTCTCTCCCAGGAAGCTGTGACAAAATCAGACAACTTTCGCTTCATTCAACCAAATTATAGTAACGCACCCCTTCCATACGCAGAGTTTTTGGGGGGCTCCGGTGGCCGAAAAGTGTCATTGCATGTAATTAACTTTCCTATATGATTTTAAAATAAAGAGTTTTCTGGTAAAATATTGTCTATAAAAGATGTAAAACAATAAAACAAACAACAAAAATGAATGAAATGAACGAAAAAAGTTTTTTTGTAATGGGTCAAAATTATTTTTTTCCGAACAGATCATGTGACTAGCACCTTAGACGGTCATTTTCTTTGGTTAGCTAAAACCACTTGAGGACCGAAGAGGCAAGATGGATGGATTCTTTCAAACCTAAGCTTTCAAAAGCAACAACAACTACTGAGCAAGAACCAAGGATTGAAAATGGACCCTGAAACGCCAGAGAACACCGCCAAAATGGTGAGCGGAGATTCAATTTGCCCCAATCAAGACGCTAACTGTTCAAAAGAGCCACCACCGGTGTCTTGCTAATGTAGTTACCCCCGTCAAAAATTGTATCCCCTGGCTGCGGGAGGGAACACATGCACATATGTTATGAGGTATGTCGACTTAGACAATTAATTGAAGCCAGAAAAAAACCCCAGTTATATATTTTTGACATCGATGTTTATTAAACTGGAGAAACTCCATACAGAACTTGAATTACAGTAATAGCAATTATAGGTCAACCTATGAGTAAAACATTGCCTGTTTTTACATTCAGTGCATATGCTACGTTATGCGACAGAAAAAAAAAGTTTTTTTTTTTGGATGGATGGGCCATGTTTTTAAAACCTCGTAGATAACTACATCACCAAAACACGGAAATCAAGCAAATCAGTGCAGCACAGTGGCTCCGCCCAGGGGCTACAATTTTGGACGGGGGTAACTACATGGGCATGACACCGGTGGGCGTACCATATTCAATGGATGACGATCTTGGCAAAAAGTATAGCTGTCCTAAGCAGCCTAATTTAGACCTCATCTTAAAAAATGATAGGAAACAAAAAAAAAATCCCACTCATTTTCAACTTATTATTATAAATATTCTTGTAAATTAATTTAATTGCTGACACTGTGTTTCGGGGTCATCAACATGTTGTGAGTCAAACGCCTATGTAACCTACCCCCCCTTACCACTGCTGTTTTTTTGTTTTTGTTTGTTTTTTTAAGTTACATTCATATAGAAAAAGGAACATTTGAAATGCTGTCCACTGTAGTGAGTAGTGACCATGGTCCCTGAAATGGTTAAATAGCATATTCACCTCTGCATTGTATTGCCACAGAAGAAGCATCAATGAATTATGATGAATGGATTATGCATTTTTTTCCCGGGGTGTACAAGCGTTTTGCGTTATGATTCAAGGTTAGGTCACAAGCATAATTCTTCATCTGTGGGCTATTATGATAACAGCTCAGAGCTGCTTTAAAAGATCTGTATAAAAGTTGACAAGAGGCCTTCAACTTGGCTAAATGTTCTTACCTTTTCTCCATTGGGGTTTCCCAGGACGTAGCATCCCATTATATGGATGAGGTTGGGCTGCGGGTTGACTTTACTCATCATTCGGCTGAGTCGTCTCCAGAATCTAAATCAACCCAAAAAAGCTTCAGCTATGGCCAATTTTCCTTTTTCCGGATGCTATTGTAACACTAAAGACAAATCATTGCATTTTGACTTCAAGATGATAACTTTGTGTTCAGAAAATAGTAATGTAAATGCAATCATCTTTTGAAGAGCGGTTTTGATGATCAGCGATTTGAAAAATAATATATATTGATCATTTGCTTCCTCAATTATGTAATTTGTACTCTTCCAGTGGCGCCCCCAGGGGGTGGCCATGGCCACCCCTAGAAATTGGTTGGCCACCCCACTGGCCACCCCGCTTGCCAGTATATCGTTAGATTGTTATAGCATCAGTTATGCATTTCATCCCAAATGAATGCATTTATTTTGTTTTGTTAAATGTAGGGCTGTCAAATTTATCGCGTTAACGGGCGGTAATTAATTTTTTAAATTAATCCCGTGAAAATATTTATCGCAATTAAACCATTCGCGGTGCGACTCATTCACGCATTGCCGCAAACAGCCTACAATGGCTCCGTTTTACTTATATACACAGATCAGAGGCAGTGTCACGTGAGTGGAGTAGATACAAGTGCTTTTAATTGGCAAAAGTATATTTAAAAAAACTATAATTATTGTGGGAAGCAACGTGAGGAAGAATGACAGGAGTTGATCTTTTTCTGAACACCCTGTGGTGTACCTAACGCAGAGAAGATATATAGCATTTGCAGCCACCACACACAGTCATGGTTGCACGACTTCCCATCATGCATTTGGGGAGAACAGTTAAGTCGCTACAGTATTGTTTACTGAAAGCTCAACAAATACACTAGATAGCAATATTTAGTCACAATATACAAACTCACATTTATCCTTTAAGAATTACAAGTCTTTCTATCCGTGGATTCCTTTCACAGAAAGAATGTTAATGCCATCTTGTGGATGTATTGTTATAATAAACAAATACAGTACTTATTTACAGTATGTTGAATGTATATATCCGTCTTGTCTTATCTTTCCATTCCAGCAATAATTTACAGAAAAATATGGCATATTTTAGAGATGGCTTGAATTGCGATTAATTACGATTAATTCATTTTTAGGCTGTGATTAACTCGATTAAAAATTTTAATCGTTTGACAGCCCTAGTTAAATATACACCTTATACCTGATATATACATAACACAATAAAATAGAATTGTTGTGGAACTCAAAATGTTGACTGGACAGTTACGGACTATGCACATTAAATCATTAGTAAAATCAAATATTACACAATACACCAAAGTATATCAGTATCCGTGTCCTTAAGTCTTTCTGATAGTTTTCCCCTGTCCATTTTACTGCAAAAATATAATGAAAGCCTGAAATTATGGCTTTTAGTTTTGGCCACCCCAAGATTTTAAGTGGCCCCATCTGGCCACCCCTATGAAAAATTTCTGGAGGCGCCACTGCTTATTTCAAGACAAGAATTTGGCACCACCGTTGCACCCCAGTCAGTGTTTCTCCTCAAAAGTGAGCACAATTATGTCATTTCGCCTGTAGATGGCAATATTCACAACAGTTTTGAATGGATACTAAAGAAACCGAATGTACAGTATCACCATTTCCACGATCCCGTTTTACAGATGAGGCCTGTTATGAAAAATTTGATTGGGAAAAAAAGTGAATAATTTCGGTTAAAATTTTTGAGCATTTACACTGTAAATATTAAATCCGTTTTGGATTAGTAGTTGGTACCAATTTCCTCCCATGGCAAAAATCCAAATTGTGTCGAGTTTCTCACAACGGTGGAATCTTAGTAAACTGAAGTTACATTTTATTTATGAATATCATTTTTCTCAACATTGGCGGGCATTTTCATCTGACATACGATAATGTCTTAAGGTTACAAATATGACAGGAGAATACACAGTGTTTCTCATTTCATTGTGTAATTT
The DNA here is from genome assembly GCF_030265065.1 of Corythoichthys intestinalis. NCBI lineage: Eukaryota > Metazoa > Chordata > Actinopteri > Syngnathiformes > Syngnathidae > Corythoichthys > Corythoichthys intestinalis. The sequence continues at coordinate 27,678,733 of NC_080411.1, forward strand.
TTATAGACTACAAGCGGTTTTCACACGAACCTTTCATGTAATTATGGTGGTTCTCGTGTGTCAGCATAGGTTAGTGATAGACTTTGTATTTAGGTTACGAATTCACAAACTGAGGACCTCCATAGTTTTCAATATAAACATTGTAACAAGACCATTAGGGCTTTTTTTTGTTGCTTCAAAACACAAAGCATCCAATTGAATAGCTCCGATGTCATCCCCAGTTTTCCTAACCCTATTAGTGACCATGGAGTCTGCATTTGGATGGATCTATAGATAGCGCTGATGTCTTAAAACCTATTTTAAAAGCTTTTTCAGCAATCAAAAACCTCAAGCAATTTTCCAGATAATTGCAATATTTATCTATTTTAACATTATTTGCTTTTTCACATACTTGTTTAAAAGGGAAAAAAAGACTCACTGGCTCATGTCCTCCTCCTTTTCCACCTTGGCAAATGTTGCTACTTTGTTTTTCAGGAGGTACAGATGACCTGGACCTCCCTATGAGACACACAAAGCACACATAAACATGCTTTAATCAACCTGTTTTAATATTTTTTGTCTCAATTTTTTAAATTTGTGCAAGAATTTCCCATCTCCTGTAAAAATAGGCACATATCTTGGAAAGCTAAGAGGAACAACAACTGGTCACCCAACATCAATTCAATATACATATGTTATAAAAGCTAGAAAATACTTCAAGTTTAATCAACAATAATTTTTAGTTGCTTTCCATCAGAAAAAATATTGCATTCATCCATGTACGCAGGAATTTTTTGGGTAGTTTTTTAAGAGCATTTTTCAACTGTTTAAAAAAAAAAAAAAAAAAGGATCGATCTCAATCTTGGTCCCCCACCTGGCAAAAGATGAGCATCCTCCAGAACTTGCTTCCCCTCCTGTAAGCTGTGAGTTTCTTCTCAATTTCTTCTGCAAGGAGAAGCAAGAGGGTTAGATTGATGTGAAGGTCAGGGACAAGATGTGAATGGGTGTGATACAAGTCAAGGAGCTAGTGGTGAATGAGTGAATAGAAAGAATGGCTTTGAGGCCAGGTGTAGTAATAGACCACTAGAGAACATTCAATTGAAAATATGCGGTAGTGACAAAGTGACAAACAAGTCAATTGACAAGAGTGTAGTAGTGGTGACCTGAAATGAGTTTTTGTAAATGATTCAGTGGTGTCTGGTCGATAACTGGGCTTCATATCGTTTCACTTTATTATCTAAGACACAAGGGACTGTTTGGAATGCAGGGGTGTCAACTCAAATTCATGGTGGGCCAAAATTAAAAACTGGGACAACGTCGACAGCCAAGGTAAATATCTATTAAATTATTAATATTAAACATATGTATAATATTAAAACATTAATAAATCCCGTTTGCATCCAATGCACTTTTTCTTGTGTGTGCAAAAAATATAATGAATTAGACGGCCGGTTGCATACACATACTGTAGGTACAGCAATTTTTTTTTTTTTTTTTTAAACCTCTCCTTTTGGAATGATGTCTAGTGTCTGTTTTGTGAAAAGGTGTTTCATTCCAATATGATATGCAATGTCTGAAAATTTATAAAAATTATCTAAAATCGCAGTAAAAATCCATTAAATAACATTGTTGTGACTCTCATTGCAAATCAGAGCATTGCTGAAACGGTGTCCGATGGGATTCACGCATGACTGGGTGCAATTAGACACACTCAAGTAGAGAGATTGTCGGTGCCAGGAATAGCGATCAGGCAGCATAAAATAGGATGTCAACATATCCACACTTACATGTTCACATACAGTATTACTGTGTTCCACACCTTATATTGCTAATACTGTATGTGTACACTCCATCCTGCCTAATCACGTCTCTTTTTGACTCACCCCTCCTCTTCTTTCTCCTCAGTCATCAGGCCCCCCACATGGTGTCCACCGGAAATACAATTAGCTAACGTTAGCACCACTACATTCATATGGTAAATGGAGAGTACTTATAAAGGTAGCGTAGGCGTTTAATGTATATCTTGTTGTTGTTTGTTCTTCTCTTCTTTCTCTGTCTCTCCACTATACTGCAGTGATCCCTCGTTTTTCGCGGTAAATGGGGACCAGAACCCGACGCAATAAGTGGAAAAACTGCGAAGTAGCAATGTAGTTATTCAGATTTAGCATTGGAAAAAAAAAATATATATATATATGTATTAGGCCTGTCAACAATAACGCGTTAACGACCATGATTAATCTGGAAATATTAACGCATTAAAAAAAATAACGCAATTTACCGCCCACACTAAGTTTGGCCACAACTGCCTCCCGTAGTCCCACATGCTGATGTTTACATTCTCCGCGCGGCAATGCAGGACATAATGCAGCCAGCCACATGAGTGAGGATGATGACCAAATTCCGTTTTAAAAAGCTGCCTAATGGAAACCTGGATAAAACCAAAGTTGTGTGCACATACTGCTGTGATGAACTGTCCTTCAATCGAAGCTCAACCAGCCTAAAGTACCACCTTCGGGAAAGGCACATCTTCGCTAGTGTTAGCAATGATGCTAACACTGCAGGAACAAGCCGCAGTCATCAAGCTTCACTGGAAGAGTGTGGACTCGGACTTGCCAACAAAAAGAAACCAAGTAGGTTGACTACTGCTATCACTACATGGGTAACCAGAGACTGTAGAGTGTAGACCCAATAACATAGTCGAAGACGAGGGCCTTGAAAATCCAATGACAACAAACGACAACAACCAATGACAAACCACTAGACAGGTACAAGGCAGTGCCAGCATGGAGTCATGTCCACTACAGTGGTGGTCTGCGCACAATAGTGCCCACAGTAAGCTGGCCCACCTTGCAAAAAAGTATCTGGTCACACCTGCCTCCTTGCAAGAGACTATTTTCTTTGACAGGGTACATTGTTCAAAAGAAAAGATCTGCTCTGTTATCTGAAAATGTCAACAAGCTAGTTTACCTGAGAAGTTGGTTAAAAAAACAAAATATTAATAAGAGTATGGCTATCTAACACCTTTACACACAGTTTAGTGTAATGTTTTTCAGTTAAGTGTGTGAAAATTGTTTATTTATTTATTTACTTATTTTTTAAATTTCACACAGCTTTCAGGCCATATAGTGTTAAACTGCAAGTGCTGCATTTATTTGTTTTCAAATGTTGAATTTAACAGACAAGTTGTTTACACATTTTTGAAATACTAGCTATTGTTACTGTATTGTGCTTGTCTGCTTTTTAAATTGGGAATCAATTTTGGGTAATATGCCAAACGGTACTTGAGCCACATTGTTAGTCTGAGGCACTTCAATCTGTTAAAACTCTTTGCTGTTTAATACAGACAATTTATTTTATTTTTTATTTTATACGAGCTGAGTTGTTAAATAAAATTTCAAAACTCTATTTGGTTAATTATTAATTCATTCACACATCATACATTTCATCTTAAAACAAATTTTAAGTCAATTATAGTATTTTCCTAGATTTTTTTTTCCTGAAGAGCAATTTTATTCATCCCGAGGGAAATGGGATTAATCATGATTAATCACACAAATGACATATGATTAACTAGATTAAAATGTTTAATCGTTTGACAGCACTAATATATATATATATATATATATATATATATATATATATATATATATATATATATATATATATATATATATGACGTGCTTTTTTTTACTTTTTCCCAAAGTATAATTAACAAAAAAAAAAAAAAAAAAAAAATGTAGATATATATACATATATTTTATTAAATACTTTGATAAGTACTTGAAATGTAATAATTGTGATGTTTTAAACATGTTACTGTCCCACCAAATTATTTTAAACGAATAAAGCAGAAAAATGCTTGGCTTTATTAAATGCTTCATTGAGTGAGTCCACTCAAATCTGCTGAAGCTGCTCACTTACACACAATGAGTTGCCACAACAACTGTTTATCAAGTTAAACGATGATTGACGCATGCAGTATTTCGAAGTTCGCTTTTCTGGCAAGATCAAACAGTAAACGTATGTCAATCATCGTTAACTTTAATAAGCAACTCCACTGCACTCACTGCCTGACCAACAAAGATCAGTGAAAATGTCAAAATATACCCCCCCTTCTCCAGCTAACCCAGTTTATTTTTTGATAGAAATTTTTACAAATTTTATTAAAATGAAAACATTAAGAGGGGTTTTAATATAAAATTTCTAGAACTTGTACTAACATTTATCTTTTAAGAACTACAAGTCTTTCTATCCATGGATCGCTTTAACAGAATGTTAATAATGGTAATGCCATCTTGTTGATTTATTGTTATAATAAACAAATACAGTACTTATGTACCGTATGTTGAATGTATATATCCATCTTGTGTCTTATTTTTTCTTCTTTTTTTCTTTCCATTCCAACAATAATTTACAGAAAAATATGGCATATTTTATAGATGGTTTGAATTGCGATTAATTACAATTAATTATGATTAATTACGATTAATTAAGTCTTAAGCTGTAATTAACTCAATTAAAAATTTTAATCGTTTGACACCCCTAATAGCAGGTAAAGACCAGACCGACTTGCCATGTATCTTGTACATGGTAATAGTCAGGCTAGTTTACCAGGCTACAAATACCTTATTGGCCTGAATATAAGACGGTGTTTTTTGCATTGAAATAAGACCGAAAAAGTGGGGGTCGTCTTATCTTCGCGGTCTAGACGTTATACCCATTCATGACACTAGATGGCGCCAGATATCATTGAAGCGATGTTCCGTCATGACAGATCTCAGCTACTCTCAAGTTTAACCAGTTTGTATTATTTTATTGCAATGTTTTTCCTTATTCAGATTTGTTTCAAGACTACAGTTACAGTTAGACTTCACTTTGATGGTAAATGCAGTTATTGCAATTTGGTTTTTTATCACAATACATTGGTTTATTTACATTTCAAAAAACAGAAGCCATTCATTTACGAATGTGATTGCACTTTAGTTTGCATATTTATATGTTCAGATATTAAGATTTGAATGAGGCAAAATAACATGCTTTTTCTCTCAAATATATTGTTATAATCATTTGTTTCAGATGTACTGTAATTATTTTCTGTATAAAAATTAATTTGGTGTTCAAAAAGTCTTTTTTCAAACTTGAGTCTTGAAAAAGAGGGTCGTCTTATAATCGGTTATCAAAACCGGTATCAGGTATGAGGACCAGGAAGTTATCGATATCGGTATCGGTTTCAAAAAAATGGATATCGTGCACCCCTAATGTATTCAGACACTTAGCAGCTGTGCAGCTCTAATAGATAACACCTCAGAAATGTCCTTATGTTCAGTGCTTCTCAATTATTTTCTGTTACGCCCCCCCAAGGAAGACGTAAATGTTTCGCGCCCCCCCCAAACTCTCTGCCACCACTGTAATAGTATAATTTGTCTATAAAATTACCATTATAAATACGCATCTGCCTAACATTGTGTCCTTTTTTCCTAATAAAGAAAAAAAGTAACATAGATCAACTTATAATAAAGTATAACTTTATTAACATTGTTTTGTTTGTAACAGAGAAGACTTGACGCGCATCAGTTTGCCTGAATAAAAAAAAAAAAAGTCCCATCCAAATTAAAAAATACACTCAAGGAACATTTTTTACCATTTGATACAGAAAAATAAAATGTAATAAAATCAGTAAATAATAACAAATTAAAATTGATTAGAAACATTCAATCATGACGACAATATGCCAAAAAAAATTGACCGAAAAAACAAAACTGAATAAAAGAAAGAAAAAAAAAAGCGTCCCTGGACAGAAGGACAGTTTCTATTTTTGTACCTCCTTTGCAATGGTGTGGAGTTATCTTGAAATGAGCATGCTAACAATGCTAATGGGTTTACTGATATTACACTGACAAAACAGAACGATTGTTGGAAATATTCGGCCGTTTTCGGTGAAAAACAATCAAGCGGCTTATCAATGAGATTGGGGTCTAATGTCTTCAAGTGGCGTCTTAATTGTTTTGGCTTCTGGCTGTCCGCTATAATTATTTTTAGACACAGTAAACAGTGGTCTTTCCTCATTACCCACTGTAGTAAAAGTCAAAACTAAAAGGCAAACGGCACGAAAAAAACGCATTCTCGGCGGCCGAGGTAGAACCGTAGGTGAGGGCGGTCGTCGTGACGATTCCAAGCCGAAAATGGCACTTTTCGGGCGGCGACGTGAAAACCGGACAAGACAGTGGGTCGCTGCGTGAGTTAGTCCGGTGTTCGGCCATTCCTTACTACGCGGCGAAACGTCCTACACAATGCTCAGGGCGCTTGCGCATGCATTCACACGCATGCGCACATCGGTTAGAGGCGGCGATTACTCACTATTTTTTTATTTATTTAGTTATTTAGAACCTTTTCACAGCCTCAAAGATACTTTTTGCATGTGTTACCCTCTCATACTTTTAACCATTGTGTTTTTTTGTGTTAGATTTGAAGCAGTTGACCACATTAGTCACGTAGCGTGTTTAAACCGTCCTTATTTGATATAACTACATTTAAGTATTTTCTGCAGGCATTTTTTTAGTACCTTATTCCTGTATGCATCTAAACAAAACAAGTTTAGAGCGCACGGTAGTACTTTAGGTGTCAAATTAGACTAATGTAGGACGTTTCGCCGATGTAGCATATTTTGGCAGAACACCGGTCGGAAAACGGCTTTCGAAAACAGCGGCGGAGCACTGCTCTTCATATCTGTTTTCTGTGTGTGCTGAGTGCTCTTCCTTAGTTCATAAATACTGCGCGCACTCTGAAAAGGAGAGCGCCACTGCCACCCACTGAGTGGATGTGCAAGTACACTTTATTCCAGTACGGCCAAAAAAAAAAAAAAAAAAAAGGAGAAAAAAAAAACATATTCCCCCAGGGGGGCGCGCCCCACTATTTGAGAAGTACTGCCTTATGTTGAACAGAAATTTCTAGTATAAATTCTCATTCCTGAGATGCATTTCCATTGGTAAACAGCAAAGATGTCACTCGCGTGGTCGTCGCTAAAAAAGAAATTTGGACAGTTTGTCAGCAGCACGAGGCCACATACGACGCCAGTAAAAGCAAATGGGTATTAATTTGATAGCAAGTAAAGACCAGACCGACTTGCCATGTATCTTGTACATGGTCATAGTCAGGCTGGTTTGCCAGGCTACAAATAGGTGTTGGTGATCATGAAAATAAATAGTCTATGCAATGTTGTGGGGCGCTTGAGTGGTAGCAAATGAATCAATTCATCTGAAATTTAATTGTTGAATATATTATAGTATACATTTATGGCCCTGCAGCGAGATGTTGCAAGGTAGAAAAATAAATAAATAAATATTTGAATGTAAATCTTACTAATAATACTTTTTCTGTGCACAAAATATTTATGGTGCTGATGGCTGGGCAGCTATGAATCCATCATTTCCATGATGGGATTATTTTATTAGCAGGTAAAGAACCGTACAGTATGCTGAGGATGTGTCAAGGCGTTCGCACCCTGAGGGGATTTGTTTTGAAGTCTTCATAAGTTGATGCCTTTCAAACAGCATCTTTGCATCCTTACTTTTATGTCAATCACAAGGGGTGAGCCTTGCAGTGAACAGAGAACTCTATAAAGGAAGTGCAAACTTCTAGCCTTCCTGGTTGGAATTTGATGTTTATGGCACACGTGCGTGTGGGTGATCAGGGTTGTGTGTCTGTATATGTACTGCGATTATCTGGTCACCAGTCCAGAGCGTGTCTTGAAGTTATTTATGATCCTCTCTAGCTCCCCCAAAATTCAAGTGCGGACAAGCACTTAATAGACGAATGGTCATCTTATGATTTAAAATGTAAAATCATTAAAACAGACAATGGAAATACAGACTCACCCAAAATGTCGTCAAAAGTTGCATGTTCGTGGTCCTAGGTAATAAGAAACATGATTGATCAGAAAAAGATATTGCTTTGACTGCATTTTAACTTTGTTTGACTCACGTATAGGATGGGGATAATGGATGGGTCATCCCTGCGGATTATGGTGGGTACGTACTCCGCCTTTGGGACCTTGGAGGAGATCAACTGAAGGTGAAGGAAAAGGGAAAGTCTATTAAGAGCCGCTAACAAAAGTGTTGACGTTAGGTGAAAGATGAAGGGAAGGCTGCACGTAGGAAGGTAGGAAAGGGGTGAAACGGCCATATGCAGTCATGACTGTGGGGGAAAAGCAGAGCTTCATACTATATTCATAGGATTGGAGATGAGATCAGGTAGTCCTGTCAAATGTTAGCAAGCTACGATTAATCCCACACAACTGCATTGGAGAAATGGAGGTGTGAGCCTTTCAACTGTACAAAGCTCAACTTTAAAAAGGGCTGTCAGCAGTTTATAAATTCTACTGAATAGCTTTTACGAACAATTTATTGACGTGTAATTTTAAATATCAAGGTTGTGTGCTGCCACATCAGTTTACTAAGGGTGCAACAACAAATCTATTGAATTGATTCATATATTAGTTGCCAACTAATTTGATAATCGATTTTTGCCGACAGCTATGAGAAGTCCTATTTGGGTCCTTGTTTGTGTGTAAATTGAGGCTGTGCGTGCGCCAGTGATTAGAGCAAGAGAGAGAGAGTTCACTGCTGCAAATGCTGCTGCTGTTGTTGGGTTGCTGAATCAATAACATTACGAAGTGTCGCGAGTTAGATTGTCTTTTGTGTTGTTAGATCCAGCGTGGTGTCAGATCAGAGGTGAGTAAATAAAGCCAAGTGTATTGTTTGTATTCTTTGTTGATGAGACGTTACTACTTAGCACGGAGCGCTAAACTAGTTAGCGATTATGCTAATCAGTGTCTAATGTGTCAGTTTGTAATCTGTTTTGGGGAAAGATATTAGCACTTGAGTTATTGTTAGATCCAAAAGTTGTCTCATTTCTTTTTTTTCTTTTTTTTTTTTTGTTTTTTTTAGAGAAACCACACACATAAACCCATTCATATTACAGCTTTTTGTCTTCTTTCAACACAAACTCAAACTGTAAATTGTCATTCAATAGACTGTGCTTTGAAATTGGATTTAGACTGTATTTATGGACAACTGAGGGATAGAAAAGACAACTGATACATTAGTTTTCCTCTTCATGATTCAATTTTGTTGCTTAGTATGTTTAAAGAAAATAAATTAGTCAATTGACACAATTTATATCAGTGTTTTGCCCACCAGAAAAAAAAAATGTCAATCAGCAGCACTTTTTTAAAATTTTATTTGAATGAACAGGACTTTTGTCTGATTTGTGTACTGAGAAATTATTTTTATGTTTTATAGTCAGAATCTTTATTAAAAACTTATTAAAACAGTTGTAGACTACTACAGTACAGTTAAGTCAGGAAGCTGTAATAAAATATTATTTTTAATAATCATCCATTTTGTCTTTATTGATACATACATGCCAAAACGACTCAAGTTAAATAGTGAAGGTAATTGAAAAAGTTACATTTAAGTTAAATTTATCCGATTAATCGATTATAAAAATAATTATTAGTTGCAGCCCTACAATTTGGGTTAGGGTTAGGGTTTAGGGTTAGGGTTAGGGTTAGGGTCTTTCAGTGATGCACCGATTGTCAAAGATTGTATGAGTGCAGTTTCTGAAACATTGCTTCATGGAAAGCAAAAAGAAGAGGTCTGTCAAAAAATAAAACAAGTCCCCCTGTCACCATCCACAATTAAAATAAAAAAAAAAAGTCTTGAACATGCTCTTATGTTGCTATTTAATGATTCAATTAAAACACTTTTTTAGTTTTATGCACCTTTTATATATTATTTACATTTTTGAATGTTGTAATTATCAGCATGGCCACGTAAAGATACGTTTGTATTAGGGCTGCAGCTATCGAATATTTTAGTAATCGAGTAATCGACTGAAAATTCTATTGATTAATCAAGTAATCGGATAAAACAAATATATTTTTAAGTGAAGAGCAATTATAAATATACATGAGAAAACAAGACATTTCATCTCATCTTGAACCATTTTCAGTCAATCAATGTCTTTATTTTCGATGTATATTGTTGAAAACAGCCAACAATTGCATCTCAGATGTAACTAGAATAAAAAAAGACTAATTCACTGCTTTCACTCAAAAAACCTTTAGATCTTATTAAAAAAAAAAAAAAAATATATATATATATATATATATATATATATAAATGCTGTTACGCTTGATAACACACATCACTTAAAAGTTAGGATTTTTCCCCCACGTGTTTCAATTGAATTTCTATTTGTGTCAAGCCATTTTTAAGTTCTAGTTAAGTTTTAAGTTATTCTAAACTGTAAGTCCTGATAGGATTTTGAGTTTTTGCAGTGTTCAAAATAAATGTATGATACAGGCTGTATTGGAGCACATTAGGGACCAGTGCTACTTGGTGTTTTATCCAGCAATGACTACTGAGCTAAAATTGATAGTTAGCATTATTGAGTTTTTATTTTACACCCTCATCACTCCATAACGCTATGTTATGTTAAACCCTGCGTGTAAGACACGTTAGCCACGCATCGACAGTAGTCATAATTAATAGAAACCTAGCCCTCTGCAGGGCTAACGTTACGTGAGCTTGTGACAGTAACATTAATCTTTATCTATTAGCGTTTAGCGCTCTTTATTAGCGCTTAGCGCTCTACTGGTTTAAGATGGCGGCTGTTTACTAACGCTGCCCAGACGTGGCCGAGTCTGTCATTTCGCATCTAGTGCAACATACATGTGATATCTATGAGACTCATTAGACGCTACCTGCAACCAACGTAGCATCATGCGGGCTAGTATTTAGCAACGTCGGCGTCGTTTGTAGCGGCTGTCGGTTGCAGTAAGTTTTTTTTTTTTTTGCTTCTTCCTCTACACACGTGACATCAGCGCGTTGTCCCGCATTAAAAGTAGTCCGAGTAAAACGTGATGCTTAGAGCTGTCAAAATAAACGATTACTCGAGGTGAATAAAATTACTCGGATCAGTTTTTAAACTCGAGTTACTCGAGTTGCTCGAGTATTCGTTTCAGCTCTAGTGTGTATTTTTTGGAAAAAAAGAAGCATTAAAAATATTTCCGGACCCGAGATTGTTGTAATTTTTTAATTTCGGACCCAGAGGATTTTTAATTCATGACCCCTGTTATATGGGGCACTACTTCGTGGTTTTTCACTTATCGGGTTCTGGTCCACATTAACTGCGAAAAATGAGGGATCACTGTATTATGATTTGTAAACCGTAAACCAGATGCTTTTTGCATTATGCAGCATGTGTATTTTGTCCCCTCCAAAAATAGTTTCTCTGAAGTATTTATGAATAAACCATAACAACAGAAACTTTCACTTCAAGGTTTGCTTCCTAAAGTTGTGTTTGTGCTAATTTTTTTGTTAGGCCTAATAAGCATTGAGAAACGAACTTAAAAAATTATTTGAAAAGTTTTTACCAATTTATGCATATAATCTGCTAAGTGTAATACAACAGGCAGCAGGCTAGTGACGCCAATGTCTACTTATTTATTCATTTACTTTTGAAAGCCCACATGCTGCTTCTTTTTCTGGCTGCGTTCTCAGTTTTTATGATCTTGAAGAGAAAAAAAAAACATGATTACTATGCCAAATCATATTTCAAATTCCATCAAAAGCACAGCCCCAAAAAAGGCAATTAAAAAAAAAAATTCCCAGTTTTTGAGATACTTTCTGGTTTTAGAGGAATCACTCATAAATATCCTCACCCTTTGATAATGGTGAGCTCAATAGTGTGTCTTACCATGATTTTAGGAGGTATAAAATCATCTCCCTCGCAGGCTAGCCTCTCCATTTCTCTCTCCTCCTCCCAGTCGGCAGCCTCATCAACAGCACCTTCGTCAAGAGTGCCGCAGGAAGTCTGCAGGTCTCCACCTTGAAAAGGAGAACGCAAGCTAATGAGTTTTGGAGTATGGTAGATTAGCTAAAGTCAAGAACGTATATATAGTATGTTAAAGGAGGACTTAATCAGAAGGTGCAGAATAGTATGCTACACTGGAGGGGGAAGTTCTTAATAGATGGTGTTGATGTTAGAAAATGGCAGATGGAAAAGGCAGCGACAGCTGTCAGACGTGTAAAAAGAATGACTGATGGTGAGCGGATGCAGATTTTTACCATAACAGCTTAGTCATAAAAGGTCTCATAATATTTTTGTTAGCTTGCAGACAGAAATGGATGGATGAGACATAGCAAAACTAAAAATATAAGCGATTGTAATTTCAAACATCTAAGAGTAGCATTCATTGGCATATTTGTATCTATTTAAACTCCATTAGACCTTGTGTTGCTACGACAAGACAACAGAGCAGTAACTTACATGTCATACATTTGAGCTAAAACAAAAACGACTAACCGTGGAGTCATCTGATTTAGCAATTTGTCGAGTGAGGAATTATTTAACATTTAAATAGGAATGTGATTACTGAATAGTGAAAAACAAACAGCGGTGAAGCATTGTTTAATCACTATGATGACAAGATGAATTGAGAGTTTGAGTTCTACCCAGTTCTTATCATTACCCTGTATTGTTATTTGCTCCTCATTCATTCAGTAGCACTTCAATAATTTCACCCTTGTTTATTGAAAGCGTTTAGACTAGAGAAAGTACAGCAAATTAAGTATTAAATTGATTTGAATAAAATAGAAATGCCTAATTAACAGTAAACCTCAGGATTTAGTTAAATACACATGACGAATAAATAAAGGAATAAATGCTTACATAAATTTTACACACATTGGGAAAAAAAAGACCTACTATTGTCTGACCCTAAACAAGATACGTAAGTGATGTAGAAAAAGGATATGGATTGGTGGATGTTAGTTTTTGTTTTATTTTATTTAGGGCTGTCAAATTTGTCGTGTTAACGAGCGGTAATTAATTTTTAAAATTAATCAGGTTAAAATATTTGACGCAATTAAAGCATGCACGGAATGACCCGTTCATGCACTGCCTCAAACAGTCTACAACGACGCCTTTTTATCACATGGAGAGCGAAAAGGCAGAGAAATGCGAGTGGACACAAGCGTCCATTGGTCCGCTTAACTTTTGGCAGTCACTACTTACAGCCATGGTCGCCCAACTTCCCATCATGCATTTGGGCGGACAAGAGACGATCTTTTTCTTAGCACGCTTAATTGAACACGACGCAAAACATATCGTATACCATTTGCAGCCACTACTGACAGTCATGGTTGCCCAACTTCCCATCATGCATTTGGGCAGAGCAGGAGACGTTCTTTTTCTTAATATAAGATTACTATAACTTGTACTCAAAGTTTTTCTATCCGTGAATGTTAATAATGTTAACGCCATCTTGTGGATTTATTGTTATAATAAACAAATACAGTACTTATGTACAGTATGTTGAATGTTTATGGCCGTCTCGTGTCTTATCTTTTCATTCCAACAATAATTTACAGAAAAATATGGCATATTTTAGAGATGATCTGAATTGCGATTCATTACGATTAATTAATTTTTAAGCTGTGATTAACTCGATTAAAAATTTTAATCGTTTGACAGCCCAAATTTTATTTTATTGTCTTTTTCTGTCACAGACACACATACACACACATAAAAACATGAGAATAAATGACAAAGAGAGAAAAAGAGCTGTGACACCTCAAGAGAATACCAACACCTTTTCTTCAGGAAAGAGAAACAATTCAACATTAGCACATTAGACTGTGCTCAACAGGACATTTATCACGCAACACAAAGGGAAACACTGAAAATGGATGTGGAGAGAAAACATAAAACCACACAGACACAAAACGCAGACATCAACTAACAAAGACGACATGCATGCACGCAACCAGCAAGCAACATACGTATAAGTCGCGCTTGTACACTCTTCTATCAACATTCACACAAACACACACACCACTTTGGTAGACAAACTCACAAAGAGAGCAGCACAAAGTTGAATTTGGGTCATAAAGGCACACCAAGTAAATGATTGGTAGATTTAACAAGCAAGCAACTTCGGTTTTACATTTTCTCCATCCAAAACATCAGTGGAGTTGAAGTAACATTACTCATCAAAATCCCTTAAAAAAGACCATTTGGAAATACCGCATCCATCCATCCGCATCATCACAAGAGGGGAGGACAACATGACAACGCAGATGTGGAACCAAGCTTAAGCCACCACATAAGTGTGTTTTTGTAGCCATGTTACGCTGTGGTATGGAAGGTATGTTCTTCCTATCCCTGTATTTTCATGTGTCCGGTGCTCAAAAAATACTAAAGCTAAAATCTAGCGCATGAAACGATTTCTTGCCTTTGATATTGTTATAGACCCCAATCACGTGACGTCACAACTCCGCCCCCCTGACTGGTGCCGCCATATTGTCCGTCAGCCATCATGTTTACATATTACCGCTACGTACATTCCTCCTATTACTGCATGTTTTTCTGCTTGTCTAAGCAATCACCGCCTAGTAAACGAACCCAAAAACCTTCCTGACAATCGTTAACATTGATTAATCAAAATGGTGAAGGCATGTGCGGCGGTTGGTTGCAGTAACAGAGAAGATAAACGGTCATTTTAGTAGTTGCTGTGTGTTCATTGTTAAAAGGGCAAATCTCTAAAGCAGCACGGTTTGTTTATCTCGGTCCATGATGCGTTTGTGTCAACAGCTGTCAGACAGCGGCGAAAACATTAATATGATGCCAACACGATCGCAGACATCGTCAGACGGAGACTACGACGCTTGTCGCCACGGTCGCGCAGCAAGAAAGTGAGCGCAACAACAGGTGTTGTGCCGAAAAATAGCCGCCCTGCGTGAAATGCCCCACCTGACGGGAGCGCCCACACGGAAACGACTTTCTTGTACCGTGAATATGTATTATTTTATTCTGCTTGAACTAATAAATGTCATACCTGTGTGATTGTCATTGGGATATGGTCGTGAAAACCTGTAGACTAATACATTTCTGTTCAAAGATCTTGGACTGTGGCCCAGTCCAAGATTTGTTACTAAAATACAGTACTAATATTTTGTGTTTACAGTCGTAAATCCATTACTGTAATGCGTCCATGAAAACATTTGATGTTTTGATGTCAATAAAGCGTTATAAATAAGCGCTCCCGTCAGGGGGGACTTTTCACGCGGGGCAGCTATTTTTCAGCACACACCGGCCCGTTGCCGATCAAGTTTCACTTTACAATCGTGACAGCGGTGATGCTCAGCTGACCACATGTCGGTTTATATTCGGGCCGGTGCCGATTTTGGGTACCCGACTCCTCATCGTGACATAAACTGGAGTATGATTGGAAATTTTGTGGTCTCAGGACGAGCTCTGACGCACGGGACTGGACAGCATGCTAGCTACTAGGCTAGAAGGCCAGGCCAGCAGCTCAAGCCGCTAGGTGCTCTCTCGACAGCATCGAGAGTGAAGGGAATAGTTACCTTTCTCGCACGCACCATGTAATTATTTGGATTAGTCTAACACCTTCATTATAGTTAAGCATTTAACCATAGTTTGAGGGACGTCACTGCTTGCCCTTTGACACAGTAAAGTGGATCACCTTATCAGCCCTCGCCTGATAAGCAAAGGAAAGGACGTCAACAGCTTTTCGGTGGGTCAGGACACTCTCACCCTACCGAGGCAACAAATTAATAGCGCGCCGCCGTCGACGTCAAGACATGCCTCAGTTGCCATGGCAACCACGTCCCAGCCATGAAAGATGACACACAAACTTGACCGCCCAAACCTGCCACAGAGGGATGATCCCAAAACAACACCCAGGCACGCCTTCCGCCCGGCCCACTCCACCGCAGCTTTCAAAAGACTGAACATTTAGATAACAACTGTCGCTTGACGGGGTAATTTTGATGTATCCGTTGTTTTGCTGATTTCGATGTATCCGTTGTTTTTCTGACCCTGGATCCATCATTGCCTCTCCGTCGTCTGTTTTGCCTTGTTTTTTGACCATTGTTGACAAATAAATTGCCAACCTGTTTTCGGTGAGCCTTCTTTAAACCGTTCAAAATGGAGTCAGTACAAAGGGTTAACACCGAAGTGGACCCGGGGAGTTCGGCCTCGCCGGCCGACTTGCTAAGACGTCACCAGAGGAACGCCATCTGGTTCGACTGTCGCTGTTCCAGCGACTTGGCATCAAAGGTATCAAACTCCCATGTGACACATTAAATCTGTTCAGACTATAAGGACACTCAGATTCTCATTTTCCGTGTCTAAGCAGCTGAACAGGATAGGTTAAAAATACAAAATAAAAAGGAGCGAGGTATCCTCGGCTGCGGTCCGTTGTGGTGAAGAAGGAGCTGAGCCAAAAGGCAAAGCTCTCGATTTACCAGTCGATTTACGTGCCTACATATGGTCACAAGTTGTTGGTCATTACCGAAAGAACAAGATCCTGGATACAAGCGGCAGAAATTAGGTTCCTCCGCAGGGTGTACGGGCTCTCTCTTAGAGATAGGGTGAGAACCTCGGTCATCCGGGAGGGACTCAGGGTCAAGCCACTACTCCTCCGCGTTGAGAAGAGCCAGCTGAGGCGGCCCAGGCATCTGGTTCGAATGCCTCCCTGGAGAGGTGTTCCAAGCATGTGCCACTGGCGGCAAGTCCCGGGGACGACCCAGGACACACTGGACTGATTATGTCTCTCGGCTGGCCTGGGAACGCCTTGGGATCCCACCGGAGAAGCTGGTTAAAGTGGCTGGGGACAGAGAAGTCTTGGCTTCCCTGCTAAAGCTGCTGCACCTGCGACCCAGCCCCAGATTAATCAGTAGATAATGGATGGATGGAGGTATCCTCGGCATGCAACGCACCTGCCTGAACCCATTACACAAGGTAAACACAACCTCATTTGTAGGAAAAATATCATCCACACCTAACATAATTGCAGTTCTATACATATTTTATGAGAGCCAGAACCTTTACATTGTTTCACCAGTATTACACCTTGAGTTCAAACTAATGTGTGCCACTCTGTAGTATAGTGGAATAAGGTCATATGCTTACCTGGCTGGAATGAACAGTTTCTCCCAGTTTCAAGGCCCACTGTTGTCACTTGACTTTTTATTTTAAAACAATGTTCACAATTTATTTCCACTAATCGGAAATGGCAAGCAAGCCACGCACATTCCGCCATGTCTATCTAACCCTTACTCTTCCGTATTTGTACCTTCGCTGACACGTAGTGGTGGGCATACAATATAATACTGTCATCACAATTGTTTTACATCTTTATTTAAAACTTCGACAAACAGTTGAACACAGGGAAGCATTGACAAATCTGCAGAGACAGCTTTGGAGACTTGAAAGGAGAACTTGCCTTGGACATGGAAGGCAAAGATAATAGAACCGTCCTTCACATGGTCCTTTGTCTGTGTTCTCGAACGTGAAGCATTATATGGGCTTTTAAAAACGAGAGAAAAAAGCACGTGGACTGCAACTGGCGTAAAATCTTCTGTGAGTTTAAGCGCTCTGAATGTTAACACTGATTGCATATATGATGTATGAAAATATCTTGTCTTACGCCGAGACATTTCGACTGTTAAAAAAAAACTAGGGCTGTCAAATTTATCGCGTTAACGGGTGGTAATTAATTTTTTAAATTAATCACGTTAAAATATCTAACGCATGCGCGGAACGACCCACTCTCGCATTGGCACAATCAGACTAAATTGGCGTCGTTTTATGTATATTGAGAGCTAAGAGGCAAAGACAAGCGAGTGGAGTAGACAGACACAGGCATTCATTGGGGCTGCGCTATTTATTGGCAAAAGCTTTGGCATCTCTCCCAGAACAGTTTTAACTATTGTGGCGAAGGACGTGGGGAAGAATGGCAGGAGATGATCTTTTTCTTTACACCCTGTATTGAACACAACGCAAAGAAGATATAACATTTGCAGCCACCACTGGCCGTCATGGTTGCCCAACTTCCCATCAGGCATTTGGGCGGAACAGTTAAGTCGCTACAGTATCATTTACTGAAAGCACAACAAAAATAATATTCTTATCTCTCAAAAAAAAAAAATGTTCACAAAAAGAAAAGCGTTCAATGCAAAGAGAACTGGCATTCCCAATCAAAACAGCTATGCAAAATAATACTCAGACTTTGGTCGAACTCTATTCAAACATTTTGTTTAGCTCAACAAATACACTAGATGGCAATATCTAATCACAATATACAAACTCACATTTATATTTTAAAAATTACAAGTCTTTATCTGTGGATCCCTTTCGCAGAAAGAATGTTAATAATGTTAATGCCATCTTGTGGATTTATTGTTATAATAAACAAATATAGTACTTATGTACAGTACGTTGAATGTATATATCCGTCTTGTCTTATCTTTCCATTCCAGCAATAATTTACAGAAAAATATGGCATATTTTAGGGATGGTTTAAATTGCGATTAATTACGATTAATTCTTAAGCTGTGATTAACTCGATTAAAAATTTTAATCGTTTGACAGCCCTGAAAAAAACACAAATCTCCGGTTATCAATATACACATGACGACGCACCAAACAAAATATTTTCAGCTTTGGTCGGAGTTTTAAAAAAAACTTTGTTTTTAATGCCCAAAATGTGCGTTTTGTGTGGATGATAGGCCAACCCCCCCAAAAAATTTCATTTTGCGAAATACCCTGCTATGTGTGGACAAGGCCTTGACTGGAGAGTGGCAGGGGTGGAGGAGTTTCCGGGAGCAGTGTGAAGGCTGTTGTTTCGTTGGCTATGTCTTACTTTAATGGTATTCGTACTCTCGGTTGCAAGTAAATCATTGAAAGGTCGAAGGTGGCGTTGCCCTTGTAGATGCTACTACAGTAGGGCAAATAAGTACTTAGTCAACCACTAATTGTGCAAGTTCTCCCACTTGAAAATATTACAGAGGCCTGTAATTGTCAACATGGGTAAACCTCAACCATGAGAGACAGAATGTGGAAAAAAAAAAACGAAAAATCACAGTTTCATTTTTAAAGAATTTATTTGCAAATCATGGTGGAAAATAAGTATTTGGTCTATACCAAAAGTTCATGTCAATACTTTGTTATGTACCCTTTGTTGGCAATAACGTAGGCCAAACGTTTAATGTAACTCTTCACAAGCTTTTCACACACTGTTGGTGGTATTTTGGCACATTCATCCATGCAGATCTCCTCTAGAGCAGTGATGTTTTGTGGCTGCCGTTGGGCGCACGGACTTTCAACTCCCTCCTCACACCGTGGCGTCAAAATGATAAAAAGAAACTGGAAGCAAAAATCCCAGAACCACACGGGGGGACCTAGTGAATGACCTACAGAGAGCAGTAACACAATGCGCCGCCAGGGACTCATATCCTGCACTGCCAGACGTGTCCCCCTGCTGAAGAAAGTACACGTCCAGGCCCGTCTGCGGTTCGCTAGAGAGCATTTGGATGATCCAGAAGAGGACTGGGAGAAATTGTTATTGTCAGATGAAACCAAAATACAGTGGTACCTCTACATACGATCACTTCGACACACGATCTTTTCGACATCCGACGTAAGATTTGAGCCGCCATTTGTTTCTACATCCGACGAGTTGCTCGAAATACGACGACATGACAGCACTGCAAACGAACGCACGGTGGATTTTCTTGTGTGAGAAATCAACACAGTTTTCAAAAAAAGTTGATACAGTTGGAGAAACAAGGAAAAAAGTGATGCTTACCTTTGAAATGAAGATGCAAGTTATAGAAAAATATGAGCTTGGGGTGCGCGTCCCTGAACTGGCTCAACAATACAGCTCCATGGTCCTCTTCCGACCACCGTTCGCCACGATTTATAAGTTAAGGTGACAATTATTATTGTGGTAACATTGCCAAGGAAATCGCCAGCTTCGTCACGTTTTTATCATTTATTTAAGAACTTATCCAACACAAAACGCCCATTGTCTTAAGCAGTTGACTGCTCTCAAGAAAACGAAAGTATTATCTCTACCGCACCGACCTATCTCACCGTGACGTCAGCTTCACGGTGCGTTCAGGGACAGTAAAAAGTGTCCGCCATATTAGAATCCAATTCGTTACATTATTTACAGGAATAATTATTAATTATTCTTCTTATTATTATATTATTCTGACTTATTTATTTATAACTTATTTGTTTTTCTATGTTTAATTGCCATTTGTAACAGTGCCAGCAGTATTTATTAAGAATTTAGTGTATGTTTTTAGGCTTTGGAACGAATTAATGGAATTATAATGTATTCCTATGGGAAAATCCTGCTCGACATACGACCATTTCGACTTACAAACAAGGTCCTGGAACGAATTAAATTCGTATGTAGAGGTACCACTGTAGAACTTTTTGGTAGAAACACAGGAAAACTGGTTTGGAGGAAAAAGAATACTGAATTGCACCATGCCCACTGTGAAGCATGGGGGTGGAAACATCATGCTTTGGGGCTGTTTTTCTGCAAAGGGAACAGGACGACTGATCTGTGTAAAGGACGGAATGAATGGGGCCATGTATCGAAAGATTTTGAGTGAAAATCTCCTTCCATCAGCAAGGGCATTGAAGATGAGATGTGGCTGGGTCTTTCAGCATGACAATGATCCCAAACACACATCCAGGGCAACAAAGGAGTTGCTTTGTAAGAAGCATTTCAAGGTCCTGGAGCGGCCTAGCCAGTCTCCAGGTCTCAACCACATAGAAAACCTGCGGAGGGAGTTGAAAGTCCGTGTTGCCCAACGACAGCCCCAAAACATCACTGCTCTAGAGGAGATCTGCATAGAGGAATGGGCCAAAATACCACCAACAGTGTGTGAAAAGCTTTTGAAGAGTTACATAAAGCGCTTGGCCTCCGTTATAGCCGACAAAGGGTACATAACAAAGTATTGAGATGAACTTTTGGTATTGACCAAATACTTATTTTCCACCATGATTTGCAAATAAATTCTTTAAAAATCAAACAATGTGATTTTCTGGGGTTTTTTCCACATCATGGCTCTCATGGTTGAGGTTTAACCATGTTGACAATTACAGGCCTCTCTAATATTTTCAAGTGGGAGAACTTGCACAAGTAGTGGTTGACCAAATACTTATTTGCCCCACTGTATGTTTTTTTGTTTTTTTTTTAACTTTCGTGTTTTCCAGTATGATTTTTTACTGTGCGCCGTATCCGTTAAAAATAGTGAATATCCTGTACAAAATATGGGGAAATCGTACAAGTTTACAGATATGATATGGTGAGTATAAATTGTGAATTTAAAGTCACTTTGAGGACATGTGTTGTTTTATCAGGTTAGATGAACTGATATTGGAAGGATGGAATAAGTTGTTTATAACTGGGATCCACTGTGAACTGTTAGTTTCACATATGTAAATGAAAACACTGACTCATAGTATTGGTAATTGTTCTCATTTTTGTTGGGTTAGGTCTGGTTTGGGGTAATTAGGGAGTTTAGAATTTAGTAACTTGGGTTCATCACTAAAAGGCTATATTGCTGCCATCTACTGGCTGTTGTTCGACACTAGAATTGTTTCCAAATTAAAAAAAAAAAAAAAAAAAAAAGTGAATCAACATCAGATTCTCCCATACGCCTCCCCGTTAAAAACCCTACGTAACAATTATAGTTATCAATGGCAGTGAATGAGTTAACATGTTACACATGACATTTTGGAGGGAAAATGACAAGCAGTACTCAATTTGGACATTTAGGGATGTATGTAGTATTTAAGGGGTGTACTCACTTTTGTTGCCAGGGGTTTAGATATTAATGGCTATATTTTGAGTTATTTTGAGGGGAAAATAAATTAGCTCTATTAAATAAGCTGCACAGAGACTACATTTCATTGTGTCAAAGTGTCATTTTGTCAGTGTTGTCCCATGAAAAGATATACTTAAATATCTGCAGAAATGCAAGAGGTATACTAACTTTTGTGATACACTGTATATTTTCACAAAGTAGGAACAGTCTGCAATGTTTTTATGATTTCATTTTTCCCCCATTTCATTTCACCTGTATTTATTCAGGATGGTCAATTGAGAGCAAGTTCTTCTATTTCTCCATTGACACCCTGATTACAAAACACATGTGATGTCAATGATGTGCGTACATGTCGTGTCAACTCACTGTCTTTGGGTTCATGAGGAGAGTCAGTCTTGACAGGGGTGGGGTCACTCCAGGAACGGCTGAAACTCTTCGATCTACGCTCAGCAAACGCTAGTGCAGGCGGGGGGAGAGATCGTCACACACACACGCACACCCCCAAATACACACTAGAGGACCGACACACAACCTGAGACGTACAAGTGCAGAGGCGGATGCAGCTACAAGTCCACAAATGGAGTGTTCGTCCACTGGGAAAACACACAAACGGACAAAGGCCACACCAAATTCATCCAAGCATTTTTTTTTTAATGGACCTTGGAACTGGACGTTACCTAAAGTGCTCCCCAAATTGGCCTAAACTGTGCACGTGTGTCATTTTAAATGGTTGTGTATGGCTTTCAAGGAGCTCTCAATCACTGTTGCTAAAATAAGAAACGAGTTTGTCATGTAGCAACAGAAAATAATACAGTGGTACTTTAATTTAGGAGTTTTTGAGAAATAATCCGTCACTCATCCCATTTGTTGTCTATAAATGTGTGGACGAATTTGAGTTTTGAATGCAAAATCCTGGTAAAAAACTTCCCAACAGAAAGGATCATTCGAACAGTTCTTCATAAAAGCTTCTAAATTTTATCAGCACTCTGGTTTGAAGGATTTTCTATCAAACGAGAGATGCTGCCACGAGATGGCGCTCATCTTTATCAGGAGTTCCAGGCCTCATAGTAACCTTTTGTAGACGACACAGCACAAATTGCATCTGTAAGACTGACTCCCATTAAAAAAAAAAAAAAAAAGACCAGAATTAGCGTAGTAGTGTTTTAGGTAAAAAACAAAACAAAAACAACAACAAAAACAAAAACAAACTATTAATTAGTTTTTCTGACTGTCTGTCAAAATGCAGTGTTATGAAAAAGTATCAGGACCTTTTAATTGCTCACATTTCTGCAAATAATCACCATCAAATGTGATCTGATCTTTGTCTAAATCGCACAGATAAAAAAAAAAAAAAAAAACAGTCTGCTTTAATTAAAACCACCCAAATATTTATAGGTTTTCATATTTTAATAAGGATAGTATGCTAACAATGACAAAAGGCGAAAAAATAAGTAAGTGAACCATCAAATTTAATATTTTGTGGCCCCCCCTTTGGCAGCAATAACTTCAACCCGAAGCTTCCTGTAGCTGCAGATCAGTCTGGCACATTGATCAGGACTAATCTTGGCCCATTCGTCTGGCATGAATCGCTGTCTTTAGGTCATACTGCAGCATCTCAATGGGGTTCAATTTTGGACTTTGACTTGGCCACTCCAAAACATGTATTTTGTTTTTCTGAAACCATTCTGAAGTTGATTTACTTCTGTTTTTGGATCATTGTCTTGTTGCAGCATCCATCCTCTTTTTAGCTTCAACTGTCTGACAGACAGCCTGAGGTTTTCCTGCAAAACATCCTGTTAAACTTTTGAATTCATTCTTCAATTAATGTTTGCAAGTTGTCCAGGCCCTGAGGAAGCAAAACAGCCCCAAATCATGATGCTCCCTCCACCATGCTTCACGGTGGAGATGAGATGTTGATGTTGGTGAGCTGTTAATTTTTTCCTCCACACATGACGTTGTGTGTTACTCCCAAACAATTCAGCTTTTGTTTAATCAGTCCACAAAATATTTATCCAAAACTTATGTGGAGTGTCCAAGTGCCTTTTTGCGAACATTAAACGAACAACAATGTTTTTTTAGACAGCATAGGCTTCCTCCTTGGAGTTCTCCCATTAACACCCTTCTTGGCCATAGTTTTACATATAGTTGATGTGTGTGCCGAGATATTGGACTGTGCCAGTGATTTCTGTAAGTCTTTAGCAGACCCTCTAGGGTTCTTTTTTACCTTTCTGAGTATTCTGCGCTGAAGTCTTTGCGTCATCTTTGGTGGACGGCCACTCCTTGGGAGCGAAGCAACTGTGCCAAACTCTCTCCATTTGTAGACAAATTCTCTGACTGTCAATTGATAAATATCCAGACTTTTGGAGATGGTTTCGTATCCTTTCCCAGCTTTATACAAATCAACCATCCTTGATCGCAGGTCTTCAGACAGCCCTTTTGACCGAGCCATGATGCACATCAGAAAATGCTTCTCATCAAGACAATTCTTACCAGGTGTATGTTTTATAGTGGGCTGGGCAGCTTTGATTAATTATTATTAATTTGATAATTAATCAGTTATTGGGCACACACCTGACATAAATTATTTGATAAAAATTAGTTTTAATTGCTCTTTAAGTCTCCTTAGGCAGAGGGTTCACTTACTTATTTTTCCCCCTTCTGTCATTGTTTTCATGCTATCCTCATCAAAATACAAAAACCTATAAATGTTTGGGCGGTTTTAGTTAAAGCAGACACTGTATTTTCATCTGTGTGATTTTGACAAAGATCATATCACATTTGGAGATTTTATGCAGAATGTGAGAAATTCAAAAAGGTTGCGATACTTTTTCATATCATTAATGTAAGTTACTCTAACCAAATTGGACAATGACATTTACAGCTGTCCATATTGTGATTTTGACACGTTTTCCAAAAATCTTTGAAGACATTTGAAATCCGATTAAAACTATTGAATCAATCATGTTTTACTTAAGCCTTCAAATTTGGTGAAATTCAAGGTACTTTGTTATCAAATCTGAGAAAACAGCCAAAGAAAAGCAACTCAACCAACATTTATTCAGATGAAGGCATTTCTGAATATTACCAAATATGGAAAATTGGCCCCCTCACCCTGCCAATACAGGTATTGAATTTAGCAGCTGATATCTAAAATAAATAAATTAATGGGGAAAAAAAAAAAAAAGGTACTTTGGTGTTTTTTTCCTCTCGATCTCAATCAATGGGTCTGATTGCAAAAGCAAAGTCAAACACAACTATGGGATACAAACCATGAAGTGAATGCTTCTTGAGGTGAGCTTTTACTGATAAATCATTGATAAGAAAATATATATACAGTATATATATTCAAATACTGTAATCCACACCATCTCTTTAGAGCGCGTCACATTTTATTTTGCTTTCAGTGGAACGGCTCACATGGCTTTATGTGAGAGAGCTGTTCAAAGCAATCCTTGATTGACTTCAACTCAATTTACATTCCATTATAACTGATTACAGAAACTAGAGGAGTTCAGCCTCTGGAGGAAAATACAAGTTTGACGGACACAGGAGAAGCCCAAAATGACCGTTTTTTCCCATTCCCATTAGCAGCAATTTGCTTGATAATTAAAAAACTAAAACTGTGAAAGAGGAGACAAGTGTTATTATTGCAGTAGTTCCACGGTTTCCCTTATCACCAATTATCAGGGACGGTGGGGCTTTTAAGACTAATTAAATGAAAAGTAAGAACCTCAGCAAACAGTTCAACAACTTGACTTCCCTTGTACACGAGTTCAACCAGTTACTCATTTCTAATGAACACTCGCATCCTTTGTCTATGATTAAACCTTCAAATGCTTCAGAATCAGTCTAAAAACAAATGTTTACAGTGAAACCACAGGAAAAGACCACCCACAGAGTGGACACGAATTTCTTCAAAGAAACACACACACACACACACAAACCCAGGAACTCCGGAAGTCCCCGAACAACACTCGCATCCTCACATATGCCAAACAAGCAGTAAACAAAAAAAGAACGCACATGGATGAAGGCGGGGTGAACAACACAGAGAAATTGCGCATTAACCACACAGACTCACACAAATATCTGACTCACTCTGTGCTTTAATCCTTCTGCTGCCCACCATACGAAGATGCTTCCGGAAGTTCCTTTTGGACACGACGGAGGAGGTAGTCAAATGTAAGGACGGCATGAAGTGAAGAGGAAGAGGGTGGGTGGGGAACAACAAAGGTTGAAAGACAAAACAAGACATTATTAGGCATTATTAGCGGCAACGTTCTTGTCAGTGTGGGTGGTAAAGAGCAGTTGACTCATTCATAAATGTCGAGAGAAAACACTTCATTCTATACAAAGCATCACTTGGAAGGGACCTCACTCAAGTATTTACCATATTTCGCAGGCACACTTTCTCTCAGTTTGGCTGCCCATAGCAAAGCAAAATTGAAGATGAGATCTTGTTCATGTCTCATTTACATCTCTGAGAGGTGAATCAGCAATAATCGAGACCAGGGTGGTTTTCTCAGTTTTCTCAAATTTGTCTCATGAGAAATAAGTCTCTTAGTGAGCATTACCTGAGAAGGTCTTGAGAATAGTTCTACTAGCACGATTTTTCAATAAAGTCTTACAGTTGTCTCCTTTCAGGATCTCACCAAGAGACAACTATGAGTACTTGTGTCAATCTCAAATGCGTCTCAATTTTATCTCCTTACTTGGAGTCACGATCTCAGTAATGTCTCAGTAAAAGACATGGATGAGCAAAGTATTTTATTTCTTAAACTTGCCTCAAAGCTGCCTCTTTTACTGATCTTGCCAGGCAACCCTATATTCTGCCAGTCACAAATGTTTCTCAATATGATATTATAATAATATTTCCAGTCTGCAATTGCTAATTTTGGGATTTCAAGATTCTTTCATTGTAAGAGTAGTGTCTGCTCTGACATTTCCAATCACATCTTAATTCATATCATGCCGAAATGCAAGAAAATATTATAATTGGTCAATTTAAATTAAAAAAAAAATTTTTTTTTTTAAATATTTATTGTCATCATCATCGGTATCATTGACAATTACAAAATGTGACATGATTTGCCCGAAGGAAGAAAGAACCAAAGAAAGACAAGGGCAGACGGGAGAAGCATATGCTTATCATTTACCCATCCCCCAAATTATATAACATCTGATTCATTTTGTTCATCTTGTTCAATGTAAAATTAGAGAAAACTATCGGCCGCTACAAATGCATTATCGGTTTTTGGTTTCGAAGACCGAAAGTATCCCACAAAGTAGTGTGAAGAACCTTAGTCTTCTTGTTTAATGACGTAATACAAACAGGCAACATGCTGGCTGACAATGTCTCGCTAAAACTACTGGCTCACAGGCAACATGTCTGCCATTTGGAAGTTTTTTTTTTTTTTTTTTATATAAAAATATATAATTTATTAAATGAACTAAAATGTAATAAATTAAGCAACAGATGAGTAGCAAATTTTTGCTATGGGTGGGCCTGTGACTTATACATAGGTATGACTTATGTGCAGTTTTTTTTTTTTAAACATGGACAATCCACGAGAAGGGCTACCTAGGGCTAGGTTCATACAAAATTTTAATGCACAAATCCTATTTTTTCGTGTTTTTCCGACTCTAGTGACGCATTAACTTGACGGTCTGAAGAGGAAAAGTCGCATAAAAGTGGACCATTTCAAATCCGATCTAGGTCACTTTCAGATATGGTTAAAGTCCGATCTGGGCCACATTTTTCCAGAATGTGGCTGTGGTCTGAACTGTCAAGTCCCCCAAATTGGAATTCATTCAGCAATTACGTCAGCAAAGAGCGAGAGAGACAGGGCGCTACGGTAGCGATGCAGCTGTGCATTAGCGCCTAGCTTGAACGCGGCTTTTAGGGAACAGGCGTGCTTGACAACAGTCAAAAAATAAATAAAAAGGGGGGTGATAAGCCTGAGAATGCTCGGTTTTCTTTCTGTGCTCCAAATGAGCAATATTTCAAGATTGCTTACACTGTCGAGAGTTGGGGCAAACTGTCCGTTTGTGTATGCGTCATGCACAGACATGCTATCAATCCATTTTAACTTTGAATGTAAGTCTAAACGGTGATTATTTATGTCCTCTTTTTGGAAATCAAAATGTGATCACCCTAGAGTGATGTTGAGCCGCCATTTGTTTTGATGCTCCTGCGCATGTAGGTCAGTTTCCTCAGTGCATCTCGGACTCGGCGAATTAGTGCGCATGCGTCATACTTGAACGTGCCCAATAGACAAAGGCAGTCTGAACGGGCACGCCAAAAAAACATATGACAAAAATTGGAATCGTGCATTAAGACCTGTGGTATGAACTTAGCCTAGGTCTGCCCTTTACTTGCAGGGTTGGCAGAGTTGTTCAGAAGTGACGCTGAAGATTAACTTTAACTATCTGGCTGCTCTTGATGGCAATAGACATTCTATCTGATTTGACATTCCCACGTCCCATTGACGTCCCATTTAAAAGGACGTCAATTGCTGTAAATGGGTGTTTAAAAAGTTTTTGGTTTTTTACTATTTAACACAACACATGCTCATAAGTTAATTGATTTGGTAGTAATTTGGAGTGAGATTGCGAGTTTGGTAAACAGGTTTTTATCAACACGGTGTGTTGTTTAGACTATCGTTATCCAAATATCTGTTTATATGTTACAATAACAGATGCCTATTAAGATATTGTTCTCCATTTTTATTGCTATTACTAAAACATATAAGGTTTGTACTTGGGAAAAAATTAGGGTTCAGTACCTTGACCAAGGACACTCATAGCCAGGAATTGAACCGCTGACCCTTCAGTCCCAGGACAACTCATGCTACCAACTGCGCCACACCCTATGTTTTTGTTTTTCATTGTTCTGGTGCAACTTAGTGGCAGCTGAGTGTGAAAGGTCTGGCCGCAAAATGCTAGATGACGGCAAACGGAAGGAGCCACTGTAGCGATGACGTAGTTGCGGCAAGGAAGTGAAGTGTGGCAACTCCAACAAGCCTATTTGCTGTGGTCCCAAGCACGACTGCATTACAGTGATGCCTCGTTTTTCACGGTTAATGGGGACCAGAACCCGCTGCAATACATGAAAAACCACGAAGCAGCGCCTGTTCAAAAAAAAATTTTTTTTTGGGTGGTGTTCAATGTATTTATTCAGATTTAGCATTGGAAAGAGATACATATAAGACATGTTTTTTTAACTTTTTCTCCCAAATTATAATTCTAAAAAAAATGTTTATACGTATGCTGCTGCCCCCGTGACCGGACCCCAGAGCAAGTGGAAGATGATGGATAGATGGATGGTTTTTAAGCACTTCAAATGTAATATTTATGATAAGTTTTTAAACATGTTACTGTCCCACCAAATTATTTTTAGACAAGAATAAAGTAGAAAAATGCTCGTCTTTATTAAATGCTTCATTGAATTAGGCCACTCAAATCCGCTCAAGCTGCTCACTTACACACAATGAGTTGCCACGGCAACTGTTTAACAAGTTAAACCAAGATTGACGTATGTGGCGCTTTGACGTTTCGACTTACAAGCGTCTCGGGCAAATATCAAACCTTAGCGTCTGTCAATCGTCGAGTGCACTGCCTTACCAAGAAAACCGGCAGGAGCGATAGTGGGTGACTACGTGATCGGTTAGAACAGCTCTATAGACCCTACTCACCTACGTCACAAAATGACGTGTCGCTGTATCCGGCCGCCATATTGTCCGTAATTTTTAAGCCCTATTCTCAATGGTTTCAATTAGTCGGGCAACTTATAGAGCAATTCATGGAAGCCCTGGTGTTATCTGACGCTGTAAACCCATTGGATGCGTTGCATAAAAGGCGTTATGTGGAAAAGCTTCAGTTTATTCATTCGCTAGATCCATATTTGATGCCTAAATCGATGTTTTTCGACCCGCTGTCTTCGCCGTCTCTGCCTGACATCTGCTACCCTGATATTTACAACTATCTTGTCCACACAAAATCAGCCTGTTCTCACGAAAGTTTGAAAAACTTTAAGAGCTTGGAGGCTTATAAATACTTCGTTGCTGGTTGGGTGAAACAGGTCCTCGTCCACGAAAATTCGGCAGGAATCTATCTTGTGCTCGGGAAGGTGAGTTACGAAATTTTCAATTCAAAATCTTTTGTTCTTGCTAACATTCACTGTCAAGTCTAATGTATTTCATGTCATCTGTCAATGGAGCTAGGGCTTTTAATGTTTATATGGTTTAGCAATAGCACTCTCACTACATACATATATAATATGTAATAAATATGAAGTGCGATAGCACTACTCCAGATTGTCCCTAGTTGAATTTATTTTTTGGCTTTTGACCTCAATAGTGAAATTGTAAATTAATTGTATGACAGCTGTCTTATTATCCCCTTGTAAATATATATTTTCAGGTAGTTCATTCACAACGTCTGAGTGTATATTGTCGGCGATTAGCCTAGCAATGATCTTAATTGTGGTTGTCAGCCCAAAACCCTCTAAATATATATTAAATGCATCTTACCAGATAAAAAATGACTACTACATAATCTGTGGTAATTGTTTGGAGCCCAGTTTTCTCGTCGAATTGCAGCAGTCCATCTTGCTCTCCTCTCCGGGTCTCTCGGAATACGGTAGAACTTCAAGTCTCTCCGTCTATCTTCTCTGTTTTTGCAACCGACCGCCACACACGCCTTCACCATTTTGATTATTAATGTTAACGAGCAGAAAAACATGCCATAATAGGAGGAATTTACGTAGCGGTAATGCGTCAACACGACGAGTTGACAGACAATATGGCGCGGGAGCGTGGTTGTGACGTCATGTGAGTAGGGTCTATTAAATACTGCATTTATTTGTTTATTTATTTTTAAAATTAAATAAATAAATAATCCACGATGGACAGAGGGCGGGAAGTTTGAAGCGCGAACTGTATTTTTCATTGTTGCACAAGCCGTGAAACAGGCTTTACTAGTTTCGGCGAGCTCATGGATAGTTCAGTGTCGATTGTAACTACAGTTCCACACAAAATTGCGTCTAGATATCATTTATCTTAGCAGGCAGAGGTGTGAGAGCCACTTTTTGAGCGTCCCTATAAGCTCGGGCGCATTTATCAAGACTTCCTCTGCTGTGACCTTGGCGTCTCCATCAACCAAAAAAACACTACGCCAGCACCTCAGCTATTGGGACACATACAGCATTTGGCCTGGGCTTTGTCTCATGATGTATCAATATCCCTGTCTACTCTATAGATAAAATAATAAAACAGGAGCTAGCATCTATTTTTTGTATCTATGTGCGCCTCGTCCTCGATAATACAGTAACGTAAGCGCATCACATTTGTTCCCGGAAATAATAAGCCCACACGTTAGCAAAGATGACTGGAAAACAGATGTCTTTCAACTGCTTTTTTACGCGGAAAAGGCCACCTGCTTAGCCAGAAGTAGAGCCTACAAGCAAGTCCATTCTGTATAACAAGTGGCTAAAAGTTAGCAAACGAGGTAACAAATGCGAATGCACTTAGAGCATCTTACATTATGCCAAACCTTATTCCTAAAGCCAAGAAACTTTTCTCGATTGGAGAATAACTCATTATGCCAGCGGCCAAGGATATTTGTCGTTATGTTTTAAGAGGCTGCCATTAAAAAAGGTTGATTCAGTGTACGGTGAGTTACATTTTTCCCGCACTTAATGTTCATTTTTTAGCCCCATCGTGTTATTTTATATATACTGTAATTTTCTGCCACACATTTGCCAGTCTGTGAAAAAAAGGCCCACTTCACACCGGTCTGTGGTGCAAAAAAAGGTTGGGGACCACTGACATACAGGGTTGGCCGCTCTGAAATCGAACAAGTTTCTCTTTCAGGACGCACATCACAGCGGCAAATTCCCTCACCCTTTTCTTATCCGTCCAATATGGCCACACTGCTGCCGGGAACGCCCCTTCCCTCATACTCAATCAAGAGGTTTCCGTGCGGCAACCTGCACACTGCTACTGCTAGTGTAAAAAGGCCTTTCCACTTAAAGTAGGTGCGACCTATAGTCTGAAAATTGGGTATACGAGTTGAATCACTTGTAGACAAACCTATCAACTACTGTGTGTGTGATAAAATACTAAACGATATGCCTTAACGGGAACCTCGGATTTGGTTATGATAAGTCACAATTGTTCACTTTCACTAAAATGTTATTAGAAACACATAAAATATTGCCATTGGTTTAAAAGTCTATAATATTTAGTACATGTTTTGACCTACGGAGGGCGCCATGTTTTATGTGCACAATGGACACTTGGGGTGATTATGTAACTACCTGGACTGGGAGAATAGCTGTGCTAGCTAGCAAGTGAAGCTAGTATGACAACTGCCATGATTTTGTCACATTCTGCTGCTGGTCAGATTGTTTTGTTACAGAGCTGTGGGATGAGTTCCCAACGTCGTACCTGCATCCAATTCCAGCTCATAAGCAGCATCTTTAAACCAATCCTAGGCAGGTTGTTGAGATATTGACTTGCTGCCATTTGACAGTTTCTATTCTCGATCCCTTCGTCCCTTGCCTTGATTTTTACGCAGCGAGACGTCCAACACTTGCGCGCATCAGTTAAAAGCAGCGAGTACTTACTATTTGCGTTTTTATTGAGTCTTTTGTTACCTTTTCATTGCCTCAAAATACTTTTTGTATGTGTTTCCCGCTCATACTTATAAGCATTGTTTTCTTGTGGTAGCTTTAAAGTAGATTGTTGATCTGTTGACCACATTAGCCATGTGGAATATTTAAAACACACTTACTTGATATTACTATGTTTAAGTATTTTCTAAGGCATCTTTAGTATGCTCTGCCTGTATGCATCTAAACAAAACAAGCTGAATGCGTACAGTAGTACTTTGGGTGTCAAATTTGCCTTTTGTAGATGTTTCGCCAGTGTTGCACATTTTGGCAGAACACCGGTTTTGTCATACTCTCGTCTCGTCTCATCCCGTCTTTCCTGCTCATTTTGCTTTTGCTGCTCGTTTTGTGAAATATCGATAGTGCTGTCATGCTCATTAATGTTCCTTTCGGGTTCAAATTGAAAGGGCTAAACAGATGACATGTTTATGTCGCTAGTCATACTCTGGAAGCCCGGGAATGAAGTCCAGTAATGTCACCACCCCGCAACGTCAACAACAATGGTGACCAACTAATTAAACTAATTTTACAAATTGTATAAAAATGGAAACATCAAGAGGGGTTTTAATTAGGGCTGTCATAATTATCACGTTAACGGGCGGTAATTATTTTTTTTAATTAATCACGTTAAAATATTTGACGCAATTAACGCACATGCCCCGCTCAAACAGATTAAAATGACAGCAACGTCATGTCTACTTGTTACTTGTGTTTTTTTTGTGTTTTGTCACCCTCTGCTGGCGCTTGGGTGCGACTGATTTTATGGGTTTCAGCCTGACACAACAACAGTTTCAGCCTGTTTCACAATGAGAATTGTGTAATTATTGACATCAACAATGGCGAGCTACTAGTTTATTTTTTTGATTGAAAATTTTACAAATTTTATTAAAACGAAAACATTAAGAGGGGTTTTAATATATATTTTCTATAACTTGTACTAACATTTATCTTTTAAGAACTACAAGTCTTTCTATCCAAGGATCGCTTTAACAGAATGATAATGTTAATGCCATCTTGCTGGTTTATTGTTATAATAAACAAATACAGTACTTATGTACAGTATGTTGAATGTATATATCCGTCTTGTGTCTTATCTTTCCATTCCAACAAAAATTTACAGAAAAATATGGCATATTTTATAGACTGTTTGAATTGTGATTAACTACGGTTAATTAATTTTTAAGCTGTGATTAACTCGATTAAAAATGTTAATCGTTTGACAGCCCTAGTTTTAGTATCAAATTATTTTAATATACTAACGTTTATCTTTTAAGAACTACAAGTCTTTCTATCCGTGGTTCCCGTTTAAAAATTGGTGAAGCAACACGTGGTTAAGAATTTAAGAACAATATCCATCTTGAGCGATCACAGATAAACACAACAATGTCCCATTCATATGTTCGCATTTACTTTTTTGTTTGTTTTGTTTTGTTTTGTATTCACCCATAACAAAATCGATTAGGTGTTAAACAATCTTTGCTGGGTTCGTCAACAGCTATGCTCCACTGGGTCCATTTCTGGCCGAACAAATAATTTAAATCCTTTTACCGGGGTCGTTGTACAGGTACCAGAGAACAATGGAGGTGGCTAATGAGGTGTTACAATGCTCTGCGGCATCTAAACACAGAATAAATTTCATTGCAAGAATTAAACGGCAAACTGTGTTGTCGTGTCTGTCAGAAGTCAGCGTTTGACATCTTTTTGGCAATGGGAGAAATATACTTATTAAAACCAAAAATGGTCATTTTTTAAAAATAAAGTAATGTTGTATAACGGTCATCTTTTTTAATCATGCAAAAAAAAAAAAAAAAAAAGCTCAGTTGTGGTTCCTTATAATATAAATATATAAAAACTTTTCCCACTTAAATACACGGCAATCTTCCTTTCAACTGTCAGTACTGACATTGTGTGCAAGTGTTCTCTAGCAACAAATAAATGATTAAAAAATAAGTAGTATGAAAAAGTAGAAAAAAATCCTTATTGTCGTTTTGCCCTTGGTCTACCGCCACTAAAAAGCGGTAAACAGAAGGAAGGTCACTTAGTAGCAACTTAATAAAGGTGTTTTTCTTCATATTTTTCCTTTTTAAACACGGGGCAGTGATTCACTTGTAAAAGTCCAGTTTCTTTTCAATTTCTTTTATTTTAGTGGGCATAAACACATTTCTTTGCCTGGTAACAAGGGGTAAAACATAATTGTGAAGAAAAACCTTGTCCTATAGCAATTCCCAATATTTAAAATGAACAAAACAGTATTCCTTGCATTATTTGCATTTTGTTTCACAATTTCTTTTACTAGAGCAGAATAGTTTGAAGAGAAAACAGTTGAAATGTATGCTAAATAATTTATAAAGAATTAATTTTAAGGATTGTTAGGTTTTATGTATTACACAAAATGACTAAACTTGAATTGTTTGTTATTTAAGGAAAGAACTCTAATTACAAATCATCTTACCTGTTTGAGATGAATAAAAATGCATTAATCCATTCAGTAAGAGCATTCTATAACATTGTACTTAAAATAGTAATCACACAATTTAGAATTTACAATTAAACCATTTTTCCCCACACTTGATGCTTCAATTCGATGGCCATTGTGCTTCTCCTTTTGGTGTACACACCTTGGCCATCAGACATACAAATACAGAGTTATGTCAAAAATAAGCTATCAAACCGCTGCAGTTATTTCCGCCCGTAAATGGCGTTATGTGTGAACATGTGGTTGTTAAATCACGTCTAATTCTTTATGTTTTATGTTTACTGTCAGTGGCAATAAATAACTTTAAATAATCTTTTTTTGAAGAATTGTACACTATCTGCCATACTGTTGCTTTTGTGACTTGACATCTCCCATTTTTGCCCAAGAATTAAAGCAAAAAAAAAAACAAAAAAAGAAAAAAAAAAAAAAAAAAGGAAAAATGCCTGAATGACAGATTGTGTCTGGAAAAATTTGCAAGTTGGCTTTTGATGAATGTAGTCATCAAATGTAATTACAAGGTTAAAACATATATATATAATAATAATAATAATGATATTATTGTATATTCATTCATTCATTTTGCGAGCCGCTTATCCTAACAAGGGTCAGGGAGGTGCTGGAGCCAATCCCAGCTAACTATGGGCAGTAGACGGGGTACACCCTAAATATATGATGGTACACATAAAAGCCCGCCCGTCTCATCAGACCATAGGACGTGGCTCCAGTAATCCATGTGCTTTCATGACATGTCTTCAGTAAACTGTTTGCGGGCTTTCTTGTGTACAGTCTTCAGAAGAGGCTTCCTCCTAGGGTGACAGTCATGCACACCAATTTGATGTAGAGTGTGGCGTATGGTCTGAGCACTAACAGGCTGACCCCCTACCTCTTCAATCTCTGCAGCAATGCTGACAGCACTCCTATAACGAGTCACATGACATTTCGGAAGCAAAATGACAAGCAGTACTCAATTTGGATATTTAGGGGTGTACGTAGTTTCTAAGGGGTGTACTCACTTTTGTTACCAGGGGTTTAGATACTAATGGCTATATTTTGAGGGGAAAATAAATCACTACTTTTCATTGTGTCAAAGTGTCATTTTGTCAGTGTTGTCCCATGAAAAGATATACTTAATTATCTGCAGAAATGCACGGGGTGTACTCATTTTTGTGATACACTGCATATATGCACTTCCAGGAGTTCACTCACAGCACAGAAAGTTTCAGAGTCTCATCTACATTGTGCTTAATCAATTTTTGGAGATTCCGTGGGTTCTTCGGGTTTGATTTTATAGTTTTAACTTTGTCAACACACTGCTTACTTCCACTTCACTACATGTTGTTCTGTCTAAACCAGAAGTCCGGAGCAGAAATGATCACAGAGGGCGCCTCCCATGTTTCGCTCAGGAAACTTGTCTCTATTTTAGTTAAATGGAGTCCAACTTCTATCAGTCCTTTTGATCTCTGTATTGCCAAAACTAAAAGATGTTTTGATAATACCTTGTTTGCCAGTTACCAGAGATTTAAAGGACGGTTTATATTGGTAAACATTGCGAGACAAACTGTGATGGACAGCAGGTGAAACGAGACAGAGATAAAAGCTGATGTTCTAGACAATATAGACAAAAAAATAGACAAAAAAACCATTCCTCACCCTATAGAGGTCGTTATACGTGACAACGCACTACATCAAAAGACACTGGGGGAGGGTGATATAAAAGCATGCTGTGATAACTGCATGATAAGGCGCCACAGATTGCTATTAAACTGTCTTTGTTGTTCCCAACTTTGGTTAAAAGTGGCCTCATTAGATTCGTCAGAAATAGTACACACACACACACACAGACATGCATGCCAACACACTGACACACACAGCAGGTGTCTCTTTTGTGAAGGGTGTATTCTATCACAGAGATATTTTTCTGGCATGTTCTCTGTAGTCTTATACCGACTTTTTATTAAAACTTTCATCAACCACTGTCAAGAAATGTTTCCTCTGTGCATAGGAGGAAATTATTATTTAATCCCCTGCCTTTCGTGACTTCCAGTCAATCAGAATCTAAAAAGTGCAACATTACTCCTTTGCTTATTTGGTTTCACTTAGTCATCAAACAATTCCAAATAAATAATAATCAGCTGGTAAATAATAATTTTAAATAATAACGCTGATTCAATCTTTTTTATATTGTTCTGAGTATTCAAGTAGTTCATAGAGCAGTCAGTTGTGACAGCTCTAATATTAAAACATTTTCGGTAACGCTTTACAATAAGGGTACCTTAATTACCATTACCGTAATTTCCCGAATATAAGGCGCACCCGTGTATAATGCGCACCCCAAATTTACTTGTAAAATCTAGGGAAAATTATTGTACCCGTTTATAACGCGCACCCTAATTTTAGCACCAATAAATAGAAGAATACAAGAAAACAGAGCTTGTGTACAGATACAGAGATGTCATTTTACTGACTGGTGAAACACAGCTCAAGCATAGCACATTGGTAGTTCAAAACATTAACGTGAACTGATAATATTTATGGTAATAATATGATTTGACAACTTCTCCAACTTACCAGAATCTAGGAGAAAACAAAACAGATGTGACTTTTCTTATAAAGGCTGCTGTATAACTTGCTCGTTTCCTCATGATGAATAAATGTTTCTTCCATGGATTGATACGGTAAAATGAAAGTGAGAACGTAAGTCGGAAATCCGTGAGAGCTCATAGCTGTCAGCACGAGAGTAACAAAAGGAACTATTGTTATTTGGGTTTGAGTTTCCCGAGGGACCGATATAGTTGACGGACACAGGAAGTGTGTGTCCTTACATTTGTAATGGTCTGAATTGCGGAGCAGCAATAAACGTTGACTCAAATGAGTTCAAGAAACTAAATTCTGTGCTTTATGAAGAGTGAAAAAAGCAGAATTTAACACAGACGAAATCATTCGGCCGATTAGAGTGAAGATTACCGAAACAAAACGGTGACGTACCGTAATGGTCGGCAACGGGTGGCCGCATACGTTTCTTCAACACAACGTGGCCGTGTCAATGAAAAAAAAATCGGTTTATATATATATATATATGTAATACATATATGT
The DNA here is from genome assembly GCF_030265065.1 of Corythoichthys intestinalis. NCBI lineage: Eukaryota > Metazoa > Chordata > Actinopteri > Syngnathiformes > Syngnathidae > Corythoichthys > Corythoichthys intestinalis. The sequence continues at coordinate 27,716,672 of NC_080411.1, forward strand.
TTCTGTCTCCATCCATGTACCCGTTTATAATGCGCACCATGAGTTTACCAATTGATTTTGGGGAAAAAAAGTGCGCGTTATATTCGGGAAATTACGGTAGTTAATGCATTTTTATACAATAACTCATGCTTCAGTAACATTACAATAATTAATATAATTGCTTATCTAACATTTATTAATATATTAATTAACATTAGTTAATGCATTAGTTAATGAATAACCAGACAGTAACTAATAGTTTGGTAAAACTAAAAAAATATATAGGCCTATATAGGGTTAGGGTTTGTTAACTTAAGCATTTATAATTTCTTAGTTAAGGGACACATGTGCTACACTTTACAACAAGGGTCCAAAAAGCATTCAGTAATGGTTAATAAAGGTTAAGGAGGGGAACCTTGAGCATTTATAATTTCTTGGTTAAGGGACACATGTACTACACTTTATATTTAAGGGTACAAAAAGCATTCAGTAATGGTTAATAAAGGTTAAGAGGGGGGAACTTAAGCATTTATAATTTCTTAGTTAAGGGATATGTGAGCTACACTTTACAATAAGGGTCCAAAAAACATTCAGTATTGGTTAATTAAGGTTAAGTAATACTTATGAGGTACGTTCACATGAAATAATACCATACTTAAGGTTAGGTTATAATAAATAATATATGTAATACATATAATATATAATAATAATAATAATAAGTGATTATATTCTTTTAAAATGAGAAACATTGCTATGTGAGTCCTTGTAATAAATAATATATATAATATATATTATATATAATAATAATAAGTGATTATATTCTTTTAAAATGAGAAACATTGCTATGTGAGTCCTTGGGTGCTGCTAACCTAACCTTAAGTATGGTATTATTTCATGTGAACGTACCTCATAAGTATTACTTAACCTTAATTAACCATTACTGAATGTTTTTTGGACCCTTATTGTAAAGTGTGGAACATGTGTCCCTTAACTAAGAAATTATAAATACTTAAGTCCCTCCCCACCCCCCTTTAACCTTTATTAACCATTACTGAATGCTTTTTGGATCCTTATTGTAAAGTGTAGCACATGTGTCCCTTAACCAAGAAATTATAAATGCTCAGTTAACAAACCCTAACCCTAAACCCAAAATCCTAACCCAATATGGGCCTATTTTTTTTTTTTTTTAATTATACCAAACCATTAGTTAGTGTCTGGTTATGCATTAACTAATGCATGAACTTATGCATTAGCGAATGCATTAGCTAATGCATTAACTCATGTTAATTAATATATCAATAAATGTTAGATAAGCAATTATATTAATTATTGTAATGTTACTTAAACATTAGTTATTGTCTAAAAATGCATTAACTAATGTTAATTAAGGTACCCTTATTGTAAAGTGTTACCACATTTTCAAACCGGAACAACTGCGAGCAGTACAATGAAATACAGAATAAAGAGGATTATTGAAAGAGTCTGCCAAGACGTCATAGATCTTAACATTTACGGTGTCATTAAAGTGCCACTCCTTCTATATAGCTACATACAGCTGATTTTTAATAAAAGTCCATGTCTGAATACATTTTATCACTGCAGATAGGGTCATTTTAAAACGAATATTCATGAAAATGAATTAAAATGTCCACAAAAAGACCTGTCCTGAGCCAGAAATGTTCAAAAAAGTAATGAACTGCCAACTTCCAGTAGTTGGATGTGCCCCAAATTGAATGGATTCGTCCTTGGCCCAAGTTACACCCGTCTAGGAAGCCACTAATTAACTAACAAGCATACAAGCTGCAATGAAAAAAAATGCGAAAAGGACACTTTGTAGAACATCTTTAGCACAGCCAGTTAAAACATGCCACATCCACAGTAATTAGGAGTATGGCACCTAAATTTAACTGAAAGTGAAGTCTATTTTGTTTAATCCTGACAAGGTAATAGATATTTAAAGAGATGGTGTCATTGGTTACCAGAGTTTCGAGTGTTCACAAAAGTTTGTTGTGACCACTCACTTTAATTAAACAACAGGAAACGCTTGTCCATACTGCAGATGGATGAGCGCGACATGGCAGAGGAATTGAGAAGCACTCACTTGGTGTCAAGTGGCCCATCTGCCCCGCGTGTGACACAGCATCTGAGCCCGAGGACGCTGATGTCACCTCTTGCCAGAGTGTTTCTGGAGTTATTCAATGTGTTAATTTGTCCCATTCGCTCTAATAAATGTGCAGAGCTAAAACTTTAGAGGTTTATGAAAAAGTGTCAGATTAGTGTTTTTGATTTGATCTGAAAGGCATTCAACATAATGTATTTGGGGCAGGGGAGGCAGTGCCCCACCAGATTTGACAGATGGTGCTGTTTTTATAAGATTCACAAAAGAAATGGTTAATTAAATACAAAATTTGTGATCCAGTTGTGAAATTAATGTGTACCATTTGATCACGTCTCATTTTGCTGCTTTGAAGCAAATCCTTGTGAATTGAAACAGCCTAGTAATTTGAAATTTGGGGGGATTAATGGGGCACTGATAACTCATAGCACAAAAGAAAAAATCCCTAGCAACAAGTAGCTGCACTTAAAGCGATAGACAGCACCTCGTATACAGTGAAGAAAATAAGTCTTTGAACACTGCTCTTTTTAAAGGTCTCCCACTTAGAAATCATTTGGGGGTCTCTATATTTTAATTTAAGTGCATGTCCATTGTGAGAGACATAATAAAAAAATAATAATATCCAGAAATCACAATGTATAATTTTTTAACAGTTGTAGATATATACATTGGTACCTCAACATACAAAGTTAATTCGTTCCAGGAGCTTGTTTGTAATTCGAAATAGTCGTATGACGAGCAGGATTTTCCCATAAGAATAGATTATAATTCGTTCCACAGTGCAAAAAACTACACTAAATCCTTAATACATACTGCTGGTACTATTACAAATGGCATTTACACATAGCAAAACAAATAAATTATTAATAAAAATCGGAATAATAATATAATAATATTAATAATTCTTCTAATAATGTATAATAACGAATAGGGTTCTAATGTGGCAGCCGTTTTTTTGCCGTACCTGAGCGTACACAGAGGGAGGGAGCGGTGCGGTTGAGAGTTTACTTTCACTTTTTAATGTTTTGTTGAGAACACCGTCAACTGCGGCAAAGAGTAGACGTTTTGTGTTTGACAAGTTCTGAAATAAATTATAAACACCTGACGAAGCTGGCGATTTCTTTAGCGATGTTACCACAATTATAATTTTCACCTTAACTTATAAAGACTGGCAAACGGTGTAGACATTCTACAGCTGTATTGTTGAGCCAGTTCACGGATGTGCGCCCCACGCTCATATTTTTCTATCATTTGCATCGTCATTTCAATGGTAAGCATCACCTTTTTCCTTGTTTCACCACCTGTACCAACCTTTTTGAAACGTGTTGATTTCTCTCAAAAGAAAATCCTCCGTGCGTCCGTCTGCGGTGCTGTCATGTCATGGTATTTCGAGCATGTCGTCAGATGTAGAAACAAATGGCAAGTCAAATTTTACGTCGGATATCGAAAAGACTGTGGGTCGAAGAGATCGTATGTTGAGGTACCACAGAACATAAAAACGGCAACAGTTTGACACCCTTCTTTTTGTCTCTTCGCCTTAGTCAGATTAGGACTCAGTCTTGAGTATCACAGCCAGCAGACGAGCGCAAACAGTACTGAAGCAAAGCCTGACGGGACACTTCGTACCTCTGGTACACTTCTGCTGAATCCTGTTCTCTCTCTCTCCTTTTTCTTGGGCCAAATCCCCGGAAAGCCCTGCCAGGACGTGTCACAGTATTTAAGGGATAAGAGACGGAGAAGCCGGCGTAGCGAAGGGAGGGGTTGAAAGCGTGGATGCAGGCCGATGCCAAAGTTTTAGCTGAAGGGTTTAGTTGAGCAGTGGAGGAAATGCTAGTGTCTGCGGGCAGCTGCTTCTGCTTATAATATCGTGTCAAGTGTCATCTCTTGCTTCGAACTTCTTTTTGTACATCATTTTGCGTATAATACAACACTGACACACGTGTATTCACATATGTTCCACCAGAAACGGAATCTGAGTAGCTAAATTTGGGATAGGTTGACTAAAAAAACAGTGATGTCACAGGTCCACTGTGTGCATTGATATTGTTGAGCTGTTTAGAAAAACGTAGAACTGTTTAACACTGCAAAAACACACCTCCTTAAAACTAGTTAAATTCCCTTGTTTTCAGTGTAAATCTACTAGAAATAAGAGAAATTATCTGCCAGTGCTTCAAGTAAATTTTACTCACTTAGATTTCTTGAAATAAGAAAGTTAGCTAGCTGAAAATTAGCAAACTTATTTTGAGCGAAAATTTAGTATATTTAATCTAAAAAAAAAAAAGCTTGTTTGTCAGAAATACTCTTAATTCAAGAATAGATATTGTTCAAAACATTATTTGAAACCAAAATTTTCTTGATTTACGTAAAAAAAAAAAAAAAAATTAGAAGTATGGGTTAGGCATGTGCTGGTATGAGATTCTGACGGTACGATAACCTTAAGCCAAAATATGATGGTATCACGGTTTTGCAATTAAAGTTCTAAAATGTTTTACTTTGAGATATCTGCGTTCAAAAAAACTTTTTTTCCATTGAACAGGATTTTTATTTTTCAAAACATACTAGCAAATTGGAACATAAGTATAATGTTAAGTTAAAAAAATATATATATATTCTAAATACAATTAAAACGGCCACAGCTTAACATTATTATCATCAGACCAAAGATAATTGAATTATTTTCCATAAAACGCACTAACCTTTAATTTTCTTTAAATGCAAATTCATATTGGAGGTATTGCCATCCTCCGCAAACATGTTTTACATGTCGGTTGGCCCTCCTCCTCTAAACTGTGGCCGACTTGAACTTGTTTGTAGCCGAAGTATTCCCATACCAGCGATTTCGTATTCTTCAATGGGGGGAAAAAGTTCAGGAGTTTCACCTCCTCCACCAATCGTGAAGCACAGCTGACTTACTGACACTGAGCAACAGCCGGTGGGTTGAGCCTTGCAGCTACAAGTGGGCGATTTCTCCCTGCATTCATGTTAGATAAAACATAGCTAATACCTTAGGGACAGTATGACGGAAAATTTATGCAGTTTTGAAACCGTGACATTTTCATACCACCTTGAAACCGTTTATCGGCACCAGTGTTGTTAATAACGGCGTTAGAATATAACGGCGTTACTAACGGCCTTATTTTCTTCAGTAGTGAGTAATCTAATTAATTACTTTTCTCATCTTGGCAACACCGTTACCGTTAATGAGGCGGGAAAGGCGTGCGTTACTATGTTAGTTGACTGAGCGCGAAAAGTGTGAGAAAGACGGACTCACGGAGACGTGAGAGCAGAGCAGGAGTGGGGAGGAGGCAGGGGAGGGTGACGCCATTGCAAACGCGATGCTAGTATGCTAGGTGGCTCCAATAATACCTGACTGTAGCCGATAGCCTACAAACTACGCCCACATGATACTTCTGTAGATATCACATATATACAGAACTACATGCAAATGACAGACACGGCTGCATTAGCAACATGTATAATAAAGAACTAGATGCGTTGTTAAACAGCCGCCATCTTAAAGCAGTAGACTCCTCAGGAAGGCTCTGCTGTAGAGAACCTTCCTAACGAACCTAAGTAACTTTGTATCTAAAATGCTCCTAAATCAGCAAAATCTTGATTTAAATCTATCTTTAAATGATGAAATAGTTTTAAAACTTACACATGTCAAAAGCAGACAGAAGGGAATTAATGCAATAATGGGAGCAATTTTAACAACTTTAACGGTTGATTTACAACATTAAATGACTTCCACACATTGCAAAGGTTACTATCTAGTTATCGCAATATCCGCAATACCCCTGTGTCTAGTTAAGTTTAGGGTAAAGAATTGGGCTAGGGCCAATTGTCCCAAAAACCCTTTAAATTTCACATTGTGTGACCTGTTTTGTTTGTTTGTTTTTTAAGTAAAAAAAAACATTAAAAAATTATCACCAGTTACTTTGCCAAGTAACTAATTACTCTTACATTCAGGGAACTGAGTTACTAACGCAATTACTTTTTGGGAGAAGTAATTTTTAACTGTAATTAATGACTTTTTTAAAGTTAGATTAACAACACTGATCGGCACATGCCTATACGGGCTTAATAAGAACAAATATTAATACGTGTATACTTAAAGTACTTAAAGTACTTAAAGTAACACATTAAAGTGTTAACTAGTCTTTAACACTCTCAACAAGATGAAAAAAATTATTTGACTAGATTTAAGAAAAATATCTGATTAAGATGTTAGAAATTTGCAGAGTAGGCTTTCATTAAGCTGAAAAAAAAACCTAGATTTATTATAAGCGATAAATTAGAATATTATCTTATTTTAAATTATAAATATCTTAATAAAGCTTTGAAATGTTATACATATTCTTAATTCAAGAACAGATATGGTTCAAAACATTATTTGATTTTTTTTTTCTTGATTTGGGTGAAAAAAACAACTTTTAGACGTATGGGCTGAATAAGAATAATTAGTAACACATTTATAGAGGAATAACCTGACACACTAATCTGTTAAAGTCTTTAACACTCAAAACAAGATGGAAAAAATTATTTGAAGACTTAAGAAAAATATCTGATTAAGACGTTATAAATTTGCAGTGTAGGCTTTCATCAAGCTGAAAGCTGAGTATATTTAATCTAAAAAAAAACAAACTTTGAAATGTCAAGAATGCTCTTAATTCAAGAATAGATATTGTTCAAAACATTATTTGAAAGCAAATTTTTCTTTTTCTTTTTTTCTTTACTTTTAGATGTATGGTTTTAATGAGAACAAATAGTAATATTCACTTAAAGTAAATGATTATTCCATTTACTTTACTTCCATTTACTGTTAACAGAGAAAATTATTTAGATTTATGAAAACTAATCTGATGAAGATGTTATAAATTTGCAGTGTACAAATAAATTCAAATTCAGCTTTTTTAACTGAACCAATTGAAAAATTTAGGAATTTAAATTCAACTTATTGTAGCACAAATTTCAGCATATACTGTACACTCACTCTAAACCTGCATTGAAAATTAATATATAATTACATTTAAGTGTCGGAAAAGTTTCCATAGAATTCAATCAAATAATGTATCTTTTTCATTAGTGTATGTCAGCTACTGTACAGATAGAGCTAGACAGAACTATTAAAAAAAAAAAAAAAAAAACTATTAAAAGATGTTTAAAGTACTTTGTACATAATCAACCTGTGCAGGTACCTTTGTGACATTATTACATTACATTGAATTTTCCCCCTCATATTAAACATATGCCTTGGCTCAACAGAGGTTGAGAAACACTGTCAAAGAAGATACAGTATCAAAAAGACAAGCTCAAGCATTTACTGCTGCTATAAAAGTAAAGCTGTCATGGACTTCACAAGGCTTAATGTAAAGGCGCAATGACTTAAGGAGTTTTAGGAAGACAAATTTGAGTTTTAGACCACTGGTACTATTTGCCACTTACACACGACCCATCTACACGGATTTTTACCTGCTTTTTTCCCTGCCTAAATTAATTCTGTTAGTGTTGTGTCTTTTTTAATGGGTGTTGCTTAGAGAGTGGTGACAGGAACATGGCAGGTTAGTTTGTGTCTGGGTGAGTTTTTGTCTTCTCATTTTACATTTGTGTTTGTTTAGTCCAAGGGCGTAGGTTTGCATTGCACTAGAAACTATTCAGGATGCTCAAATTATCCCACCAACTTCTGGGCAACCTTATTTTTATTATATAATGATTTCATTATATAGGTCATTTAGATTGTCCTCCCATATGTTGTAAGGATAGAACAGACCCTACCATTATTATGTGAATTATTTTTATTACCTTCAGACTTATATTTATCCTTTTTTACTTGCTGAATGTGCCAGTCACCCCCCCCCCCCCCCAAATGCACATTTGATTGGCTGATCACTTAACCCCGTCCCCTCCCCGCCACACACGTGCACTCACACAGCTCTGATAGATTCATATCGACAACATGCTGCACCCCTCCCCACCCCTTTTGTAGAGTAGGGATATTAGAAGTTTTTTTTGGCCAGCAGCAGCCAAAGTAAGTAATGTAAAAAGATCTCAATGTTGTGGAGGTAAAACACCACTTATTTTGCTACTGAAAGTCCGACCAGCATCAGAGTTAAAATAAAATTAAATTCTGTGAACTTGCTAACCTGCAAAACTCAGGCCAGCCTCCAGAAGGAACAACAAAGTCAAGCTATCAGAATCAGAATTTCACTAGAGTACTTTGGCTCGAGTCTTGGGGTAGTCTACAGTAGTATGCCTCAGATGTAGATCGGTCCTTGGAAATCTGATTTTTTTTTTTTTTTTTTTAATTCTCAAATCACTTTTTATAGCAATACTTTAGTTTGAGTCTAGGGGTGATCCAGTGTCCCCGAGAAGTGGACCCTTTCTTGGAATGGTCCGGTTTTCTAAATAAAGGGACTTGCACTTCAAAATTTTTCTTTAGTAGATTTTGAAAACAAAGCTTTGAATCGAACGTTGTATCACCTGAACCTAAACACATGAAAGTTAGTATAAGTCAATACAGAATTATTTTGCATGGATCTTTTAATTTGGTTCATATTGGTGCGAAATGTAGTCCTAACCCCCGTTCAATAATCTGTTGCTCTTATTAATGTCCCGTCCCCAGCAAAAAGTGTACATGCAGGATATGCTTTTTCTACTTGGTGATTGAGCATTGGTCTATCCCAAGCTCGCCTGAATACCTGAATGTGTGTGTTGGGGAATGCATATGTAAATTAGCCATTTTTCAGACAGAGTGCTGCTGCTCCAGCACCACTGTCGGTTTCTGGAAATTCATCACTAGCAATCTGTATATCATATTCCATATTGTGAACACGATTAGGATTTGTTCAATGGAGCAACCATGTAAAAATAAAATAACCCTGCTTATTGCGCTATCTAAAATATGTGTTTTGTAAATAATTGTCAATATGAATTGTTACTCAGTTTTACCAAAGTGTTTCCCCCCCTCTAAATCTGAAAAAATCTGAGGTATAACTAGTATCCTGGGAAAAACATTATAGGTTCCACAGTAATATACAATAATTTTGCAAAGGACTGCCTTTGACATTCACTAAACTGAAACCTGTGATTCTTTCGACCTACAGTGGTACCTCTACTTATGGACATACGTTTTCAGGTTACAACAAGCCCCAATGGGCGTGTGCCTCTTGTTACAAAAGAAATTTTAGGATACAGAAGGCAAAAATACAGTATGGGCTGCTACTCGCTGCTCCTAGAGTTTTCTGAACGTAACATGCTTATAGCTGCTACGCCATTGGCTATTGCCTAGCATCTTCCAGGCATCCAATTGGCAAAGATTACTGTGTATGTATGTGTGTATCCCAGCGTCGTCTTCATTCGCCCCTCAGGCATTTAGGTGTCCCGGTAGCTTTATATGAGTGTATTAACTTTTATTGTTTACTCTATTATTTGTTTGTTTTTTTTACATTATGCACAACTCTCATTTATGTTTATTGTGCAATAATCCAATTGTAACTTGCACTGTATTTGTTACCTTCCGTTTTGATGCATTTTAATGCTTTATAAAAGATTTATGTCTGAATTTGGGGGTGGCTTGGAACGGATTAGGGCATTTATAGTGGGACAAATAAGTATTTAGTCAGCCACCAATAGTGCAAGTTCTCCTACTTGAAAAGATTAGAGAGGCCTGTAATTGTCAACATGGGTAAACCTCAATCATGAGGGACACAATGTGGGGAAAAAAAACAGAAAATTACTTCATTTTTAATATATGTGTATAATATATATATATATGTGTATATATATATATATATATATATATATATATATATATATATATTAGGGCTGTCAAAATTATCGCGTTAACGGGCCTTAATTATTTTTTTAAATTAATCACGTTAAAATATTTGACGCAATTAACGCATACACTGAATGACCCGCTCGCATATTGCCTCAAACAGATTACAATGAGGCCGTTTATTGACATTAAGAGTGAAGAGAATGCCACGGGCCGCTTGGGGGCAGCGCCGTTCCATACTCATGTTATTTCTTCTAAACGTGGGAGAATTAGTAGTTGTGAGACGTTTATGCTGTATTCACAATGCAATGCAAATTGCTATTTGTGCTCCACACATATTTCGGTAAGTTTTCTTTCTTTTAGTGGCAATTATGTGTCTCTTGTTGTATTTTGGGTAAGATATGTACAGATATAGGTTATACAGTAAAGGCGAGTGGACACAGGCGTTCTTTGGACCGCGCCGTTTACTGGCATAAGCTTCAGCAACTCCTTCACAACAAACATAAGTATCGTTTAGTGAAAAAATAATGTTCACAAAAAGAAAAGCACTTCAGTCTATTGTAATGAGGCCCTATTCTGACACACAGTTAAACAAACAATGCAAAATGAACAGGCATTCCATATCAAAATAGCTATGCAAAATACACGTAAAACTTAGACTTTGGTCACTCTATTTTTATTATTGTTATTTTTATTCTTATTATTATATTAACTCTTACTTTTGATTGAAAATTTTACAAATTTTATTAAAACGAAAACATGAAGAGGGGTTTTAATATAAAATTACTATAACTTGTAACTATAACATTTATCGTTTAAGAACCACAAGTCTTTCTATCCGTGGATCACTTTAACAGAAAGAATGCCAATAATGCCATTTGTGGATTTTTTTGTTACAATGAACAAATACAATACTTATGTACAGTATGTTGTATGTATATATCCGTCGTGTGTCTTATCTTTCCATTCCAACAATAATTTACAGAAAAATATGGCATATTTTAAAGATGCTTTGAATTGCGATTAATCGCGATTAATTATGATTAATTAATATTTTAACTGTAATTTGACAGCCCTAATATATATATATATATATATATATATATATATATATATATATATATATATATATATATATATATATATATATATATATATATATATATATATATATATAAATTAGGCATGTGCCGGTATGCTATTCTGACGGTATGATAACCTTAAGCCAAAATATCACGGTTTCAATTACAGCTCTACTTTTTTCCATTGAACAGGACTTTTATTTTTCAAAACATATTGGCAAAGTGGAACATACGTATAAATGTTAAGTTGAAATAAAATTTTAAAAATAACAAATTATTCTAAATAAAATTAAAATAAATGCAGTCCTTTAGGTGAGCCTAAACCCAAAGCCACAGCTCAACATTATTACCATCAGAACAAAAATAATTGAATTATTTTCCATAAAAAACACTTGTGTATGACTCGTGTTAAATTACATTATACACACACTCTCTTTCTCAACACAGACAGTTGCCAGAGAGTAAAAAAACTACCACGTTTTACCACTGTTAGACACACTAAACACGCTGGAGTAAACTCCCGTAGCTGATGGAAGGCATTTATGACAGTGTTTACTAACCTTTAATTTTGTAAAAAATGTAAAATCATATTGGGGGTATTGCTTCTTCGGCAGCCACCCACCGCAAACATGTTTTACATGTCGGATGGCCCTCCTCCTCTAAGCCGCAGCCATCTGTAAACTTTCTGTAGCCGAAGTATTGCCATACCAGCGATATTGTTTTCTTCGATGGGGGAAAAAAAGTTCAGCGAGTCACCTCCTCCAGCCTCCAGCTGCAGAGAGAGGGATTTCTCCATGCATTTTTGGAACATAAAAAAATAGCTAATAGCTTAGGGACGGCATGACAAAAAAATTTGCGGTTTTGAAACCTTGACATTTTCATACCACGGTATACCTTGAAACCTGTAATCGGCACATGTCTAAATAATATATATAAATATAGTGTATATTAGAGCTGTCAAACGATTAAAATTTTTAATCGAGTTAATCACAGCTTAAAAATTAATTAATCGTAATTAATCGCAATTCAAACCATCTCTAAAATATGCCATATTTTTCTGTAAATTATTGTTGGAATGGAAAGATAAGTAAAGTAGTGAAAATACACGACAAGGTGTCAATGGGGAATTAAAATTAATTAGAGATCAAGCCAAAGCAAAGTCTGAGTAAGTTAGATGTGAATTTTGCATAGCTATTTTAATTGGGAATGCCAGTTCTATTTGCATTGAGTGCTTTTCTTTTTGTGAACATTTTTTTGAGAGATAGGAATATTATTTTTGTTGTGCTTTCACTAAATGATACTGTAGCGACTTAACTGTTCCGCTCCATCCAAATGCATGCTGGGAAGTTGTGCCACCATGACTGTCAGTAGTGGCTGCAAATGGTATACAATATGGACTACGTTGTGGTCAATTAAGCGTGTTAAGAAAAAGATCGTCTCCTGCTCAGCCCAAATGCATGATGGGAAATTGGGCAATCATGACCGTCAGTCGTGGCTGCAAATGGTATACAGTATGTTCTGCATTGTGATCAAATAAGCGTGTTAAGAAAAAGATCGACTTGCATCGCCCAAATGCATGCTGGGAAGTTGGGCAACCATGGCTGTAAGTAGTGGCTGCAAATGGTATACAATATGTTCTGCGTTGTATTCAATTAAGCGTGTTAAGAAAAAGATGGTCTGATCATCAATGAACGCCTGTGTCCACTCGCATTTCTCTGCGTTTTCGCTCCCAATGTGCTTACAGCAAATGTAAACACAATGTTCAGATATTTTAATACAACATAAGAAATGATCAAAATTAAATAAGTAGGAATTGATTTCCTGACCTTTCAACCTTTTTTTCATGTTCTTTTTAGTTTTTGTCCTAATAAAAGTGGATGCTTTCCCCAGTGTCCTATACCTGGACACAATCACACGAACCACATTTTTTTTAATGAGCCAAATATAAAATGTGTCAAGCTCAGTTTTTTTTTTTTTTTTTTTTTTAAATTGACTATTACTGTGTATATGCCACAATTAAGAGGATTGCTTCGCACTTCTCAAACACCTCAAATCTATGGTCAGTCTGTTAGCAGGAAGTCAACGAAGCAGGCCAAGGATGAATGTTAAATGGTAGACAGTGAGCTTAAGCAACATCAGTGGAGAAACTCATTCAAATAGGGAATATATACTCACGATATCCTGTGTTGTTTTGTCCAGATTGTAATTAGCATGCAAGAAGAGGAGAGAGAAAAAAAACACATGGCAGTCAGCAGGAAGCATCAACTAAAAACAAAACAGACAGATAAAGAAGAAAAAGCATATAGTGACTGATAATCATTGTTTGACCATCTTCACTAAATTATAATAGTGTAATAACATAGCTGCAATACTAAAATATTTTTAGGAAAAAATGTGTTCCTTGGGTGTCAAGCTACACGTATCACTGGAAGTAGCAAGAACCACTACAACTAAATCCCTTATAATAGTTATTATTATTATTAACTCATATTATTCAATATAATCACAATATAATTTTAAATGACATATTCACTTTGATGGATTGCATTGCCTGGCCAAGCTTTAAGGAGTTGCGCTCTCTTATTACTGTTTGCTAAAATTAAAGTCACTGGCAAGCAGAGCGGTGCATCCATCTAAAAGCCTATAAAAATGACACAGTGGTAATGTAAGGCTGTACTCGGTATCATAACATTTACATTAGGTTGGAGCACAAGTGTGATATATGCATGTTTACGTGTGCTTCAAACACTCACGCCTGCATGGTGGTTGTAGCGGTTTGAAAGGAAAACATGTTTTCCTTTGGGAACCAGTTAGCATCATCTGCAATAACAGAAAAAATAGTTTAAAAAAATTAAATGTAATACAACTGTAAAAATTAAACTGGCAAAATTGTGGAAAAGAAAGCATCATGTTTGGAATATGAAAGCACAAACGCGGCACCATCACTTCACAGTCCAACACCCCACAAATGGAGAGAGAGGAGACACACAGGAAGCGATAGCAGGAAAAAAGTCATACAAAGAGACAAAGAGTCAGAAATATGCAGGCCACTGTGTTACAGCCAACATAAAACCATCAGTGTTCAACAGACCAGTGAGGAAATAGATATTGAAAACTTTAAGATTAACAATCAAAAATCAAACAAATACAGCTGAAACGAATACTCGAGTAACTTGGGTTTAAAAATTGATCCGAGTAATTTTATGGAATCATTTAATTTTGAGAGCTCTAAGCGTCACGTTTTGCCCGGACTACCTCTAATAGGGAACAAAGCGCAGACGAACAGGAAGAAACAGCGGCGGTGGATATATTTGATTTCAACCATGCAAAGATATAGAGATAACGACGAAGAAGCCGACGAGAGCCAACAGAAATGCAACAAGAAAAGGCAGAAAATGACAAAAGTGCGGGAGCATTTAATGCTGGAGACTAAGGTGAACACAGTTTAATGTTTTCACTGTAATACAGTGCTTCCATAACAATACCCCTGCCCACCACCGTGCTACCCGCCTGCATAGCCCCACTCCACTGAAGGCGGAGGTAAAATGAAGTTAACATAGCTCTATTGAATACGACTAACGTTACTGTACCTTGCTAACGTAACTTTAGCCCTGCTGAAGGCCACTTTTCTATTAATCATGACTACTGTCGATGTGTGGCTAACGTTTCTTTCATACAGGCTTTATTTAATCTGTGAAAAGAACACAGCTCTGCAGAGTGATGAGGGTTAGTTGAAAAATAAAACATAATAAAGATAACTGAGATGTTGTGAATTTGAGCTCAGTAGTCATTGATGGCCAAAACAAGTAGCACTGGTGCCTAATCTGCAGGTATACAACAGGTATCACAAATTTATTCCGAACACTGCAAAAAAAAAAAAAAAAATTCTATCAGTGTCATGTCATGTCATTTCCTGTTTTATTTTGAAGGCTTCATCCTCCTTGTGTCTTTGTACTTGCCCTTCACCTAATCGCCTATTGTTTCAACCATTTCTGCATTCCCTTGTCTTGTGCCAAAGTGTTTTTACAACCCATGTCGCTCACGTCAGTCTTGTTTGTAGTAATTGCAGTCGTCTAGGTATTTTCCTCCATTTGGAGTGCTTTGTGTTTGAATTTTTTAATCATAGTCGTCTTGGCTTTTTCCTTCATTTGGAGCGCTTTATGTTTGAAGTTTTCCTCATCCCCGCATGCCTGGGGAAGAACCTTTGTTTTGTGAATATTTTTTTCCCCCTGAACTCCGCAGCTGAGTCCGCCTCGTTATCTCGGCCTGACAATCAGGACTTACAATGTAGACTTAAACCTAAAACTTAACTAGAATGGGTTGAACTAAATGTAAACACAAATGAATGCTGTATGTTTGTTTGGATTTGTCACACCTGGAAGGAAATAAAGAAAGAATTCTCTTAAAATTGGCTTGACACAAATGGAAATTCAATTGAAACACTTTTACATGACATGTGCTATCAAGCGTAATGACATTTTTAAGTAAGAAATAAAATTTTTTTTGTGTGATCTAGACTTTTTTTGAGTGAAAGCAGTAAATTTGTGGGAGGGGGGGTTCTAGTCACATCTGAGATTCAATTGTTGGCTGTTTTCAACAATGTAGACCAAAAATAATGACATTGATGGTCTTGAAAATGGTTCAATATTAGGTGAAATGTCTTGTTTTCTCATGTATATCAATAATTGCTTTCTATTTAAAAAAATATATATATATCCGATTAGAGCTGAAACGAGTACTCGAGCAACTCGAGTAACTCGAGTTTAAAAACTGATCCGAGTAATTTTATTCACCTCGAGTAATCGTTTATTTTGACAGCTCTAAGCATCACGTTTTGCTAGGACTACTTTTAATGCGGGACAACGCGCTGTCACGTGCGGAGAGGAAGAAGGGAAAAAAAACAAAACTTACCGCAGCCGACAGCCGCCACAAACGACGCCGACGTTGCTAAATACTAGCCCGCACAATGCCACATTGGTAACAGGTAGCATCTGGTGCGTCTCATAGAGATCACATGTATGTTGAACTAGATGCGAAATGACAGACTCGGCCGCGTCTGGGCAGCGTTTGTAAACAGCCGCCATCTTAAAGCAGTACAGCGCTAAGCGCTAATAAAGAGCGCTAAGCGCTAATAAATAAGATTAATGTTACTGTCGCTACTAGCTCACGTAACGTTAGCCCTGCGGAGGGCTAGGTTTCAATTAATTATGACCACTATCGATGCGTGGCTAACGTGTCTTACATACAGGCTTTAACATAACATAGCATTGTGGAGTGATGAGGGTGTAAAATAAAAACTTAATCATGCTAACTATCAATTTTAGCTCAGTAGTCATTGCTGGATAAAACACCAAGTAGCACTGGTCCCTAATGTGCTCCAATACAGCCTGTATCATACATTTATTTTGAACACTGCAAAAACTCAAAATCCTATCAGGACTTACAGTTTAGACTAACTTAAAACTTAACTAGAACTTAAAAATGGCTTGACACAAAGAGAAATTCAATTGAAACACGTGGGATAAAATCCTAACTTTTAAGTGATGTGTGTTATCAAGTGTAACGGCATTTTTAGGTAATATATATATATATATATATATATATATATATATATATATATATATATATATATATATATATATATATATATATATATATATATTTTTTTTTTTTTTTTTTTTTTTTTTAAATAAGATCTAAAAGTTTTTTGAGTGAAAGCAGTGAATTAGTCTTTTTTTTTTTTTTTTTAATTCTAGTTACATCTGAGATGCAATTGTTGGCTGTTTTCAACAATATACATCGAAAATAAAGACATTGATTGACTGAAAATGGTTCAAGATTAGATGAAATGTCTTGTTTTCTCATGTATATGTATAATTGATCTTCACCTAAAAATATATTTGTTTTATCCGATTACTCGATTAATCGATAGAATTTTCAGTCGATTACTCGATTACTAAAATATTCGATAGCTGCAGCCCTATATCCGATTAATCGATAGAATTTTCAGTCGAATACTCAATTACTAAAATATTCTATAGCTCCTAATTTTTCACATGTACTGTGTATTCTGTAACATTGCTATATTAAAACACTTTCTCGTGCGTTCAAACTAAACCTTTTTTAACCTTTAAATCATAGCTTTAACAATGCTGTGTCTTTCTATGACATTAAAACCTCATAATGTATAACCTCTTGTATTAGTTTTTGCGGGTGAGAGGAGTAGATAAGCAGGCTGTAAACACTCCCAAAAGTGATGCCGATTGCAGACCTGCAGACACCTAGTCTTCCCCACCACTTCTGAGATTTATATCTCCCGCCTCAAAACAAAAAAAAAAAAATGCATGCACATGGGCTTTTTGTCATGCATCGGCCTAGCACTATTGTATTAGTACTCATACCCCCATTCTCAACATCCAGGTCACTAGCCCGCAACTCAAACATCTCGTTAGCGCGTTGTCCAAGTAGACTGCACAGTTGGAAGGATGCAGTTCCACGGGATAGTGCAACCCACCGACCCCACACACCACCTATCTTGTTTTTTTGTAGTGTGGGGCTTCAGATAACAGATACACTTCAGGGAAATTGACACTGATTAACATTTGAGAACATAGGCCTACTGAAAAGATGTGTTTAATTACCAAGTGCAAGTTGAGCCCCAGAGAACTGAGATGCCAAGAAATGCTTAAAGGGAACCGCAGACTTAAAGACTAGTAGGCTCTAATAAGCCACAGTTGTTCCCTTTTATTAAAATATGTTATTAGAAACACATAAAATCTTGCCATTGATTTCAAAATCTCAAATATTTAGTTCATGTTTTGACCTACGGAGGGCGCCATATTTTATGCATGCAATGGACGCTCGGGGTGATGACATAGTTTGTCACTCTCTAGACGAACACCACATTAGTCACATAGCGTATTTAAACCACCCTTATTTGATATTACTGCATTCAAGTATTTTCTTAAGGCATCTTTAGTATGTTCTGTCTGTATGCATCTAAACAAAAAAAGCTGAAAGCGCACAGTAATACTTTGGGTGTCAAAGTCACCTCTTGCATGTTTCGGTGTAGCACATTTTGGCAGATAATGGGTTTTGTCATACTCTCGTCTCGTCTCATCCCGTCTTTTCTGGTCATTTTGCTTTTGCTTCTTGTTTTGTGAAATCTCGACAGTACTGTCCTGCTCATTTATGTTCCTCTCGGGTTCAAATTGAAAGGGTTGAACAGATGACTTGTTTATGCCGGCAGTGTAACCCATTGACGTCGCCGCAATGCGACGTCAACAACAATGATGACCTACAAGTTAAACTAATTTTGTAAATTGTATAAAAATGAAAAAAATCGAGAGGTTTTAATATCAAATTATATGAAGTAATAAGAGAGTTTATCTTTTAAGAACTACAAGTCTTTCTATCCGAGGATCCTTTAAGAAACCTTTTTTATGTGCGTAAGTTTAGCTAGATTGCTAAATTTAGCCTCGGTTGTGATGGGAAGTAGTCTTCGCCACATTCCTACAAGGAGGTGGTATTTTTCCGTTTTAAATTACACGGCCGGGATGATTACACATCTCCATTGAATAGAGAAGGTACTTAAAATGTATTCCATAAGGTTTTCTAAAAGCTATTTCTTCACCAGTCTGAAGCATATAGCTCAATGCAGGATCTTTTGAAGTTCTGAGCCTATTCTCAAATCATTCGTGTTTTAGTGCCTCTTCTCTTCTGTGTGCCCCCTGCCCCCTCACCTCTCTCCAGCCCAGTCACCCGGTCCACACTCCACATCCTTTCTAGGCGTCGGTGCTGCTTGCCTGGCTCTCGAGATGCACTTTCAAGGTCCAGGGAGCCCTGGCTCCGAGAAGGAACGGCACTGCAGGACTCACAGGCCAGCCCACTGCATTCCGCCTCCCCTTTACTGCTGTCTCCCCAGCTTCGGATGTTGTGGGCACTGACTGAGGTCTGCAAAGGTGGCTGAGCCAGCTGATGGTGGTGGTGGGAGTGGTGGTGTGCTGTATGGTGGGAATGAGACCCCGAGACGCTCACGACTTGCTGGTTGTTACTTCCACTTGGCCCACATGCGGCCCCACTGCTTGAGGGTCCTGTGTGGTGGTGGTGATGGTGGCTGCCACCACAGCTGCTGGCGCTGCGATTGCTTCCAGTTTGGTGATACTGGGTCGGAGACGACGAGGAAGATGAAGGGGAAGTGGAGGGTTGGATCAAGGTAGTGTGACCACTTACACTGCTACCTTTGGGTCCCACACCTCCACTCCCTGACCTCTCCTTTAAGACATAGAGTTCCAGACTTTCCTTGCTACCACGGCCGCCACTCATCAGCATGCCGTGCTGGGTGGTAATGGTGTAGACACGAGCAGGCTGCAGAGTGCACCCAACGTCCTTCTGCTTGTCCTCCTCTACTGAGAAGCTGCGTTCAAGGGATAGTCGCACTGGCTTACTGGAAACAGTGATGGATGGAGGTGGTTGATGGTGCAGACCCAAAGATGTTTTCACTATGATGTCCTCTGGGCTATCTTTGGAGTCCTTGGTGTTGTCAGTGCACAGATGAAGGTGATTGTTGTTGGGACCTGTGGTCCCGTTTGGCGATTCAGGGTCAGGCTCCACCAAGGTTTCACACAGGAGATGAGCTAGGGTTTTAAAAAAGGAAAGTAGACCATTAATGTAATATCCAACCAAAAAAAAAATGCAGGTCAAATACACTGAGGCGCTGAAAAGAAATTGAGGGTGATAAAGCATAATCACATCTGCAAAAGTAATAAGCAATCGATCAAAACCTTGCATTTCGACAGATAGCATAATGAAAGCAAATGGATCAGCGACTGCAATGGAGAACAAAATGACGGAAAGTCAGGACGGCAAAGGCGCTGACCTGATCCGTTTCGGTTGTCAGGATGTGTGTGTGACAGGTACTCTCCAAATGCTCGTGCTGCTCTGTGGACACACACACATACAGTGATCAATTTATGGGTGTGTTGGAAGGATAGTTGAGAAACACCGGAAGCAAAAGGGTAGAGGAAGAGAGAAGGGCAAGCCAAATCCAAATTATAAACCTAATTGTCCTCCTTGTAGGCTCACACCGCCCACAGATTAAGATGCAGCTGTTTTATCTGCGTACTTCAGGCAGCCTTACAGAAAGAGAAAGAGAGAGCGGGGGAGGGCGCAGGGTGAATGGTTTTAGGTAGATGACGCTTCAAAGGATGACCTTATACAGAGCAGAGTGAGACCATAAATATTTAGTTTTCAACGTTCTCCAAAACAGTCACACGCTTTTGATGAGTGGGCAAGACTAGTGGATGAAAAATCTTCCAGCATCGGAAATCATTTTTCTCAATTACCCCTATAGCCAAATGTACTGTAGCTAAAACTTTATCCTTGAACTTAAGCTCTCTAAAATTCATATCCATCTCAACGTCCTTCAGGTGAAGGCTTAAGAATCCATCATCAGTTGTCCCTTGGTCATGTGGAATAATTCTCTCAGCATCATACCGAGTCCCAAATTGCATATTGGTGACAATGTTCAAAAGATATTTTGTATTCAGCTGAAAGCCCATTTAGCACCACGTTACAGAAGTGCTATAGCTCAGTCTGTCACAGTGACGTCATAGCATAGAAGCAAGATAGTAGCCAACACTCCAATGAATTCAACAAAGACGACAAAAAGCAGCAACTATGTAAAGAATAGCCACGAAGATATACTTCTTTTGTCAAGCCTTCCATCCATTATCTACCGCTTAGTCCAGGTATACACAGCATGCGCTATTCTTTTTATTTTGTCTTCCCATTTTTCTCTAACATGCTTTCAAGATCTGTTGAGAAATCTCAACACTAGTGCATCTTGCTTCAACGTTCAAAAATAAACTATACCACACTACTCAATAAAGTTTAGTAGGTGTAGCTTAAGTGAATGCGTTTGATATTTGGGACAATTTACAGCGCAAACAGAAAAATTGTCGATAAAAGATTGTTTCCCTCTCTCACTGTAGGAAAGTTCCCAATAATTTAGCCTTGGATTTATCCTTGTAAGACATGTTTTGTACTTGTAGTTTAAGAGATGAGACTACTATGCAGCAGGAGACAAAAAAAAAAACAGAAGGAAAGCACATACACTTGTGGGATATTTAAAACCACAATACTAATACTAATAGACAAACAACAGTCTGAGATGGTAATAGGGAATTAAAAGAGGAAATGAGAAAAGAGTGTATGACTGACTATATTAATATTAATTAATCCCGCAAGCAACTTTAATGAAAAAATCCCGCCTAATTACATACTTGTTGGAAAACTAAGCCGTTTCCATAAAACGAAGAGGTTTGAGCATTAGCCAAGGAGGACCCAGTCAATTTTGATGTCGATTTAGATTAAGGTGCAGGTTTTTGGGACATTATATCTACCATTCATTACCATAATCATCGTTTTTGGCCAACTACAGTGTTTCCCCAACCTTTGAAATGGTGCAATCTGCATGAATGTCTAAAGTGCATTTAGCAATATGAAACCACAAAAGGCGTTTTTAGGCCACCTAAAACATGAAGCAGGTCTAAAGCAATGTTCTTCACTTAACCCCATATGAGCAAGCACTAGGTAGCAGAGGCAAGGAAAAATTCCTGCTAAAGGAAAAACCTTTGAAAAAATTTTGAACTCTAAAGTGAAGGGTGGCCGTCTGCCGTCATTCAAAGAGGAGAAGAGTTCAATGAGGGAGAAAGACAACAAAATCAAAATTGTCATTTCCAATTGCACCAAGCAGCAGTAGTTGAGATGTTGCCAGTTTCTGGCTGTACCCGAGAAACACTGAGAGACAAGAACATCCAGCACTAACTGTCTAGCACTGGGTGCGGAGTGTCTCAGTGAGAGAGTACCGTAATTTCCCGAATATAACACGCACTTTTTCCCCCCAAAATCAACTTGCAAAATCATGGTGCGCATTATACACGGGTACAGGGATGGAGACAGAAATATAATATAATATATATATATATATATATATATATATATATATATATATATATATATATATATATATATATATATATGTATATATATAAAGACTGATTTTTTTTTTATTGACAAGGCCATGTTGTGTTGAAGAAAACGTATGCAGCGATCCGTTGCCGACCATTACGGTACATGACGTCACCATTTTTGTTTCAGTAATACTTCACTCTGATTGGTCGAATGATTTCGTCTGTGTTAAATTCAGTTTTTTTCACTCTTCATAAAGCACAGAATTTAGCTTCTTGAACTCATTTGAGTTAGTGTTTATTGCAACTCAGCAACTTGGACCATAAAAAACGTAACACAACACAGACTTCTTGTGTCCGTCAACTATATCTGTCCCTCGGGAAACTCAAACCCAAATAGCAATAGTTCCTCTTGTTACAGTAGCGATGCGCTCGTTCCAATTTCCGACTTCGGTCCTCACTTTTATTTTACTGTATCAATCCATGGAAGAAACATTTATTCATCATGATGAAACGATCAAGTTATACAGCAGCCTTTAAAAGAAAAGTCACATCTGTTCTGTTTTATCCTGGATTTTGGTAAATTGGAGAAGTTGTCAGATCATATTATTACCGTGCATATTGTCAGTTTACGGTAATGTTTTGAACTACCAATGTGCTATGCTTGTGCTGTGTTTCACCAGTCAGTAAAATGAATTTTCTGTATCTGTACACGAGCTCTGTTTTCTTGTATTCTTCTATTTATTGGTGCTAAAATTAGGGTGCGCGTTATGCACGGGTGCGCCTTATATTCTGGAAATTACAGTATTCGTTCCCAAGCCCACCCTTTCCAAGTATCCTTGAGCAAGATACTGAACCCCACGTTACTCCTGATGTTGCGTCATCAGTAGGTACGGTAAATGAGGAAATTGTGTCAAAATGCTTTGAGTACTTTGTAGGTAGAAAACCACAATACAAGTGCAAGCCAATTTACCACTTCAAATAGGAACTGCAAAGTGCCACTATGAAATTGTCATTTGGGTGTTTAAAAGGTTAATGAAGGGGGATAAAAACTGTATGAATGTCAGCTGTTCTTGTAATTGGTGGTATACTGGTGGTCCTCATAGTAAAAGCTGACTAGGGTTGGGCATCGTTTGAATTTGAACGGTTCCGATTCCACGTTTCGATTCCGGTTCCAAACGATTCTCGATTTTGATTCTCTTAGTAGGCACGGTAAAAAAAAAATTGCATAATTTATATCAATTTCTTAACTTCTCAGTTATTTAAATTATATGAACTTTCAATTAACTTTGCTATGAATTTCTCACAGAGCTATTTTAACGTGTATCTAAATATCAGTCTTTGAACTTGAATATGATGAAGTTTCTTTCCACAGGAAAGCACTTTCACAAAGATGTTTATGTTTCAAAAGCTCACAGAGAAAACATTTACACATATTCTTTTGCCTATGTTTTAGAGTGTCTTATGCTGCAGTCATTTATTGTATTGCATCGTTTGTTTTAAGTGGTATTTCTACAAGTTAGTAGAGTGTTCTGTCCCTTGATTTTAAGTTGACTACTTTTTAAGTTTGATTTATTTCTAAACTGATGTATTGTTCATCCGTCCACAAGATTTCACTATTGTATCTCCGGACTCTACAGTTTTTCTTTGATTTTGCTGTGCACTTGGCTTCCCTTAGTGGGGACTTACTGGAAGCAGCGGGCTTATTACTTTAGCTGGAAAAAAGAAATCCTTGAGGTGTACAGACGCTACACATCTCCTCTGCACTGCACATCGTTGGGAACCCTTGATGAAACAAAATCTGAAAGGTTGCATGTTTTAACAGAGGGTCTGATATAATTTCGGTGCATTTATTATGTTACTATGTTGTCATTTATGTGAGGCGAACAACACATTTTTGCGCTAAGCTAAATTAGCCACTCATATGATTTGCTAATAACGCAGCCAGTCTTTACGTGGGTTCTTCTTCGTGGTGTTCAGCAGCTATTTTTTCCGGTCGTCGATCAGGGCATCAAAACTTGGAATCGTAAAAAAAAAAAAGTTAGTCCCAGATCCCATCGAAGCCCAACCCTACTATTGGCTTGTACAGTGGGGCAAATAAGTATTTAGTCAACCACTAATTGTGCAAGTTCTCCCACTTGAAAATATTAGAGAGGCATGTAATTGTCACCATGGGTAAACCTCAACCAATAGAGACAGAATGTGGGGGGGGGGGGGGGGGGGGGGGCGGGGTGGACCAGAAAATCACATTTTTTGATTTTTAAAGAATTTATTTGCAAATCATGGTGGAAAATAAGTATTTGGTGAATACCAAAAGTTCATCTCAATACTTTGTTATGTATCCTTTGTTGGCAATAATGGAGGCCAAACGTTTTCTGTAACTCTTCATACGCTTTTCACACACTGTTGCTGGTATTTTGGCCCATTCCTCCATGCAGATCTCCTGCAAACATGAGAACCTGTGTTTTTACCAAAAAGTTCTATTTTGGTTTCATCTGACTGTAACACATTCTTCCAGTCCTCTTCTGGATCATCCAAATGCTCTCTAGCAAACCGCAGACGGGACTGGACATGTACTTTCTTCAGCAGGGGGGCACGTCTGCAGTGCAGGATTTGAGTCCCCGGCGGCGCATTGTGTTAATGATAGTAGCCTTTGTTTCTGTGGTCCCAGCTCTCTGTAGATCATTCACTAGGTGTCCCCATGTGGTTCTGGGATTTTTGCTCACCGTTCTTGTTATCATTTTGACGCCACGGGGTGAGATCTTGCATGGAGCGCCAGATCGAGGGAGATTATCAGTGGTCTTGTATGTCTTCCATTTTCTAATAATTGCTCCCACGGTTGATTTCTTTACACCAAGCGTTTTACCTATTGCAGATTCAGTCTTCCCAGCCTGGTGCAGGTGTACAATTTTGTCTCTGGTGTCCTTCGACAGCTCATTGGTCTTGACCATAGTGGAGTTTGGAGTGTGACTGACTGAGGTTGTGGACAGGTGTCTTTTATACCGATAATGAGTTAAAACAGCTGCCATTAATACAGGTAACGAGTGGAGCCTCGTTAGACCTCGTTAGAAGAAGCTACACCTCTTTGACAGCCAGAAATCTTGCTTGTTTGTAGGTGAGCAAATACTTATTTTCCACTTTAATTTTGATTTGAAATTCTTTAAAAATCAAACAATGTGATTTTCTGTTTTTTCTTTTTAACACATTCTGTCTCTCATGGTTGAGGTTTACCCATGTTGACAATTACAGGCCTCTCAAATCTTTTCAAGTAGGAGAACTTGCACAATTGGTGGTTGACTAAATACTTATTTGCCTCACTGTATTTAGTGTAATTATTGTCCTTACATTTTAGAGATGTAAGGCTGCTTTTCCAACATTACTCATCCTTCGCAGACCATTTGTTTGCTAAAGGACTAATGAGCAAGAACTGGCGTCAGCAAGTACGAGGTGACTAATGAATCTGCTGCAAGTCAACAGGCTTATTTTTACTGAAAGGCATACAGTATATATACAGCTTTTTACATTTGTATTGTACTAAATGCCCTTTTGCCTCTTGAACCCGTAGGCTACGTTACCAAGAACACGAAAGAAAATTCTCTGATGTTTTCATCTTTTCCTCCCCTCCCAAATGTTACAAATTCTGATTTGAAGCATTCTGTCCTTTAATCTCCCGGTTATCTGTTCTCTCACTCTCTGCATTCCTCTAGGGAGAAAGTGAGTGAACAAAGCTGCTTTGTATGATTAAATAAAACACCCTTATATATGAACCATCAATGAACTCCTACAACAAGTCAAATAGTCCTTTTAGAGACAAAAACCCCCAAAGAAGTTCAAATGCTTCAGGGACTCGAAGAGAAGTTAAAGATTTTCCTCCCTCCAGGATAGTAGTTTAACACTCAAGGAAAACTCTTCAAACGACTGCATTTACATTTCACGGTCCAAATGACCCAATTCTAGGGATTGGCATAACTAATTGATCTAGACACAAAAACAGACAGATAAGTCTGAATTGGACAGACTTTGAGAATCCATGCGAGTGACTTGGATATTTACACTCACCAGCGAGCATCCGCTGTAAACCACACTCCCCTATGGGCCGGCAACTTAACCCTCCTCGGAGACTGACAGAATGTGTTACAACCACTCAGCTCCAACACAACGTCACACTAAAAATAGGACATCATGTTATGCCCCTGCAATTCTGAGCATTGTTAAGGAATGCTTTGTGTATACTCATGTATCTTTACAAACACAATGTGATCCCAAACAAAGGTAGAAGAAAGGAAATACTGGTCACTGTTGATGTTAATCATACCTAGTCCTCAGGTTACAGAGAATAACTTTGATGAGTACTTGTTTCACCAGAGAAGCACTATTCAAGTGTTTGGTAACATGTAAGCGGCTCCTGTCCAAGGCCTGTTATGATGAATGGGTAGCTGCTCTAATCAGCAGGTGTCCCTCTGAAGTGCTGCTCTCGTGTTGTATTATTCAGAAGGTCGGCTGATTGGAAACAGCAAACAAGGGTGCCAAACACTCGCCATCATCATACATTATGTGACAGGAAATGGAGAATGAAACGGAGCGAGCAAGGCGCCTCTCAGTCCGTCCATTATAACAAATTCTTGTTCGGTTTGTCCATGATGAGAAGTAGAAGGAAGTGTTTGACAGTCAATTTGGAATGAAATGCATTTGCACGGCTCCAATGCAAAGTATAAGTAGCAAGCAGTGGAGTGATTATACGAGAAAATGTGATTTCATACTGTCAAATGTACGTTTGAAATGTTCTGGTTGTCTTTACGACTTTAATCTTGGAATATTACAACGTCTGTTATCATAATTATATGAGCAAGTTATTCAAATATGACTTTTTACCATTACTTTATGACTTTAATTTCCTGACATCAGAACTTTCTTTCTAAAAATCTTAATTTATTCTTATAATATTGCAACTTTATTGTCACAATAATGCATCTTAATTATAAATACTGACATTAATTTATTTTTTTGTTTTGTTTTGTTTTATTCGCAACGGAACTTAGATTTTTTTTTCTTTTCAGTTTTGGTCCTGTAAAGCAACATATGTTGATCCTTATACTGTCCAATTCACCGAAGATATGAAGAACAGGTAGATACAACACAATATATCACTTCAAGATGTGTGCCAAAGACAGGCGCTAGAATAGCAGAGGCCAAGTGTCTGCACATTCTATGTTTGTGAAGGGCACACTTTTTTTCTTTCCTTTTGGTAAATGGTGTTATACTTATCTAGCGCTTTTCCACCTTTCAAGGCGCTCAAAGCGCTTTACACTATCTCGCCATCCACCAACTTGGGACGCAGCACCAGGAGCAACTTGGGGTTCAGTATCTTGCTCAAGGACACTTAGACGAGTTCATCAGGGCGAAGAATCGAACCCACTACCTCTGGGTTGGGGGACAACTACTCTAACACTGAGCCACGCCACCCCTTTTTTTATTTTTTTATTTTTTATTTTTAACCTGAACGAACATGCATAATTTACAATGTCAACATGTGCTGCCTTCAGTACATACTATTATAGTATACATAATGTCATATTACTAATGCTCATTATAATGCACACAAATTTGTTTTTTTCTTTCCTAGTGGTGACAGTATATTAAAAGCACCATGCTTTCATGTTGACAAAAAAAAAAAAAAAAAAAGTAAACCTCATGTCAAGAAATGCACAAAATACAGTATGATTTATTTCCATTGCAAATACATTACTTTTGATGGGAACATAGTCCTCACCAACATGCCCTACATATAGACAATTTGCACTTTTTACTCATTTTTTTTTCCATTGAGAAAATAAGCACGTGTGCAACTACAGGCTGAAGGCTGCTCTTTACAGGCTAACTCATAAATTGCAGACAGTACTGGCTACAATAAATCAATTTGTGCATGCTGTCTACTAGCTAATTCCTAACCTACATAACGCTGCCCTCTACTTGCAAACTCCTAACTATAATTCCATAATTAATTGATAAGCCCTGATACAAAAAAAACAAAAATTAATAATTGAGGTCCGAAGATCAATGGACACTAGCCCATGCTACCTAGCTACCAGGTTTCAAAACAATCGGTTCTCAAATAAAGGAGGAGAAGGACTCCAAAGTTAGTGTACACAAGAAGAAGAAGAACCTGAGTGGCGCCTTGACAGGCCTTCTGCCAGTAAAAAAAAACAAACAAACTGGGCTGTTTTGTCATTACATTCTTACTCCATTTTGTTGTATCCAATAAAACTTGTCTCCCTTTTGTGATTAATATTCTAATGACTAATTTAATTATTTTACGTTCTTTTCATTTCATAGTGTACTTAATAGGTATTTGTACAACTATAATCTACAGTATTGGCTTTTTTTTTTTTTTTTTTTTTTGTAAAGTCATATTTTTCCCTGCCACTTCTGAAGATTTTTTTTTTCAGCTAAAACTAGCTTGGAGCTGGGGTATTGTGAAACACACTATAATGAAGACAAGTGGCATAGATTGAGTGCCGCTGTCCGTCCACTGCCTCCCGCCAAAATATCGTGTATTATTAGATTTTTAAAAAATAATTCATTTGTACAACTGTAATCTACAGTGTTTTTTTTGTAGAGTCACATTTTCCCTGCCACTTCTGAAGATTTTTTTAAGCTAAAACTGGCTCGAAACTGGGGTATTGTGCAAAACACCATAATGAAGACAAGTGGCATAGATAGCGTGCCCCAGTCCATCCACTACCTCCCCCTAAAATATCTTGTATTGTTAGAAAAAAAAAAAAAAGAATAATGTAATATTGGCTTCAGCATTTTTTCCCAATTTGAGCCTTACATGCCATGTTGTTGTTTTATTTTATTGGTTTGCCAATTGTAAGAGACAAAAAGCTGTTAATTTTATCGTGCATCGAACAGACATTCTCACTTAAGGCTTTTTAATTCAAGTCTGCTACCTTCAATATAATTTCTTGTGGCATGTTTTATACAACACAACAAAATGTCATTCCTTCTCCCTTTGCATCTGTCAGAAAATTAAACATCATGCCTGACTTTGGTGCGGGCAACTGACTGGCGACCAGTTTAGGGTGTAGTTCGCCTTTCGCCCAAAGTCAGCTGGGCTAGGCTACAGCACCCTGCGACTCTGACAAAGATAAGCGGTGTTGAAAATGAATGGATGGATACTACACAGAAATATGTACACATACTGTACTCGATACAAAGGGAGAGTGAGGGGACGTCTCAGCTACTCGCATACATCAGCAGGTAGAAGGACAGAAGGAAATTTATGATAAAGGATGCCGCCACGGGCACTAAGTCATCCCATTATCGACTCGCATCTGATTGTCTCCTGGCTATTCCTAGTGCCATTTAACACAGTGACCATATATCTTGAGAAGACAGGAGTCTTGTGGTTAAAAACACTTTCTGGCAGCGTTCCCAATGGTTTGAATACCATCAGTCCTAATGTCCCTCCAGGCGTCTCGCCGCTGTAAACAATGGGCTGCCAAGCAAACAGATGCCTTATTCTCAGCGCGCTTTGATTGAATCTCCTCATCTTCTCGGATGGACTAATTAAATTAGGTTTCCTACCAATACGTGCAGTTTAGAAGCAGGAACCTGTTGAGAGCCCTGCTGTGTGGGCTCTTTTTTTAACATTGTGTATTTGTAAGCAAATCGCATGATGACTGATACAACAATCAACTCCAAACAACAACTGTTCACATTATTTTCATGGATGGTTTTGAAGCCAGCTAACTCTACCATAATGATTGCTATAGACCAATAATCAAAATGACATACTGTAGTCCTCAATCTTTTTCTGGTCCCTTTAACTCATTCACTCCCAGCCATTTTCACTGGAGCAAGGCCCTTCACTCCCGGCCGTTTTACTGGATTTTGACACACAGGTCTTAGCAATACACTCAGGACATTTTTCAATTGAAATGCCTTAAACTACTGCTGGAAATCTGAAAGACAAGGAGGCAAGGCAAGGCAAGGCAAATTTATTTATATAGCACAATTCAACACAAGGCAATTCAAAGTGCTTTACATCACATGAAGACCATAAAAATCACATTTAAATCAACACAACGTAAAAACCAAGACAAAAGATCGCATTTAATCACAGAATAAAAATAAATAAATAAAAATAAAATAAAAATAAAGCAAAAACTACTACTAATAATAATCATTGAAATCAGCAATGGAGATAAGCACAAGAGGAATAGAAGGCAGGTAGATTGAAATATATAGACAGTTATGGATATGCAGTGCTAAACAAAAGCGTTTTTAGCCCTGATTTAAAGGAGTTAACAGTTTGAGCATACTTCAGATGAGCAACGAACTATCTCTCTTCCCCTCTCGCTCTAAAAAATAACTTGCACACAAAAGCGGGTCACGCTTCTCTCGTGCCTGTCACAAACACAAATTTATTTTACAGTCTTTTGAAAAGGAGTAAATTTCTCTCCCAGTAACCGGGAGCATCCATCTAGGGCTGTCAAATGATTAAATTTTTAAATCCAGTTAATCACAGTTTAAAAATTAATTAATCTTAATTAATCGCAATTAATCACAATTCAAACCATCTCTAAAATATGCCATATTTTTCTATAAATTATTGTTGGAATGGAAAGATAAGACAAGACAGATATATACATCCAACATACTGTACATAAGTACTGTATTTGTTTATTATAACAATAAATCCACAAGACGGCATTAACATAAACAGTCTTTCTGTGAAAGGGATCCACGGATAGAAAGATTTGTAATTCTTAGAAGATAAATGTGAGTACAAGTTATAGTAATTTTGATAGTTTGTATATTGTGACTAAATATTGCCATCTAGTGTATTTGTTGAGCTAAACTTAATGTTTGAATAGAGTATTATTTTGCATAGCTATTTTGATTGGGAATGCCAGATCTCTGCATTGAGCGCTTTTCTTTTTGTGAAAATTATTTTATTTTTGAGAGATGGGAATATTATTTTTGTTGTGCTTTCACTAAATGATACTGTAGCGACTTAAATGTTCTTAACTGCCCAAATGCATGATGGGAATTTGAGCAACCATGAGTCACAGTGGTTGCTGCAAATGGTATATCTTCTCTGCGTTGAGTACAATACATGGTGTTAAGATAGAGATTATATCCATCTTCGTTAACAATTCGCCTATCTGGGTAAATGGTGGTGCTATGGACCGGCGATTCATGTTGGCTCATTGTCGTCTGTTGGCTTGGTTCGTCCGATTTCCTCCTGAGGAAGACGGCGGTGTACATATGATCACCGAGGGGCATTGGATGGCTTTATGTGGGTACTTTTATTAACAAAACGAAAGCATGTGGGGGACGCAGCACTTGAGCCTGCGCTAACTGCGCACTTTCTCTACTCTCTCGCTCCCTCTCTCGCTCGACCACTTTCTTCCTCACTGCTCAATCTGACAATGCCGGTCACATTGAAAATAACAGCGGCCCCCTTGGCAGGTGCTGGTAACACCTGCGTCTACTCCACTTGCTTGTCTCTGCCCTTAGCTCTCAATATACTTCAAACGGCGTAATTGTAGTCTGTTCGCGGCAATGCTTGAGTGGGTCATTCTGCGCATGCGTTAATTGCGTTAAATATTTTAACGTGATTAATTTAAAAAATTAATTACCGCCCGTTAACTTGTTAATTTTGACAGCTCTACATCCATCTTAACATTGTACGTGCGTCCGTTAACGGTGTCCGGGCGGCAGACGTGTCTTGAATTTCGTTCCTCTACGAGCAGCTGTCATAAAGTTATGAGAGAAAACTATCGTTTTTGAACCTTTATGAATCGTAATCGTATTGTCACGTGTCGAATCGCGATGCATGTAATAATCAATTTTTTGGAACTCCTCTAATACATATATAAACATATATATAAAATAAATATATACAGTATATAATGGAGTGGTATTGGCATGGTATTGGTATCGGCTGATACTGCACAACCAGGTATCGGTATCGGGGCCAAAAAATGGTGTCGGTGCAACACTACTTTTTATAATTAGTGCTCGGCATTCATTGCGGATAGCAAGGGAAGTACTCAATTGCAGAGGGATTTCTTCTGTACATTTGACAATAAACTTGATGTTGTTGCCGGTCAGGCAGAAAACTTGCATGTGGTCAATTTCGTTCCATTGCATCACTCATTGTGCCAGGAGCTTTTAAAATGTTTGGGAGGATGATGTAACCTAGTGTGATATTCAACCATATTAGCCAATGACATCCCAATTGTATTTATTTATTTATTTATTTATTTATTATTAGCATATTCCATTGCTGATTTAAGGTTTTGGGGCACTGTTATGTTGTTGTGGATGTGTAATGGTATATAATAGCAATATACTGTAAATTATAATACAAAATTGAACCTGATTTACACAGTGCTTGAGTTATCAAGCAAGATTCAACCCGACAAAGATGATATAGCACATAAAAATGTATTTAAAAAAAGAATCCTATGTAATCACAGAAAACAGGACAATTATTTATGAACTTAAATGTATGCTACTAATTAGCTATAGTGGTGATAACACTATTACAAAAATCTGAGCATTGCGCACTATACAACTAATTGTCTTTAACCTTAATCAGTGACTATGGTTCTTGCTTTCTTCCCAAAATCAATTTTCAAGAAAGAGTAGACGAGACTGTATTCAGACGAGTATTTCCGAACAAGACCATGGTGTTATGCCTGAAAAGAGTACCATAGTAGATGCATTATTTGTCTTGAGGGTGTTGATAAGGAAATATATCCAAAAGAATCTGCATTGTGTCTTTGTAGATTTAGAGAGGGTCTCTATAACAAGGTAACCAGGGAGGAGGCAAAAGGAAGAGGCGATATCGTCGGTGGAGAACTAACATCAACAGTCTAGAGCTGAAAAATGAGTAATAATAATAATTCGAGTAACCTGATTTAAAAAATTGATCGAGGAATTTTCTCCGCCTTGAGGAATCGTTTTAATTTTACTGGCTCTAAACATGATGTTTTGCCCAGACTACTTTTAATGCGGCACAACGCACTGACGCCACGTGCGTACAAGAAGAAGAGAGAGGCAGCAGATATATTTTGATTTCAACCACGCATGACTATAGAGGTCACGACGAAGAAGCCGGCGAAGAGAAAGGCACTACGAAAAAGCAGACAATGTCAAAAGTGTGGGAGTATTTCAAGCTGCAGACCAAGGCGAACATTGTTTCATGTATTAACTGTAACACAGCGCTTGCATAACACTACCCCTGCCTGGCCCCGCTAATGCTTCCGCAGCCCCGGCTGGACCCAGCGACCGATGACTACCCCCTGAAACCCAGGCCGGGTGCCACCGCGTGACCTGCCCGCCTAGCCCCCGCTCCATCGAAGGAACCCCATTTACTCCGAGAGCGGAAGAGCGTTACTAGGAACTAGGTAAATTTAAGTTAACGTAGCGCTAATAAATAAGATAAATGTTACTGTACCTTGCTAACGTAGCGTTAGCCCTGCGGATGGCTAGGTTTCTATTAATTATGACTGTTGTCGATGCGTGGCTAACGTGTCTTTAAAACAGGCTTTATTTAATCTGTAAAAAAAAACAAAAAAAAAACAGCGCTGTAGAGTGATAAGGGTGTAAAATAAAAACATAATAAAGCTAACTGTCAATTTTAGCTCAGTAGTCAGTGATGGATATAACACCATGTAGCACTGGTCCCTAATGTGCTCCAATACAGCAGGTATCCTACATTTATTTTGAACACTGCAAAAATCCTATCAGGACATAGAATTTAGACTTAAACTTAAAACTGAACTAGAACTGAACTAGAACTTATAAATAGCTTGACACAAATGAGAATTCATTTGAAACACATGGGAAAAACACCTAACTGTTAAGTGACGTGTGTTTACAAGCGTAATTAAAATTTTTAGGTAAGAAATAAGAATTGTTTTTCTTCAAAAATTTTTTGAGTGACAGCAGTGATTTTTTTTAACCCCTAACTCATTTGCTCCCAAAAACGTATAAATACGTTCTATTTTTAATTGTTTCAGTGTCCGAAAAACGTATTTATACGTCTTTTACGTTTTTTTTTTTTTTTTTTTGACAAGAGGCATCTCTAGGTTCTGTTGCACCTAAACTGCAATGCACAATGCTTAAAACTCATTTTAAAGCAATAAAACTGGAGGGCAGTAGTGCATTTTGTAAGAACTCATCTCAGTACAAGAAAAGAAGTGAAGAAAAATAGTCAGGAAACGGAAGTTGGATGGATCTTGTGAAGACGCGTGAGAATTTGAGAAAAATGTGGAGAACGATTGTGAAAAAAAGGCAAACGACACAGAGGAGTGTTTTGAAAAGAAAACGAAACCATTATAAACGAAGCATTATATAACCCAAGAGTGGCCTATGACAAATAAATCGCACCTGTCGACCACTAAGCAAAACAGTTTGTATCTGTATGTAGAACCCTTTCATCTGTCACGCTCTTGCACCGCTAACCCCTTGTCCGACGAGCTCTGGGCGTGTCTGCGTCAGGCCTCCTCCCTCCTCTCTGCTGGGGAGAGCGCCATCAAAGCTTTTTACAATCCATGTGACAGCACTGGAGAGCTTCCATTGAAGGCTCTCAGTGGCTCATTGTGTCTCATGAGCTGCTGGAGGCGAACGAGTGACCTGCTTTGTAACCAGCCATCCATAAACATGAAAACATACTCTCTTTGCCACAGAGTAGCTCTTCCTGTGCCACAATGTTTTTTAAAAGATATAAAAGATCTGAATATTTTTTCAAACTATGCCATTACCTGTTTGGTTGTCTTCATCTTTATACTCAACTTGAGACTCTTGATTTATAAATGTAGTAAAGCTTTTCTGGTTAGATGTTCTTTATACCCACCATTGTTTTTTGCACTGGGTTCGAGCATTTAGTCAGCAAAAAGCACAATGGAGGGAGGGTACGGGGGGGACCTGAGGTATTACTAAATTTTAAGTTTTTCAAATTACGAGTATCTTCTTTGTCTAATCTCTTCTGTATGTGTGGCAGCCAGAATTTGAGCTAAACGACACAAAGACGAACAGTATATACATACATACATGTATATATATGTGGATTGGCACTAGGGTTGTTCCGATCATGTTTTTTTGCTCCCGATCCGGTCCCGATCGTTTTAGTTTGAGTATCTGCCGATCCCGATTTTCCCTATCCGATTGCTTTTTTTTGTTGCTCCCAATTCAATTCCAATCATTCCCGATAATTTTTCCCGATCATTTACATTTTGGCAATGCATTAAGAAAAAAATGAATAAAACTCGGACGAATATATACATTCAACATACAGTACATAAGTACTGTATTTGTTTATTATGACAATAAATCCTCAAGATGGCATTTACATTATTAACATTCTTTCTGTGAGAGGGATCCATGGATAGAGAGACTTGTAATTCTTAAAGGATAAATGTGACTTTGTATATTGTGACTAAATATTGCCATCTAGTGTATTTGTTGAGCTTTCAGTAAATGATACTGCACCCATTTAACTGTTCTGTCCAAATGCATGATGGGAAGTGCAACCATGACTGTGCGTAGGGGCACCAATTGATATATCTTCTCTGCGTTGGGAAAGTACATAGGGTATTAAGAAATTGATCAACTTCTACCTTTCTTCCCCACATTGCCTCTCACGATATTTTTAATTGCTGAGAGAGGGATTGTAAGGCTTTAACCAAATTAAAAAAAGGTTCCAAAGGCTGTCAAAATTCTCTCTACTCATTATACGCTGTCTTTTAGCTCTATAAATAGGTGAAACGGCGCCTTTATAGATTGAACGCGACAAAGCGTGAGTGGGTCGTGCAGCGCATGCGTTAATTATTTTAAAAAATTAATTACCGCCGTGAACGCAATAAATTTGATAGCCTTACTTTAAGCCAAAACTACTCTCGATGAGTGTAAGACATTTTGTCTGTAACGTTAAATACAATTAGAAAACGATTTAAATAAAATATTTTTATATATTAAAAAAAGGCATGTCCGATATTTTTTTGCCGATTCCGATACTTTGAAAATGACGTGATCGGACCCGATCGATCAGGACATCTTTAATTGGCACCCCTGCAATTCTGTCAGATAATGCTCAATTTCGCCCAGAAAATGATTGCCATTACAAATGCGTTGGTATTATAAATATAAAAACAAAAAAGGGAATGGAAAAAAAAAATTAAATCATTATTATTTTACACATAACTCCAAAAATGGGCCGGGCAAATGTATTGGCACCCTCAGCCTAATACTTGGTAGCACAACCTTTAGACAAAGTAACTGCGAACAACCGCTTCTGGTATCCATTAATTAGTTTCTCACAATGATCTGCTGGAATTTTAGACCATTCTTCTTTGGCCAACTGCTCCAGGTCTCTGATATTTCATGGATGGCTTCTCCAAACTGCTATTTTCAGATCTCTCCACAGGTGTTCTATGGAATTCAAGTCTGGACTCATTGATGGCCACTTTAGAAGTCTCCAGTTCTTTCTCTCAAACCATTGAAGTGCGTTTTGGAAGACCAGCAGGACAGTGTGAGACCAGCTTTCTCACACTGGGCCCTACGTTTTGCTTCAAAACATTTTGGTATTCTTCAGACTTCATAACGCCATGCACAAGGTCAAGCAGTCCAGTGCCACAGGCAGCAAAGCAACCCAAAAACATCAGGGAACCTCCGCCATGTTTGACTGTGGGGACCGTGTTCTTTTCTTTGAAGGCCTCGTTTTTTCCTGTAAACTCTATGTTGATGCCTTTTCCCAAAAAGCTCTACTTTTGTCTCATCTGACCAGAGAACATTCTTCCAAAACGTTTTTGGCTTTCTCAGGTAAGTTTTGGCAAACTCCAGCCTGGCTTTTTAAATGTCTCTGGGCAGAAGTGGGGTCTTCCTGGGTATCCTACCAAAGAGTCCCTTTTCATTCAGACGCTGACGGATAGTACTGGTTGACACTGTTGTACCCTCGGACTGCAGGACAACTTGAACTTGTTTGGATGTTAGACGAGGTCCTTTATCCACCATCCCCCCAATCTTTCGACTTTGACATGTCTCGTCAATTTTTCTTTTCCGTCCACATCTAAGGAGGTTAGCCACAGTGTCATGGGCTTTACACCTTTTGATGACACTGTGCATGATAGACACAGGAACATTCAGGTTTTTCAAGATGGATTTGTAGCCTTGAGATTGCCCATGTTTCCCCACGGTTTTGCTTCTCAAGTCCTCAGACAGTTTTTTGGTCTTCTTTCTTTTCTCCATTCTCAACGTGGTATACACAAGGACACAGGACAGAGGTTGAGTCAATTTTAATCCGTCTTAACTGGCTGCAAGTGTGATTTAGCTATTGCCACCACCTGTTATGTGCCACAGGTGAGTAACAGGTGCTGTTAATTACACTAATTAGAGAAGCATCACATGATTTTTCAAAGGCAGCCAAAACTTGTTTCTGGCCCATTTTTTGTATTTTGTGTAAAATGATAATGATTTAATTTTTTTTCTCATTTTCTTTGGTGTTTTTTCATTGCAGGCAAAATAAATGAAGATATTACTACCAAAGCATTTGTATTTGCAATCATTTTCTGAAAGAAATCGAGCACTATTTGACATAATTGCAGGGGTGCCAGTACTCTGGCCAGCAGTGTACATATTGTACTTTCTGCTGCCAGCTTTCCGAGTCCGTTTTGTGAGCACTGTTTCTTTCGTGAAAGCATTTGAATGCATCACACGGGAGGGAGAGCGTGGTCATGCTCTGTTTTTACGAGGAGTCTCCGAGTTGCGATTGCAATAAATCTTAAGAAAACGACTAAGAAAGTCTAACATCGTTACTTGGGATGTTAAAATTGTTGCACAGTTCCGCACTCACCACTTGGAAAATAACAAATAGAAACATGGTGTGCTGCCACGTATATTTCCTTGAAGCGGAAACCACAACCAGAGACGACCAGACCAAAAGTTCATCTCAATACTTTGTTATGTACCCTTTGTTGGCAATAACGGAGGCCAAACGTTTTCTGTAACTCTTCACAAGCTTTTCACACACTGCTGGTATTTTGGCCCATTCCTCCATGCATAGCTCCTCTAGAGCAGAGATGTCTTGGGGCTGTCGTTGGGCAACACGGACTATTAACTCCCTCCTCCCCCCCCGTGGCGTCAAAATGCTAACAAGAACGGTGAGCAAAAATCCCAGACCCACACGGGGGGACCTACAAAGAACTGGGACCACAGTAACAAAGGCTACCATCAGTAACACAATTTGCCGCTAGGGACTCAAATCCTGCACTGCCAGGCGTGTCCCCCTGCTGAAGAAACTATACGTCCAGGCCTGTCTGCGGTTTGCTAGAGAGCATTTGGATGATCCAGAAGAGGACTGGGAGAATGTGTTATGGTCAGATGAAACCAAAATTGAACTTTTTGGTAAAACCAAATGTTCTCGTGTTTGGAGGAAAAAGAATCCCGAATTGCACCATACCCACTGTGAAGCATGGGGATGGAAACATCATGCTTTGGGGCTGTTTTTCTGCAAAGGGACCAGGACGACTGATCTGTGTAAAGCAAAGAATGAATGGGGCCATGTATCGAGAGATTTTGAGTGAAAATCTCCTTCCATCAGCAAGGGCATTGAAGATTTGACGTGGCTGGGTCTTTCAGCATGACAATGATCCCAAACACACAGCCAGGGCAACAAAGGAGTGGCTTCGTAAGAAGCATTTCAAAGTCCTGGAGTGGCCTAGCCAGTCTCCAGATCTCAACCCCATAGAAAATCTGTGGAGGGAGTTGAAAGTCGGTGTTGCCCAACGACAGCCCCAAAACATCTCTGCTCTAGAGAAGAGCTGCATGGAGGAATGGGTCAAAATACCAGCAACAGTGTGTGAAAAGCTTGTGAACAGTTACAGAAAACGTTTGGCCTCCGTTATTGCCAACAAAGGGTACGTAACAAAGTATTGAGATGAACTTTTGGTATTGACCAAATACTGATTTTCCACCATGAATGATTTGCAAATAAAGTCTTTAAAAATCAAACGATGTGGTTTTCAGTTAAGTTTTTTTCACATTCTGTCTCTCATGGTTGAGGTTTACCCATGTTGACAATTACAGGCCTCTCTAATATTTTAAATTGGGAGAACTTGCACAATTAGTGGTTGACTAGATACTTATTTGCCCCACTGCATATCCATCTCATTTACAATGTAGCAACTTGTTAAACTGATACTATATAATTACACCAATGTATTTTTGTAATCAAACCCAAACATTTAATATCTTGAATACTTTAACCAACCAGCACTAAAATATTTTATTTTCCCAATCGATGTCACCACAGCAGTTCGATTAAGCAACTTTTTATCTCTGGAGCAGATATTTTCCAACATTTTGTAGACAAGTGTAATCTATACTTTATGTCTAGAGCTCACTGGGAAACTGCTGGAGAGATGTAAGAGTTGTAATTATAGCAACAAACATTAACATCAAAGAGATTGTTCCGCTTCATATGTTCCATTTAAAAAGCAACTTTCTTCCCCAGCTGTTGGAAAAACGACTGCATTGGGTACAATATTCTACTGCTAATTATTGAAGAATAGAAAAAGGTAGAGTCAAACATTTTTCATGGCGAAAAAGAAAAAAAGGCGTTATATCTTCAAACCCCATTGTCACCTTCTCTAATTATTACTTTCAATACCATGGTTTTCTGGTTTGCCCATCAAAGACAAACATAGGTCGTGCGTGACCATGGAAAAGAATCTCTTGATTCCAAGCCAGTGTAGAATGAAAATTGGGTCCCAGCACTGCTACACAAAGATAGTTTGAGTCTGTCCTTCAAACAGAACAGGGTGAGGAAAGGGACTGAGTGTGTGCGCGGGCGTGTGTGTGTTGTTAAAATATGACGAAAAGCACTTTGGCATTCTAGTCTCTACATTTGCAGGGTCATGTGCCGGTGGGTAGCTAATAAATATTGGATGTGATTGAATAGCGTTTCCCATCAGCTGGAGCCAAGGTTCATCGCGCTATTAACGGACCAAAATTAAACCGGGCCCTACGCCTGAATGCTTTAAAGGAGGTTTTTATGACATTAAATTCTTTAATTGGGAACAAGGTGTTCGACTGGGAACAAAAGTTGTGTCCTCGAATTTGTTAAACCATGCAATACCATTTGAGAACAGTGTAGTGGTGCCCCCAGATACCAGTTCAGTTCATTCCATTCAGATTCATCACCCACTGAAATGGCATTCCTCTGTTCCAACCGTAACACCTCCCCTAAAAATATATATGTACTAGGGCTGTCAAACAATTAACATTTTTAATCGAGTTAATCACTGCTTAAAAATTAATTAATCGTAATTAATCGCATTCAAACCATCTCTAAAATATGCCATATTTTTCTGTAAATTATTGTTGGAATGGAAAGATAAGACAAGATGGATATATACATTCAACATACTTTACATAAGTACTGTATTTGTTTATTATAACAATAAATCCACAAGATAGCATTAACATTATTAACATTCTTTCAGTTAAAGGGATCCACGGATAGAAAGACTTGTAGTTTTTAAAAGTTAAATTTGAGTACAAGTTACAGTAATTTTATATTAAAACCCCTCTTAATGTTTTCGTTTTAATAAAATTTGT
Source organism: Corythoichthys intestinalis (assembly GCF_030265065.1). Lineage (NCBI taxonomy): Eukaryota > Metazoa > Chordata > Actinopteri > Syngnathiformes > Syngnathidae > Corythoichthys > Corythoichthys intestinalis. The sequence goes on from NC_080411.1 coordinate 27,757,229, forward strand.
CAAATTTTCAATCAAAAAATAAACTATTGTCTTTAACTACGTAAGGTAAGGTAGTGATTGAAATACACCACAAGGTGTCAATGGCGAGTTTTAAATTAATTAGAGCTCTAGCCAAGGCAAAGTCTGAGTAAGTTTTATGTGTATTTTGCATAGCCATTTTGATTGGGAATACCAATTCTCATTGCATTGAGCGCTTTCCTTTTTGTGAACATTATTTTTTTTTTTTGAGAGATAGGAATATTATTTTTGTTGTGCTTTCACTAAATGATACTGTAGCGACTTAACTGTTCCGCCCAAATGCATGATGAGTGGTTGGACAACCATGACTGTCAGTGGTGACTGCAAATGGTATACAGTATGTTCTGCGTTGTGTTCAATTAAGCGTGTTAAGAAAAAGATAATCTCCTGTGAGAGATAGGAACATTATTTATGTTGTGGTTACACTAAATCATACTGTAGCGACTTATCTGGTCTGCCCAAATGATGGGAAGTTGGGCAACCATGACTGTCAGTGGTGGCTGCAAATGGTGTTAAGCGTGTTAAGAAAAAGACCGTCTCCTGTCATTGTTCCCCACATTGTTTGCCACAATACTTATATTTATTGTGAAAGAGTTGCCAAAGCTTAAGCCAATAAAAGGCGCGGTCAAATGAACGCCTATGTCCACTCGTATTTCTCGCCTTTTTGCTCTCAGTGTGCTAAAATGGTGTCATTGTAAACTATTTGAGGCAACGCATGAACTGGTCATTCCGTGCATGCGTTAATTGCGTCAAATATTTTAACGTGATTAATTAAAAAAATTCATTACCGCCTGTTAACGCGATAAATTTGACAGCACTAATATGTACTGTATATTTTTTCTAACATGAATTCAATAAATAAAACATTCTACAGGCTTGGAGTTTGTAAAAACATGACGATTAAATTAAAAACTGACTCATTAATATGCAGGGATATTAGTTGTTTCTAACAAAGCATAAAGAATATCTGCCTCTGAATTTTATATTGTCGATCTCCAGCATTTGTGCTGAAGCTAAATGGACTTTGGCAGTTATGTGGTTACTTGATGTTTATATGTTATTATTTGTTTTTAGTTTTAAAGTAAGCTTCACCTGGTAAGTGGCAATAATTTTCAAGTGAGTTGAGTTCACTGCTGCCATGAAGCACTTGAATCTCAAATTTTTGCTTGCAAATTCATGCAAAAACCACCTGAATATTGGGTTCTGTTTCGAAAAACTCAAATGTTCGTTTCTGTTTCTATTGTCATATGTTGTGAACAAAGGTGGGTCGAGTAACCAAAAATTTTACTCAAGCAGGAGTGGTGTTACTTCAAAATAGTATTACTCAAAAAAAAAAGTTGTCATCCCAAAATTGTACTCAAGTAGAAGTAAAAAAGTATTTGGTGAAAAGAATACTCAAGTAATGAGTAACATTGTGAGTAACTGCTTAAGATTTTTGATTTTTTTTTTTCTCAGCACAAATGTATCTATATGAACTGTTATTAAAATCGCACTATAAAGTCATGTTGACAGCAGCGCTCTATGTCAAATACTTAATTTTTTACGGTGCTTTAAAGACACCATGTGATTGAACAGGCCGGCGTGATCATAGAACAGCAAGCTTGAGTCTGATTGGTATAATGGAGTCATGTGATTATTATTGCTATGTCTCATTGGTGAAACTGGTTGAGCCATTGTTGGCATCTTTGGCAAGAAAAAAAGAAAAACACAATATGTAGACAAAGAGGAAAAATGTAACGACTACTGAAGCCCAAAGTAGCGGAGTGAGAATAGCTTTTCTTCTTCACAAATCTACTCAAGTAAAAGTAAAAAGTATGGCTAGTCATAATAAGACATAAGCTACTCATAGAAGTTCATTTCTCTCAAGTTACTCAACTAAATGTAACGATGTAAATGTAACGCGTTACTTCTAGACATGACCGTGCCGATGACCGGTTTCAAGGTATACCATGGTATGAAAACGTCACAGTTTCAAAACCGCAAAAAAATTCCGTCACACCGTCCCTATGGTATTTTTTATGTTCCAAAAATGCAGGGAGAAATCCCTCGCTTGCGGCTGCAAGGTTCAACTCTCCCCCACCGGTTGTTGATGGTGTCAGTTAGTCAGCTGTGCTACACGATGAATCTTTTTTCCCCCCATCAAAGAAAACCAAATAACTGGTATGGGAATACAGTACTTCGGCTACAGAAAAGCTACAAACATCCGTAGCTTGGAGGAGGAGGGCCAACCGACATGTAAAACATGTTTGCGGAGGGTGGCTGACGAGGAGGCAATACCTCCAATATTATTTTGCATTTATACAAAATTAAAGGTTAGTAAACACTGTTATGAACGTTTCCCACCAGCTAGGAGAGTTAACTCCAGCGTGTTTAGCGTGTTTAGCGTGTCTAGCGGTGGTAAAACGTGGTGGGGGGGGGTTCTCTCTGGCAATTGTCTGTGTAGAGAAAGACTGTGTGTATCATGTAAACATGATACGAGTCATACACGGGTGCTTTTTATGGAAAATAATTCAATTATTTTCATTCTGATGGTAATCAAGTTGAGCTGTGGCTGTGGGTTGCGGCTCATTTAAGGTACTACATTTATTTTAATTTTATTTAGAATATTTCAGTAGTTTTTGTTATTTTGTTTAGCTAATTATACTTATGTTCCAATTTGCTAATGTTTTGAAAAACAAAAATCCTGTTCAATGGAAAAAAGTTTATCTTTTATTTTGAACCCAGATACTTCAAAGCAACACTTTTTAGAGCTGTAATGGGAATACTGTGATATCGTGAAACCGTGATATTTTGGCTTAAAATTATCATACCATCAGAATCTCATCCGAGCAATTGCCTAGTTACTACCCACCTCTGGTTGTGAAGGGTACTGCAACAATCAATTGGCAAAGTAAGTTTCAGGCAAGTGGTATTCCAACTAGTTGGAACAGAATGAAAAATAGCTGGCAAAACCATACAATAACACAACCTACTAACGTCACTTGGTAAAAATATTATTCATTCATTCATTTTCCATGCCGCTTTTCCTCACGAGGATCGCGGAGGGGTAAAAATATTACTAAAGCTTAATCTAACAATCTGTTCCTGCCGAAACATTTTCTGTCCAGGGAAATGGGAATGGCACTGTCACTTCTTAAAAATTCTACTGTGCATGGAATACGCAAATTACTGTATGACATTGGCATATGGAGCAGTTGAGATTAAGATCTATGAATTCTGGCAAGCAACAAGCAGCCATGCAAATACTGTATGGACCATGACCAAGTGAATTCTCTTTTGTTCAATATCCACAAGAAACCTTTATTACACAAAAAGGACTGTGGCATTTTTTGGGAGAATGAAAACCTTCACAAAATGTTTTTTTTTTTCCTTTTTAAACAACCGTCATAATTTTTCATGTAAATGCTGAAAACAATAGGAGTAGATGACAGCACCATAGTTGTGCTTTTTTTTTGGTAAACTCTAGAGGAGGTCAATACGTCTAACAGGGTCACATTATCCACGAGTCCACGTTAATACATTCCATTAATGAAGATAAAGTGAGTTGGTGTGTTTCCTTCAGAAGTCCCAACTACTAGCCTTTTCTACCTGAATCTACTCTTAAATGTAGAATTTTTGTTTTGCTTGACTGCTTGTACAGTATATTACAAAAATTCTAAATCACATTACTTAATCCCCTTTGATGGGAGGTTTAAGCGAAATATTTAAATGCTCACCCTGAAATGGCCGACAAAATAAAACAACTTGACTTCTCGTAAATGGAGTGCACTTAAATAGCGCTTTACATACACCACAGTGCCCAGAGTGCTTTGCAGAGGCTCACTTTCACCCGTTCATGCACCGTTTCATAGCTGCTGCCATGAAAGGCACTGCCAGGCCCACTGGGAGAAAATTGTGCTTCAGAGTCTTGCCTAAGCACAACAAAACAATGTTTGTGCTTTGATCTGTGGACAACTGACCAAAAGTGAAGCAGCCTGAAATTTGCCTTGTCGCCAGACACAAATAGAGGAACAACCTTGCGAGTTGAAAAGGAAAGACACATTCATTGTAGCACTTTTTGGCAGTTTTTTTAAACAGTACTATAAGCAACGAAAATATGCATGCTCGCGTTAGATCTGCTGTCGACCACAGCTCACACTCAGACACTCGCATAGGCTTTGCCAAGTCAACCATCTTTCCAAGCCCCTTTCACACAAATATCCCGGTAAATTCCCATGTAAAGTGACACGGGATTAACTCATTGCTTTCACACATGGAGAGCATACACGGAGTTTAAGGGGGGGCAAGGGCGGAATGCCCCCCCAGTGGCAGAAAAGTGTCATTGCATGTAATTGACTTTCCTATATATGATTTTAAAATTAAGAGTTTTCTGGTAAAATATTATCTATAAAACATATAAAGCAATTAAACAAACAACAAAAATGAATGAAGTGAACAAAAAAATATTTTTATAATGGGTCAAAATTCTTTTTTTGAACAGATCTTATGACTAGCACCTTAGACGGTCATTTGCTTTGCTTGGCCAAAACCACCTGAGGACCGACGAGGCATGATGGATATACGTAATTTTTTCAAACCTAAGCTTTCATAAGCGACAAAACTACTGAGAAAGAACCGAGGATTAAAACTGTGGACCATGCAGAGCTTCATTTTACCCACTAAAGTCACTGATTTTACAACAGATATTCAATGGATGATGATCTTGGGGGAAATTATAGCTGTCCTAAGCAGCCTGATTTAGAATTCCCCTAAAAAAAAAGATGGGAAACAAAAAAAAAAACGCTCGTTTTCCACTTACTATTATAAATATTCCTGTAAATTAATTTTGTTGTTGACACTGCTTTTCGGGATCATCAACAAATCTCAAAGTGCACATTACCATGAAAAAAAAAAGACTAAGAATAAAAGAGTAAAAGCAAAAACAGACAGTACCACAGATAAAATCAGATACAAATCAGATAAAAATAAGATAGTCAAATAAAATTAGCTAGAGTAAGCTTTTTGAAAAAGGTAAGTTTTTAGTCCTTTTTTAAAATGCATCCACTGTCTGCGGGGCTCTGAGGTGGTCTGGGAGGGCGTTCCACAGACGGGGAGCAACAGCTGCATTATTGATCACCGTCGACTTACTGTCATGGACCCACTGTGTTATTTCCCCTTTTCCGCGATTGCATATATTTTTGTTGTATTTACTAAACCATTGAAAGCATCCCTCCATTGTTTTCTGCTTTGAGGTACAAAGTTGTTTCTGCAGTTGCGGACCCCAACATCAGCAACAAAATAAACCACACATTTCCAAAGATGGAGGATGGACTCTCTTCCTCGGCTTTATGATCCAGTTGCAATTTGATTTTGTTATGTTTTCAGTTTAATTTAGCTATTTCCAGTTTCCCATGTTGCTAATTGTGATGTTTGTTTACCAGTTTTCGTCTTACCGCCAAGAAATAGGAAATGACAATCGGCCCGCCATGATATTTAAGTCATCAGCCATCGTGCTGTGACCCCGGAACCAAACTCGTGCTTTCACGCATGCCTCGTCCCGGGAAAGTCCCGGACATAATACCCGTTAAATGTCCGCGTAATCTCCGTGTCAGTTGACGCAGGAAATTGCTTTCACACACAATGGCTACCTGTTTGAATCCTGGGATTTTAACAGTGTTCTGGTAAATGTGAAAGGGGCTTCAGAGACCACAGCTCCTAAAGGCACATTCTGTATCTATAAATGAAACTAAACTAAACCCGGAAAACAGGTTAGCGGACTTCCTGTGTATGCTGTGCTAACAGACGTTACACTCAAAAGGTGCTTTCTCACTTATTTTCTGGCCCACCACACGGCCAGCACCTCAGAAAAAGGAGAATATGTCACGTAACACATATTTTCTGGTAGTCTAAATGCCTTGTGGTACCAGGATGCCTCTCAGAGTTTAATTTTGATAATGCGACAGACAGCAAATTTCAGGAGGAAACTCAGGATTGGTGTGGAAAAATGGGTTAATTGTGTGGTGTGATGGAGTGCTGCAATGACTAATCAATTAACTCGAGTAATTCGATTAGAAAAAAGTAATGGTTAGTTGTAAAAGTGTTTGCATTAGTTTTATTGATTTGGGTGGATACTAGAGCTGGGAATCTTTGGGCACCTAACGATTCGATTCGATTACGATTACGATTCAGATGGTCCGATTCGATTCTAAAACGATTATTGATGCACCCCCCCCCCCCTTTTTTTTTTTTTTTTTTTTTAATATTTTGTACATTTGTTCCAAAATTGTTCAAAAATACTCTCAGGCTAAACCAAACTACTATTTCAGTATCAAGTAAACATATAGCAGTAAACAAATTTACAAAAATAACAGTAAATAAAAAACTCCAGTCCCCATTCTGTATCAGCAGCTTTAAACTACATTCAATTAATTTAATGTTGTGAATCAACCGTTAAAGTTGTTAAAATTGCTCCCGTTAATCCATAATTTCCCTTTTGTCAACTTTCGACATGTGAAAGTTTTAAAACTATTTTAAAGATAGATTCAAGTCAATATTTTACCGATTTAGGAGTATTTTAGATAAAAAGTTAATTAGGTTTGCTTGGAAGGTTCGCTACAACAGCCTTGCAGAGAAGTGTACTGCTTTAAGATGGCGGCCGTTTACTACGTCTGCATCTAGCTTTTTGTAGATGTGCTGCAAACGCTACCGCTACCGTAGTGCATCTAGTCTTATATAAATGATATCTACCGTAACATTATGTGGATGACGTACTTTTGTAGCAGCTTCAGGTATGTTGTTGTGTTTTTTTATCTCGTGGCATGAGTTGAGCTAGAGCCGTGAGTTGAGCATTGGCATTACCTGAGGGGCCGGGTAATGAGAAGCATGATGTTTAGCTACTCTCGCTCCGTTGCTCATTGACCGCGCGGCGCGCTGAGTGTGTTGTACTTCCGCTTTACTTGGCATATTTCAATAATCGGAATTTGGATGTTTGTGAATCGTTCTCGAATCTTCCACGGCCGAATCGCGAATAATCTAAGAATCGGAAATTTTGCACACCTCTAGTGGATACACTGCCTTATAGTGGCAACAGTGAATATTGCATAAATCATTTAACATCTGAATCCAGCTGCTCCCTGTTAAGACCAACATAAGGTAAGTTTTTGTTTAAGATCATGTTTTTTATGCATTCGTAATTTAGTGCATAGGTATAGTTTGCCGTTTTTTTGTGGGAATGTGTGTTTGAACGATTTGTTGAGAGCATTGTTAAAAAATGTTAGCATTTTATAGCATTCAAGCTTGCAAACCTTTGCTGTGCAAGTTAGCCAATTGTTCCTTTCTTGGACTTTAGATCCTTATTTATGTATTTTAATACCATTTGAGGCTAAGCTCAGGTATTTTAATATATTTTTAAATGAAACTGCAATTCTGCATATTTTGAAGAAACACTCGGGAATTTTATTTTGAAAGTACAATCTTAGCAAGCCTTTGTTTTACACCCCTAAAATTTCTTCTGCAACGCATTAAATGTTCCTAATTCGATTACTCAATTATTCGAACTAACTAGTTGATAGATTAATTGACTACTAAAATAATCGACAGCTGCAGCCCCCGTGTGACGAGTACACGGCATGCTATGACAGCAGTAAGCAGACATCATCTAGGGAAGGGGGGTGTCTGTGTTAGATAGAAATAAATACATTATACAGGACAGTTATGATTAGGAGTGGGAACCTCTTGGTACCTCACGAAACAATACGATTTGCAATACAAAGCTCATGATAATGATGATCTGACGATATGGCGATACAATGATTATCGATACATTGGTCAGGAAATCATTCTAGAATATTCTACAAACTGATAAACAGAAAAACAAGCTTCTGCTGTGAATTGGAATGAGTTTATCCCTAGTACAGGGTGACCCAAAAAAAAGTTTACACTCAGTTGACTGCTGGTTTAAAAGCCATTGAAACATATCTAAATAGGTTGTCATGCTTAAGTGATTCATTAAGGTCACTCAATGCAGCTGGTAATCTCTCGTCTCTACAATTCCTGTGCTTCTGCTGAAAATGAAGAAAACTTTAGCTGTACCTGAACTGCTGCGGGCCGGTCTGACACCTACTGAGATTGCAGCAAATCTGAGAATATCCAGATGTGCAGTCTACAAAGTTAAAAAGAAGCTGAAAGATACTGGAACAGCCTCACGAAAACCTGGGTCTGGAAGTGCCGATCTGTGCGGACCAAAAAGTTGATTGACAAGGTGATATGTGGCACCCCAGAGTCCAGATCTCAATCCCCTGGATTATAGCATATGGGCAACTGTGGAGGACAGTGCCTGTAAGAAGCGACAAACTTCCGTGGCAGCCTTGGAGAGGTCCATTGTTAGATCTTGGGAAAAGATGACAGCATCCTACATAAAGAAGACCTGTCAAGCGTTCCGCAGGCACCTGGAGGCGGTTGTGACACTTAAGGGAGGACACATTGAAAAATAGAGTGTACTGTACATGTTCTTTACAATAATGTATAATTTGTGATTAAATTCTAATTCTAAGCTGAATAAACATGGCATTTAAGTTGTATTATGGCAGTGTAAACTTTTTTTTGGGTCACCCTGTAGACGTTCAATCCGTTTGAAGTGGGAGGGATGGCAGCGAATGAACATTCGTTCATTCGCTGCCACCCTCCCAGTTTAAATGGATTGGACGTCTATGGCCGTCAGTGGCAGCCAATGCAAGGCAATGAGGTAATTTTGGGCTATTTAAGGTCATTTACCTGTTGATTTTCAGTTACTTCCTGTTGATTTGGGGGTATTTTACGGGCCACTTCCTGTTTATTTTGAGTTACAGAACAGGAAGCGACCTGGGAATCACCCAAATGAATAGGCAGTGACTCAAACTCAACAGAAAAAGACCTGTAAATGCCCTGAAAATCGGACAGAATGACAGTGAATGCTCTGGTTTCGAATGAACGAACCTTCCCAGTCTAAATGGATTCGGCGTCGTGCACCGTCAATGCAGCCTTAAGGCCGAGTTATGCTTCCGCGTCAGACCTGGGGCGTCAAGGAAGATCCGATTTACGACCCTGCGCCGTAGCCTTACGTGTTCCTATTGATTTTTCAAACCCTAGCGTCACGTCAACGCGTATAACGTGGCGGAAATGGACTGTGATTGGGCCGTTCAGACTGTTGTTTCCGGTTCAACGTGAAATCACCGCCATTGTAAAACATTATTTTTGTACATGCAAAAATGGAGCAAGCCGACGGGAGTATCATTGAAGAGCAAGTCTCGTCAAGACATCATAAAGATTGCCAAATGGCAATATCAGCGATTGAATTTAAAAAAAAACAAAAAATTATAATAATAATAAAATGGAAGAACCTCTGAGACGTGTGTGTTCGGAATCGAATGGCCACACGAAGCGGTCGGCCAAAAACTGCCAGCTTTTTATCACTTTATGTCATATTTTTGGTTTGTGTACTTCATCATTTATTGTGTACATATGTTTGCTGTGAGTCTGGGACTTATTTACGTGTCACACTTCAAGTATATTAAGAATAAAGCACAGGTTTGTTGTCAAAAGAGTTGTTTTGATGTATAATTTTCAACAACAGACAGTTCACGCATTATACCTCATCACTGATTGAAAGTGCCAATGTTAACATCAAGGCTTCCAACGCAGTTTGGGAAGTTCCATAGACGCCAGAAATCTGGTATGGCTTCCCACTGGCTGGTTGTAGAACACGTCAAACAAATCAGGCTGAAGGGCTTTCGGACAAAACGCTGGACGCAGTGCTCGACACCAGTTTGAAGCTAGCCACCACAGCTAGCTGGTTTTCACCCGAGGCTAGAACGCTATGCGACATCAAAAGTTGGACAGACCGCCTCGAAACCGTCGCCTGCGCCTCAACATTTGTATGATCAACATTTATTTAATGTTGATGAGCTGAAGATCCACCTTCAAGCGTTCCATCTTGCATTGTTTATTTTTTTTCTCCGTTAAACTAGACAAGAGGAAGTCAACAAGCATGCCCCAAAACTGTACAAACATAACGCAACACCCCTCTCGTGGCTTGGCGGTGAATTACAAAGCAACAAGTCATCTGGCCGGAGAACCGTCGAATGTCGAATGACGCTGTAGTCGCTGTGCCGTCACCGCAATGCGGGAGCATAACTCAGGCTTTAGAGTTAACTGAGACACTATTATGGTGGAAGATTATGGTAGCAACTTGTTGGTTCCTTTTTATTTTATTATTATTTTTTTTAGACACTGACACCTTTTTAAAACGATGTCTCGATTCTAGGCATGAGCATATCAATAACCTTTTGTTATGGCGGAAAACACTTTGAAGTTAGCTCTGAGACCCCCAATTTGGCCAAATTTCAAAATTGTCCGATACGCATGTGTGATACATCATTGGAAAGCTTAAAATCTCAATTTTCTGGGGGAAGAAAAATTAAACAGGAGGGCATTTAAAAATTTTAAACAGGAGAGCATTTAAAAATATATATATACATTTCAAACAGCTAAACCCTATCTGGAGGTGAGCGCACGCGAGAGCAGAATTACAGACGCCATGATTTTAACGAGATATTATCGCATACTTACCTTGTTTTGATCCAAAAACTCCATGTAGCATGTATCACCGAGTGTCAAGACACAGCTGGATTTTTGGGGGTTTAGGGGTGAAACACGGCAAACGGGATGCAGAAATCGCAGACCTCAAGGAGTGGTCGAGATTTTCTTTTTCATATATTCACCCGTTTAAACATTTTTTTCCAATTTTTCTTTGTTTGGATCGATTATTTATCATCTAACATATCGTAGAAAATGCGACAGTAACAAAAAAAAATACAATTAAGCGATAGCTATGAGGTAGATATCCGTGACTTTTTTACAGACGCCATTTTTTCCATTGTGACGTCATTTGTTTAAGAGTTTAAAATATGCGAGTGAATAATTTTTTAAAGTTTTTCTTTTTTTTTTTTTTTCAAACTAAATATGAGAAATCAATTAATGATTGTAAGCTAAAAATGACATATTTTGAAAAACGGTTGCGCGACGTCTGTAAACGTGGGTTTTCAGGGTAAAACGGACAAATTAAAAATAGTTCAGGGGCTTAATGCGCCATGAATCTGCTATGGCAGCATAAAGACATATTGTTCAATCAAACGCAACAGTTGTTTTGGCTTAAAATACAGCAGTTTCTTTTACAGAGGGGTGCAAGAGCAGAAACTGCTTTTTCAGTCTTGTCTGTGTTTTCCGCCTTATAGAAATATATCACCATTTCGATATTTTGTCACACCCCTAGTTATGACACAACCTATAGGTCCAGTGGAGGAATGGAAATGCCCTCCTTTTTCCGCCACCTCCCTAATAATGCAAGCTTCCCACACAGGACAGCCTGTGTAGCCACTAGCCAATTTGTATGAGAAGCACATCTCCTCTCAAGGTGGCACACATACAAATGCAGCGCTGCATGCAAACAAGGCTGAGCGAGGTTAAAATATGAGAGAAAAAGGGGAAGAAGGAGAGGGAGGAGGATGACGTAACAGCATATCGGCCCATATGTGTGATGTGGAGTCAAGGTCATTCATTGATAGAATGGGAATCACAACGCACCAAGGAAACGAGACGCTCTGTGTATATTTATGTCTACACACTAAACATCCATATTAGCCTTTATGGACTCCTCAGACTGATCTGTATGGACTCCTGCCAAAGTGTGATGGCTAATCACTTAATTGATTGACTGACTGACATATTGGGATGCCTCCTCCCAAAAATGTAAAGTCATGCTGTTTTGCAGCGCAGACCCTTACATCACTTTCTTTACAGAGTGACGCTTCATTCACAAATACAGGTGACTCCAGTCCACAATGGTCTGCAATAGACTCCCAATATGTATGAATTTGGTGCGTCATTTCGGACGGGACAAGCTCATACACGGTACCTCGTTAGAACATGAACTTCACTTTAAACATACAAGCATAAAGGAAAATTGAGCCAAGCTAGCTTTCACTCACCTAACTTTTGCTGCCACGGATGATATCGCGTCGTTTCTCAAATTCCTCCTTTTGGACACAGCGGTTCCCATGCTGGCATGGAAACGACGCAGACAGAAAACAGATCATGCCCACTACTTATAACTACACAAAATCACACACTCTCGCTCTCTTTCTCGTTCTTGCGGATGGATAGAGGACTGCGACAAAGAGGAAATCCGCAAGCAAAAAATAGGAGAGGAGCACGTGCACAAGTGTCCGCGTGGAAATACACGCGTGGATTCCTCCTCGCTCTCTGCTCTGTCTCATTGATGTGGACGTGCAACCAACAGAGACCGAGAGAGAGCGAGCGAGAGAGAGAGGGGGGGGGAAAGAGAGATCATCACTCCATCAGCAGCAACAGAAGCTGCAAGAGGAGGGGTGTGTGGAAGTGCCATGTGATGGACAAGAGTAGTGGCATTCCCTGCAGGAACCCCTGCAATGTAAGGACCCGGGTTGTAGTGTGTTAAGTATCATTACAGTGGATGGTGTTCGATTTGATTTCTTGATATCCCCACACAATTATAGAAAATAATGGAAACTGAATTGATCTGTGCCAGTCAGGGTCAAGCTACGGCCAGCGTAAAATCTTCATGAGCTGTACTGGCAATATTTAAAGGGGGAGTTTGCGGGGTTTAAACTTCAAGAAAGATTTGAATTTAGCCTTCATTAACCTCACTTTAGAGCAGTGTTTTTCAACCTTTTTTGACTCAAGGCACGTTTTTACTAGGGCTGGGAACAGAGGTTGCGCTAGACATTTTCGTTGTCTGTCATTTTGACTGACAGGGTCATAAAAATCCGGTCATAATCTATTTTTACCAGTCACTGAAATTTTTAAAATGATAATGATGACATATTCAATAGTATTTAGTTTTCATTCATTTTTAATTTTGTAACGCTTGCTTGGCGGCGAAAAATTAGACACTGAAGTTGTATTTTTCTCCCTCTTTTTACTCTGCTTACCGCCAACAACACCAACAAAACAACTCCACTCCCAAAGAAAAAGAGGCAACCATATAGACCCCAATCACCAACGTCACACAATGATCTTAATTGTGGTTGTCAGCCCAAAATCTTCTAAATATATATTAAATGCATCTTACCAGATATAAAATGACTACTACATAGTCTGTGGTGATCGTTTGGTGCCCCGATTTCTTGTCGAATTACAGCAGTCCATCTCGCTCTCCTCTTCGGTAATTCCAGCTCCAATAGCATATATTTAAAAATGCTACCGTTCACAAGTTCGTAGTTGGATCACGGCGATCTCGGCGAACCACCGTCTGTCACAATTCCTGCCTCTCTCGGCCTCTCCCGGGAGTCGAGCTGTCATCATCATTGTGGAACGCAAACTATATATGTTCGATATATGTCCATCAACGTACAAGTCAAGTTGTCTTCTCTTTTATAACAGCATTTCCCAGCTGTAAACAAACGAATAAAAACTTGTAACACTTGGATATATGCGGTGCATTCAAACACGATTAGCAACAGGCGGCTAGCAGCAGTAGCAGAAGCTAGTTGTTGTAAAAATGATTAAACTTCGTAATTACAATCATCATCGTAATATCAATAGCAAAGGCAACAAGTCGTTTCATGCGCCAGATTTTAGGTTTCGTATTTTTAGAGCACATTACCTTCCATAACAGCGGGGGCATGACTGCAGGAGCTGTCAGTTTTGTCCATCTCCTTATGACGAGTACGAGCACCCATGGTTTGGAAATCGACATGGTACGAAGCATGGAGGCCTTGGCTTGGTTCTCCACCCGCCTACATCAAAATAACATTCCCGGGATCTTGTATAAAGACCTTCCAACTTCGATTCCACCGCCATTGACTTCAATGGTAAACAGGCGGAAACGGAAGGGGAAGGAAGACATAAGGAAGTAAACCGGTACCTCGAAAACTTGTCTATACACAGGCGGCAATCTAGTCCACCAATTGGATCACGCGCTGGCACACCGGGTGCACCAATAAGAACCTCGCGTTGATGTGTCCATCACGGTGCCGCCGCCAGACCCCGGTTACGCTACAATATTCTGACAGAATAGCCAACGACGTCATGCATTAAGAGAGACAATAGCTAATTAATGTGCCAACCTGTGGTCTGGGGTGTGAATTGCAACCTGTCAAAATGACTGACGGACTTCAGTTTTTTCCGTCACCGTTTTAAAAAACCGGTCAACGACGGAAAATTTCCGGTTAACGCGACCCCTGGTTGGGAATCTCTGGCATGAAGCCGATTCGATATGTATCTAGATTCACAGGTTACGATTCGATTAAAAAACGATACATTTTTTAGGCCGAGCGATTCGATACAGTTTAAGAACGATACGGTTCGATACAGAGTGACAACGATACGATAGTAAACAGTTGTTGTGTGTGTTCGTACAGTATTTTAAAAATATAAAAAAGACCACATTTTTTAATAGCAAAATTAAACAACAAAATTTTCATACGAATGTTATGTTTATTTTTTTGGAGAAAAAAAAATAAGGCTTACTACGTATATGACGGTCATTTTGTTGGATGGGATTGACAATACAATAAAACTCAAATAATTTAAAAAGTTCAAAAGTAAAAGTAATTTATTTACTCTATTTCCTGGTGTTCTGGACACAATAAGTAAGTAACTTAAGTGCAAACTTTCAACCTAAACATTTTATAAGCAAAAAATATTATATGCAGCATCTCTTGAAAAAAAGAATTAAACCTGTTAGTGTTATCATAAATAAATAATAAATTATGCTTTACCACTGGTATAACTGGGGCAATAAAAATATGGCATTTTAGACAGACAGGTCTATAGACCCTACTCACATGACGTCACAACCACGCCCCCGCGCCATATTGTCCATCAACTCGTCACTGTTGATGCATTACCGCAACGTAAATTCCTCCTATTATGGCGTGTTTTTCTGCTCGTTAACATTAATAATCAAAATGGTGAATGCGTGTGTGGCGGTCGGTTGCAATAACAGAGAAGATAGACGGAGAGACTTGAAGTTCTACCGGATTCCGAGAGACCCGGAGAGGAGAGCGACATGGGCTGCTGCAATTCGACGAGAAAACTGGGCTCCAAACGATTACCACAGATTATGTAGTAGTCATTTTATATCTGGTAAGATGCATTTAATATATATTTAGAGGGTTTTGGGCTGACAACCACAATTAAGATCATTGCTAGGCTAATCGCCGACAACATACACTCAGACGTTGTGAATGAACTACCTGAAAATATATAATTATAAGGGGATAATAAGACAGTTGTCATACAATTAATTTACAATTTCACTATTGAGGTCAAAAGCCAAAAAATAAATTCAACTAGGGACAATCTGGAGTAGTGCTATCGCACTTCATATTTATTACATATTATATATGTATGTAGTGAGAGTGCTATCGCTAAACCATATAAACAATAAAAGCCCTAGCTCCGTTGACAAATGACATGAAATACATTAGACTTGACAGTGGATGTTAGCAAGAACAAAAGATTTTGAATTGAAAATTTCGTAACTCACCCTCCCGAGCACAAGATAGATTCCTGCCGAATTTTCGTGGACGAGGACCTGTTTCACCCAACCAGCAACGAAGTATTTATAAGCCTCCAAGCTCTTAAAGTTTTTCAAACTTTCGTGAGAATAGGCTGATTTTGTGTGGACAAGATCAGGGTAGCAGATGTCAGGCTTAAACGGCGAAGACAGCGGGTCGAAAAACATCGATTTAGGCATCAAATATGGATCTGGCGAATGGATAAACTGAAGCTTTTCCACATAACGCCTTTTATGCAACGCATCCAATGAGTTTACAGCGTCAGATAACACCGGGGCTTCCATGAATTGCTCTATAACTTGCACGACTAATTGAATACAATGAGAATAGGTCTAAAAAATACGGACAATATGGCGGCAGGATACAGCGACACGTCATTTTGTGACGTAGGTGAGTAGGGTCTATAATCATTACTTTAACCTTATACACAGCAAAGTCATTCACTTATGCCAGTGCTTCCACATTTTTTTCCCTCATCACTGTCTATATCTCTTTTGAAGGGCAGATTTTTCTTGAGGAAGATCAACTGATCCACATGTTCATGTTTAAGTAGACTGCGTTTTGTGGAAACAATACTGTATCTCCAGCAGATCGTGCTGCCCTTTCCACCATTGTAGTAGGTTATTTTTCAGGGTTAAAAACTCACGATCTCTGTACCGCTTCAAACTTCACACTAGCTCTGTCCCATGCGAACAGATCTGGCTGCCTTCGTCACTTCAAAGTCCGACTTTTGTTTTCCTGGGTGCGTTGAAAATCAATCGCTGCAGGTCGCTGGCGTAGTGCGCAAACTGTCCACTGTTTTAGCATGTTGCTTCGTTCCCACTACTAGTTTCATTTTGGGTTGTGAAGAAAACGCTACGGAGCGTGCGTTACAGTGGTTTTGTTAGCTCTTGCGTTGTTATGACACGCCTGTGACGATCGGGTAATGACGGCGACTACTAGCGGTTCTGCTAAAATGAATGGGAAGTTGAGGCAACCACGACGGCGGTCAAATTCTAAGTGCGCTGTGTGGTGAATGACACAAGCGCAGCATGTGAGGTAAAAGCTAAATTATTATCATATTAAGCAATGGATTGAACTAGGCATTAGAAGCCGATTCTTGTGCTCGCGATAGCCGAATTCTATCTCTACTATCGATTCAATGAATATTTAATGGCTAATTACTGTCGAATGGTAACTTTACTATCGATACAGCTGTATCTCTCACCTTTAAAACCAGATACCCGGTCGTATCGGTTTATCGTTCTCAAGCTTAGTTTTTACATTGGAAAAAATCTCGCGGCACACCACAAATTAAAAATGTTCCAAAATTATTTTCTGTACAGTATATTTAATTATAAAATAATTTCTCAATATGTATACTTACTCAGTGTGAAACTTGAGCCTGTTTGGATGAACAGAGTCGATATCCTTATTCTTCAACCGCTCTCAGTCTATGTTTTTATTTTATTTTTTTATAGCAGTTAGGCTTGAAAAAGCTCCAAATTATCAGAAAGGGGCACTTGAGCAATGTCTTTAACCACATCAGGGCCGAGCATCTCGCAGACATAGGCGGATCTGCTATTCAGGCGAAGTAGGCGATCGTCTTAGGCCCCCAATCAGTAGGGGGCCCCCAACCAGCTGCCCTTGCCCCAACGAGCAAGGGCTTGGGCCACCGGAGCCAGCAGCACCCCCAACTATTCGTCACGTATAATTATGTCAGCATACCAAACAACCAAACAACAAATAAAAAAAGAAAGCCATTTGAATGCTGCATTTATATTAGCTCTCCCCCACACACACGCACGCACTACAATGGACTGTTCCACGACGACGGACTGAGTATCAGTCGCTTAGCTTCATTTAGCACCGTTTAGCTTCGCTTAGCTCCGTTTAGCATCGCTTAGCTCCGTTTAGCATCGCTTAGCTCCGCCTAGCTGTTCGTTAGCTTCACTTAGCTCTCCTGCGTTTTTCACGCCACTAAGCTCACTATTTTTACAGCTCACTTGCTACTTTGCACGTCGGCTATTGTTTATTTCGAACACATGAACGAACATGCTCTCCATGAGAGCCAAAGTGCAGTGAGGGAGAAGTTGAGAACAGACCGCTAATGCCTCTTTTAACTTTCTTCTTCCTCTTCACACCGAACGTAAAATACACGACAGCACGCCCTTAGGCGAAACAATGCAGTACAGTTCCAATCAGTCATACAATAACACTCAACAGCTGGTTAACAGCATTTGCTCACGAAAAAAAAATTAAATCTATTAGTGACACCACAAGCAATGACGAAGAATGTTTTTTTTACGGAGTGTAAAGCTTTCGGTTAGCGGTTTAGCGAACATACCTCTGGTGAACATTTAAAAATAAAAGCACATCATCTTCGTCATATAAATAATGATTTCTGGAGTTAATCCCACATACCTCAGAATTAATATTATAATATGTAGAGTAAATACTACAGAATACAGATTGTACACTAAGAATAGCTTTCAAATGACACTCTTTATGACAAATATGATTGGCAATGAATAATTATTATAATTATTATACTACTATTATATATAGTAGTATACTATAATAATAATAATGCTCAATTTTTTTTTTAAAGAATTGTTATGAATAATGTTGGAAAGGCAAAGTCAGTGTTCTGAATCTGTTTACTTTCCATTCTTTTCCACTAGTAAATGCTATCAGCATTTAACCTCATTGCTTATTTGTGATTAATTATTGTTATTTACATGATTATTTGTACTTTAATAAAAAATGTAAGTGCTCCGAAATGGTTTTGTGAATTAATAAGCGTCAACCAAAATTTCATTGCTAAATTAGTAAAAAAAAAAAAAAAAAAAAAAAGAAGAAGAAAATTATTAGATTAGTCGACTAATCATAAAACTAGTCGGCTGACTAATCAGGAGAAAATTTGTCGTTTAGGACAGCCGTAGTGTACCGGAACATATTTCCTCCACACCCTTCTCACCTTTTTAACCCCTGACTCATGAAGAGGGCCTCTGGATATGTTCGCCTTAGGCCCCAAAATTGCCAAGTCCGCCATTGCTCGCAGACAATGGCTTTGCAGGCAGGTAGCATAAAATGTCTCTGTCACTGTATGGGACTTTTTGGATTCAGCAACAAGGTAACTGGCTTTGAGGGCTTTCTCATTTACCTTTGTACAGTTTTTATCAAAAAGTTGCCTGTTTCTCTGCGTTTTCACAGAGGCAAACAAAATAGTCCATCGACTTGTTTTGAAGTGACAGGTGTTTCGTTTGGAGATGACGTTTAGACTTGCTTGGTACCATGGCGCTGGTTTTGGATTGCTGCTCGTGTCGCGTTAAAGAACTGCTCGGATTTTTAGCCATTAGCTACCTTGCTGTTTTCAACAATGTGTTGGAATAAAACACAGGGGGAGGATTGACGGTCGTCACATATGGAAATAATAGAAAGGACACTTTGGAGTACATCAACACATGAGGAGTCTAACCAAATGATGTGCAGTAGACGTGCTGGGGTGCACTTTGTCGCGGACAGCAAGGTCATTGATGGCTAGAAATCCGAGCAGTTTTTGAACGCGACACGAGCAATACTTTTGCTCATCTGCACACGACCGTGAACTTTCTACCTACTCCTTCCTTCTTTCTGCTGCAACTCCGCTCGACGACGTAAAAAAACAATATTGTAATAGCCCCGAATGGGGAAATAGAAAGGAGAGGAGTCAGTGAGATGTTTTTTTTTTTTCTGTCACAGAAAACATGCACATTTGAACCAATCAGAGCTAACCATCTCTGCTGATCACATGTCAGTATGTCAGCTGATTGAACGGATAAATGAGTCCAGGCGTTTGTGCATTTGCACATTGACGAGACACATCATCGTCAGACTCAGATAACTGCAGCAGCTGGGGAAACCTCCATGCCGTCAGTGGAATAAAATCAATAATAAATATTGGTGGAAAAGGATTACACTACACAAGCACTTTATTATGTTTGTTGTTAACAATTGTGTTTGTAAATCTGATGTTGGTAGATTGTTTTCTTCTTGGAGCTGAAATGCATATGTGGCGGCTTAGCATGTTTTAGTTTTTTTTTTTTTTTTTTACATAGCGTTTTGACGGTTGCCTTCATATTTTCGGAATCGAAGCACCGTGTACCGGAACAGCATTCCGACCCTAAATCTGATACCGGGACAGAATTCCAGCCCTGAATCTTATACCGGAACTGCGTTCTGGCCCTGAATCTGATACCGGAACTGTGTTCCTGACCGTTCTGGCCCACTTTCACCCCTGCTTATATGGTATGTAAAACATTGCTATTGACCCTGAAAATATAGGTGATTATCTCTGCTTTTGGTGATTTTTGCGCATTTAGTGTAAAATTTGAGAATTTTATAGCCATTTTAAGTTTTATTATACTTGTATAAAAAGTAATTAATCCGAATTATATTAATTCAATTCAATTCAATATTATTTGTATAGCCCTAGATCACAACAACATTGTCTCAAAGGGCTTTCCAGAGGCAATATGATACACAATCAGAAACAGCAAATGAAGCAACAAAGATGAATAAATAAATTCAAGTCCTGGGTTTCCCCCATCCTTAGACCCTCCATGTCGGCAAGGAAAAACTCCAAAAACTCCAGTCTTCGGGAGAAAAATGAGAAACCTTGGGGAGTACCACAGTCAGGAGAGATCCACTCCCAGGACGGATAGACAGGAAGCCTCAGGACCGCTAATAGGAATTAGCAGGTTAAGTTACAGTCTGTAAAGATGTAGTGGAGTAAAGGAACAAGAAGCGGTCCATCTAGCCAGATGAGATGGGGGTAGCAACGAGGACGTCCATCCAGCGTGGGGTCCGGAAAGTCAGGAGGCTGCAGCTGAAAAATAGCCCCTCCCCAGTGGGGAGGGGGGAAAGGGGACACCGGGTGACTAGTGATGAAGAGACTAGACAACTAGATATTAACATTGGAAAATAGAAATAAAGAAAGATAAGTGGTAGGTAGAGTGAGAAAAAGGAGATAGAACTCAGTGGCTGTACTTCCCCAGCTTTATAGCTTCTAGTGCAGCTTAGACTAAACTTTGAGTCTACTCCGACTTCAACTAGCCTGACCATAAGCTTTGTTGAATAGGAACGTTTTCAATCTAATCTTAAATGTACAGACTGTCTCGGCTTCTTTTATATTAGCTGGAAGCTGATTCCATAAAATAGGGGCTTGGTGGCTAAGGGCTCTAGCGCCGACAGTACTTTTAGAAACCCTGGGAACTACCAGTAGACCTGCATTCTGAGAGCGGAGTGTTCTGTTGGGGCGGTATGGAACCAGAGCATCGGAGAGATAAGATGGCCCCAACCCATTAATTGTCTTAAATGTAAGAAGGAGGATTTTAAATTTAATTCTAAACTCGACTTTCAACTTTTTGATGTCGCTGCTCATGGTGACTCATATACAGTGCCTTGCAAAAGTATTTGGCCCCCTTGAATCTTGCAACCTTTCGCCACATTTCAGGCTTCAAACATAAAGATATGAAATTTAATTTTTTTGTCAAGAATCAACAACAAGTGGGACACAATCGTGAAGTGGAACAACATTTATTGGATAATTTAAACTTTTTTAACAAATAAAAAACTGAAAAGTGGGGCGTGCAATATTATTCGGGCCCTTTACTTTCAGTGCAGCAAACTCACTCCAGAAGTTCAGTGAGGATTTCTGAATGATCCAATGTTGTCCTAAATGACCGATGATGATAAATAGAATCCACCTGTGTGTAATCAAGTCTCCGTATGAATTCACCTGCTCTGTGATAGTCTCAGGGTTCTGTTTAAAGTGCAGAGAGCATTATGAAAACCAAGGAACACACCAGGCAGGTCCGAGATACTGTTGTGGAGAAGTTTAAAGCCGGATTTGGATACAAAAAGATTTCCCAAGCTTTAAACATCTCAAGGAGCACTGTGCAAGCCATCATATTGAAATGGAAGGAGCATCAGACCACTGCAAATCTACCAAGACCCGGCCGTCCTTCCAAACTTTCTTCTCAAACAAGGAGAAAACTGATCAGAGATGCAGCCAAGAGGCCCATGATCACTCTGGATGAACTGCAGAGATCTACAGCTGAGTTGGGAGAGTCTGTCCATAGGACAACAATCAGTCGTACACTGCACAAATCTGGCCTTTATGGAAGAGTGGCAAGAAGAAAGCCATTTCTCAAAGATATCCATAAAAAGTCTCGTTTAAAGTTTGCCACAAGCCACCTGGGAGACACACCAAACATGTGGAAGAAGGTGCTCTGGTCAGATGAAACCAAAATTGAACTTTTTGGCCACAATGCAAAACGATATGTTTGGCGTAAAAGCAACACAGCTCATCACCCTGAACACACCATCCCCACCGTCAAACATGGTGGTGGCAGCATCATGGTTTGGGCCTGCTTTTCTTCAGCAGGGACAGGGAAGATGGTTAAAATTGACGGGAAGATGGATGCAGCCAAATACAGGAACATTCTGGAAGAAAACCTGTCAGTATCTGCACAAGACCTGAGACTGGGACGGAGATTTATCTTCCAACAGGACAATGAACCAAAACATAAAGCCAAATCTACAATGAATGGTTCAAAAATAAACGTATCCAGGTGTTAGAATGGCCAAGTCAAAGTCCAGACCTGAATCCAATCGAGAATCTGTGGAAAGAGCTGAAGACTGCTGTTCACAAACACTCTCCATCCAACCTCACTGAGCTCGAGCTGTTTTGCAAGGAAGAATGGGCAAGAATGTCACTCTCTCGATGTGCAAAACTGATAGAAACATATCCCAAGCGACTTGCAGCTGTAATTGGAGCAAAAGGTGGCGCTACAAAGTATTAACGCAAGGGGGCCGAATAATATTGCACGCCCCACTTTTCAGTTTTTTATTTGTTAAAAAAGTTTAAATTATCCAATAAATTTTGTTCCACTTCACGATTGTGTCCTACTTCTTGTTGATTCTTGACAAAAAATTAAAATTTTATATCTTTATGTTTGAAGCCTGAAATGTGGCGAAAGGTTGCAAGGTTCAAGGGGGCCGAATACTTTTGCAAGGCACTGTATGTCTAAGGGAGGTGCCTGTTTTGGTTTTAGGTCGCTAGTGACTTTGGTTTTGAAAATATTTAAATTGTAAGTTTTTCAAAATAGGCCCCCTACGGATCGGCCCCGAGCCCAGTGTCCCGTCAACTGATAGTGAAGTCTGTGAAAAAACATTCAGCAGCGTGTCAAGAGCCAATGTTTTTTGTGTCTTAAAAGCATTGTTGAGCTTCTTATTTGGGGGCAGGGTCATTCAAGTTTGAAAATATGTTATTAATTAAATTAGCATGCGCTGTTAATATTGTAAAATTATTTTAGGTAAAAAAAAAGTGAAGTTCACCTGCGTATGATGAATGAGCAGCACTAACGCTAACTCAAGTATCACTTCAGTACTGGAAGCCCACAATAAATATATTCCTGTAATCTAATTCATTCAAGTTAATTTGAGTACTGCCAACTCAACGTAAACAATTTACTATAATCCAATAATTAAAGTTAATTTGAGTCATTAAAACTTGAACTAATTAAGCATCTAAGTAACATAAGGTAACATAAATTATGTTTTCTAAGGCAGCAAATTTGCTTTTTTCTTTTGTCTTTTTTTCTTTGGGATATATAATATTTTACAGTGTACACACACATGCGTGCAGAATCGTCATGCAAACATATAACAGGCTAAGCAGAAGGCAAATTTGACTGTAACGGCCGATTAGCCTTCAAACCTCAGATCAATTGCCCCTTCAACCTGATGCGCAATTGAACAGCATCGCCAATTCATAAGGTGTCCTTGGGTGTCTTATAGACATATATATATAGATATTGATATGTGCACAGCAAGCACGCACACAGAAACGCAGTCATACACAGAGATTTAAAAAAAAAAAAAAAAAAAAAAAAAAAAAGAGGAATGAAAAACAATAAATAAAGCAAGACGCCACTGGGCTGGTGTGACCATTAAGTAATAAATTATTCCAGACGACATTGGCCGAGACTGAGGGAGAGTGTGTGTCGATTGACTGTAGATGAGGGACGCGGACGGGAGAGATGAATGAGGAGTGGAAAAACCTCCCCCCAAAAAGAAAAGGGCACGGGAAATGTGAATGGGCATCAGGGGGACACGGAGGAAATAAAGGACAGGTGTTGTTTTCCTGCTAAAAAAGGGTCACACATGAAAAACGGAAGAAATGGAAGGCTCGTAAAGACATGCTAGTCGTAAATTCACATCTACCAGTGATAGGTATCAATGCCTCCTTTGACCCTGACAAATTGCAAAACAGATCAATGGCAGAGTTGGCAATAGTCAAAATAGGTTTTGTTATGTGTTTTTTAGTGCAGCCGCTTTTAGCTTCATATATATGTAGAAACACACGCATTCTCTCCACCCTGCCCCCTATGGATTGCCCTATCAATCATCCGCCCATGAAAATCTCTCCTCCCACCAGTGCACTTCATTTCTATGCCTCGCTTGTGTCACTTTACGGCCGCCATCCATCTCGCCTAACCCCGTCCCCCCATGGCAGGTGAGCATGCATGGTGCCCTCTCTTTCATATGCCGCGGCTTTTCAGACTCAAAACTATAGTCACCTAATGGTACGCCACTCCTCCTTGTCCCCATATTCGCCAAAACATACATCGCCCTTCAACCTTTTTTAATCTTTATCTCGTCTTTGCAAATGCTTATCATTTCACATCAGTATTCATCACAGCCCTCCTGTATCATTAGAAAGGGCTTTATCGACAAAGTGATAGGCTCTATGTGGAGAATGTTAAAATCAGTGGAACAAATAAAGCGCGGGTGGACAGGTTAGACAGACCTTCATTTTTGAGATGGCAGTCAACTAAGAATGGGAGCACGACTCAACTTTCTTAGAATAAGCAGCTGAAAATAACAATACAATGCCATGTTTTGTTTTCTTATTGTTAATTGCATAAAAAAAACCTTTACAGATGAAAGGAATGAAAATGAATTGAATGATTTAATTTTCCCCATGATTTTATGTGTTTCAGAATAAGAAGGCTGTTTTGATTTGGCATCTATATTGGTATGAAAAAGTATCTGAACATTTTGGAATTTCTCACATTTCTGCATAAAATCACCATCAAATGTGATCTGATCTTTTTCAAAATCACACAGATGAAAAAACAGTATCTGCTTTAACACTAGAAGTCCCATGGGTGTCCCATTTTGGGACACCCTGACTGACTAAACCTGACTGACTGGTTTGGCCCTTCCTAAGTCAGGCTACTTTCTCTTTACTTGCAAATTCAGCCATTAGCTGAGGAGGGGGTTGGGTGAAACCTTCCTGAGTCAGGCTACTTTCAGACACTGTTACTTCTAACTTGACACTAAACTGCTAAACTTCTGAGGATATTCTAATAATAGTATTTTAATAATTCTAGTTTATTCGGATGTATTTGTTTGAATACCCTCTACATGTTAAAAAAAACCATTGTTGAAAAGATCAATTAACAATTTGCTGTGGATATACATTGATATACATAGCTATTTAGAAATACTACAACTAAGCACACCAAGCAACAGTGGTAAAAAGAAAAGCATCTGGCATGAAATTGCTGAAAAAATATGCAAGATTAGGAAATACCATTCTTGGTTCAGAAACAAACCATCATTCAGGTTTCATACAATGGTGTAAATATTACATTTCATTTGAAACCAAATTAAATTAAACTGAAGTAGTGCTCCACATCTATGTGCATGTGTTGTGGACCGTTCCATTAGTTACAAGTGTTTGTTTTGTTTGCTTTGCTTAAATTAAATGAAACAAGCTTGATACAGTACATCCAAATAATATTCTAAGAGCTGATGACCAGTATTATCTACTCTCAATGTGTTTCTTCAGTCAGAAAAGTAATAGTTGAAAAAGATTAATCACGATAAAAAGTGCACTAATTAGCAGGGGTGAAAGTGGCTAGAATTTCTTGCCGGAACTCCCCGACGAGAAGGTCGCCACGGAGCCAGAAATTTTATATATTTATTAGGGCTGTCAAAATTATCGCGTTAACGGGCGTTAATTAATTTTTTAAATTAATCCCGTTAAAATATTTGACGCAATTAACGCACTATACCCGCTCAGACAGATTTAAATGTCAGTACAGTGAAAGGCCAACTTGTTAATTGTGTTTTATGGAGTTTTTCCGCCCTCTGCTGGCGCTTGGGTGTGACTTGCATATGTTATGTGGCGTAATGTCGCCCTCTGCTGGCGATTCAGTGCAGCGGATTATTTGGGTTTTGGCGCGCTTTTCTGACGTGATTATATGTCGACGTGAACTCACACTAATAGACAGTGCTATTCAGACCAGCTAACGTCCGCATCCAGTATTCAGTGACAGTTCTCATAGCCCCATCACACTGTTTGTGTCTAATACATGCATCGCTGAGTCATATTCCTCCTTTGTTTATATTCATGAGCATTAGATAGTTATTGATGATGTGTATTTGAATTTGTTCACATATATGGTGAAATGCAGTTACATTGTTAGATGCTTGTGAGCTAATTGGCTAGTGCTACTGCTCAAATGGACACGTGTGTGTACATTTTATGTTATTTTGTGATTTATGCAAGTTATTGACACATTGCCTTGTTATTTTCAGTTTTACAAAAATACAAGAAACGTGCTCCTGTCAAAAAGAGATGACTTCAGTAAAGCCCATGCAACTTTGCCACACCGTCTGATTTCTTTTTGGAACTTATGTTCGCTATCTGTCAATTTGTGTACTCACACACATTGAGGACAGAATAGGGCTACTAGTTTATTTTTTGATTGAAAATTTTACAAATTTTATTAAAACGAAAACATTAAGAGGCGTTTCAATATAACATTTTATCCATGGATCACTTTAACAGAATGTTAATAATGTTAATGCCATTTTGTTGATTTATTGTTATAATAAACAAATACAGTCCTTATGTACCGTATGTTGAATGTATATATCCATCTTGTCTTATCTTTCCATTCCTACAATAATTTACAGAAAAATATGGCATATTTTATAGATGGTTTGAATTGCGATTAATTGCGATTAATTACGATTAATTAATTTTTAAACTGTAATTAACTCGATTAAAAATTTTAATCGTTTGACAGCCCTAATATTTATTTATTTTTCTTTCATTTTTATTGGTTTTGGCACAGTTATTTCTATAACACATACAAAAACTGATTTTCATTCTAAATTGTATTTTTTTCAATGATTTGCAAAATAAAAGTTAACAAAAACAGCAATAACCCCAACTCCCATCTCCTAATTTTTATTTTCTCTATATTTCGCCTAACATAAATGAACAAATAAAGTGCACATTGACAGCTAAGATCTTCTGAACCTCCCCAACAGAGCAAATAAAACTAAATATGATAAATAAGCCTCCTCATCTCTTTTCTTGCTCTTAAAGATTTGATCCATTTTATGTTGCATTGCCCTTTTTTTGTTGCATCAATTCAACAACTTTTTTATTTATTTATTTATTTATTTATTTATTTTTTGCTGTTCCAGAAAACATGCACATTTGAACCAATCAGAGCTAACTATCTCTGCTGATCACATGTTGTCAATGCACCATGTACCAGTACAGCATTCCGGCCCTGAATCTTATACCAGAACTGCTTTCTGGCCCTGAATCTTATACCGGAACTGCGTTCCTGACCGTTCTGGCCCACTTTCACCCCTGGTAATTAGGGATGTAATAAATAAAAAAAGGACAACACTTATTGTAATGTTAGTTTATTGTTCATTGTGTTTATTCATTTGTAATGTTTGTTTTGTTTTTCAGTTTTGCCAAACACACAAGAGCACTTAGTGCACTTTTTATCGTCGCTTTCGGTTACGTAACAACTGGCCGAACGGACTTATGACGTACGTGAGTGTGAAGGGGTGTTCCAATTCGTAGGGCTGACGCTTCAAGCCCTACCCCTTATTGCTCCGTTTGACGGGCCAAGGGGTAGGGGTAGAAAATAGAAATGGGATTGGGCCGGCGGTGCATCAGTAATGGCCCCATTTACAAAACAAAGGCTACGATAGGCTTGGGGGTGATCCCAAAATGGGACACCCTTGGTAAGATTAGGGAGCACCAAAACCCCTGGTTCTTCTAGTGTTAACTAAAACCACCCAAACATTTATAGGTTTTCATATTTTAATGAGGATAGTATGCAAACAATGACAGAAGGGGGAAAAATGAGTAAGTGAATCATCACATTTAATATATTGTCGCCCCCTCTTTTGGCAGCAACAACCAGACGCTTCCTGTAGCTGCAGATCACTTAAAAGTACAGGCGTGCAAAATTGAGTTGCTAATAATACTACTACTACTACTACTAATAATAATAAAAACACATATCAATTGCATATTAAATACAATTTAAATAAAAATTAAATGCCTCCTTTCTGTTTGCAGCCTTCTGAGATAAATGTCAAAATTAGCTTCGTACACAGGCAAATAAATTTAAAAATAAAAAACAATGATGAATCAACCAAACATTCAGGCCTTGGAGTAGCTAGAAAAAGTGCATAGAAAATGTATTTACTGCTCATTTGGGACGCACTGATCTACTCTGATGTGCCCAAGCCAGACAACTGGCATCTTTTATTGGATGCCAGTTCATCAATGTCAGGGCTCAGGGTTTGAGCTGAGGAAACCTTCATTATCGAACAGAGGTGTTCGTCAATCAGACGTCTCCTGTGAGACGTTTTCGTCATCTTCATTGAGGAGAAAAGTTGCTCACATAAATGCTACCAAACATGAAGAGCAATTGAGCCGTCTCTCACCTGTCCAAAAACGTTCTATTTTCTGCCTTTCTTTTCACCATTTCTTGGTTGGGTAACACAGTGACAGCTGTAGTTTGAGGTCGCAGTGTGGTCCAGGGGAGATGAACGGTGATACAGAGTCCACCAGGGGTTTTAGCCGAAGGAGTGTGCACGACCACCACCTTTTTAATACATCCATGACCGCTAACATAGACTCTACTGACACAGAGGAGGGGGCGTGTCTCCCTCTGTCGCGTTGTTTAAACGTGCCAAAACGACAGCAGAGCATCATGGGATTTGTTGTATAAGTGGTAAATGTGGCATTACAGCGCTGCCGCCGTGTAATACCGGTGGGCCAGCTCTAATATTAATTTGAAATTGCCTCGCGGGCCAAATATAAATACACTGTGGGCCAAATTTAGCCTGTGGGGCAGAGTTTGACACCTATGAATCAATGATTGTAGGTTGTCCAGGCCCCGAGGCAGCAAAACAGCCCCAAATCATGATGCTCCCTCCGCCATGCTTCACACTGGGGATGAGGTGTTGATGTTGGTGAGCTGTTCCATTTTTGCTCCTCCTGATTATTATGCACTGAACTCTTGGCATCATCTTTTGTGGACGGCCACTCCTTGGGATAGAAGCAACAGTGCCAAACTCTCCATTTGTAGACAACTTCTCTGACCATCGTGTGATGAACATCCAGACTTTTAGAGATGGATTTGTATCCTTTCCCAGCTTTATACAACTCAACAATCCTTGATCGCAGAGACAGTTCTTTTGTTTGTTTTATAGTGGGCAGGGCAGCTTTAAACCACTTATCAGTGATTGAGCACACACCTGATTTAAATTGTTTGGTAAAATTGGTTTCAATTGCTCTTCAAGTCTCCTTAGGCAGAGGGTTCACTTACTTATTTTCCCCCCTTCTGTCATTGTTTGCATGCTATCCTCATTGAAATATGAAAACCTATAAATGTTTGGGTTGTTTTATTTAAAGCAGACACTGTTTTCACAACTGTGTGATTTTGACAAAGATTTTAGGCAGAAAAGTGAGGAATTCCAAAAGGTTCAGATACTTTTTCATACAGTACAGTAGGAACCAAGAACAATAGTCTTCACCCAAATGCCAAAGTAAAAGAGCAATTGCATGAATACCACTAGGGGCTAATTATGGCTCTTTCCAGGACGGGGCAGAAAAAAATCAATAAAGTTGGTTTTAATGACATTGTTTGGTCATATCATATAATTAAGTATATAAAAAATACAAAGAACAATGTACAGACCTTAGTTCTTGCAAAAATTAGCCAGCCAGATCTGTCTCCTTCAAGTGAGCATACTTGAACTGTACCGCACCACATATGCTGCTTGGTTAATGGTGAGTCCACCCTGTCATGACAACAAATGTAAGACGTGACAGCAGGGACATCTACATTATTTGCTAGAACAGAGCACACAGTGGAGAAAAATGCAAGTGCCATAAAAACAATACAATAATGAGTTTTTGTCGTTATGCCTCAAGCCCAAACAAATGTACATTTTTCGCCAGGATGAACATGGATGAAAAATGTTTGAGTATATATTTATATATTTTTTACTACAAAAGTTATTTAGCCTATAAGCCCATTAAAGGGAGAGTTATGCTTCCGCGGCAAACCTGCGCCGTCAAGGAAGACCCGATTTACGACCCTCCGCCGTAGCCTCTCTTGTTCCTTCACAATTTTCTGACTTCACATCGCATCAACGCGTACCACGTGGTCGAAATGGAGTGTGATTGGTCCGCTCAGGCTGTTCTTTCCGGTTCAGCGCAAAATCACCGCCATTGTCAAAAATGATTTTTCTGCACGCAAAAATGTACCAAGCCGACGAGAGCGTCAACGAAGAGCAAGTACGACAACTTCTACAATGTCTCGTCAAGACACGATGAAGATTGCCAAATGGCAAGCAATTTGTGGACAGAGATAAGGGGCTAGAGGTCAGCGAATGCATAAAAAAATGGAAGAACCACCGAGACAAGTATGTGTGTGTTCGGAATCGAATGGCCACACAAAGCGGTGACCCAGTTGGCCAAAAACTGCCAGCTTTTTATCACTTAATGTCGTATTTTTGGTTGGTGCACTTCATCATTTATTGTGTACGTATGTTTGCTGTGAGTCTGTGACCTATTTATGTGTCACACTTCAAGCATGTGAAGAATAAAGCACAGGTTTGGTGTCAAATGAATTGTTTTGATGTTTAATTTTCAACTAGACCAGACATGTCCAAAGTCCGGCCCGGGGGCCAAATGCAGCCCTTGGTCAAATTTCATCCGGCCCCCAGCTTCTGTGATAAAATCAATAACGTCTGGCCCGTACTTAATAAATTGGTCAGCAGAACTGTTACCAGCATATGAAGTAGCTTAGACACTAAATGTACCCACTAAAAGGCAGGCAGCACTCTAAGCAACATTACCCTGTGTGACCCTTGACTTCCAATTTTCTAAAATGGCAACAATCAACAACAAAAACGTTGACTGCGACGGCCGACGCTTCAAGGATAGGTGGAAATTTGACTACTACTTCACTAAAATATGTAACAACTGTGTCTCAGAGACACTCGCTGTTTTTAAAGAGTTCAATGTGAGGCGATATTACCAAACAAGACAAGCTGACATGTACGACAAGATTACAGGGAAGATACGCAGCGAGAAATTGAAGCAACTTGAAGCTAGTTTAATTTAACAGCAGCCGTATTTCACAAGAGCCCGATTATCGAAATAGAACGGCACAAAGGCTAGTTGTGAGAATGTTGAAATTATTAATTTAAAAAAATAATAAAGCAAATGTGACACACAGAATGGTTTGCTAAAATTTGCTTAAATATATAAGTAATATAATAATAATATAATACGGAAAGGACGTCAGCCAAGGTCGGCCCCCCTCAATTTTACCACACCAAATACGGCCCCCTTTGCAAAAAGTTTGGACACCCCTGAACTAGACAGTTCACACACTTGATACATCATCACTGATTGAGAGTGCCTTGGTGCTTTTATGATAACGTGTTTACCATCAAGGCTTACAACGCAGTTTGGGAAGTTCCACCGCCACTAGAAATCTGCTTCCCACTGGTTGGTTGTAGGCAAAAAAAAAATCGGGCTGGAGGGCTGTCCACAATTCTTTGCAGACCTTGGACAAAACGCAGCACACAGTGCTAGACGCCAGTTTGAAGCTAGCCGCCACAGCTTGCTGGCTTCCACCCGAGGCATCAACAGACCGCCTCCAAAACGGTCCTCTCAGTCGCCTGTGCCTCAACATTTGTAAGATCAACATTTGTAGCTCAATGTTGATGAGCTAAAGATCCACATTCAAATGTTTTAGCTCCGTTAGCATTTTAGCATAGCAATGTAACCGGAAGAAAACTAGAACTCGTCAATAGTCCCCCAGAATCCTACAAACACAACACCACACCGCTCTAGTGGCTTGGCGGCGAATTATAGAGAAACGCCGCAGAACTATCGAATGCTCATTGACGCCGTAGTCGCTTTGCCGTCACTGCAACGCAGTAGCATAACTCAGGCTTTACAATAGGGGTTGTGCAAATGCTGAGGCCTTAGTCTAACAAGCACACGACCATCTTTGCCTCTATTTATTTTGCCTAGTTCTTTTCCTCCTATCCCGTGACAGTCCAGCTGCAAAGAAAAATCTCAAACAAGGTCAGCCAGCAGACATTTATCCCCTTCGAGGACTCGCGCCGGCATGTCAATTCAACATAAGAAGCATGAGTGCATACAATTACAAAGGCAAACCGTGATGGATAAACGGAGCATGAAAGCGTCTGGAGGCAGGCAGTAAGCAGGCTTGCGATAAAATAAAGTGCCGTACAGGCAGATCCTTATCAAGAGCTGGGAGCGTAGTGTGCTCACACTTCATGTTTAGTAGGGTATCTGCCACCAGAAGCAAAAAAACACCCCAAAAAAAACAACCTACTTTGAGGTGCGTGTAATTTATGTTAACCTTGGAAGTAGGTTGGTGTCTTGTTGCGGGATCCACTCTCTAATTACATGTCTTTGTGATTACTTTATCTACCTGGACTGTTGTCTCATTTGTATTTATTAGTTTTTTATACTATGCCCAAACTGTGTCACATGGCAGCTCTATTTTTCTCAAAACTTGCCTTGTGAGATTTTGAATAAGGAATTCTCGAAGGTGTACGCAGGTTTAGTATAGTTTACTTAAGTGCATATGGCAAAGTAACGGGTAGATATTTCCCAAAAAGCAGTTTCATCACAATTCAATCACATCAGCTGCAGTCGTTCTGCACACTGTGGGTCCTATTATTGTAGACCAGGGTTGCTCAAGTCCAGTCCTAGAGAGCCCCTATCCAGCTTGTTTTCCATTTCTCCCTCCTCCAACACACCTGACTCAAATAAACAGGATCATTATCAGGCTCCTGCAGAGCTTGCTGATGAGCTGATCATTTGATTCATGTGTGTTCAAGGAGGGAGACATGGAAAACAAGCTGGATAGGGGCTCTTGAGGACCGGACTTGGGCACCCCTGCCTTAGACTTATGCCATGTCTACACCTAGCAGCGTGGATCTTGCCCTCATAAGACGTGAAATAATAATTACGTCTACACCACGTTTTTTAGACAAAAAAAAAGAAAAAAAAAAGAAAAGCATCCACAGCCAACCATGTTCATTCGCTTTAAAGTACATTCATGAAAATGCGCGAAAAATAATTGTCCATAAACTCTGTCATAATCCCCTTCACATGTGTTCCTCAAGTTGGAGCAATGCTAGAGTTTGTACATAAATGGTAGCAAAAAACACCAGTTATTTTTTATTTTTAATTTTTTTTTAACCAGTCCTGTTCAGCTGCTCGACACGGAGGTCGGAGATTTGAGTGTCCGATGGATCTAAACAGTTTTAATGTATCACATGGGTGTATGACATACATCCATTGTGATCGTTCAGCGTACCTCGTTCATTAGGAGAAAGCAGCGAACAGGAAAAGGGTTATGGGGGAACAAAAGAAAAGAGGGAGAGAGAGACAGAAAAAGGAGGGAAGTGACGATCGGCCCGCCATGATATTAAAGTCATCAGCCATCGTGCTGTGACCCGGGAATTTAACGCCTGCTTTCACGCACACCGCTCCCCGGGAAAATCCCGGACATGATACTAGGACGCGACCGGTGAAATGTCTGCTGAATCTCCGTGTCAGTCGACACGGGAAATTGTTTATACACACAACTGCTGCACGGTTGAGTCCTGCAATATTCCCGGTGTTTCGGAGTATGTGAAAGGGGCTAATGCCTCCTCTGTCAGCTTTTTCAATGATACCCGGTAGCAAGCAAGGTGTCAGGTGATGATGTTATTAACAACAACAACAACAACAAACTTTTTCAACATACTACATATTTAATCCCCGAAGTTAAATATGCTATAGTTTCAATATGTTTCATTTTTACTTATTTTTAATTCATTTGCTCCCAAATTTTTAATTGTTTCAGTGTCCCAAAGACCTATTAATGCGTCTTTTACGTTTTTTTTTTTTTTTTTTTTTTTAACAAGAGACATCTCTGGGTTCTGATTCAATTTAGCTCCAAAGCACAAAGCTGAAAATCCATTTAAAGCAATAAAACTGGCCACTGGATGGCAGTAGCGCATTTGGTAAGACTCGCAACCCGATTCAACGGTAAAGAATGGCCGGGCTGCTCCAGCGAAAGACGACCGAATGGAGAACAACCTAGAGGAGGCCGGGAATGCTAGGTGCTGGACGAACGAGCAGAACGCCATGGACCACGAGCGCAGCGGATGATGCAGTTGAGTCCGTGCTGCTTGCCGAGCAGACCCCGCAGAGACTCAAAAAAATCCATCTTTATGAGACAGGCGGCGATGAGGGAAAAGTTTACCCGGCTGTCGCGGCGTTGTCTCTCAGTTAGTTTTGTGTAAATAAATAGTTACTTTGCTATCAAAAGCTCTATTTGTCTTGTATGTTATTTTGTGAAAGGAAAACAGTATTCAGATGTTTGGGATGTAACTAAAGCAAAAAAAAGCTGTGTTAAAGTCAAAGTTATGTTTGAAATGTATGCTTTCACAAAAAGCTCAATTTCTTTGTTTTTTCATCAGAAATTGGAAAATTGCTCAAACTAAGCTATTTTCTAATGCAGAAAAAAGATAATAAACTTACTTTTTTCGTGCCGAAAAAAGAGCCTAATCTTTCTTTTGGTGGGTTCCATGTTCATAAAGCAATAGAACAGAATTTTCTGTGGGCCTTGCAAAATCAGTCAAAATCCAGTAAAACGGCCGGGAGCGAAGGGGGTTGCACCGGTTAAAAAGGCTGGGAGTGAATGAGTTAACAACAACAACAAAAAAGAATGTACCAAAACACTTCTTTTTCTCTCCTCAACACTGGGGGTTCTGCAGCACCCCACTTCCCGCGCCCTTGTCTGTGCCTTTTGAGACCAGGCTCTCCACACCACAGACTCAACGCCTCTGGGACAAACTGGTTTAATTCCTACCCTCGCTATCGCACATACCTGTTTTGGGGTTCTCAGCCCACGATCATAACAGAATGTGGGGTGGGGGAAAGTAAACAAGTATTGGTCATGCCTGGGTCTCAGCCAGCCTGAAACGCTGCATGTCTGAAAATGTCCGAGTCAAGTTATGGCTAGCAGCTCTGCGATCACATTACACGTTAATGTTGCAGTATTTTACGTGCAAAAGCGGGTCTTGTTTCATGTACTTCGGAATTTGGTAGACCAGCCAGCACTCTTTTACTATGCCTCCAAAGAGGAGGTAAGTTTGCTTCACAAATTCCCCAAACCCGGTCTAAAACACCCATTCGTTTGGCATAGGCTCCATCTGACAGGAAGTAGATACCTACCAAAATAAAACTGGTAACAACACTTCTGCTTGGTCATCCACATATTTTCTAGTGATCATCGCCTATTAGCATGTAAAATAAACACTCGACTACACCAAAAACACAACACAATTCTAGCTAATAATATATTTAATAGAGGCATAAAAGCTCATGCATGGGTGAAATTTAATAATGAGAAGTAAAAGAATATAATTGGAGCACAGACTCGGTGTCATTGTCTAACACCTCCAAAATGCCTTACTCACACAATCTTCTCCCCTGCAGATTGGGAGCTTATCTCTCAGTATTTAATCATCATGGACAGCTAACCTGAACTCCCTCTCATGATGGTGACTCATCTTTCTCTACCGTTCTCTCTCCTCTGTGCTTACCAAAAGTCGTCTGGATGGTAATTGTCATTCCGCCTGGTTAACGGGAATCCCCGCAGTCACGGAGGCCGCCCACCCCCACCCAGGTGACATTCAGCCAACTGCGATAAATGAGCCTCGGAATCCCACGGTTGATGTGGGGAAAATAAAAGGTTCTAATTGGTCGGCATGATTAGGGCTGGAAAAATGACAATGAATGTACATCCATCCTTGATACTGAGCAATTGAGTTAATACCACTCAGATATTCAAATCAAATTTATTTATAAAGCCCTTTACAAAATCCTGAGATATCTTCAAAGAGCTTTACAAGCAAAATAAAGTACATGATAAATAAAAGGCAGGAAAGTACTACACAGTAAAATTGAGGGGAAAAAAAGAAAACAATGCATCACACTAAAGGCATTACATCAAATAAAACAGATGAAATCCAGTTTTCCGATCATGCACTTTGTTTTCATGAATCTTTTAAATTTCCATTCATAAGATTATCCAAGGCAGTGTTAGCTAATTTATAATGAACCACCTTAGAGTTGAACATACATGTATGGATTACGATCAGAATATTGAACA
Organism: Corythoichthys intestinalis; assembly: GCF_030265065.1. Taxonomy (NCBI): domain Eukaryota; kingdom Metazoa; phylum Chordata; class Actinopteri; order Syngnathiformes; family Syngnathidae; genus Corythoichthys; species Corythoichthys intestinalis. The sequence goes on from NC_080411.1 coordinate 27,793,407, forward strand.
GGTCATGGTTTTACAATCGTCAACGCAGTCATTTTCTAATGGCTAGTTTATGCTTCTGCGGCAGCCGTACGCCGTCAAGGCGGACCTGATTTATGACCCTCTGCTGTAGCCTGACGTGCACCTCCACAAAATCCTGACTACACGTCACGTCGTGGTGACGTGACACAAATAGACTGTGATTGGTCTGCTCAGATTGTTGTTTTTCATTCAGCGGGAAATCAACGCCATTTACCAACATTCTTGCGCTACACTCAAAAATGGACCAAGCCGACGAGAGGAAGAGCAAGTACGACCATCTGTACAATGTTTCGTCAAGCCATTATAAAGATTGCCAAATGGCAAGCAATTCGTGAAAGGAGATTGCTGAAAATACGGGGCTAGAGGTCAGCGAATGCATGAAAAAATGGGAGAACCTCCGAGACAGGTATGTGTGTGTTCGGAAGCAAACTACTGCCAAAAACTGCCAGCTTTTCATCACGTTGTATTTTTGGTTGGTGCTCTTCATCATTTATTTTGTTCATATGTTTGATTTGAGTCTGTGACTTATTTACATTTTACACTTCAAGTATATGAAGAATAAAGCACAGGTTTGGTGTCAAAAGAGTTGTTTTGATGTGTAATTTTCCACAACAGACAGTTTAAACACTTGATACATAATAGAGTGCCTCGGTGCTTTTATGATAACATGTTTACCATCAAGGTTTCCAACGCAATATGGGAAGTTCCATAGCCCCCAGAAATCTGCTATAGCTTCCCACTGGCTGGTTGGAGGACACGGCAAAGAAATCTGACAAAACGCTGGACACATTGCTCGAAGTCAGTTTGTAGCTAGCTGCCACAGCTTGTGGGCTTACATTCGATGCTAGAATTCGTAATACGACTGCCAGTCTCTGTGCGGCATCAACAGTCAGACAGACCACCTCCGCAACAGTCTTCTATGTCGCCTGCACCTCAACATTTGTGTGATCAACATTTGTTGTTGCATGTTGATGAGCTAAACATCCACATTCAAGCGTTCCATCTCCGTTGCCATTGTTGTCTAAACGGAAGAAAATTTGACAAGAGTCCCCCTAAACCGCACAAACACAACGCAACACCCCCATAGTGGCTTGGCGGTGAATTACAGAGCAACGTGTTCCCTTGACACAGAACTTCAAATGCTTGTTGACGATGTAGGGTTCAAGCCGTCACTACTCCGTCACCGAAACGCAGAAGCACAAATTACGCTTAAGTCAGTTGGGAAAGAAAGAGAAATCCCTCTTAAAGGGACAGAACACCTAGTATGAATAACCATGTGAAAGCTGTTTGCTCAAAGTATTCAAGGATGCAAATTGCGTATTTCCTAGTAATCTGACAATGGAGAAAATAATGCTTCAACACAAAAAAAAAGACACCACCATTGTGTGATGATTGTGACGTTTTACGCGCAACAGGAAGCACATAAAGTCTGATAGACTCGAACACAGGTATAAAGAAGCCAAAAAACAATTGGCACACACTCTTTATTGTAACATTACCAGTTCAATCTGTCTTCATTTTCCTCCATCTGAGACACAGACGAAGACAAAGACTTCTTGGGTCTCTTTACCTCACACAGCAATTTAAGCATACATCCCTCAATGCCCTGTGGGTACATCCAAAGGCCAAATACTGTGGCATACTGACATTGGATTCATCATTTTAAGCAAAATCCATGTACATAATTACTAAAGTGAAGAATCATGTGGAAAAACTGTCATTTTTGAAGTGATAAGGAAGGGCAGCAAAACTGGGATACTTTCATTTGACTGTCTAAACAGTTCTGGCATTTAAAAATGTCTGCCACCATGTATAATGGCCACTCCCAAGAAATAATAGCTTTTACACGCAAAAAGAAATCGTGAGGTGTAAGACCTGGTTACATGAGAGGACAGGGCATGAGGACACGAATGTCTTTTCAATTATACAGTGGAGCAAATAAGTATTTAGTCAACCACTAATTGTGCAAGTTTTCCCACTTGAAAATATTAGCGAGGCTTGTAATTGTCAACATGGGTAAACCTCAACCATGAGAGACAGAATGTTGGAAAAAAAAAAAAGGAAAATCACGTTGTTTGATTTTTAAAGATTTTTTTGCATATCATGGTGGAAAATAAGTATTTGGTCAATACCAAGAGTTCATCTCAATACTCTGTTATGTACCCTTCGTTGGCAATAACGGAGGCCAAATGTTTTCTCTAACTCTTCACAAGCTTTTCACACACTGTTGCTGGTATTTTGGCCCATTCCTCCATGCAGATCTCCTCTAGAGCAGTGATGTTTTGGGGCTGTCATTGGGCAACACGGACTTTCAACTCCCTCCACAGATTTTCTATGGGGTTGAGATCTGGAGACTGGCTAGGCCGGGACCTTGAAATGCTTCTTACGAAGCCACTCCTTTGTTGCCCCGGCTGTGTGTTTGGGATCATTGTCATGCTGAAAGACCCAGCCAAGTCTTATCTTCAATGCCCTTGCTGATGGAAGAAGATTTTCACTCAAAATCTCGATACATGGCCCCATTCATTCTTTCCTTTACACAGATCAGTTGTCCTGGTCCCTTTGCAGAAAAAACAGCCCCAAAGCATGAGGTTTCCATCCCCATGCTTCACAGTGGGTATGGTGTTCTTCGGATGCAATTCAGTATTCTTTCTCCTCCAAACACGAGAACCTGTGTTTCAACCAAAAAGTTCTATTTTGGTTTCATCTGACCATAACACATTCTCCCAGTCCTCTTCTGGATCATCCAAATGCCCTCTAGCGAACCGCAGACGGGCCTGGACGTGTACTGGCTTCAGCAGGGGGACACGTCTGGCAGTGCAGGATTTGAGTCCCTGGTGGCGCATTGTGTTACTGATAGTAGTCTTTGTTACTGGTGTCCCAGCTCTCTGTAGGTCATTCACTAGGTCCCCCTGTGTGGTTCTGGGATTTTTGCTCACCGTTCTTGTTATCATTTTGACGCCACGGGGTGAGATCTTGCATGGAGCCCCAGATCGAGGGAGATTATCAGTGGTCTTGTATGTCGTCCGTTTTCTAATAATTGCTCCCACAGTTGATTTCTTTACACCAAGCGTTTTACCTACTGCAGATTCAGTTTTCCCTGCCTGGTACAGGTCTACAATTGTGTCTCTGGTGTCCTTCGACAGCTCTTTGGTCTTGGCCATAGTGGAGTTTGGAGTGGGACTGACAGAGATTGTGGACAGGTGTCTTTTATACCGATAATGAGTTAAAATAGCTGACATTAAAGGGCAACTGAAGACCTTTCCATATTTTGGTGTAATTTTACGAATATAAACTTTGGACGAGTTCGTCAAAACAACCATGACATTATCAACACGTAATTGCAAGGATAATTTGCGTTTTTTTAGTTTTTTTGCACTCCGTTAATGGTCCCTTCGCAAACCCGGAAGTGTGACGTAGGCAACAGAAGACTACCCACAGCTAGCATAGCAGCAACAACAATGTCAGTGATATTTCCACCAAAGGCAACCATTCAGGATCGCTCTTTCGTGACGCTACCGATGGCAAAGGCTCCCAGGAAAGATGAACTACAATTAATCCCTACATGTTTGAACCTGAGGCGTCAGATGATGGAGATTTACTTGACACAGCAGATGACAGCTCGACACTTCACGAACGGGAGAGTGAGTGGTAAGTCCAGCATCGTGATTTTTTATTAGAGAGAATGCGATTACATGGTTGTATATTTTTCCACGCTCTCCACATAGCTAAAACTGGATATTAGGTAATGGGACAGCTCCTATCGATCTAAATATGGTAAAGCTAGCCCAAATGTGGCTAAATGAATGATATGTTATTGATTTTTCAAAATAAATGACAAAACGATTTTATTTTCCAGGTGTTGCTGTAAACCGTCAAGTAATTACCCTTCCAACATTATGCCTGTGTCGTCAGGAGATCCCAGACGTGAGAGCCAAACTTGAGGAGGCTGAAGCACTGACAGGGGCATGAATTACATTGAAAAAATAAAACCATAAATTGTTAACAACATTGACACATTTTGTTGACTGTTTAATGTATTCTATTGGTATATAATATATTGTAATTATTTTACATTCTGAAAAAATATTCAATAGGCCACAATAATAAATGATACCAGATTTATGTTGAATCAGCATTAGCATTCGTTGTCAGATTGTGACACAACATATAAGTTAAGTTATACCAAGCACACAATGGCACACATCAAAGAGCATAATTTTAGTAAACAACACAAAGTTAGGATAGCAACGGACTAGCGCAACATTGAAAAATGATAATGGCAGTGGGAAATATGTACTTATTCTTTTCTGTAGCATTAAGTGTTCTCTATACAAAGATAATGCATTATCATTAAAATATGAAGGTAACTAGATTTGTCTTTTAAAAAATGTCTACTGTATATATGACTAGTTTATGATTTCATGTCATCAAAATTTGCTACATTTATTTCTCCTAAGTCATCTGATGTCGCAGACAGAAGAAATTCAGCATCTGGCGGGCCTCATAGGATCTCTTCAGTCGTCATCGCTGGACACCGCATCACTTGGGTCATCATATGATTCGACCCACTCTCTCTTGATTTTGGGAAACTGGGTGGTGACTGACTTGCAACGCTTTTTTCATCATGTTGAGGGTTTCTGCCGCTTAATTTTTTATGTTTGGCTTCCTGGAGAAAAAAAAAATCACAGCAGCATGAAAATATTGGATTTTTTAATTTTAATTTAATAATAATTTATTGGTGATCAAATAATAATGCCCTAGTCAAAGCAGCATCTATTTGATGCTATTGTTCCCTCTTCAAATAGGCAGACCTTGATGTTGAAGTCTAATAGTTATTGTTTTATTGAGATGTATTTGATGCATTAGGGCCTGGCAGAGGATTGCTTTATATATAGGCTTTATATTTACCCTGTGACAGGCCAAAAAACAACGAGCCAAGGACCTATTTGGTGCTGGGAACATTTGAGTTTACATAATACCTATTGATATAGTAATAAAATCACATGTGTAGACGACATGGCCGCCAACCTATCTACTTATGACAGGCCAACAGCAACAACAAAAAAATGTCGCACTTCAACAAACAGGCAGTAGGAGTCCCCCTCGTTTATCAAAAAAACCTAGTAATGTTCTACTTACGTCTTTGTAAAACCAAGGTTGCATTGTTGTAGGTTTTCAAAGCTGTCGTCGCTGAAATGAGTAAAACAATGAGCCGATTGGGGACCTGTATGCATACTCACAAAAACGGTCCAAACCTTTGCAGGAGAAGTGTTTTTGGACCACTCCTAGAGTCTCGAGTCTTCCTGTGAGCAATTCATCGCTACACATCGAGATGGCATGACGAATCCCGCGAGTAAAACCCAGAAAATGTTTGCAATATATGGCGAGGATAGCGTAGTGCTATATTTCCGTGTTCAGAGTGGTGGCGAGGCTTCCTGGAAGTTACGTCATGAGGTAGCAGTCGGCAGGACGGCGCATCCCTCATTGCTATGGTGTTGCTATGGCCATAACTCAAAAACTACGCGGTCAGTTATTTTTTTTTTTTTTTAATGTGACTTTTTGAGACAGCGAATGATGCATTTAATACAATTCAACTGAGTAAAAAACTCAAGAGCGAAATCCGAAAAGCTCTTCAGTTGCCCTTTAATACAGGTAACGAGTGGAGCCTTGTTAGACCTCGTTAGAAGAAGTTAGACCTCTTTGACAGCCAGAAATCTTGCTTGTTTGTAGGTGACCAAATACTTATTTTCCACTCTCATTTCGAAATAAATTCTTTAAAAATCAAACAATGTGATTTTCTGTTTTTTTTTTCCCCCACACTCTGTCTCTCATGGTTAAGGTTTACCCATGTTGACAATTACAGGCCTCTTTAATCTTTTCAAGTAGGAGAACTTGCACAATTGGTGGTTGACTAAATACTTATTTGTGACTTCCTGGATAAATAAATGGACCAAAGCCAGCACTGACTGTCCGCCATAAATGGCTTTTCTCCATAATTACACATTAGAAAATGAAAGTTTGTGTTTCTTCAATTTATCAAACAAGATTTTTGTTTATATGCATATGATAAAAGTGTTGTCTTTTCCTTTATCACACCCCATACCAAGGGCTGCAGACAAACACTGAGTTTTCCAGTGGCCCAAAAACTGACAGTTTATGGGTGCTAAATGTCGGTATGTGAGTACTCCACTTAAACAGACATGCATTTAAGGCAGAAAGGCTCAAGCATCTACAGGCGTCGCTTGTCGTTTTCAAGTGGCAAGTAGTAACACACTGTCTCGGTTACACTCTTCAAGTAATTTGCACTTTTTAACAGGGCTCTGCATTCGAACTACAGTAAATCACTTAAGAATATAAGACAAAGAAAAGCCCTCTAATGGGTAACTGTCCTTAAAGTCTATAAACTTCTTATTTTCCCCTGTTTTTGTTTTGATGTAATATAAGGAATGTTTGGCCACTTACTCTCTTTCATCTTACAATGTCCTCAGTTGTGTGTACAGTCGGTCACTTTACTTGCTACGAAAAGCACTCCATCTGTGCATGATCGCTGACAGTGAAGCGATAGATGGCTACAAATACGGCTATTACAGTCTCCTCTGTCATGCGAACACTCCCGGACAAAAGCGAGCTCTGCTCTTCTAAAAAGCTCCTTCGGCTTTAAGGTCAAACAAGCACGTTTCCTCGGGGGTGCTTTTGTGACAGCAGAAGCTCTTAATTCACGCTGACAGCTCCTGGCTTAATGGGAGGTTCACGTAGAACTACCCCCGTATTTTATGTGGTTACAAGTACTGCATTTCATTTTACCATGAAAAATATTATAATCCATTTTACCCCTCTAGCTTTACTTAATCCAATCATAATGGCTGGATTTTACACGATGCCAAAATTGGCAGCACTCAAAAATACTGGGGAGACCCTAACTAGAAAGGCACTCAGCGGAAAGCAGACTTCCACGGGCAAATCAAATAAATATGGTCTTCATACCCAAGAACACCTTCAAAACTTGGCATTGACATTATTTATTTATTCCAGGTTTAAAATACTATTCACAGTAAAACCTAGGGCAGGCTCAATACAAAATGTTCACTGGAAAAGAAAAAAAGGGAATGGAAACATAGTAAACAGGGGCATATGTTTGGTCTCAACATTGCTATATAACAGCATAACCTGCATGTACACTTTTGCTGTGGACAGGACATTAATAAGACCAAAAAGACTGGGTAAATGGGGGTCAGGGCTACATTTACCACGAGTATGCTGATGTATTTCCTACGTAAAAATGGAAAAAGTTAAAAATATTATTTTCGTAGGAAGGGGAAGTCCCCCTTGCTTCATATAAAGGAAATTTGCAGTGGTTGTTTTTTTTTTTTTTTGGGGGGGGGGGGGGGGGGCTGCTGGGGGAGATACTCCTGAACCTAAACATGGAACTACATGTTAGCCTACATTAGGGTTGTTCCGATCATGTTTTTTTGCTCCCGATCCGATCCCGATCGTTTTAGTTTGAGTATCTACCGATCCCGATATTTTTTTTGCTCCCGATTCAGTTCCAATCATTCCCGATAATTTTTCCCGATCATATACATTTTGGGAATGCATTAAGAAAAAAATGAATAAAACTCGGACGAATATATACATTCAACATACAGTACATAAGTACTGTATTTGTTTATTATGACAATAAATCCTCAAGATGGCATTTACATTATTAACATTCTTTCTGTGAGAGGATCCACGGATAGAAAGACTTGTGACTTTGTATATTGTGACTAAATATTGTCATCTAGTGTATTTGTTGAGCTTTCAGTAAATGATACTGTAGCCATGCCCAAATGCATGATGGGAAGTGGAACCATGACTGTGCGTAGTGCTACCAATTAATATATCTTCTCTGCGTTCCCCACATTGCTTCACATGATATTTCTAATCGCAGTGAGAGGGATTGTAAGGCTTTAGCCAATTAAAAAAAGGCTCCAAAGGCTGCCAAAATTCACTCTACTCATTTTACGCTGCCTTTTATCTCTCTATATAGGTAAAACGGCGCCATTACAGATTGAGTGCGACTGCGTGAGTGGGTCGTGCAGCGCATGCATTAATTGCGTTAAATATTTTAACGTGATACATTTTTAAAAAAATTAATTACCGCCGTTATCAGGATAAATTTGATAACCCTACCTTAAGCCTAAACTAAAGACTGGATGAGTGTAACATATTATGTCTGTAACGTTAAATACAATTACAAAACGATTTAACCCTTGAGAGTCGAAGGACGCGCCGGCGCGTCCTCAGCGCACGTCGTCTTTGAAGTGCCCTCACGTTTTAATTACGTCACCCACATGCCGTTGGTTGGTCTCGTTTTAAAGTGCGGAAGTTGCGGTTTACTCTCGTTATTATTTGAAGTCAATCGACCAACTAAAACGTGAGATATTGTCATTTAAGTTTTATAGTTTTATTGTCCTCTCAAAAAACATTAAAACGCTGCATGGATCATTTGTTTATGTCTATATTTCCATCATTTCTTGTCCTTTTTCAAAACGGAAGCTCCATGAAAAAAAACACAAATCAAACGAACCCTTTCGAAGTCACAGTGGAAGCACAAAATGCGTCTTTTTTTTTTATAAATATAACTGCCGTGCGAGGTTCCACCGAACGAGAGGGAGGAGTGTTCTGAAGCAGCGAGGTGACGAGCGACGGCCGTTTGGATCGAGCAGCGACTAAATTTAGCGCAAGCAATTATTGCGCAATTATTAATTTTTGATCAACTTGAGGAAGAGGATGGTCCAAATTCGTCGTCATCGTCTTCTTCGGAAGAGTCCTCGAGTGAAGATAGAGACTGATTTGAACACGTGGGTGACGCCATCGATGAGCGGAGGTAAGCAAACTCACTTTTTTTTTTTTATGCTGAAAAAGTTTCTTTTGAAAGTTTCTTTTGATATTGCAAGACAAAGTTAATTTTGATGCAATATAAGTGTGTGTTTGTGTATATAATAATGTGCATAACAGATCAAAGTCGTAAGTGCACTGTGTGTATCCCAGGCAGGAATTTATCATTTGTGGTGTTCTTCTTTCTATATGAAGATTAGGGATGTAGCACATATTCAGCTATGGTATTTCTTCTATTGTCATACATATAGATTTCCATTATTATTTATTGCTGTATATATTTTTATTTTATACTTTATTATTTTCATAAATACTGACTTTTTTCATGTACATTTATAGTGAAAATAAAAGTAAAGTGAAATGAAAATGGAAGGGTGGAAAGAGGACCGACACCCCATGGAAGTGTGGGCTGTGTGATGTCGCCCTATGTCTAATTCCAGGACGAAACTGCTTTTCGGAGTGGCATGCCTGAACATTTTTTAACTTGTTTATTGTAAATATTTTTGAAAATACTTTTCCCCCCAATGTTATATATATATATATTTTTTCCCCACAATCAGTCTTCTCAATTTGTGTATATAAATGTGTGTTCAAGAAGCTTGATTGTGTGTACATAGTTTTCATCAGGTGATGGGCCGCAATACCTAAACTCATAAAGAGATGGGCTCTAAACACTTTTTGTGTTAGATGCTATACATTTTTTCACTGTTCTTCACTGTTTGGTTTGCTGTATATAACCTGTTTTGACTAGAGCATGAATAAAGGCAAAAAACGCCTATGGCTATACCTGTTGTTTATGTTGAATTGTCAAATATAAGACTATTTGTTCAAAATTTTTTGGGTTGAATTTTCATCCTAACATGTTGAATAAATATTACAAAGTTTCAAAACGGTTCGTTACGCATGTTTGGTTGTCAATTGGACATCAATATTAAAAATTTTGACAAAACGATTTTGGAATTTTTGGTCTTTTTGGGCCCAAAATGATGATTTATAATTGGTCAGTGAAGGACACAACAGTTTGGACATGAAGTTCAAGGTGTCACAAAAAAAGGGACCAAACCAGGCCATTGTAAACAATTCTTTCTTTGAAATATAAAGGCAACTTCAAAGGCATGCAAAATCAGACAAAATAGGCCCAGACCTTAAAGGGTTAATTAAAAAATATATATATATATTAAAAAAAAGGCATGGCCAATATTTTTTTGCCAATTCCGATACTTTGAAAATGACGTGATCGGACCCGATCGATTGGGATCTCTAGCCTACATTGTCCTTCACCACAAGAGTCATAGGTTGCTTTAATTGGTTGTCTTAAATCTTCTTTTCCCTTATTTAAATCTCTAAAGTGCATCAGTGGATTGAAAAAAAATTCTCAATCATGATTCAACTTTTTATCTCGATTATGATTAATGTTTTATTATCTGAAAATAATGTCTGCAGAAGCTGCAAATAAAAATATTTTAAATAAATACAGTAGAAAAAAATGAATACATTTTGATGAATGCACTAACAGGTATTTGGTTTCAAAAGTGTAAAGTCACAACATGCTCTAACCTTCTTTCCTTCTAAACCAGGTCGTTTACAAAAAGAAAAGAAGCAGCATGTGGTTTTTTGACTGTCAACACTTTTCTGTGAAACAGACACTGTGTCCTGGAACCTCTCACTAAGCAGCGTCTTGCTCACGTTTCGCTGGTTCTATAGTTTCCGGCAGAGTTCACTACATTTCTCACAGTTCAATTAAAGATAACAGTAGAAAACACACTGCAAATTTATAATTAGACCATATATAAGTCTGTCAAACTTACTTTCAGCTAGCTATTTTCCTTATTTCAAGAAATATGAGTAAAATTTACTTGAAGCACTGAAAGATAATTTCACTTATTTCTAGAAGATTTACACAGAAAATAAGGGAATATAACTCGTTTTAAGGAGGTGTATTTTTGTTTACACAGTTTAATGCTATGCTAAAATTGATGCAGGTCGAACTGTCAGTAACAAAATTAGTGGCGTGTTCGCCACTGTCCACAACATTGACATCTTTTTACATTACTTACAGTTGCTGCTGCTGGCTGAAAAGGACTTCTAATATCCTTCCTCTTCGAAGGGGGCGGAGGAGGCGGCATGTATTTCTGTAGGAGTTGTGTGTGCGCGTTTGAGTTGGGAGGGGGAGTAAGGTGGGGGTCTAGTCATCAGCCAATCAAACATGTTTGGGGGGGGGGGGGGACCAGCACATTCAGCAAGTGAAAGGGGGTAAATGTAAGTCTGAACATTCACTTAATAATGGTAGGGTCAATTCTATCCATACAACATATGGAAAGACAATCTAAATGACCTATATACAGGGGTGCACATAAGGACTGGACGTAGACAAACGCGCTGGCCCTCAACGGCTTCTATGCGCTTTTGCGTACCGATGGCTGACCGCTGTAATCGCGGCGGACACGAGAAAAGCACTTCTCAAAATGTCAAAGAGGCCGGCCCCACTAAGTAATTATTTCCGTGTTCCTTAACCCCCGTCAAAAGACAGACGACAGAGACGTCACCGGAGCTACCAAAAAAAAAAAAAGGACTTTTGCTGAAAAGTGGCTGCAGGAGGTACCATGGCTAGAAGCAAATGATGCTCGCACGGAAATGTAGTCCAAAATTTGCCGTGAGAATCCCAATTTCACTGATAAGAGCAGCGCATTTTACGCAGGGTCAAAGAATTTCAGCCATCCAAACTTTGAAAAGCACGAAAAAAACAGTATGTGGCAATTAAGCAAACTATCAATGTCGACAGGACCCCACTCGCCCTATGGACAAGTGGCGGAATAAAGTTAAGAACAGCGCCATGCACTGACAAACGTGTTTTTGCTCGCATTTCACAAAGCTAAACATACACGTTCAATGAGCTCTTAGAGGAAGACAGCCCACTTTTACAAAGGCTTGGAGTTAATGTGGGAGCCGCATAATGCCCTTTATTTTGAATTAGTGCTTTTATGTTTATTTCTTTACATTTCACTTCAAAGTAATGGCAATTTTGTTGTGCCAGTTGATAATCAAGCATTAATTGTTACTATAATTAATTCAAGTTAATTGGCTCTAGGTAAAGCTTGTCATAATTTTATCGCATCAGGCGGGTCGGCTCTCAAGCTCAATGAGGACCAAGTCACATCTCCAGGTCCTCCTCTGAGAACCTGCGCAAAAAAAATATGTGCACCCCTGCCTATATAACTGAAGTCATTATTTAATGCAAATAAGATTGCTTTAAAGTTGGTGTGGACAATTTGAGCATCCTGCAAAGTTGGTAGTGTTTTGTCCCGCCAGTCCCTATGCAAACCTACGCCATCGATAGTGAAATAGCTATAAAAATATCCGTAGGTATCTATCGTAAGATTGAGTATAATAAATGCATTAAACTCCACACATCATCAAAAGAACACCAGGTCTAGAGTAAAGTAAAATGACAGAAAAATCCCCCTTTAGGTTCGTTTTTTGCCGTCTAGATATGTAGTCTTTACTCAAGGTAAAGGGAATTATGAATCAGTTAGCATTAGCACAAAACCTTCAGACACTGACTTGAAAGCAAAAAAGGAAAAAAAAAATGGTCAACCGTTTCTGCAATTAACTACACTTATTTCACAGGCTTTTAGTGTGTGCACTTGAATCAATTAAAATGCAAAACATCGATCAACATCGTCAAATTTTATACCGTAATTTTCACACAATAAGGCGCAACTGACTATAAGCTACCCACCAAATTTGACACGAAAACGGCATTTGTTCATAGATCAACCGCATTGAACTATAAGCCGCAGCTGTCCTTACTGTATCATGGGATAGGGTAACACTTTTTTTTTTTGGATAAAAGTGTCATAAAACTGTCATAAGACCAAATGAACCCCATTGGGCTTTGAACCAATTGGCCACAAATCTTCATTGCTTCAAGAAGCTTCATTTGACCATAACTGCTCCCTTGGGGGGGACAGTCAACCTCTGCTGCCACCTGCTGTCAATACTGTTGTTGTCCAACATGCCTCTTAGCATGCATTGCAGCGCTACTGATGTAAATAACAATCAAAATTCATGTTCAGTGTTATTTCTTCAGTTACTGTTCCAGTTGTTTCATTAATTGCTAGTTACGGTATCTAATAACACTTTATTTGACAATTTTTTTTTAATTGTCATTAGACAATCATAATTATGACATGACAATGTCATTAGCATTAATGAATGCTTTTGACGTAAAAGATCCGAGCTGGACATAAATGGAGTTAGTGACAAAATTTGTCAGATGACACTCAGCAATCAGTAATGCCCATGACAGTGTCATGTCATAATTATGATGGTCTTATGACAGTCTTATGACAGCTCTTTTAAATAAAGTGTTACCTACTAACCCAAATAAATCAACAAATAAGCCGCACTACACTACAAGCCGCAGGATTCAAAATGAAGGAAAAAAGTAGCGGCTTTTAGTCCGAAAATTTCGGTATATGATTTTGTGTTTAAAAAATGGTTTTCACTATAATGTCTGAAATGTTTCAGCCACAAAATTGTGAAAAAAAAAAAACATTAAAACTTGTATTTTTCATTGCTTTTGGTGAATGTAACTGTACAATATGTACTCAACGTCGTATTAAATCGATTAAAAGGTTTTAATTGAAATCAAATCGTGGCAGACTCTGTAATGGGAAAATATCGTCAAATATTGTATAATCATCCAAAGAATCGATATTGTACTGCCATGAAATTGGTGATTTACACCCCTAATATACAATAAGTGGTCATGTATGTATGCTGACTGCAGCGTAAGCGAATTGAGCAGGTTGTTAGTGGTGACACAACTCTTCCTAACAGGGCAGCCTTGGAATCTCATTACAGGTTCAGAATCACCTCCGAGACTAACGACATTCGCATTGGCTCTCACTTCAACTTGCTTGTGCACGTGTGTGAGGAAAGGCTTTCCTACTACGTGACATCCATGTCTATCCCCACCTTGGTTCACCTTGTTACTGCAGCAGACCTCGTTCCTTCCAGTTTTCCTCTCCTGACTTCATCGTCCTTGTCCCTCCCTCCCAGGTGACGTACACCCACTGCGAAGCTGAACCAGGTGAGTCAGCCAACTGAGAGCTTCGTGGAAAGAAGGTTATAGAGTGAATGCAAATGACAGAAAAGTGGAAATAACAGGGATAAAGGTTAAGTTTTGCATGGTAACAACATGGGACCAAGTTAAGGTATCAAATAAAAAAAACATAATTGAATTTTGGGCCAAATAGGAGGAGATGCAAACAGATAGCACTTTCGTCATACAGTCAAACAGATACTACCCATCCATCCATTACATACCGGTCTTGCACTTAAGGTCACAGCTGAACTGGAGACTTCCTGGAAACCATCCTTTAGGCAAATACTGGGTTAAAACGTTGTCTAGTCCAGAGTCGGGGCACATACATACTTGTCAGGAAATGCTGGGCAGGCAGGTGTGTGTGGACCCAAACGCAGGAAACAAAAATGCAAGGCAGGAGGCAGATGGCGATGAACTCAAAAAACGTTTGAATGATATCTAACAAAAACACAAAGTACAACCAAAACCACTGGGGATCAAAAGGGCAAGATTCAAACAAAACTTACTTAAATCGGAGGGAGGGATACACGAGGGCTTGGACAGGATCTTGGCTTTTACATGGACATGGACGCTGACATTGACATAGACAATGAGGCAACAAGGAGTGACAAGAAACTGGGTCATTATATACGCAGACAAGGGGTAACGAGACGAAGAACAGCTGGGTAACACAGGTGGATGCAGATTGCAGGATACACTGGGAAAACACACACAGGTGAGAGCAATGGGTAATCACAGGGACAAGTCACACTAGGAGAAACCAACACAAAACCTAACACATACTAGTCAGGGCACATACAGTGCTGCTCAAAAGTTTGTGAACCCCCTCAACATTTTGGAATTTTCTATTATTTCAACCTGATTTCCTAATCAATCAATTCAGTAGTTTTTTTTATGTTTTTTTAACAGTTGTGTTGTCGAGACTAAATTAAAAAGAGTTTTCATCAACTGGTGTAGGTGCAAAATTGAACTGTTTGGTCACAACCAAAACCGCCATGTCTGGCGAAAAGTCAACACTGCATACCACCAAAAGAACCTTCTCCCAACAGTGAAGCATGAAGGTGGGAATGTCAAGATCTGGGCTTGCTTTTCATCCTCAGGACCTGGACAACTCCACATAGTCCAGGGAATCATGAATTCTGAGGAATATTGTCAAATCCTAGAACATAACCTGACGCCATCTGTTTTGAAGTTAAAGCTTGGCAGAAGGTGGATCATGCAACATGATAATGATCCAAAGCATTCCAGCAATACAACCAAGGAATGGCTGAAAAAGAAGAAGATTCGTGTTCTGGACTGGCCCAGTCAAAGTCCTGACCTAAATCCCATTGAAATGCTGTGGCGGGACCTGAAGCGAGCAGTTCATGCCAGACGCCCATCAAACCTCTCTCAACTGACTGCGTTCTGCAAGGAAGAATGGGCAAAAATCCCCCAAAGTAGATGTGAGAGGCTGATTAGTCACTACAGAAACCGTTTGGTTGAGGTAATCTCTGCAAAAGGAGGCGCAATATCCTATTAACTGAAAGGGTTCACATACTTTTGCACACATGATATCTGAGTTTTTCTTAAATCAACCACTTTTGTTAAATAAAGAATGACAATATAACTATTTCTTTTGTTTCAGTCCATTATTTGGAATGTCAGTATTGTGGATTTGGGTATAACTTAACATTTAATAAGGTTATTTTAGTTTTTTTTTACAAAAAATCTGACCATCGCTGTGGGGTTCACAAACTTTCGAGCAGCACTGTACATTGGTATAAAACAGTATCTGAACCTTTTGGAATTTCTCATATTTCTGCTTAAAATCACCATCAAATGTGATCTGATCTTTGTGAAAATCACACAGATGAAAAAACAGTGTCTGTATTAACTAAAACCTTTCCTGGCACGACCAGACTGTTCTCCCTGTATTTTTCAAACACTGAGAGAAAAGTCTGGAACCCAGCCCATTAACAGTCTCTCAAGCAGGTACAAAATCAATCGACAAATCAGATTCATTTATTTGCGTGACGTGTTCTTAACGAGCAACGTCATTCTTGCGTGTCGAAAGTCGTCTCCACAACAACACAGATGGTGAACAGGAGAGCTGAGAATATGTTCCAATCCATGGTAAAATCAGTTTTATATTACCAAAAACACATCGACACGAGTCATTGACAACAGTCTGTCTCGCGCTAGCCATGTTGAATAAACTCCGCTCTCCTCGTATGTTTACTTCTGCGCGCAAGTCCCTCGTCCTGCCCTCGTCGTTTTACTAACGTCATGTCTTCCCGTCACTGGTCCACTCCGCTGTCTGTTTGCTGTGGCTTGCTCCGCCCTGGAAATTGTATCCGCTGAATGGTGGCCAGACTCAATAGCTGGAACAGCGGTGAGTCTGGTGTACCAGGCAAACTAAAACCACCCAAACATATATAGGTTTTCATATTTTAATGAGGATAGTATGCAAACAATTACAGAGAGGGGAAAAATAAGTAAGTGGAACATTACATTTAGTATTTTGTGGCCCCCTCTTTGGCAGCAATAACTTCAACCAGACGCTTCCTGTAGCTGCAGATCAGTCTGGCAAATCAATCAGGGCAAATTTTCGCACATTCTTCTCTACAAAACGGCTGTAGTTCAGTCAGATTCCTGGGATGTCTGGCATGAATCACTGTCTTTAGGTCATGCCACAGCATCTCAATAGGGTTCAAGTCTGGACTTTGACTTGGCCTCTGCAGAACGTGTATTTTTTTCCATTCTGAAGTTCATTTACGTCTGTGTTTTGGATCTTTTTTTTTTTTTTTTTGCTGCAGCATCCATCCTCTTTTTAGCTTCAACTGTGACAGACAAACCTCAGGTTTTACTGCAAAACATCCTGATAAATTTGTCAAAGAATTAATCTATTAATGGTTGCAAGTTATCCAGGCCCTGAGGCAGCAGAACAGCCCCAAATCACGATGCTCCTCCCACCCTGCTTCACGGTGGGGATGAGGTGTTGATGTTGGTGAGCTGTTCCATTTTTCCTCCACACATGACGTTGTGTGTTACTCCCAAACAATTCAACTTTGGTTTCATCAGTCCACAAAACATTTTGACAGAACTTCTGTGGAGTGTCCAAGTGCCTTTTTGCAAACATTAAATGAGCAACAATGGCTTTTAGACAGCAGTGACTTCCTCCACGGAGTCCTCCCATTAACACCATTCTTGGCCATAGTTTTAGATATAGTTTATGTGTGCAAAGAGATATTGGACTGTGCCAGTGATTTCTGTAAGTCTTCAGCAGACACTCTAGGGTTCTTTTTTACCTCTCTGATTATTATGCGCTGAGCTCTTGGCGTCATCTTTGGTGGTAGGCCTCCTTGGGAGAGAAGCAACAGTGCCAAACTCTCTCCATTTGTAGACAACTTCTCTTACTGTCGATTGATGTACATCCAGACTTTTAGAGATGGTTTTGTATCTTTTCCCAGCTTTATACAAATCAACAATCCTTGATCGAGGTCTTCAGACAGCTCTTTTGACCGAGCCATGATACACATTAGACAATGCTTCTCATTAAAGATACACGATAATATCGGTCACCGATAATTATCGGCCGATAATGGCAATTATGACGTCACACAGATAATCCAGATAATAAAAAAATTCAACCGATAATGCAATCCGATAATTATATACTTGATTTAGCCTCCAAATGTGCGCAACCGAAGAATTCAGCACGCCGCCTCCTCAACCCCTCCCCTCTCTGAAGCCCCTGAGGGAGGAGGGATTGAGGAGGTGGAGTTACACGACAAGAAGTCGTTGAATATTATGGCGGCTGTTACTAAAAAAACGACGCTCTCGCCATCTGCGAAACGTGTACCGTAGAAGTTCCACGAGGCAGAAAGAAAGCGTCCTCATTCAAAACCACTAACCCAGCAGCCATTTAAAACTGCATCACAAAGATTTTTGGAACGAATACGAGGCTGCTGCTAGCGGGAATGCTAAAGCTATTGTAAACACTAACTAAGTTAATCTACAGGGCTTGTGACGATACAGAGTCGGGCTGTTTGGGAATGCAGCCCAAGGCGGGTGGTAAATACGCATCTAAGGCTAAACACCGGCACGACTGGAGACCGATAGTCGGCAAGTAGCCGTCTTCCGACGGAGCCCGCCGCTCTGGCCGGTCCAGCAGGCCGCCGCCGCCTCGCCGTAGGCCTCCTTCGGGACCTCCGGCAAACACCCCGGTTTCTCAAGCGTTCCCCCACGGCGTGCGAGCAGAGCCAGGACCCGAATACGCCGCAGCGAACCGGCTGGGGCGGGCGGATTATCCGGTACGAACGTAGCTGCCGCCGCCGCCACCACCACCGCCGCCGAGGCAAGACACGTTTTTTTTTTTTTTTTTACCTAAATGACCCGAGAACCAAAGCCCTGGATAAGAAAAAATAATGCAGTTTATACGACCACCATTCTTCATGAAAAAGTGATGTCCAGTAAGCAAGTTTATCATGACGGCACAGTGGTTAGATGATCATTTAAACATGGAGAAAACGAAGTCAGCCAGTCAATAATGCATTCAGTATGTAAAATGATGAGCGGTCAGATGACTTTGTAACGCTGCCTTTATTTTCGGCTTAACAAAACTCAGGCACAAAACAACACGCACGCGGATGCGAGCTCCAACTCCGTCCAAATAGTACTGCCGTGTATCAGTTTAGCTGCTGTAAAGCAAATGTCGTGAAAGCCGCAAATGTAAACAAAGCGCTGCAGAATGGGTACATGACATCTCGCTCTTTTGAGTTAATTATTTTCACAGTGTGCAACAAAGCATATAACATTAGCAATCACTTTTCAAATTATTTAACTTATTTCTCTGATCAATTATAGTCACAGTAGATAATCAAATTCTTAAATCAATATTCTGTAGCCACAAATATTATTCAAAATCTTTCCTTCTTCCAAGTTTTTTGTTTTTTTTTAGGATTAAGTATAATAATGTATTGCTTAAAGCAAGGCTGTTAAGATTATTTTCAGCTAGCTATTTTTCTTCCAAGAAATCTGAGAGAAATACACTGGAAGCGATGGCAGATAATTTCACTTATTGCCAATAGATTTGCACTTAAAACTAACTAGTTTTAAGGAGGTGTGTTTTGCAGTGTATTAATGTTATATATGTTAGGAATGGCTTACTTTTAAAGGCATTTTTGGGCAACTTAGGTATTTACTCTTTAAGTAATTGTTGCCAAAAGTTTACCATTACACAATGTCAGACAATCTGTCATTATTTTAATGTTTGAATTGACGACTTGTTCATATTTTATGTTGAAAGAAAGAGGAATAAATTATATTTTTGCACAGTAATATTTTCTTTTGTGTATACTTTAAAATTTTACATAAATCTTTTAATAGAATTATCGGCTTGAAATCATCGGTTATCGGTTGGAATGAGGAGGAAATTATTGGTTATCGGTATCGGTTGAAAAATGCATTATCGTGCATCACTACTTCTCATCACGACAATTCTTACCAGATGTGTGTTTTATGGTTGACAGGGCAGCTTTAAACCACTCATCAGTGATTGGGCACACACCTGACTTAAATTGTTTGGTAAAAATTGGTTTCAATTGTTTAAGTTATTAAGTAAGTAGTAAGTTTGTTATTTAAGTCTCCTTAGGTAGAGGGTTACCTATTTTCCCCCTTCTGTCATTGTTTGCAAGATATCCTCATAAAAATATGAATACCTGTAAATACTTGGGTGGTTTTAGTTAAGGCAGGCACTGTTTTTTTTCCATCTGTGTGATTTTGACAAAGATCAGATAACATTTGATGGGGATTTTATGCAGGAATGTGAGAAATTCCATATGGTTCAGATACTTTTTCAAACCACTGTAATGTACAGAGATATTCTATACTTTGATTTAGACTTCCCAACTATTAATACGGTGCATATCATTACCGCTAAGCCTGCTCTCTATGAAGTTTATCAAGGCTTTAAAATCGCTGTCCCAAAAGAAGCATTAATACTCTCTAAATCAACAAAACAGTTGTAACTGCCATAAAAAAGGCTGACTCTTCGTTGTATATTTTTGACTGCACTCTGTATTGTTTGTATTCCCTGAATGAATAAATGGAGCAAAGCCAGCACTGGCTGTCCTCCGGAAAGTGGGGAGATGAATAGCCTAACACTGGCCTAGTTGCACTCTTGCTTTACTGAAAACTAAGCACACACTTGCTGGAGTTATTCAAATCCACTGTAGCCAAAAATGAAAGTGGTAAATAACGTTTTTATTATTATTGTGCAGTATGATAAAACAGTGTAGAGACAAAACATATGACAGGACAGACAGGCAAGTGACAGGGGGTGAGTGCATGAATGTGAGTAAGTAAAAGAAAGGACAGTACTGTAAGCTTATCTGCTATGGAATCACAGGAGTGCCAAACTGGAAAAAAAAAAAAGAATAAATAAATAAATATAAAAAGAATTGAATGAATAAATAAATACATGACAATTTAAAAGTGTATTTTGCCATTTATTTTTACTTTTGTCATTGAAAAACAATGAAAATTTTTGTCATCGACTTTTTTTTTTTAGATATATTTTAGATATATTATTATTATAAATATTCAGATACTCCGGCTATAATCTCAATATTCCATCTTGAACGATAAACACTATTAAAACCCAGGCGACCAACATGTTTACTGCTTATCAGACAACGTTATTATCTCGCAATATCATCAATATCCTATTGTAGTCTTTCGTGTATATACGTAATTGCTTAGAGTTTAGTGGTCAAAAGGCACTACAAAAAGGATATTTAAAAACATATATTACTCGCAGCAACAACTACAGCAACGACGGCGTAGTCAAAATGGTGGATGAACCAGAAGGACATTTGACATGTGATAACCCCTGGAGGGGCATGGTTGTCGTGCGCATGCTCAGTAGCGCTTTGGATATCAATTCGGCCGGGATACTCATTCGTCAGAACACCGGCATTAAGTTTGGTTTTCTTGGTTATGTTGGTACGACGGTAGTTGGCCGCGGCGACCCATCCAACGTGTCAGCTGCTTCTAGAAGCAGTTGTGAAAAGGATTTTTCCATATCTTTCCAAATAAATGAATCAAAAACCGCACTTGACGCTGATTTTTCTCCCCCATCGCTCCGAGATGTCACTTTCCTTCAGGTAAAGTAGAAGTTAGGGATGGGCGGATTGATACCAAAATATCGATATTTCCATCCAGCGCATACATATACATATATGTATATATATATATATATATATATATATATATATATATATATACACACACACACACAGTATATATAAAAAATTATGAACTTCCGGTATCGATATCACATCGGGATCGCAATATTTGGCCTTGGTATTACTTGGTATCGGATCGAATCCAAAATCACTGGTATTGCCCATCCCTAGTAGAAGTTATCAGCTATCGACAACTATTCCTGTT
The DNA here is from genome assembly GCF_030265065.1 of Corythoichthys intestinalis. Lineage (NCBI taxonomy): Eukaryota > Metazoa > Chordata > Actinopteri > Syngnathiformes > Syngnathidae > Corythoichthys > Corythoichthys intestinalis. Next base: position 27,814,846 of record NC_080411.1, read on the forward strand.
CGTAAAGCCCCTCCCAACGCCACTTGATTGACAGACCGTTCCTTTCGGTAAAAGCCAACACAATTGCAAAAGAGAAAGGTAAAGAAAAAAAATTGCCATTGTTTTTAACGTTCATGTTTTTCAATGAGAAAAAAGTAAAAGTCAGTGACAAAAATTGCCAGTTTTTTTTTTTTTTTCCCGTTTTTCAATGAAAGAAGTAAAATTCAATGGCAGAAATGTTCAATTTCAGTTTATTCATTTATTTGTCTTTATATTCATTCATTTTTATTTATTTATTTTTTACTTTTGGCACTCATGTGATTCCATAATCTATGACTATTATAAAGTATTTAATAATAACACAATTCTAGGCTTTGTCGTGTAGTTTCGACATTAAAAATCCCGAAAACTATTAAGGATATAAACATGCATCTGATATACAGTAATCTGAGAGTTTGAGTTTCTTTTTATGGAATGTTCAAAGATGTTCAACGCGAACACCTTTGGTCACAGGGCACACACCAAGCCGATGGTCCAATTTTTGCCAAACCCCTTCAGGCATTCTGTTTTCGATGGTTTCAACAACTTATGTTATTCTTGCCTTAAGTTCATCCACCTCAAGCAGAGGCACATAGACCAGTCCTTTCATAAACCTCCACAAAAAGAAATCGCAGGGTGCAAAATCTGCAGACCTGAGAAGATTGTCTTCTCCGTATATTTGTGACTGCTCTGTCGCATGTGTTCCCTGGATGAATAAATGGAGCAAAGCCAGCACTGGCTGTCTGCCGTAAAGTAGCGAGATGAATAGCCTAACACTGGCCTAGTTGTACACTTGCTTTACTGAAAAGGGGGAAAAAAAGCACACCGTTGCTGCATTCATGTCCACCGTAACCAAAAAAGAAACTGGTAAATAGCATTTTTCACTTCACAGTGACCTTGCGCATTTTCTATTCTTCACACAATAATCTGCCATTTCTCCTTTTCAGCTCATAAGACTGTCACTTTGTGGGTTCTCCATGTACTGTAGATGTGGTGGTTGATCATTTGGCCCACCTTGCATTGCAAATAGCTTTAGCTAAATAGCTTATACAATGAGCTGTATCAAAATCCTGCAATAATCATTTTCAGTGAGGTTTCACACATCCATCCAATTCATCCACTGTCAAAATACAGTGGTACAAATATATATTTAGTCAACCACCAATTGTGCAAGTTCTCCTACTTGAAAAGATTAGAGAGGCCTGTAATTGTCAACATGGGTAAACCTCAACCATGAGAGACAGAATGTGTGTGTGGGGGGGGTCACATTGTTTGATTTTTAAAGAATTTATTTCCAAATTAGAGTGGAAAATAAGTATTTGGTCACCTACAAACAAGCAAGATTTCTGGCTGTCAAAGAGGTCTAACTTCTTCTAACGAGGTGTAACGAGGCTCTACTCGTTACGTGTATTAATGGCACCTGTTTTAAGTCATTGTCGGTATAAAAGACACCTGTCCACAACTCGGTCAGTCACACTCCAAACTCCACTATGGCCGAGACCAAAGAGCTGTCGAAGGACACCAGAGACAAAATTGTAGACCTGCACCAGGCTGGGAAGACTGAATCTGCAATAGGTAAAACGCTTGGTGTAAAGAAATCAACTGTGGGAGCAACTATTAGAAAATGGAAGACATACAAGACCACTGATAATCTCCCTCGATCTGGGGCTCCATGCAAGATCTCACCCCGTGGCGTCAAAATGATAACAAGAACGGTGAGCAAAAAAGTGAATGACCTACAGAGAGTTGGGACCACACTAACAAAGGCTACTATTAGTAACACAATGCGCCGCCAGGGACTCAATTCCTGCACTGCCAGACGTGTCCCCCTGCTGAAGCCTGTACACGTCCAGGCCCGTCTGCGGTTTGCTAGAAAGCATTTGGATGATCCAGAAGAGGATTGGGAGAATGTGTTATGGTCAGATGAAACCAAAATAGAACTTTTTGTTAGAAACACAGGTTCTCGTGTTTGGAGGAGAAAGAACACTGAATTGCATCCGAAGAACACCATACCCACTGTGAAGCATGGGGGTGGAAACATCATGGCTGTTTTTCTGCAAAGGGACCAGGACGACTGATCTGTGTGAAGGAAAGAATGAATGGGGCCATGTATCGAGAGATTTTGAGTGAAAATCTACTTCCATCAGCAAGGGCATTGAAGATGAGACGTGGCTGGGTCTTTCAGCATGACAATGATCCCAAACACACAGCCAGGGCAACAAAGGAGTGGCTTCGTAAGAAGCATTTCAAGGTCCTGGAATGGCCTAGCCAGTCTCCAGATCTCAACCCCATAGAAAATCTGTGGAGGGAGTTGAAAGTCTGTGTTGCCCAACGACAGCCCTAAAACATCACTGCTCTAGAGAAGGTCTGCATGGAGGAATGGGCCAAAATACCAGCAACAGTGTGTGAAAAGCTTGTGAAGAGTTACAGAAAACGTTTGGCCTCGTTATTACCAACAAAGGGTACATAACAAAGTATTGAGATGAACTTTTGGTATTGACCAAATACTTACTTTCCACCATAATTTGCAAATTAATTCTTTAAAAATCAAACAATGTGATTTTCTGTTTTTTTTTCCCCACATTCCGTCTCTCATGGTTGAGGTTTACCCATGTTGACAATTACAGGCCTCTCTAATATTTTCAAGTGGGAAAACTTGCACAAGTAGTAGTTGACTAAATACTTATTTGCCCCACTGTATGTATTCATAGTGGGGAACAGGCGACTCATGCTGGATGCTGAAGTGCATCATTGGAAGCCGTTTCAGCCAAGCCTTAAAACTGAATTGGTACAAAGCAGCTTCACGCTTGTCTTTGCCTAACCCTTCTCAAAACAGTATGATTAAAAAAAAAAAATACAATTCACTGGGTCTTTAAATAGCACTATTTACACTATTTTGTTGGATATAGTTGATGCTCTCAGTAACAAGGTATTTGTTTTTTGCATAGAAAAACTAGAATTATTAATCCAATTCGTAATGAGCTATTTCAACCTCCCAACTTCTCTGGGGAAATGCATCATCAACTAATTAATGTGCAGAGCTGGGGGAGAATAGGCCACTGTGTTGAGAGAGAGAAGGGAAGCAGAGACACAAAGCTGGATCAATACCCCCCAAAACAAAGAAAAAAAAGTGGTGGATTGACTTGCAGGAAATTTGTCTTTTTCGCCCGAAAAACAACAGCAGTAAGCACAGGATAAATACAAGCGTCTTTTTTGTTCATTTTTGTATCACTGTGACGAAAATCTAGCAGACGAATAAAACTCCCAAAGTATACACTGCTGACCAAAAGTATTGGCACCCCTGCAATTCTGTCAGATAATGCTCAATTTTGCCCAGAAAATGATTGCAACTACAAATGTTTCGGTAGTAATATCTTCATTTATTTTTCTTGCAATTCAAAAATACAAAAGAGAATGGGGAAAAAAATTAAACCATTATCATTTTACACAAAACTCCAAAAATGAGCCCGACAAAAGTATTGGCACTAGAGGTGGGAATCTTTGGGCACATAACGATTCGATTACGATTCAGAGGCTCCGATTCGATTATAAATCGATTATTGATGCATCACAAATCCCTCCGCTTTTAATTTTTTGTACACTAGTTCCAAAATCCTCTCAGGCTAAACAAACTACTATTTCAGTATCAAGTTAACCGTTAAAAACAGTAAATAAAATACTCAAGGCCCCGTTCTGTATCGGCAGTTTTAAACTACATTCAATTAATTTAATGTTCGACGTTTCGACGTGAAAGTTTTAAAACTGTTTCATCATTTAAAGATAGATTCAAGTCAAGATTTTGGCGATTTGGGATTGTTGTTTTTTTTTTTTTTTAGATTAAAAGTAATTAGGTCCGCTACAACAGAGCCTTCTTGAGAAGTCTACCGCTTTAAAATGGCGCCTGTTTACAAGCGCGGCAAAGTCTGTCATTTCGCATCTAGTTCTTGGTATGTGATCTAACACGGCCGTCGTCTGTCATTTCACATCTAGTTCTAGAATATGTGATATCTACCATAGCCGTATGTTGCCGTATGTTTGTAGCAACTAGCAACTTGGTGCTGTTTGTAGCGGCTGACGGCCACATTCAGGTATTATTGTTTTGTTTTTTTTTAATCTAGCGCCATGAGTTGAACATGATATTTACTCTCAGTTCGTTCCTCATAGCGTCCTGAAGGCCGCACTGACTGTGTTTTATTTCCGCTTTACCTGGTATAATTCAATAATCGGAATTTGGATGTTTGTGAATCGTTCTCGAATCTTCCACGGCCGAATCGCGAATAGTCTAAGAATCGGAAATTTCGCACCCCTGTAATTGGCACCCTTTGAAAAATCATGTGATGCTTCTCTAATTTGTGTAATTAACACCACATAACAGGCGCATAACAGGTGGTGGCAATAACTAAATCACACTTGCAGCCAGTTAAAACGGATTTAAGTTGACTCAACCTCCGTCCTGTTTCCTTGTGTGTACCAAATAGCGCATGGAGAAAAGAAGACCAAAGAACTGTCTGAGGACTCGAGAAGCAAGACACACACACACATTGTGAGGAAGCATGGGCAATCACAAGGCTAAAAGTCCATCTCTAAAGACCTGGATGTTCCTGTGCCTACCATGCGCAGTGTCATCAATAAGTGTAAAGCCCATGGCAGTGTGGCTAACCTCCCTAGATGTGCACGGAAAAGAAAAATTGAGAGATTTCAGTGAAAGATTGTGGGGATGGTGGATAACACATCCTATTTACATGATAGGGATTTCTTTGTGTCAATCCGAAACCATCAGTCAGAACGAACCAAATTCACGTGTGGGTCAATTCTTGGACCACTCTTATTTAACATCTATATGCTTCCCTTAGCTCAGATAATGGAACAGTATGACATCTCCTATCACGCCTATGCAGATGACACACAACTGTACATTTCTGTGTCCCCACATGATTATAGTCCCTAAGTCTCCCTTGAGTAAATGCATTCATCAAATCAATGAATGGATGTGCCAGAATTTTCTCCAGTTAAATGTAGAGAAGACAGAGGTGATCATTTTTGGGCCAAAAAAGGAAAGGTCAAAGATAAGCAGGCAACTTAGCACAATGTCACTTACAGCTACAAATCAAGTCAGAAACCTTGGTGTAATTATTGACTCAGACCTAAAATTTGATAGCCATCTAAAGTCCGTCACTAAATCTGCTTATTACCACCTAAAAAATATAACCAGAATTAAGGGGCTTCTGACTCAACAAGACATGGAAAAATGTATGCATGCATTCATTTTCAGCAGATTGACTATTGCAACGGTATATTTACGGGTCTTGATCAAAAAAACAGTCAGGAAGCTGCAGCTAGTACAGAATGCTGCAGCCAGAGTCCTCACAAATACAAGGAAGCTGGACCACATTACACCGGTTTTGAAACCGCTACACTGGCTTCCAGTGAGTCAAAGGATAGACTATAAAATACTACTGCTCGTCTACAAAACACTTAATGGACTTGGACCAAAATACATGCTTGATTTGTTAGATTCCTATGAGACATCTAGACTCCTAAGGTCGTCTGGAACCGGTCTCCTGCATGTTCCAAGAACAAGAACCAAGCAGGGTGAGGCAGCATTTAGTTATTATGCTCCTCACCTCTGGAACAAGTTACCTGAACGTCTGAAGTATGCTCAAACTGTTTGCTCTTTTAAATCAGGGCTAAAAACGCTTTTGTTTAGCACTGCATATCCATAACTGTCTATATATTTCAATCTACTTGCTTTCTATTCCTCTTGTGCTTATCTCCATTGCTGATTTCAATTATTATTAGTAGTAGTAGTTTTTGTTTTATTTTTATTCATGTATTTTTATTCTATTTGTGATTAAATGCGATTTTTATGTATAATTTTATTTCCGATTTTGATTGTCTTGGTTTTTACGTTGTATTGATTTAAATGTGATTTTTATGATCTTCATGTGATGTAAAGCACTTTGAATTGCCTTGTGTTGAATTGTGCTATGTAAATAAATTTGCCTTGCCTTGCCTAAAGAACCTCGACTAAAATCCAAACAAGTTCAAGCTGTCCTGCAGTCCAAGGGTACAACAGCGTCAACCTGTAGTGTCTACTACTATGGTAGGATACCCAGAAAGACCCCACTTCTAACCCAAAGTCAAACATTGTGGAGGTTCCCTGATGTTTTGGGGTTGCTTTGCTGCTTCTAACACTGGACTGCTTGACCGTGTGCATGGCATTATGAAGTCTGAAGACTACCATCAAATTTTGCGGCATAATGTAGGGCCCAGTGTGAGAAAGCTGGATCTCTCTCAGAGGTCATGAGTCTTCCAGCAGGACAATGACCCAAAACACACTACAAAAAGCACTAGAAAATGGTTTGAGAGGAAGCACTGGAGACTTCTAAAGTGGCCAGCAATGAGTCCAGATCTGAATCCCATAGAACACTTGTGGAAAAGTGGAGAAAATGGCAGTTTGGAGAAGGCACCCTTCAAATCTCAGAGACCTGGAGCAGTTGGCCAAAGAAGAATGGTCTAAAATTCCAGCAGAGCATTGTAAGAAACTCAGTGATGGATACCGGAAGTGGCTGTTCGCAGTTATTTTGTCAAACAGTTGTGCTCCCAAGTATTAGGCTGAGGGTGCCAATACTTTTGTCTGGCCCATTTATGGAGTTTTGTGTAAAAGGAAAATGATTTAAATGTTTTATTTTATTTTGTGTTTTTTCATTGCAAGCAAAATAAATGAAGATATTACTTACCTAAGCATTTGTAATTGCAATCATTTTCTAGGAGAAATTGAGAATTATTTGACCGAATTGCTGGGGTGCCAATTCTTTTGGTGTACGTGCCTAATTATAGCGGTACAATATCTTAAATTTTTTTCATCTTAATTGTATATTTTTTCTTCAGTGGAGGCTGAAAGTGTTGCTAGATGCAGTGGAAATATATACGTTTTATACTTTTCACTAGGGATGTCTCGATCGATCACGTGATCGGAAATCGGGCCGATCGCGCCATTTTTCAGAGGATCAAAATCGGGTGAAAAGGATCGGGTGTTTCATTAAAAAAATACAGTATATTTATATTTCTCTGCTTCATGCTCGTACAGCGACACAAACTCTCATCCTCCCTCCTGCTGAGCAGTGCGGTCAAACTGTCCAGATTGTGTTTAGTACTTAAAGTGCGTATGAAACGAGAAAAAAAGTCTTAAATAGGATTATTATGTGAATTAGAATCATATTTTGAGACGATCTGACTATATACAACAATTTAGCAAAGCGCAGATGGCGAGAAATTAGTCTTTTAATCTGCCGGTTAGCCACGCCTAACATTATAGGGCTCTAGCGTCCCAAGAGGTGGATGACGTCAGTGGAGTCACGATTTCATCTGATTTAGTATGCAGCCCACTGAGTGGGAATTATTCACAACGACGAAAACACGACGAAGAGTGCCGCAAAATGTCATTGTTTCAGTCTCTCTACTCCAATATTTTTACAGGATTTTCTTTTTATTGAAATATTTTCCCCAATAGCTAGACAAATGGCTTGAGAAGGAGCAGTCAGCCCGTTGACGGGGAATTATTCAGAATGAGGAAAACGTGACGAAGAGAGCCGCAAAATGTCATTGTTTCAGTAGCTCTACTCCAATATTTTTACAGGATATTATTTTTTTTATCCAAGTATTTTTCCCCAATAGCTAAATAAATGGCATAATCATGAGAAATAACAGTCTTGTGCTATATGGACTATGAAATAATAAAAATCCATTTATTTAAGACGACATGGCAAAATTACTCCATAATGGTCAAAACTGTCGACTTCACCTTTACTGTCGCACCTCCCGAACGATATTTTATGCCACCTAAATCGGGCTTATGTCATTTCCCTTCCCCGGCTTCGGAGAATGTAAACAAACCAAGAGGTGTGACAGCAAGCCGACATGCTAACCCATACCGAGTGATGTTTCAAAGTCTTCGAAGCGGAAAATTACACGTAACTAGCACGGATCATTTCACATGACGACTGGGTTGTTGATTGTCTTCGCGGATCGGCAAACCATCCGGGGGAGAGCAATTTACAGCTAGTTCCTAGCTACTACGGACAGGGGAGCTCGCTGGGGAAGCAGCTGGACAATCTTGCTAATGTGTATGAGGAGAGCTTTTTACATGCCCATTCATGATCAAACGTAAGTATTCCTTTATTTAAAGAAAGTTTGTACTATTTACTTTGTAATCGCTGTACTCGCGGCTATTTTTAACACAAAGTTGCAATTTCTGATCGGTTGGAAAATTTGACTGAACACCGGGCACTTGGATGAAGAGGGGAATAAGCAGAGTATACTAGTAGTGCTCTCCTCGCGGGGGGATGTGCGACAAGCCGCCGGTCGTCGGCCGAGGGGACTAGGAGCATGTCACAAAATGCAAGCCACCTACATATTAAAATGATACCAGTATTTGACATAATACAAAACACAATGTTTACTCACTTCCTCGTCAGTCCCATGGTCCCCCAGTAGTAGGGCTTGTTTTGGCCAATATCCACCGGTGAATGGTAACCTTTTGGAACCCCAAAAAGGCGCACACGCCTTTCCCTCCTACAGCAAGATTTTTCTGCAGCCGTTTGGCTGGCGTGATGCAAAAAATAAACATATAAATCCGCAAAATCAGCTGAATCCTTAGTCCTCATACAACAGTACGGCTGTATAGTGAAGACGACTCCTTCCTCCGAACACGTCATAGCGCCTTCTTTCTCAACTCGAGACTGTTGCCGGAAGTCACTCATTTTCATGGCGCGGGATTTTAAAAAACTAAATAATCGCTTCCACACATCCAAGCGGTCCATTTCATTCAGGAGCATAAAATACCGCGTGTATTATGAAGTAAACATGCTTTTTCGTGTCACAGGCACGTTAAAGTTAATGATGATTGACAAGTTTTTAGCTTTGATCTTGCCAGAGAAGCTTGGTAGCTCTACGATGAAAGGCACAAATCTGTCAAGCATCATTAAACTTGCATAAGTGAGCTGTGACAACTCACTGTGTAAATAACAGTGTCAAAGCGTGAGTGAACTCACTCTATCAAGCACTTAATAGACACAAGATTTTTTTTGTCACATTATTCTTGTTTCAAAATAATTCACATTTTGAAGGCAGCACGGTGGGACAGTCACATTTGGAACTTTTGTTTAAAAAAGACTTTGTCAATATCTGATCGGGACGGTATTGGCAGATTCTCAAAATCTGGTGACTCGGGTGCAAAAATATGCGATTGGGACATCCCTACTTTTTACTATCTTGTAGTTGGACATCGGAAATTCTTATGTCGGTGTTGTCCCAAAAGGCTACTGATTTAAGAGCCTTTGGGTGGGGTTGAAGTAAAACTGTATGCAGTCAGATTTCTAACAGAATCAGATTTTTACATTATCAAGCATGTGCCAATTATACACTAACATTAACTCAAATAGGATACATATATTGCAGTTTGCTTGATCACTTTTGAGTTTGCGTGTGTGAAATGTGGTAGGGTCATAGGCACCCACTGGTGATTTTGTCACATTAGCAGCATGCAGTTGGAATATGACTTCACTGCATCGAATTCGTGGAGACGGATTTTGGAAAGTGAAATGGGTTTGTGGCCTTTCAAAGATAGCTTGATTTATAGAAGGTTAAATGGAACAGCGTAAACACACATAAATATCCCTTTGTCTACCTTTCTTCAGAATGCTTTGTCGTCCTCCGCCTGTGTTGCATTGCCTGCTGTCCCTCTTCTTGTGCCTACACGCTACCTAGGAAACGTAGACAAATAGGACTGAAGCAAGTAAATGGGTCACACCTTTGTTTGAGAATTAATGTGATGTGGCCAACATTAAAAAAAAAAAAAAAAAAAAAAAACAATGTATATTTCATAGTACTTTTGTATTTATGAATAAAAGCTGTTACCTGTATGTGCGAGTGTTTTTTAGTGAGAAATGCTACATAAAAGGTTAACAAATAAGCAGCATTTGCTTGGTTGAATACACTTGTAATGTTACATCAGTCTCGACCAATGTATTGATTGGTTAAGCACAATCAATTGAAAAAATTAACAAAACGATAAACATATCAACATTGTCATCTTTTAGATTTGTCATTTTGTTCAAATGAATGGTTTTCATTCAAATGTCTAAAATGTTAGACCGACAAAACCGTCAAAAACATCCACATTGCATATATTTTTTAATCGTTTTGGATGAAATGTAACCCTTAATGTTAAACGTGGACATTAAATTGATCAAAAGCCCTTGAATCGAATAAAAACTGACTGTAATATCGGCAAATATTGTAGCGCTGTCCAAGGAAACAATATTACTGTATATCCCCATGAGTCATGACATTGATTTAAACACATAAATCAGGGGTGCTCATCGTTTTCTTTGCTCTTTTTCAAGAAGACAGCCTCCCGCGATCTACCTTAACAGCTGGGGGGCGGGGCGGGATTGCATAACCACATATGTTGCTCACACAAAATATCTATGTACATTTTAAAAAATAAAATACTTTTCCCTTGATGCATTGCGATCGACTGGTAGATGACAATCAACTGGTAGATCGTGACTAACGTAATGGGCACCCCTGCCCTAAAGCTTTAATGCGAGGGGAGAAAAACCTTAATTTTGCCCAAATACCGTAAAATTACAGGCTTTAAAAAAAAAAAAATATATATATATATATATATATATATATATATGTTTCTATTTTCAAAGTAACGTTTGATCATATTTCCCCATTTACAGTAAAAAAAACAAACAAACAAAAAAAAAAACAGTCCCTCCATTTATGGTTCTTCAATGTGTTAAATGCAGAAAAAACATTTTTGGTTTTATAGTATAGTTCACTGTTGCGGTCTTACAGTATTGTGCTGTATTATTATTATTTTTTGTATTGATTTAATGTAGATTGATTGAAAGAATAAAGCAAAAGCATGTTTTGAAGACCATTTTAATCGTGCCAGTCAGTGGCCTATATTGTGGTCATGTATCAAGTAGAGGTGTAGCAAAATATCAAAATGGTGATATACTGTATTGGCCCGAATATAAGACTGTGTTTTTTGCATTGAAATTAGACTGAAAAAGTGGGGGTCGTCTTATATTCGCGGTCTAGATGTTGTACCCATTCACGATGCTAGATTGCGCCAGATATCATTGAAGCGATGTTCTGTCATGACAGATCTCAGCTACTCTCAAGTTTAACCAGTTTGCATTATTTTATTGCAATGTTTTTCCTTATTCAGATTTGTTTCAAGACTACAGTTACAGTTAAGACTTCACTTTGATGTTTAATGCAGTTATTGCAATTTTGCTGTTTTATCACAATAGATTGGTTTATTTATATTTCAAAAACCAGAAGCCATTCATTTACAAATGGGATTGCACTTTAGTTTACATATTTAAATGTTCATATATTAAGATTTGATTAAGGCAAAATAACATGCTCCCCCCCCCCCCCCCCCCCCCCCAAATATGTTATAATCATTTTTTTCAGATGTACTGCAATTGTTTTCTGTATAAAAATTAATTTGGTGTTAAAAGTCTTTTTTTCAAACTTGAGTCTTGAAAAATAGGGGGTCGTCTTATAATAAGGGCCGTTTTATATTCGGGCCAATACGGTATATCGTGATACTTTGCAACCCAAAAGGTTATCGAGATGCTCGTGCCAAGAATCAATACATTGTTTTAAAAAATGTGTCAGTTTTAAAAAAGGAACCAACAAGTTGCTACCAAAATCTTTCAGTAGAATATTGTCTCTGTTGAATGAATGGCTGCCATTGACTGTATTAGACTGGGAGGGAAGAACGAACGTTCGTTCTTTTGAAACCAGAGTATTCACAGCCAGTCTTTCTGATTTTCGGGGCATTTACAGGTCATTTTCGGTTGAGTTTGAGTCACTGCCTATTCATTTGGGGATATTCCCAGGTCACTTCCTGTTGTGTAACCCAAAATGAACAGGGAGTGACCCAAAATCGACAGGAAGTGACTTAAAATCGACATCAACCTGAACTGCCCTAAAATTAAACTAATTGGTTGCCATTGCCCGCCGCAGACGTCCAATCTGTTTGAAATGGAAAGGATGGCAGCCACCCTACCAGTTCAAATGAATTGGACATCTACTTAACTCACTTCAATTCACAGCAGATTAAAAAAAAAAAGCTTGTTTTTCCGTTGACTACTTCTTTAGTAAAATATTGTAAATTATTTCCTGACCCATGTATCGATAATTGTTATATCGCCATATCGGGAACCTTGTATCAACATTATCGTATTGCATGTTACCGAGAGTTTCCCATCTCTAGTATCAAGGCAAAATCATACAACCTGTATGATTTTCCAAAGACTGTAAATGCCAAAAACCACATGGTCATTGCTTTCTTTAATCATTTATTTATAATAAACAAAATACAAACTACACAATAGTGGTTTGTCAGTAACAAATGATTCATACACATAAAAATACAACAAAAATACTATTCAAGCCATGGCGTGAAGGCATACTGGTTAACATTGTGTGCTTATCAATCAAAGCTAAAAGCTGAAGTTTGGGTGTTTGTTTCAGTCACCTGGCATGCTTCCACACGTAGCCTCAGTGCCTAATCCATCACAGTTTCAAACAAGCTGTAAAACATTCACTGTGGCCCAAAACATCAATTTCTTTGTCAGTTCTTTTGAAAACAGCCCAAATGTACAAAACACACCACGAGTAACAACCCCTTGGCTCCAATTAATTGGATGGGGAGAAAAAAGGTTTACATTCCTGTTCGAATGCTAGGATTTAGTGATATCAAAAATTGAGATATAGAAATTATTTGATATTTTTTTGCAACTTTAACAAATCAGATAACATGTTCAAGTGGAACTGAATTAACGAGTACGCGTCTTTTGATAAGTATCAACCTATCACATTCCTATGTCCACTCCGAAAAAAACAATACAATTGCGTTGTACCCTATGTTACATAAATGATTGAAAACATTTTCTATTTATTTCGTCTTGTTTTTTTTCTCCATATCACAAAAACCTACATTAGGTTTGTTAGATCCACCATGCCAAGCATCAGATGCGATGTTTTTGACAGCGCAACCTCAAAGGTCGGAGTCTCTGAAGGTTGCACATTTTTGAGAGCGTATACGTTTCTAAAAATCACATAAAAAATTTCTTGAGTTTAATACCCTACTTGATAACAGTTCAAACATGTCAACTTCAAAGACTTCATTGTAGCCTTAGAGTTAAACAGATTTGCTTTTGGGGCAGTTTTTTGGCACAATGTACAGTAAAATAAGAACAAACCAAACCACAACAAAGGTGCTAATTAGGATGTATATGATGAAATTAGAGATAGTTAACAAAATGAAGCAGTGTTCATCTTTTACTGTATATATAAGGCAATAACCATCCTGTGAAAACTGTTTTAACTTTAGAGCTTATGCTGTACATAGACATTAAGGCATTTGACACATTAACGTAATGAAAAATATACATACATTCGTCATCGCACTAGAAAGAAGAAAGGACTCGAAACAATTTAACAAGTTAGTTGTGTTAGACCACTCTTTTCCCCATCCATCTTATCAAGAGACAATTCTACACTTTCTTTTCTCGGAACAATTTGAACAAGTACCTTGCTTCGTGTTTTTCTAGATCAGTGACAAGTGAAAGACGAATTCCACCTCTTCTACCCCACTTTCTGTAACTTTTCGACATCCCAGTTGTTGTGTCGATAACTTATTTTCCTTTATCGAAACTCAGGAAGCTAGAAACCCTAGAAATGTAATCAGCATTAAAGTCTTGAATTATATATTACTTAGAGAGGATTACTGCAGCAATCAGACTTCACTAAATGATCAATGATTGCGATGACAAATGTTACACTGTTCTACAAAAGCCACTAATGTCTATCAACATTTGCATTGAAGTGCATATCTGGAATGATTTAAAAGCTACTTGTGCATAAAGGCTGAGGTTCTATGTTTTCTGTACAGATTCTTCACTATCCCCACCCATCCATTGGTGCTGTTGGTTGGAGGTTGGAACAATAAATCTCGCATGGCAAGTCGAGGCAACGCAGGAGCGTCAAAGACTGTCCAGTAAATCCAAAGCATTTCACAAGTAAAATTGTCCAAACAGCCAAATCTGTGTGCTGTGTAGGAAGATATCTTTTCAGGCAAGTCTGAATCTTATAATAACACTTAGTTCATTAATAGGCAACAGCAAGGCATTTGCGTTTTCCTGCATGAATTCTGAGATGAAGAAAAGCGAACTGTGCCACTGTTCCTAACAAAACACACATATAGTATAGCTATCAGAAGACACTTTTCAATAGGATTTTGAGAGGATCATCACAGGAGTACTAAGGCCATACTGCACAGAGTATACAGAATGGAAAATTATGAGACTAGACCAAATGTTGACTGATTTGAGTGTTATAAAGTTGAGGTTAAAAGCACTTATGAGACTAAAAATGTAATAGCAAAGAGCAAAAAATTGTAATATCCAGTCATTTTCTGTAGCGCTTTTCATAATCATAGTGATGGCGGTGAGCTGGAGCCTATCCTGGCAGACTTTGGCTGAGGCAGGAACTGGTCGTCAGCCAATCACACTTATCGACAAATAATCATCCGTACTCAGTTTTAATTGGAAAAAAAAAACAAAAAACAAAAAAATGCAGGCATAAGGAGAGATCTAAATCCACACAGGAATGTAAACGCCTGAGTTTAAAACACTAAGAAATAACGGCAGTTGTTTATAAGAGCTTATGCCTGTGAGCATTGTTAAATTGTCCGCATCCATGTTGGATTTTAGTGTTGTTCAAATAACGATTTTTTTAAAGGGGTTACAACAACGCAACTGTTTGTGCATTAACCTAACAGATTTTTTAGGGCACGGTTATTTTTGTTTTCTCTTTGTCTTATGTTTAGTTTGAACGTAAGCTCCAACTGATTGTGACAATGAAATAGTTTGAAGCCTCCTTTTTTGAGCACGTTTCAATATCTGCCAAACTGCTGCTTTTTGTGAAAAGTGGAAGTCATTGCCTCTTTACAGGGATCCCATCTCAATGTTTTGCTCATAAATTAAAGCAAAAAAAAAAAAAAAAAAAAAAAAAAAAAAAAATCCTTCCGATGACGTCACTCAGTCAAATTCCAAATCACACTCCATAAGGGGAGTCACATCAGCCATCAGCCTCTTACTATCGGCAACGATGTGGTGGAGAAGGTGAGAAGCTTCAAATTCCTGGGGGTAACGGTGACTGAGGACCTGTCCTGGGGGGGACCACATCTCCACAGCGGTGGGCAAGGCACAACAACGGCTCTATTACCTGAGGAAGCTGAGGAGCACTCACATCCCCAGACCACTGATGGTGAACTTTTACAACCGTGCCATCAGCAGTGTTCTGACTTATGGATATTTAGTGTTATTTCCAGCTGCACAAAGGCTGACCAGCAGGCGCTCCAGCGCGTGGTGAAAGCTGCCGGGAGAATCACAGCAATGACTCTCCCTGAGATCAGCACCATCTACTCCGCTCGCTGTTTAAAAAGAGTGCACAACATCCTGCGGGACCAGCACCATCCTGCTCACAACCTTTTCCACCTGCTGCCATCAGGGAGAAGGTATAGGTCCATACAGCCCAGAACATCACGACTGGCCAACAGTCTGTACCCACAGGCTGTGAGGCTACTGAACTCTGCCCCTCTCCCCTCTCTGCCAGACAGTAATCCACATCCACCAACAACATTAACTCTGAGCTGGTTTGCATTGTTGCAGTATGTCATTATCCACTATTTCCTCCTCCTTGACCCTTACCCATTGGTTGACAACCAGTAGGCTATACTTGATTGTACTTGATTAACTTATCTGGGTTTTGGTTTTGATTTATGACTGTTTTTAACTGGTATATTTTTGCTCTGCACTTTAGCACTGACATGACCTCATGCTGCTGTGGAATCCTTGTTGTACATATGTCCAAAACTGTGTCAATGTTTACACTGGGTACTGACGGGTATTTATTTTATGGGTTTTGCACTTTACCAACTTAGCTGCATGAGCTGTATGGATGCTCCAAACAAAGTTTCATTGTACTTTTTGTAACAATGACAATAAATATTCTGAATCTGAATCACACTCTCAGAGTTAAATAAATATTGGTGCATTAGTTCAAACATCTGACAACTAGTGTGCAATTCTCCGGTAGGATGTTTAAATGACAGTGTGATTGGCTATATAAAGTGTGCCAGGTGGTTGACGGCTGAATAGTCCAGGGTGTTCTCGCAAAAACAAAAATAATTATACAAAATTGATAACTACAAAAATTGCTTTATATAGGTTAACGCTAATGAGTGACAGGCTCATACTATATGCAGACACGAAACTTACAGTATGTGCCCACACTGTTCTACTTACTCCCAAAAGAAATGTTGTACTTTCCCCCCCTTCATTTATTCATAACATTACAACCTAATTCTGGAATATATAATGAATTACGTCATTAAAAGCTATGTTTCTTCTCCCTAATGTATAATATTTTCGTAATAATTTATAAAATAATTTAAATTTATACATTTTTCAATGATATAATGACTTTTTCTGGTAGTATTACAACCTTTTACTTCTATACTAAAACTTTTTTTCCCCCCTAGTTTTTTGGTTTTGGCCTTAATACTTCTTCATACCTTGTGCCACTCTGGAAATTCTTGACTTATTTGACCCATTTAAACCTCAACTATCTCAATGTGAGAAATGATGGTGGTTTGAAATGAGTGGGACTTGAAGCTGAATGAAGATTAATCCTCAATCCTTCATGTGGTAGAGGCAGGAGTGTAATTGAGGCCCAAGGCGGTCTAGTTTTCCTTTGTTATTGCACTCATCACTTGACGGGTCCTTTGGAAACTACCTCCTGGTTGGTTGAGATGTTCAGTGACTGTTCGTGGCTGGTGCCTGCATTGGCAGGTCGGGTACTTCTTTCATCCAGCTCTTCATCCTGAAAATTTCAAGGTCGTAATAATTTGAGAGTAAGAGTGTAAAATGAAATTCATAGTGTACAGTGGTATGAAAAAGTATCTGAACCTTTTGGAATTTCTCACATTTCTGCATAAAATCACTGTCAAATGTGATCTAATCTTTGTCAAAATCACACGGATGAAAAAAAATCTCTGCTTTAACTAAAACCACCCAAACATTTATAGGTTTTCATCTTTTAATGATGATAGCATGCAAACAATGACAAAAGGGAGAAAAATAAAGTAAGTGAACCCTCTGCCTAAGGAGACTTAAAAAGCAATTGAAACCAATTTTTACAAAACAATGCAAGTCAGGTGTGTGCCCAATCACTGATGAGTGGTTTAAAGTTGCACTGCCCACTATAAAATGATGTCCATCATGGCTCGGTCAAAAGAGCTGTCTGAAGACCTGCGATTAAGAATTGTTGATTTGTATAAATGTGGGAAAGGATACAAAACCATCTCTAAAAGTCTAGATGTTCATCAATCGACAGTCAGAGAAGTTGTCCACAAATGGAGAGAGTTTGGCACTGTTGCTTCTCTCCCAAACAGTGGCCGTCCGTCAAAGATGACGCCAAGAGTTCAGCGCAAAATAGTCAGAGAGGTAAAAAAGAACCATTGAGTGTCTGCTAAAGACTTACAAAAATCACTGGCCCAGTCCAATATCTCTGTGCACACATCAACTATATGTAAAACTATGGCCAAGACTGGTGTTCATGAGAGGACTCCACCGAGGAAGTCACTGCTGGGACAAAAAAAAAAACGTTGCTCATTTAATGTTGGCAAAATGGCACTTGGACACTCCACAGAAGTTTTGGCAAAATACTTTGTGGACTGATGAAACCAACGTTGAATGTTTTGAGAGTAACAATATCATGTGTGGAGGAAAAATGGAACAGCTCACCAACATCAACACCTCATCCCCCCAACATCAACACCTCATCCACACTGTGAACCATGGTGAAGGGAGCATCTTGATTTGGGGCTGTTTTGCTTCCTCAGGGCCTGGACAACTTGCAATCATTCATGGAAGAATGAATTCAAAATTTTATCAGGATGTTTTGCAGGAAAACCTGAGGCCGTCTGTCAGACTGTTGAAGCTAAAAAGAGGATGGACGCTGCAACAAAACAATGATCCAAAACACAGAAGTAAATCAACTTCAGAATGGTTTCAGAACAAAATACATGTTATGAAGTGGCCAAGTCACAGTCCAAAATTGAACCCCATTGAGATGCTGTGGCATAAAGACAGCGATTCATGCCAGACATCCCAAAAATTTGACAGAACTACAGCAGTTTTGCAGAGGAGAATCGGCCAAGATTCGTCCTGATCAATGTGCCAGACTGATCTGCAGGTACAGGAAGCGTCAGGTTGAAGTTATTGCTGTCAAAGGGGGGGCACAAAATATTAAATGTGATGGTTCACTGACTAGATTTTCTTTCACTTATACCTATTTTTCCCCCTTCTGTCATTGTTTGCATAGTATCCACATTAAAATGTGAAAACCTATAAATATTTCGGCGGTTTTAGTTAGAGCAGACACTTTTTTTTTTCATCTGTGTGATTTTGACAAAGATCAGATCACATTTGGTGATTTTATGCAGAAATGTGAGAAATTCCCAAAGGTTAAGATACTTTTTTATACCACTGTATGTCAAGTGACAGTTACTTTAAAACAAATCAATTCCCTAATCCTTTCAGTTGGTTTGTATGCATCAAATATAACAATATAACAAAATCAAATATTATTTTTGTATATTCCTTAACAATATTATCATTTTAAAAATATTTTTTTTTAAAAGGTCAAATTACAATTATGATAACATTTCAGTTTTATGCATTATTATTAGAAAAATGCATTACTAATAAAATATTAAGAATATAATTAAAACATAATGAGGCAATTTCAACCAAGCCACCATCTGTACAAAACACTACATAACAATATTGAATGTCACAGAAACCAAATGGTAAGATTTAACTTAAATTTGAATAGCGATGTGAGGGAAGTTGTAACGCCATCCATCTATTTTCTATATTAGTTTTGCTCACAAGAATCACGTTTTGCCAAAGCTTTTAACTTGCCAGCCAATTGTGCTGCACTATGATTATAATAAGAATAAGATAATACAATATTAAAAGAATTAAGAATAAAGTTGTATTCCCCATTATCCTTACGATATATTTGAAGAATTTGCGTTAAAAATGACTGGGGGAGGGTAATGTAAAAAAATAAATAAATAATAATTTCCATAAAATCACCAAAACAATGCTTCAGGAAAATTAAGAAAAAGTTTTTGAGTTTTGAACATCAACTATTACAAATTTTATGTTAAAACTTTCAACATGTGAACAATCAAGTGTTTTCTCTGGTCTCACCTTTTTTTTTTTTTTTTTTTTCGCAGTATGATGAGCTTGACATTTAGTGCATGTGGTGGTCAATTCCTTTTTTAACTTTAACCATTTGTTGTCTAATGTGTCTGTCATGATTCAGCAGTAGTAGTGTTTGAAAGAGATCACCCGCCCGACAACCGGAGGCCCGCACCGTGTCCGCAGTCTCCTCCCCTTCAGTATGCTCTCCATAGTGACCGTATAGCTCCAGGTCAGACAGTGCGCTCTCCACTGCCTCCTCGTCATAGTCAGTGTGGTAGTCTGACTCTTCTGACGGGGAGGGAGGTGAGGACAGGAGAAAAAAAAAGATCACATTGTGAAGCTATCGGAAAAGAGGAGAGGCGTGGCGGAGAAGACAGATGGAAGTGGCCGTGCAAATGAAGGGGTCGCAAGAGCAGAGAGAAATGCGAAACAACCTGGGATTTGATGAATGCATACAGTGCTGCAGTGATACCAAATACTTAATTTGTAAATAGAGTCGAACCTCCAAAGTCCAGCGCCCATGAGGTTGTAACCATTTGATGTGAAAATACAACCTCACTTACTTTAAATCAGCTAGCATAATTGGAGTAACTGGTTGTTTCTTTGCTATGCTGGAATGGACTTTGTTTGACCTTGGTGGTTCCACTACAGAACGTTTCAGTTTATTTACGGTACACATAGTGGTTGCAAGAAGTTGGAAGTGAATGATTCAACCTCTCCATTTAGAATGAAGAAATGAGCATGTAGAATAGAATCAGCTTGCTAGCATGCTTGGATGGATAGATGGATGTGTAATATCAATGTAAGCACCTACTGGGGTTTTCACATGCTAAAATGAAAAAGGAATACTTAATATATGGCAAAGAGAGCATGTATGCATATGTATGTATGTGTGTGTTTTTACCATCCACCAGGGCAGGTTTGACAGGCTCAATCCGGGAAACAATTTCAGCCAAGTCAGTGAAGGAAGCGTTTGGGCACGTCAACACCTAAGACAGAATCTTAATGAATGTGGAGATCTGAACATATCTTATTTGGAGGGGTGCTGGAGATAGATTCCAGTTGAGTTTGGGTCATATTAATAGTCCCCAAAAAGGTTTTGAGTATTTCAAAAAAAGTACAAGTAATTCAATCTTCTCAATATCTACAAATACCAGTTGAAAACAAATGATTATGGCATTGTAATTCTTGATCATTGCAACTTTCTGCCTGAATATACTACATATCGGTGTCGGGATGCACCCTTACTGAATTTTAAAAAATTATTTCTCCCACTTTTCCTGACACTGGTCACGCCATTGTCGCCCTTTATCTTCATGGCAGGTTTTGAGTAAGACTAACTGAGTGATTGGGTACAGTATAATTTGCGTAGACCTGTTGTCACTTTGGAGTTACATTTCAATCAATTTGCTAATTCACGTTGGCTAACTTTTTGAAAAAAAATAAAGAAAGAATTCTGGGAACTAATGAGCCATGTTACAGTTGTGTTCAAAATAATTCAACCCCGACAGTGGATAAGTGTTTTTGCAAGTTTGACATTCATTTTTCATCTTGTTTATAATCACATCAAAAAATGACATGCCAAATGGACAAATACAACTGCAATAACAAAACTATTTTGGGGAATATTCCAATTAATGTCCTTTCTGTGATACCTCATTGACAAATTATTCACCCCCACTCCCCTCATGTCCACCACTCCTAAGAACAAAGGTTTCCATCAGGCGTTGTCAAAAAGCGGATGAAAACATCTGTAGATGTGAACAGAACCCTAATGGGCAGCAATTTAGCAGATTTAAAAGGACGGTGACACATGGCTCTTCTTGGCGGTTAATGGCATCTTCAAAAAAAGGTCATAAAAGTTCAGAGAGGAGGTCATTTCACTTCATAAGCAAGGATATGGATATAAAAAGATAGCAAAAGGACTAAAAATTTCAAGGGACACAACTGGGAGCATAGTCCACAAGTTTAAAGCTAAAGGCACAGCGGAAACGCCACCTGGGCGTGGTAAAAAGAGGTTACTTGTCTGCAACTGCTGTGCAATACCTGAAGTGAAAGGTGAAGAAAAATCCCCAGGTGACAGCTCAGGAACTACGACAGGACATTTCATAGGAAGGTATTCAGGTTTCATCCCTGAAAATAAGACGCACACTGCGAAATGATGGCTTCCATGCAAGAACTCCCAGGCGCACCCCCCTGCTGACTCCAAATGGTAAATGGTAAGCACAAGAAGTATGCCAAAAAACCATGTGGACAAACCACAAAGGTTTTGGGATACTGTTCTCTGGATTGATGAGACCAAACGAGAACTTTTTGGGCCAATGGGTCAACGGTACGTGTGGAGGAGAAAGAATGATGCCTATAACACCATATCTACTGTGAGGCATGGTGGGGGGTCAGTCATGCTCTGGGGTTGTTTTTCTTCTTCAGGTAGAGGGTATCTTCAGCGTGTGCAAGGTATTATGAATTCAGTTCAATAACAGGAGATCTTGGCAGCAAATGTCATGCAGTCATTGACAAAGCTGAGGCTTGGGTGAGGTTGGATCTTCCAACAGGACAATGATCCTAAGCATGCCTCAACATCCACCACATCTTGGTTGCAAAAGACGTGCTGGGAGATTCTGGAGTGTCCGTCGGAATGACCAGACTTAAATCCCATTGAAAATCTCTGGTGGTACTTGAAGAAGGCAGTTGCAGCACGCAAGCCCAAAAATGTTAATGAACTGGAGGCCTTTGCCCATGTGAATGGGCAAAGATACCTGTGGATCAATGTAAGACACTTGTGTCAAGCTTTGCTTCACATCTAAAGGATATTATTGTTGCAAAGGATTTTGTACTACGTACTAAAGTTATACATACCTAAGGGGTCGAATAATTTTGTCAATAAAGTAATCACAGAAAGGCCATAAATTGGAATATTCCAAAATATATTTTAGTTATTTCAGTTGTATTTGTCTATTCGACATGTTATTATTTAATGTGATTATAAACAATATGAAAAATAAATGTAAAACTCGAAAAAACGTATCTACTGTGGGGGTTGAATAAGTTTGAACACAACTGTAGCTTGTACTGTAAGTCATTGTCAAAAAACAACAACTAAATGTCAATTATGGAGCTGCAAGATACAGTACTGGCAGGCCACAAGTTTGAAACCCTTGCAAAACCAAGAAAATATTATGAAACCACCATATACAGTATCTCGTTTGTTTCCCCCAGAGAGTTACAATTGTCTCATTAAATGCACGCGTGGGATGACTATTGTTTGAAATAAATGTGTGGCATAAAGAATAAGACAACAGTTTATACATAAAACATTCTCTGGGAAGATTGTGTCTTAGCTTGCATTTCCACATTATTATTCATTTCCTGTAGTTGTGGTAAAAACTGGAGTCTACTTTTAGTCTTAAGGCATCAGAAAAAGCAGTCATAACACTTGGCTGACTTGACATTTGTAACGAACAAGTGTATTTCTAGTGCAGTCTGATAGCAGGTCAGATAATAATCTTGTGATTAGTGATGTTAGAATAAGAAAAAGCAACTGTGAACCTTAAAACGGAGAGCCGCAAGGCACTTTTGGCACAAAAACAGTGTACAGCATAAAAGCTGATTACAGTGGGTCTCAGAATGATGGAAAAAAGCCAATTATTGATGGAATGCTTCATCAAAATGTCAGATCTGCTTTATCGTGCCGGAATTCTGTATTAAAGCACAGCACTAAAAATCCAGCCGTGATTGTGATGTAAGACACAGGAAGAAGTTCAAGTGACCAAGTGGGTTCTCACATTATTCTTGCATTGCGTGTTGTGAAACTCTTCCTGGTGTCTGTCTTTCAGCATTTTCTCCACCACTCCACTGCGACGCCACACATCAAACACAGTCTTGCCGTGCTGGTATCCGACCTCCTGACAAGACACAGACGAGATGTGATTTTTCTAAATAAAATGATCGGAACAACAAACCTCAGTATATTAAGTTTTAATTTAAACCTACTGCAATCTCATCGAACTTCCCAAACTCCAATGTCCGGTATCGGTCAATGGGAGGTCGGATATACTCGCAGTAGTCACTGTTTTTCACAGACTCCAGGTGTCGAACGCAGCACACATAGGCCAAGCGAGTCTGAATCTCCGCCATGTTCAACACCTGCGCAATGAGAAACCCCTTGAAAGGAAACCTTCCTACTGTGAAAACTCTCAATGACTCATAAAGCCTAGGTAAGATCTAACATACTGGAGCTGGCCTTTTATTTCGAATGACTCCATTACCTTGACTTTCTCTGCCAGGGGGTTGAGGCGTTTCCATAGCAGCCACCAACCTGACAGAGAGTCCCCATAATTAGTGAGGTTGGTTTCATCACGGCTGCCCACGTCAATTGCTATCACAACTTTGGCTCCCATTGAGCGTGCCACATCAGCTGGATAAAAAAATAAAGGAAAATAAAGGAAGTGTAGGAGTTGAAATTTGAAAAAGTCTAAGGAAAAATGAAAATACAAGGTAAGTCCAAACCTGGCAGGTTGTTAATGTAGCCTCCGTCCATTAGCAGATGTCCATCTTTTGGGTCACAGAGAGGGGGCAGATACCCTGAAAGGGACATGCTTGCACGGACATACCTCCATAAAGAACCTTAAAAAGAAAACAGAACACTGTAATGTGGACAACATGAAAAACAAGTATATTATGCTAGTCTCAATAAGGCGATATCTTTTACACTTCAAAATACAATCATGGGAAACTTTTAGTTTTTATCATTTATAATGAAAAACACTTCATAGGACAAAGGAGTTGTTTTGCTGATGCAAAGAAACTTAACGTGTGGCCTAATACATGACTCAAAATTTCATGTCCACATACAGTGGGGCAAATAAGTATTTAGTCAACCACCAATTGTGCAAGTTCTCCTACTTAGAAATATTAGAGAGGCCTGTGATTGTCAACATAGGTAAACCTCAACCATGAGAGACAGGATATGGGGGGGAAAAAAACAGAAAATCACATTGTTTGATTTTTAAAGCATTTTATTTCCAAATTAGAGTGGAAAATAAGTATTTGGTCACCTACAAACAAGCAAGATTTCTGGCTGTCAAAGAGGTCTAACTTCTTCTAACAAAGTCTAACGAGGCTCCACTCGTTAGCTGTATTAATGGCACCTGTTTTAACTCATTATCGGTATGATAGACACATGTCCACAACCTCAGTCAGTCACAGTCCAAACTCCACTATGGCCAAGACCAAAGAGCTGTCAAAGGACACCAGAGACAAAATTGTAGACCTGCACCAGGCTGGGAAGACTGAATCTGCAATAGGTAAAACGCTTGGTGTAAAGAAATCAACTGTGGGAGCAATTATTAGAAAATGGAAGACATACAAGACCACTGATAATCTCCTCGATCTGGGGCTCCATGCAAGATCTCACCCCGTGGCGTAAAAATGATAACAAGAACTCAAATCAAACAATGTGATTTTCTGGGTTTTTCCACATTCTGTCTCTCATGGTTGAGGTTTACCCATGTTGACAATTACAGGCCTCTCTAATATTTTCAAGTGGGACAACTTACACAATTAGTGGTTGACTAAATACTTATTTGCCCCACTGTATGTGGACACCAGGTCTCATTTCAAATTACTGTATATTAATTTTCGACCGCCTAGAGCTAAGTGTCAAATTTTCATTCACTCAACTTCAACTCATTGAGAATCTATCTCCCTTTTTAAACTGCCTTTAAGGAGGTCACAAAAACTATTCTACTTGTTGTTCTTCTTCTTTGGGGGAACACTATTTAAAATCGCTATTCCTCAATTATTCGTGTACATATTAGAATAAAATTTGGCAGGTTTAGTCTAGGACTGGGGTGGGCAAACTATTCCACAAAGAGCTGCAGTATGAGGGGGCTTTTGCTGCAACCCATCAAGAGGATACTTTTTCACCAATCTGATGTCTTAAGCCTGAGTTATGCTTCTGCGTTGCAGTGACAGCGTAGCGACTACGGCGTCAACAAACATTCGATAGTTATGCGGCAACGGAACACGTTGCTCTGTAATTCAACGCCAAGCCACTGAGGGGTGTGGCGTTGTGTTTGTACGGTTTTGGGGGGCTCTTGTTGACTTCCTCTAGTTTTCTTCCGGTTACACAACAATGTCAACAGCGATGGAACGGCAATCTTTATAATACCTTGACGAAACATTGTACAGGTGGTCGTACTTGCGGACCTCTCCGATGACCCTCTTGTAGCATAGCATAGCATAACATAGCATTAACTTTCATTGTTACGCTGAAGACACACAACTGTATTTATCAATTAAAGCTGAGCAGATAAACTAAGCACCTGCGTCCGAGATATAAATACCTGGATGAGCACTAATTATCTTTGACTTAATCCTGAAAATACAGAAGTCCTTATAATAGGCCCAAAAAGTGTGAGAGACTCTCTAATTGTCCAGATAGTCACTCTGGACAATGTAAGTGTAGCCTCCAGCAGGGGTTCTATTTGACCCATACTTATCATTTAAAGCTCACATTAAACAAACCTGCAGAACAGCCTTTTTTCACCTGCGCAACATAGCCAAAATTAGAAATATTTTGTCTAAAAACGATGCAGAAAAATTCATTCACGCCTTCGTTACATCTAGATTGGATTACTGTAACTCCTTACTTGCAGCTTGTCCTAAAAGTTCTCTAAAAGGTCTTCAGCTAGTCCAGAACGCAGCAGCAAGACTTTTACCAGGAACTAATAGAAGACAGCATATCACCCCTGTGCTCCAGGCCCTTCACTGGCTTCCAGTCGAGTTTAGAATTCAATTTAAAATCCTCCTTCTTACATTTAAGACCATTAATGGTTTGGGTCCATCTTATCTCACCGATGCTCTGGTTCCATACCGCCCCAACAAAACACTCCGTTCTCAGAATGCAGGTCTACTGGTAGTTCCCAGGGTCTCTAAAAGTACAGTAAGAGCTAGAGCCTTTAGCTACCAAGCTTGTCTTTTATGAAATCAGCTTCCAGCTAGTATTACAGAACCCGACACAGTCTGTACATTTTAGAGTTAGACTAAAAACGTTCCTATTTGACAAAGCTTATGGTCAGGCTAGTTGTAATCGGACTAGACTCACAGTTCAGTCTAAGCTGCACTAGAAGCTATAATGCTGGGGGAAGTACAGCCACTGAGTCCTATCCCCTTTTCCTCACCCTTACCTATCACTTGTCTTACTTTATTTCTCTTTTCTAATTCTAATATCTAGTTGACTAGTCTTCATTACTAGTCACCCGGTGTCCCCATTCCGCCCTCTCCTCCGGGGAGGGGCTATTTTTCAGCCGCAGCCTCCTGACTATCCTGACCCCTGGCTGGATGGACGTCCTCGTTGCCCCCCTCTTCTCATCTGGCTAGAAGGACCTCCTCTTGTTTCTTCATTCCATTGCAGCTCTACAAACTGAACCTCCTGCTGCTAATACCCACCATCAGTCCTGGTGCATCTATAGCCTGTCCGTCCTGGGAGTGGTTCTCCCCTAGGTTTCTCATTTCTCCCAAAGGGTTTTTGGAGTTTTTCCTTGCCGACATGGAGGGTCTAAGGATGGGGGATGCCCAGGACTTGAACTTTATCTAATTCATCTACTGTTTCTGACTGTGTATCACATTGCCTCTGCAAAGCCCTTTGAGACAACCTTGTTGTGATATAAGGCTATACAAATAAAATTGAATTGAATTATAGGATTGGTCCATTTTTGAGTCTAGCGCAAGAATGTTTGTAAATGGCGGTGATTTCGCGCTGAACCGGAAACAGCAGTCTGAGCTGACCAATCACAGTCCATTTGCGTCACGTCACCACGCGTTGATGCTACGCGCAGTCAGAATTTTGTGGAGCTGCACGTCAGGCTACGGTGGAAGGTCGTAAATCGGGTCTGCCTTGATGGCGTAGATCTGCCGCAGAAGCCTAACTCAGCCTTTACAAGTACAATCAGTGGATTGCAGTCAGGTGCTTCTTGTTTCCCCTCACTGGTCCAGATCAGGTCCCACTACGGATCCTTGATGACTGGTTTGCCCACCCCTGGTCTAGGGATTTTGTCTCAGCTCTGATTAATCAAAGTAATAAATTGCAGACTTAAAATTGTGACTCCATCATTTGATGAAGTCTGGCGCAGCTTCTACGAAGCCTTGTCGGCTTTAGCGTAGCAGCCAAGAACCATGCAAAATTTTTATATTCATTCTTTTAAAACGGGGTTTCCAACTTTCATACACTGAGCAACTTTCAAAAAAGATTGCAGGCCCTACACTACATCCATACGTTTGACATGACCCCCAAAATCATAAATCGCAATGATTTTAGGTTTGGATGGATCCTCTTAGTGTTGTTTCTTCAAATGTTCCTCGTACAATTCTTCTGTTGTTTACTTTTTGTTTTTGTTTCATTCTTTTCATTTGTATTTTCCACTTTTTCTTACATGCCAGGGAGTGCAGATGAAAGGTAGCCTTTGGCCAATTCTAGCACATTACTAGTACATGATCATTAAAAGGCATTTGTCCCTTTTAATTAAATTAAATGCAAACCTAAGTAGTATTATGAACAAACGTTATAAAAAACAGATGGTTTGAATGTCAGATTTTTTCTACCTTGGAATGGGTACTAGAGGAAGCGTGGTCATAGCATTTTGTAGATACCTACCATCAGTGTGCACTCTCATTGCAGAGGCACTAATGTCAGCTGTTATATTGAAATATGGAATCCAAAGGTCCTGCATGCACAAACACAAACAGGTAACAGCTAGAGGTCTTAAACATCACAGTCAATTCTCCTTACTGCAATTTGTTTCTCATTGTCAGTGGGATTCAAACCACCTCATCTCACCTCAATTTGTTTGCCCTTGAATACATTGCTGATGCTAGAGTTGAAAGCCGCGCCAGAGAACATTGAGGTGACCGGATATGTTAAATCTAAAACCTTCTTGAACACCGAAGTCATTTCCTGCAGAGGAAGCATGAAAATTAGGTTTGCATTCTTCCTTACCAAATATAAAGATGAGCATTTTTATTTAAGGTAAAGTAGAATGTTTATGGTATTTTTCCCTCATTTCAATTATTGTTGGGCTTCTTGGAATACTTTCACTACACGCATGAAAATATCCCTTCTGTTTTTTGATAAAGGTGTTTCAGAGCAATCTGTTCAGATTATTATTTGGCCAACCCCCCTGGCTGTTGGTAAGACAATCCTGCTAAGGTAGATATGCTATCACGTTCATAGATCAGCACCTAGGACAGAGCCATAGACTCAGATGGCCGACAAAACAGACATGCGATTTCTATACATTTACAAAGGGTGTATCACAAGAATAATTTCAACCTTTACTTTTAGTAAAGGGGCATACCGACTACAGCGAGTAGTTATGAAACAGTGTTGTTTTCGTCAACAATGATGATAACGAAAATAGATTGTCAATGAACACCTATTTTCATGACGATGACGAGACGATAACGAGCTTAAAGAGTATTTCGTGAGACTAAAACATAACGAGATAAATGCCAGTTTTCGTCTGACGAGACAAGAACGTGACAAAAATGCGAAACAGTTTCTGTCATATGTTCACAATGTGTGATATTTTATGTGTAGTTAGCCTGCATCGTAGCAGTGTTTGTGTCACTCATGTGACATGCTGCGCCCCACCACCCCTCAGTGACTCACCAGTGTGTAGTCCCAAATTTCCATGCAGGCTTGCACACACTGTAAGATTTATTTTCTTATCTTGGCCGGAGAGAATATGCAATGTTGCTTTAGCCTTTAAGGTGATCATAACACACTAAATGTAACTCATAGTGTTAGCGTAGCATTCCCGTTCATGGCAAGCGCCCGCTTAAACTCTTGGACATTTTTATTTATTTATTTACACACAGTTCGTGGCATCCAGGTTGGTATAATTCACTGAAAATAATGTGTTTTCCTGCTGAGTGTGCACTATCACCAAGTTGGCGCAGTACCGTATTGGCCCGAATATAAGACGGCCTTGATTATAAGACGACCCCCTCTTTTTCAAGACTCAAGTTTGAAAAAAAGACTTTTTGAACACCAAATTAATTTTTATGAAGAAAATAATTACAGTACATCTAAAACAAATAATTATAACAATATATTTGAGAGAAAAAGCATGTTACTTTGCCTCATTCAAATCTTAATATCTGAACATTTAAATATGTAAACTAAAGTGCAATCACATTCGCAAATGAATGGCTTCTAGTTTTTGAAATGTAATTAAACTAATCTATTGTAATAAAACAACATTATTGCAATAACTGCATTAACTATCAAAGTAAAGTCTAACTGTAACTGTAGTCTTGAAACCAATCTGAATAAGGAAAAACATTGCAATAAAATAATGCAAACTGGTTAAACTAGTAGCTGAGAGCTGTCGTGACAGAACATCGCTTCAATAAAATCCGGCGCCATCTAGTGTCATGAATGGGGAGAGTAGCTGAGATCTGTCACAACAGAGCATCGCTTCAATGGTATCTGGCGTCATCTAGCGTCGTGAATGGGTATAATGTCTAGACCGCGAATTTAAGAGGATCCCCTCTTTTTCAATCTTATTTAAATGCAAAAAACACCGTCTTTTATTCAGGCCAATACGGTAATTCGTCATTGTAGATGCTACAATTTGTGCTCGTCTGTCAAAGTTAATTCGAAACAGTTGGAAATAGTTATTTATTTTTGGAGTAAATTTTTGAAATTTTACAGACGAACATATTTTTTTATTAAAGGTCAACTAAAATTAGACAAAATTAGTCGAGTTTTCCTTAACAAAAACTAGATGAAGAGATGATTAAAATATGACTAAGACTAATAAGTATTATCTTCCAAAAGACTAAGACAAAAATTAAAAGGGCAGCCAAAAACAACACTTTATGAAGAAAAGAAGGGGGGAAAAAAATCATGTGAAATAATGATTAAGAATGAATAATTTAAAAAAATAGAAGGGGGATAGTAATATTAATGTGCTCAGTCATCAGGGGCGCTGGAAGTCACTCAAGGCAGGGGGTGCTGAGGATCTTTTTTTAATTTTTCCCCATTCAAAAACAGCTGTTTTGGTCCAAATTTGTCTTGCTCGAGCGTTTACTCCATACAAGGCGTGCACAATGACAGTATACACGCATGCTGGATAGTTTACGTACTACTACTTGGCTACTACAAAGACACCGTTCTATTTCACCTACAGTGTGTGCGTGCGTGTGTGTGTGTTGGAGTTTTTGTATGCTCGTGTATCAATGCAAACTAAAAAGGTCAGTAAGCCTCGGTTTAACACCCCCTTTTCACAACAGTAAAATAAATTGCACATAAATATCCAACAGCGCTCTGCACAACGGCAGTCAAACATCAACACCAAATATGGCTATAATGCAAGCATGTCTTACTATACCTAAGACACCAAAGGAAAATCATTCTCATTTTCAACCTCAAATTTTATAAAATGTCACTGCAAAATTGCTAATTCGCTGTCAACAGTTTACTTTTCCATTCCAATAGCACCTTAATCAGCATGACTTGGTAGCAAGCAAGGTGTCAGATGGTGTTATTAACAAAAAAATAACTTTTTCAACATATATCAGGGTTCACTAAATGCGGACCTCGGAGCCACTTTTCCTGTCGTGTTTTCCATGTCTCCCTCCTCCAACACACCGGAATCAAATAATCAGGATCATTATCAGGCTTCTTGAGAGGTTGCTGATGACATAATCATTTGATTTAGGTGTGTTAGGGGAGAGAGACGTAGAAAACACGACAGGATTGATGGCATCGAGGTCCAGATTTAGTGAACCCTGACATATATATTTAATCTCCAAAATTATATCAATATTGCTTCATTATGTTTTTTATTTATTTATACCCCCCCCCCCCCCACCAAAAAAAAAAAAAGAATCTATAAAAAAATTTCCCCCTCCCCAACACCACCCTCAGCACCCCACTTCCCACGCCACTGTCAGTCATGTCACATAAACAACTTGTTTGCTGCATTCATCCTCATGGACAAGATTTCTTGTATAACATCAAGAGAAAATGCCCAAGCCCTGCAAGTCAAACAGCATGACGCAAATTCTAGAGGATGATGTGATCATCACCAGTTTTTTTAAAAGCTAATAGATTGTAGCATCTCCTTAAATGAGGATGGAAGTGGGGCTTTAAATGGCCTTTTGATGAAATCTGGAATATGATTTGTGATGCTCTCCGGTGGCATGATTTAAATAAGCCGTCTTCAGTTTATGACTGTACTGACATATGCTTTATGGTTACGAATGGTGTGCAATGAACTAATTTGCTCAGCAGGATAGGAATATGTCGTCATGCAGAACATGGAGGCAAACTCAGCTGTGCAATTGTTCACTCTTTATTCAACTACCGTATTTTTCGGACTATAAATCGCACCTGAGCATAAGTCGCACCAAGCCCAAAAATGCACAATGAAGAGGAGGGAAAAAAATTCGCACCGGACTATAGGTCACATTTTGGTGGAAATTTACTTGATAAAATCCAATACGTAGAACAGATATGTCCTCTTGAAAGGCAATTCAAAATAAAAACACAATAGAGAACAGCATGCTGAATAAGTGTAGAATATGATAATGTTACATGTAGGGCTGTCAAACGATTAAAATTTTTAATCGAGTTAATTACAGCTTAAAAATTAATTAATCGTAATTAATCGCAATTAATCGCAATTCAAACCATCTATAAAATATGCCATATTTTTCTGTAAATTATATATATATTCTGTAAAATAAATTGTTGGAATGGAAAGATAAGACACAAGATGGATATATATACATTCAACATACGGTACATAAGGACTGTAGTGGGCATTTCACTCTACTGTCATTTAAATCTGTCTATGCTGTCCTCACTCCAAAGCGTCTACTTTTTCCAAAGCTAGACAGCTAGTGAACGACACCTTAATAATTAGACTTCTTCCTTTTTCATCTGATTTATTAATAAAATGGCCTCAAACCATTGTCCTCTTTAGACCGTCGTAAAACTACAAAAAAAAAAGTACACAAGCATTGCATTAGCAACAACGTTAGCTTAGCACGCTATACAGGTTCACTAAACATAAACAAAAAGCGTCTCATACAAAAAATACAACATTTCGCTTACTAACATAATATGTATATTCTTTACAACAACCATACTTACGGACAAATCTTGTCCAAGGATCATATAAGCACAACATTATCAGCCCGAGACGTCGTGCAGCCATAATGAACTGGCAAGAAAACAATAAACCATGTCGTAAAGCGACCACAAGAGTTCGCTGTTGGACAGCACAAAAAGCCTTGCTGTAAAACTTACCAAAAGGCAGAATACTTTCTGAGCGGGACATGTGCGTTAATTGCGTCAAATATTTTAACGTGATTAATTTAAAAAATTAATTACCGCGCGTTAACGCGATAATTTTGACAGCCCTAGTTACATGATGGATGAACAACGAAATGCGAACGTGGTCGGTATGTTAATGTAACATAGCTATTAAGAGTTATTCAGATAACTATAGCATAAAGAACACGCTAACAAGTATACCAAATTATCAGTGTCACTCCAAAACACCAAAATAACATGTGAAATTATATAAAAATGATAAAATGATGATAATAATTTCACACATAAGTCGCTCCTGAGTATAAGTGGCACCCCAGGCCAAACTATGAAAAAAAACTGCGACTTTTAGTCCGAAAAATACGGTATTCCTTATTAGCAGCTAATTTATTTTGCACCCCTTCTGAAAGATTCCAAGATACCACTAAAGCACAGTGTAAATAGGTAAGAAGCACAGTATACCAAGATTATATCACTGTACTGTTTGAGATGAGGTTAATAGCACTTTCAGACTTATTTTTACATTATGTAAACGCCACAGAAGGAATGGTAAAAGTCTTACCATTGACCATTCTCGGGCTCTCATCCTCATGCGGCTATGGCTGCGGTCTTCGGCATAGAGCGCCCCCAACAGGGAACCGATAGAAGTGCCGCCAATGAGATCGACGGGTATGCCAGCTTCACAGAGAGCTCGGACAATCCCCACCTGGGAACAACCTCTAAAAGAACAAATAAACACAGTCAAACAAAAGGACAGAGAAACACAAGAAAAAGATACAAAGATGAAAAAAGATATCCCAAACATCTGGTTTGAGATATCTAATGATCAACATGCATAACTGCTGTGCTAAGCTGTGACCAACCATTGTACAAAGGCACATTCACATTGAAAGCAACATGCACTGATGTCAACAATTTTCAATATTATTTTGAAATGCTTTTATCGGCCGATATTACCGGCTACCCAAAAATATCGAGCCTGAAAATATTGAACAACTCTAATGAACTATGGAGAAAAAAAAAAAGTTTTTTTAAACTGTGGCGTTTACGGACAGGTATTCTTCGGGTTACGAACGAGTTGCATTCCTATGCTAGCAGCATAACTAGCACATAATTTCCGTGGAAGTTGGAATTAACCCTTTAAGTACTCCCAAATACCCCCTAAATCTCAAAATAACTATCCAAAAACATGTATTATACATCATATTAATAAAATTAAGTAAAAAAGTAAGCAGAAAATGGCAGAAGAGACTCTGTTACGCCATTAAAAAGAAAAAAACACGACCAGAGACAAAATGGCAGACGAGAGCTGGCGTTGCAAAGTCGAAATCACGTAAGTCGGGTACGTGGTACCATAACACCATAACACCATAGCCTGGGACTACCTGTAATTTTTAATGTCTCAATAATTTAGTTTAATGGTTTTTAAGGCATGAATTTTGACTAAATCAATTTAATTACATCTACAGTTTTTTAATGACCCGCATAATCCCTGTTGGTCGTTCACGATTTGGAAAAGGGTTGAAACCAAAAATGGAGCCATACATGAAGAGAAGAAATCTGAATGTGCCAGAGTCTATTCCTAACCATAATACAGAGGTCAAAATGACAGTAAATATTTGAATCAACTTTTTTAGGCCATGAAAACAAAATGAATGGGGGTGAAAAAAAGTAGTAAAAGTAGTAACTGAGCGTGTGCTTCGAGTCACCTGTAAAAAAATCAAACACATGCTGACAGAGTATGGTTTGATACTCAAGGAACCTAAAATACAGTGTGTCATAAAAGTGAGTACACCCCTCGCATTTCTGCAGATATTTAAGTATATCTTTTCATGGGACAACACTGACAAAATGACACTTTGACCCAATGAAAAGTAGTCTGTGTGCAGCTTATATGAAAGAGTTCATTTATTTTCCCCTCAAGATAACTCAAAATATAGCCATTAATATCGAAACCCCTGGCAACAAAAGTGAGTACACCCCTTAGAAACTACGTACATCCCTAAATGCCCAAATTGAGTACTGCTTGTCATTTTCCCTCCAAAATCTCATGTGACTTGTTACAAGACTGCTGTTAGCATTGCTGCAGAGATTAAAGAGGTGGGGGGTCAGCCTGCGTATGGTCTGAGCACTAACAGGCTGACCCCCCACCTCTTCAATCTCTCCAGCAATACTGACAGCCCTCATGTAACGAGTCACATGACATTTTGGAGAGAAAATGACAAGCAGTACTCAATTTGGACATTTAGGGATGTACGTAGTTTCTAAGGGGTGTACTCACTTTTATTGCCAGGGGTTTCAATATTAATGGCTATATTTTGAGTTATTTTGAGGGGAAAATAAATTAACTATTATATAAGCTGCACACAGACTACTTTTCATTGTGGCAAAGTGTCATTTTGTCATTGTTGTCCCATGAAAAGATATACTTAAATATCTGCAGAAATGCGAGGAGTGTACTCACTTTTGTGATACACTGTAGGTCTTCAACGTTTGTTTTAATGCCTCGCATGACTGTGACTTGCGAGACAATATTTTTCAAAACTTGATATTTTTAGAAAACCTCAAATTGTGTAAGTGTAAAACATCAACTCGAGGTTGTATAAAACCATGCTGAGTTTTACCTGGCTCCGCCTCCACCCAAGACGAGGGCAATGGCATTCCCCGTGAGGACTCGGGCTAGTCGGGAGAAATCTGCGTGGCGGTCTGGTGGCTTCTCAAATACACGTTGATACAGCTCCAACTAAAACCAAACAAGAATCGGAAAGATGTGGATGTGAAGTCTATTGAACGTAGTCAATTATTGCCCACCAGTTTGGGCAGGCTCCTCTTCGAGAAGACCCGTCGTGGACATGATAGATGGAGGTGTCTGGAGATCCAGCTCCGCATGTTAAGCCAGTCCACAGTCCCCTTTGGAGGTGGGCCATCTTCTTTGTGCAGCAGTACCAGCTGCTTCTGGGCACGCACAGCACTTCCTTCCAGCATGCGTTCCAGCTAGAGGGACGCCATCAACATTTTACAGGTGCCGCAGTGCTCACGTGTAGAATAATGATAAGTGACTGTTTGCAGGCAAATAGTAAATGTGTTTAATATGATGAAAATACAGTTACTGCACAGGTACTACCTTGAAATGTGTTTTTTTTTTCAGGACAAAAATCATGTGTGAGTATGTGTGTGTTCCCCAAACATCAAATCCTCAGCTGTGACTCATTCTGTGTCCTAGCAAATATTGATCCGTCTTTCTGTCTCTTCCACCATCTCTTGTTAAATGTGGACACATTCCTATATTTCTGTATTTCTCCCCCGAGAAAGCAATTACTTTTCCATCTGCTGGATGCGCACTTCCTGCCTCTACCCTTTCATAATATCCTTCTGCTGAAGCCTTAAATGCCATAGGCTCAAACACAAATCCGCTATGGAAGGTGTACCTGATTTAATGGATAAATGTGTTGATATAATCACGATTCAAGAGATTAAGAATCAGAAAAACATTTGTGTGAAGCATTTTCTATGGAAACCGATTCATTTCATTTTCGATATGTATCATGAATCAAGTTGCCGATTATGTTTTTGTAGTTTTTGTTGTTTGCGTGTACACGATCTTTTTTTTTTTATCTATTCCTCAGTTATCCATAAACGGATCAAAAAGACATTTGGTAGGCATATTCTAGGTGTGTATAATCAACGCTCCTCGGAGCCCGATTTTATTTTTTTTTTTGTCTCAGGGCTCACTAGTTAGATTAATTAAATGTGGAATTATAATTGTTATTCCTCCGTTATTCGTGGATGGATAACAATAACATTTGGTAGGTATAGTCTAGGCATGTATACACATCGATCCTAGGAGTGAGATTTTTTTTTATTAATTAATTACAGATTTATTGTTGCCTGTAGGAGTGAGCCAGTAGATGCTAGTCACAGTCTTCAGCCTGTAGTAGTCGCAGGATTTTCTTTAATGTTAAAAAGGGTGTGTGAGTGTTAAAGCACTTTGGGCATGGTAACCATGTAGATCAATGCGCTATATAAGTACTGTCCATTTAAAAGGGGAATTTGTGTATGTATGTAGATAATATATGTAGATATGTAGACTACTGAATTTCACTTTTGTAACAGGCCAATTAATAACAATGTAAGGGAAAAACTTCCACCATCTTTGTATAATTTTTTATCAAACAACTAAAAATGTACAATATCATGGCATATGGGGATATAAAATAGCCCATATTGTGATACATTGAGTTTTTCCATATCGCCAAGTAATAACAATTTTAATATCTTTTTATAATGGAAATGGGTTGGATTGTGCCTTTCAAGAAATGTCAGTGTTCAGTTATCTGGAAAAATGTAGTCTATGGCGGAAAAACCTCAGGTGACCCTGAGTTCCGCTCCGAGACCCCCAATTTGGCCATATTTCAAAATTGTCCTATAAGCATTTGTGATACATCATTGGAAAGCTTAAAATCTCAATTTTCTGGGGGAAGAAAAAATTTGAAATTTTGAAAAATCCAGCTGTGGCCATTCACAGCTGGATTTTTGGGGGGGGTTTTATGGGTGAAACATGGTAATATAACAAGGGTCGCGATGCAGAAATCACAGACATCAAGGAGTGGTCGAGATTTTCATTTTCATACATTTACCCCTTTAAACATTTTTTCCCCCCCAATATTTCTTTGGTTGGATCGATTATTTATCATCTAAAATATAGGGGAAAATGCGACAGTAACAAATATAATTAAGTGATAGTTATGAGGTAGATATCCGTGACTTTTTTACAGACGCCAATTTTTTCATTGTGACGTAATTTGCTTAAAAGTTTAAAATATGCGAGTGAATATTTTGTAGTCTTTTTTTTTTTTAAACTAAATATTAGATAACAATGATTCTAAGCTAAAAATGACAGACATTTCGAATAATAAATATGATTACTTACCTTCTTTTTATGGCTAGGTTGAAACAAAAGCGGTTGCGCGACATCTGTAAACAGGGGTTTCCAGGGTAAAACGGACAAATTAAAAATAGTTCGGGGGCTTATTGCGCCATGAATCTGCTATGGCAGCATATAGACTAATTATTCTATTGAACAGAACAGTTCTTTTGGCTTAAAATACAGCAGTTTATTTTAAAGAGGGGTGCAAGAGCAGAAACTGCCTTTTCAGCTTGTCTGTGTTTTCCGCCCTATAGAATTATTCCACCATGTGAATATACACAATCAATAACTTGTTTAAGAAAAAAGAAAACATGGATGGGTGAGTCACTGAGCGTTCTGCTGATTTTGTGTTGCCGTAATGATCGGACTATAAACTGCTACTTTTTTCCCTCATTTTGAATCACGCGGCTTATAGTCCAGTCCAGTGCGGCTTATTTGTTGATTTATTTGGGTTAATAGGTAACACTTTATTTGACAGCGGCCTCATAAGACTGTCATAAGACAGTCATAATTATGACACTATCATGGGAATTACTGAATGCTTATGACAGATGTCATTCAGTCTCATCCGGCAAATTATGTCACTAACTCCCTTTATGTCCAGCTCAGATCTTATACATCCATTCAAAAGTGAGATAATTTGCTGGATGACACCAAAAGACATCTGTTACAAGCATTCATTAATGCTCATGACAGTGTCATGTCATAATTATGAATGTCTTATTAAGTCTTAGTCTTATGGCGCCTCTGTCAAATAAAGTGTTACCAAACACCATAAGTAGCAATTAATGAAACAACTGGAATAGTAACTGAAGAAATGATTAGCACAGAACATGAATTTTGATTGTTATTTACATCTGTAGCGCTGCAATGCATGCTAGAAGGCATGTTGGACGACAACAATGTTGACAGCAGGTGGCAGCAGAGGTTCACCGTCTCCCCCAAGGGAGCAGTGATGGCCAGATGAACTTCTTGAAGCAATGAAGCTTTGCAGCCAATTGGTTCAAAGCTTCATGGTGGTTCATTTGGTATTATGATATCTTGAGTCAGCTTCCAAATAAAGTGTTACCGGTTAATATTTTTTGGTGTAAATATTCCATAACAAAGTGAGGACTGCTGCGGTTTATAGTCCAGTTCGTCTTATCTATGAACACATGCCATTTTCGTTTCAAATTTAGTGGGTGGCGGCTTACAGTCATGTGTGCCTTATAGTCCAGAAATTGCGGTGTATATCAGGGGTCCCCAAACTACGTGGGCTCCACATATGGTCCGGCCCCCTGAACAATTTTTTTTTTTTTTTCTCCAGTAGTGTTATTTATTTCCTGGCTTTTTTTTTCTGTGAAGAACCCAGAGAGGGTTATTTGGTCATTATCTATTTAATTAATAGTGTTATTATTATTTATTAGTATATTATATTATACTATTTTTTTATTGTTTTATTTATTTTTTTTTTTTTTACTTTTGTTCCATGAAGCATCCAGAAAGGGTTATTTGATTGTGGCTTTCTGAAAAACAAAAATTTTTTACATTTAGGCACTCCTGCAATTGTCACACCTTTTCTGTTACAAACTGACCCCGGCCCCTCATCAGAGAAGGGAAAAGTTATGTGGCCCTCACAGGAAAACGTTTGGGGACCCCTGGTTTATATACAGTAGCTAGAATCACCTCCAAAAAAAAAAAAACATGCAGTTTAAGGTCTTAAAACCTCACCTCTCCGACGGCTGGGTCCTGCTCGCCTAAGCCCACAATGATGATGCAATCGGCCTGACGAATGCATCGCTGAGTCCAGGGTGTCAGTGTGTAATCTGTTTGATAAAGAACTATGCGATGAATGTCTTCCTGTTGGCCCAACCAGCTGGACAGACGATATTCATGAACACTGAAGTGAAAGAAATAGGGCAAGGAATAAGATGAAAAGATGTTTGCACTGCAAACCTTATATCATTTAAATAACTTTGAAAACAGGTTATATATCATACCTGTCTAGCGCTGCAGCTCCAAGGCGTTGCTTAATTATATCGCTGGTCAACAGAAGAGTGGGACCTGAATGTGAAAGAGGTAAATGTGAGTTTAAGTTTCGGGCTGCTGCTATAGAACGTTTTGTTAACTCCTTTAGTGCAATCGACGATGATAGACATCCAACCTTGTGGCTCTTTTCATCCTTCTAATGTTCATTTGCTGCCATGTCCCCCAATTCAAATGGATTGGACGTCTATCATCGTCAATAGCAGCCATTGACTTAAAAAGTAGCTCCCTTTTTTAATTGAATGTCCTCTATTATGGTATTGTGAGAGACCTTATTGAA
Source organism: Corythoichthys intestinalis (assembly GCF_030265065.1). Lineage (NCBI taxonomy): Eukaryota > Metazoa > Chordata > Actinopteri > Syngnathiformes > Syngnathidae > Corythoichthys > Corythoichthys intestinalis. Next base: position 27,854,817 of record NC_080411.1, read on the forward strand.
AAAAGATAGTCACTAAGCCTTAGAATCAATCAGGTCTTTTGAATGACATCTTCTTAAGCTCAAAGGTAAATAGGATATAGAACTTTACTCTGCTGTAAGAAAAGAGGACAAAGCAGAAAAGTCATAGCTTCCAAAAAATAATACGCAAATTTTCTACCTATTGCAAGGAGTGCATGCTGCAGCTCCAGGGTAAAAGCAGTGAGCGGCACCTCTTCAGAGACGGGTAGGACTGTCACTGTGGAGAGGTTGGACGCCTGGTTGCCTGCGTCCCATTTACTGCCAGGGGTGTGCAGCGCCAAACTGCGACCTGAAGGCACACAGTCATTGTTAACAAATAGTTTTTTTCAGTCATGAATATATACTATTTATAAAGTAAGTGCACACACCTGTCAGAGGAAGATTAACCTGCTGGAGGATCTTCTGTCCAAGCAAGTGGATGAGTCTGGTAACAACCTGCAAGGCAAAAACTTTCCAAAAGTAAGTCTCTAATCTAAAAGACTGACACAATGTTCACAATGTAGTTATTCTAGTGATCGTTGTGTGTTTTTAGTCTCAACAGATTTTATCCACGTGTGCATGTGTAATGTAAGCGTGTACATTTTCAACTATTAAGACTACAATTTCGAGTGCTGGCCAAAAGTATTGGCACCCCCTGCAATTCTGTCAGATAATGCTCAATTTCTCCCAGAAAATGATTGCAATTATAAATGCTTTGGTATTAATACAGTGATACCTCAGCTCACGAACGCTTAAGCTCACGAACTTTTCGCCTCGAGAACATTAAATTCGCGAGCATATAGTCTCTGCTGACGAACTAGTTTTCGGCAGACGAACCAAACCACGCGGTCGAACAGCGCCACGAGAAGCTGACGCACGCTCACGGCGTCCCAGTTCATCCCCTCCCTTTCGTTGAGTGCGGACGTGGTTTGTGTTTGATAGACATTTTGGACCATATTGAGTGTACTTTTGCTATTATGGGACCGAAAAAGACCCCACCACAGGCTAGTGTTAAGCCTCAGAAGACATTAAAGAAAATAAGGTATATTTTTGTGTAGTTTTAAGGCTTATTTAGTAGAAAATTATGTTTTATGGGGACCTGGGAACGGATTATTCTCATTTTAATGGTTTCTTATGGGAAATAAATGTTCGGAAGACGAACTTTTCGCCTCACACACACTTTCTGGGAACCAATTATGTTCGTGAGCTGAGGTATCACTGTGTCTTCATTTATTTTGCTTGCAATGAAAAAACACAAAAGAGAATGAAAAAAAAAAAAATCCTTATCATTTTACACAAAACTCCAAAAATGGTCCGGACAAAAGTATTGGCACCCTCAGCCTTATACTTGGTAGTAAAATCTTTAGACAAAATAACTGCGAACAACCGCTTCCGGTATCCATCAATGAGTTTGTTACAATGCTCTGCTGGAATTTTAGACCATTCTTCTTTGCCCAACAGCTCCAGGTCTCTGAGATTTGAAGGGCGCCTTCTTCAAACTGCCATTTTTAGATCTCTCCACAGGTGTTCTATGGGATTTAGGTCTGGACTTGTTGCTGGCCACTTTAGAAGTTACCAGCTCAAACCATTTTCTAATGCTTTTTGAAGTGCGTTTTGGGTCATTGTCCTGCTATAAGACCCATGACCTATGAGGGAGACCCAGCTTTCTCACACCGGGCCCTATATTATGCTGCAAAATTTGTTGGTAGTCTTCAGACTTTATAATACCATGCACGAGGTCAAGCAGTCCAGTGCCATAGGAAGCAAAGCAACCGCAAAAACATCAGGGAACATCCGCCATGTTTGACTGTGGGAATCGTGTCCTTTTTTGAAGGCCTCGTTATTTTTTCCTGTAAACTCTATGTTGATGCATTTTCCCAAAAAGCTCTACCTTTTGTTTCATCTGACCAGAGAACATTCTTCCAAAACGTTTATGGATTTCTCAGGTAAGTTTTGGCAAACTCCAGCCTGGCTTTTTTATGTCTCTGGGTCAGCAGTGGGGTTTTCCTGAGTTTCATACCATAGAGTCCCTTTTCATTCAAACGCCGACGGATAGTACGGGTTTACACTGTTGTACCTTCGGACTGCAGGACAGCTTGAACTTGTTTGGGTGTTAGTCGAGGTTTTTTATCCACCATCCGCACAATCTTTCGTTGTAGTCAATTTTTCTTTTCCGTCCACATCTAGGGAGGTTAGCCACAGTGCCATGGGCTTTACACTAATTGATTACACTGCACACGGTAGACACAGGAACATTCAGGTCTTTTGAGATGGACTTGTAATGTACTTCCTTGATCTACGTACATGTAAGGCCGAGACTTGAATGGAACAACACTTCTTTATTCAGTGTGCTTCTCAGCATATATGTCACAGAGACATAACTTAGATTCCTTTTTATACTGTAATACCCCACCCACAGGAAGTGCACACTATGGCAACAGCAGTGTGACATAAATATGTCACATCTCTGTAGCCTTGAGATTGCCCATGCTTCCTCACAATTTTGCTTTTCAAGTCCTCAGACAGTTCTTCTTCTACAGGTCTTCTTTCTTTTCTCCATGCTCAATGTGGTGAACACAGGACTGAGGTTAACTTTAATTCATTTTAACTGGCTGCAAGTGTGATTTAGTTATTGCCACCACCTGTTATGTACCAGTAAGTAACAGGAACTGTTAATTGCACAAATTAGAGAAGCATCACATGATTTTTCAAAGGGTGCCAAGACCTTTGACCGGCCCATTTTTGAAGTGTAAAATGATAATGATTGAATTATTTTTCCCATTCTTTTTTTGAGTTTTTTCATTGCAAGCAAAATAAATGAAGATATTCCTACCAAAGCATTTGTAATTGCAATCATTTTCTGGGAGAAATTTGGCATTATCTGACAGAATTGCAGGGGTGCCAATACTTTTGGCCAGCACTGTATGTAAACCTCTCACCAGTCATGTAGTAATTCAGGATATATTGGATACTTTGATACATTTGTTTCGCCTATCGCTGACTTAAAGAAGGAAAAAAAATAGCAAAAAAAAAAAAAAACAGCAAAAAAATACAATTTACAGAGTTGACATGGAAGACTGAAAAAAGCAAAATACTTCAGGTTTGCTAAATTATACCAGTGCTACGAAAACAGCATCACAAATTTTGTTGATTTAATAGCCTTTTCGTCATTTTAGCATGATAAATCAGTTAAATCAGAACAAATATAGTGTTTTAGAGAAATAGTAGTGGGGTTTTGAAAGAAACCTTAACATATATGCAAGGATCTGTGGGGAAGCAGGAATTTGACAGGAATTATTACAGGAATTATTTTTAGAAATATTAAACAAGCAACCAATCATATACATTCACACCATTAAATAATTTGGTCTTGAAAAAAACCTTGAGAAGCCAAAAAGACAGCCATCATAAATAATAATGAATAGGAAATACAGATATGGATACAGATGTGGAATATTGCATAAACTGTACTGTGAGCAACTATTTCACTTGATGTACAGGAATATGTTTTAATTTTGTGAGCCACTACCTGCGGGAACTTCCTCTTGATAGAGCTTAGGGCGCCTTCGGGCAGTTTTGCAAGCTCAGAGTCTCTAACAGCATGGACGGTGGTGGCTCTGTTTTGATGGGTTAGGGCCTCCACCTGCGCAAAGAATGACAACACTGTAAATTGCATAACACGAAAACCTTTGTTATCTACTTTAATTTTCAGACTATTGTACATGCCGCTACTTTCCCCCTTGCTTTGAACCCAGTGGCTCTTAGTCCAATGCGGTTTAACAAATACAGTTTACTAAATACTGTACATGAAACCCTTCGGTGGTCAGGCAGCACCTTCTTATTTTAAAAGACAATTATACCTCATAATTCATGTTTAGACAGTAACAGAAATGTGTGAACATAACTCCTGCAAATTGACAGATTCTCGCCTCCAGGTAACAGTAACCATAGGATTCTCCACCTCAGGTATTTTTAGGTCTACCATGTCAGAAAGAAAAAAAAATCCATTTACAGTATAACATTGCTAATGAATTCTGACAGATTGTTGGATGTGACTCAATTAAACACAAACAATGTGAAATGTACACCCACGTGGCAAATTATAAAACTAATGCAGGAATGAAAAAAAACAACCCACTGCAACAAGTCTCCATTAGGCTTCTTAACACAATCAGCTGTTCGTGTTTTGCTTATGAAAATATTTTCCCATTTATGTAAATGTTGTAAACAGAGGGTTTTTTTTCCCTTTTACACACATTTTCTTAAATGATTTATCAGAGATACATCAGATTTTGTGCTAAACAATCTAGGGATTTTTTGGGATTGGGTTCCGCCATCAGTCAGAGGCATTTTTTTCCCTCCAGTGGCGGTTCTAGGATTTTTCTGAAACAGGGGCCACATGTAACCCTCAGAGGCCAAGTGTCGCTGTCATCTTTGTCCAGAGTTAGTTTTGGTCAACATGTGGCAGTAAAAACATATTTGCTGGACACTGTCAAGAAAAAAATGAACCAGTTAAGTTTGTAACAATTCGTACGTAATCATACTGTGTGCAAGTATGGATATAATACATGCAACAATAATTTTTTGAAAAGCCATTTTAAACAGAAAACGAAGCATTAATGTTTAAAAGTGCACAATGTAAGATTTGCACTTCAATTATTCATAAAATGGCCATAATATTTCAATAAACATTTAAGAAACATGTTTTTTTGGAAATACTACTAAAATGGATCTCTATAGTTAAACAGAAATTTCCCCATTTTAAAAGACGGTTTAACGTCACAAATTTGCTCCTCTCTTGCTTCAGTGTTCATTATTAGCCAATCACCAGACCAGTTACAGTCTTCGTTCGAGTTGCCACTGCTCTGTATTCCCTGTAAACTATAAGGCTGCGTCAACTTTGACAAACTGTCTACCACTCAAGCAAAACAAGTACATGCATTCATTTGGCTTGGTTGTGCTATGTTATTTAGCATGTGGATCCCTTGACCAGGGCAAAGATAGTCACAAAGAAGTCTTTACGTGTGTATATATTTAGTTGGTAATGGAAATTAAAATGGATGAAGCAATTTAGGCATGTGCCGATGGTATGAAAACGTCAAGGTTTCAAAACCGCAAAAAATAAGGTATAGCTAAATAAGGTATTAGCTATTTTTTATGTCCCAAAAATCCATGGAGAAATCCCTCGCTTGCAGCTGCAAGGCTCAACCCTGCCCCGCCAGTTGTTGCTCAGTGTCAGTGAGTCAGCTGTGCTACACGCTATCTGGAGGAGGTGAAACTCCTAACTTTTCCTCCTTATCGAAGAAAACAAAATCGCTGGTATGGGGATACTTCAGCTACAGAAGAGTTACAGACAGCTGAGGCTTGGAGTAGGAGGGCCAATAGACACGTAAAACATGTTTGGTGTGGGTCGCTGCCGAGGAAGCAATACCTCCAATATGATTTTGCATTTATACAAAATTAAAGGTTAGTAAACACTGTCGTGAATGTTTCCCACTAGCTACGGGAGTTAACAGATTTTTTTCTCTCTGGCAACTGTCTGTGTTGAGAAAGAGTGTATAATGTAAACATAATACGAGTCATACACATGTGCTTTTTATGGAAAATAATTCAATTTTTTTTTTACTGATGGTAATAATGTTGAGGTGTGGCTGTGGGCTTAGGCTTACCTAAAGGACTGCATTTATTTTAAATGTTATACATATATATATATATATATATATATATATATATATATATATATATATATATATATATATATATATATATATATACACATACATATAAAATTTATATCATACAATATACTTATGCTCAAGTTTACCAATATGTTTTGAAAAATTACAATCCTGTTTAATGGAAAAAAAAGTTTTTTTTTGTTTTTTTTTTTTGGGGGGGGGGGGGGGGGGTTTAAACCCCAGATATCTCAAAGTAACACAGAGCTGTAATTGCAATACCGTAATATTTTGGCTTAAGGTTATCATACCGTCACAATATCATACCGGCACATGCCTAGCGCAATTAAATAGTCTTTGTGGATGCTGTCAATGCATTACCATACGATATATTCCTTTTCCAGTGTGATTATACATTGAGAAAAGTAGCCCTCCCTCATTTCGGTTATGGTGACATAAACTAACCTGGACCTCGTATCACAGCTCTTTTAATCGTCATTACTAAAGGTTGCCATTATTACATTGAAAAATTAAAAATAAGATATACCTTCTGCAGAGCAGAGGACTAGTCGCTTTCCAAAAGTTCTTTTTCTGCAATTTCTCCAATGTGAAGCAGTATTCTGGCAACCCAAAGGGGGAGGGCATTTGGTGCTAGTCGATAGACCCTACCCACATGACGTCACAACCACGTCCCCGCGCCATATTGTCCGTCAACTCGTCGTTGTTGATGCATTACCGCTACGTAAATTCCTCCTATTATGGCGTGTTTTTCTGCTCGTTAACATTAATAATCAAAATGGTGAAGGCGTGTGTGGCGGTCGGTTGCAATAACAGAGAAGATAGACTGAGAGTCTTGAGGTTCTACCGTATACCGAGAGACCCGGAGAGGAGAGCGAGATGGACTGCTGCAATTCGACGAGAAAACTGGGCTCCAAACGATTACCACGCATTATGTAGTAGTCATTTTATATCTGGTAAGATGCACTTAATATATATTTAGAGGGTTTTGGGCTGACAACCACAATTAAGATCATTGCTAGGCTAATCGCCGACAACATACCGTTTCAAATTCAAGATGCTTATTTCTTCCACCATCTTTATTTTTTGAATAATATTTAGCTGGTAACAAGTGAAAGAAGCTGGCCTCGTCTACGGATCATCGGTTAAACAGGGGTGTCCAAACTTTTTGCAAAGGGGGCCAGATTTGGTGTGGTAAAAATGTGGGGGGCTACCTGGGCTGATTTACGTAGAACAATACATTTAAAGAAATTTTAGCAAGCCCTTCTGTGTGTCACATTTGCTTTATTATTATTTTTTTTAATTCATAATTTCAACAATCTCGCCTTTGTGGCATTCTCTTTCGACCCTCGGGCTCTTGCGAAATACTGCTGCTGTGAAATTAAATTAGCTTCAAGTTGCTATAATTTCTCGCTGCGTATCTTCCCTGTAATGTCATACATGTCAGCGTGTCTTGTTCGGTAATATTATCGCGTCACATCGAACTCTTTAAAAACAGCGACTGTCTCTTTGCAAATGAGGCAGACACAGTTGTTGCGTGTTTTATTGAAGAAATAGTCCAATATCCACCTATCCTTGAAGCGTCGGCCATCGCAGTCAACTTTTTTTTTTTTTTTTTAATTGATTGTCGCTATGTTAGAAAATTGGGTCACACGGGGTAATGTTGCTTAGAGTGCTGCTCTTAGAGTTTTTCTAACTTTCGTGAGAATAGGCTGATTTTGTGTGGACAAGTTAGTTGTAGATATCAGGGTAGCAGATGTCAGGCAGAGAGGGCGAAGACAGCGGGTCGAAAAATATCGATTTAGGCATCAAATATGGATCTGGCGAATGGATAGACTGAAGCTTTTCCACATAACGCCTTTTATGCAACACATCCAATGAGTTTACAGCGTCTGAAAGCACCGGGGCTTCCATGAATTGCTCTATAAACTGAACGACTAATTGAAACCATTGAGAATAGGGCTAAACAGAGACGGACAATATGGCGGCCGGATACAGCGACACGTCATTCTGTGATGTTGGTGAGTAGGGTCTATATTTTGATCTTGTTGCAGTATCATTTTTGGCCAGCAAGTCTACATTGTGCGTTTTCCATGCTTGGTGCTAAAATGGGTACAGGGGCGCTTCAGGGGACATTCAAATTAAAGGTGGGACCAGAGCCCCTGTGGCCCCACCCCTAAAACCGCCACTGCCAGCCTAAAAGTTAAGGTTGATTAATAAGCCTGCCAAGTTAAAAAAGCAATTGAAATGTTTTTCTTTTTGTTTTTGGGATAAGGCAAAAACCACATACGTAAACATAACGGAGGGGTGGGGGAAAGCCCAAAATTGTATAGTAATCTATGGTGATAATCCAAATAAGAGTGGGAAAAAAATGTTTTTCCACCCTTTTTGCCAAGATTGTGCCAAATCAACAATAAAGTGACGAGAAAGGATAACAATGACAAGACTCTTGTATATCATCAATGCAGAATATTCATGACAATTTGAAGACAATTTAAGCCTACCACTATTTAAGATTTTTGTTTTCAGCCATTTGTTCATACCACTCCTGCTTGCTGCCCATCTTGGTCCTTACCACTCCAATCAGGTCACCGCGTCCATACTCTCCTATCAACTCCTTCTTCCCATCCTCCTTCAAAATTACAGAGCGCAGTCGTCCACTGAGCACGATGAAAGTGCTGTCGGATTTCTCTCCCTGCCTGGATAATATACCTCCATTAAAGGCAATTGAACATAACAAGCTCAAGAGCCTAGATCAGTGTTTATCTCTTTGGAAAGGGGCGCCAACATGGCAGGGCTATAATAAGTATAACTTTTCTGAAAGTACCTGTAGACAGCCCTGCCGGCTTCCACGGCCATCCAATCGAGTGCAAAGTCAATCTGTCTGACGAAAGAAGACATCCTCCTCACCACCGCGTGTGCGACGTTAAGTACTACTTTTGGCTCCACTCGCATTATCCTAAATAGAAAAAATAAAAATTATGTCGGCGCACAGAACAGAAATACTGTATACAAATATAACTTAATTCAGGAGGACTAACTCATAGAAATGGGTTTTGGAAATAGAGAGGAAACTGCAGTCTCGCTGAGCACGGACAGTAAATATGAGGGGCTCTCCGGTCAGGACTGCAAGCTGCCCAACAAGCTCTCCAGGATGCGTCACAAAAAGACGGGTGTCTTCCTCGCGGTCAATCATTCTTTGGTAAACATGAAGAAGGCCCGAAATCACAAACTGAATGCTGACATCCTATAAAGAAAAAGGGCAGATGAGTGACTTTTAACTTATTTGCTGCTAGGGATGTCCCGATCGCATATTTTTGCACTACCGGATTTTGAGAATCTGCCGATACAGAGTCCGGATCCAATATCGAAAAAAAGTCTTTTTTTTTTATTTTTTTTTAACAAAAGCTCCAAACATGCTACAGCACTGTACTGTTTACAGCACTTCATCTTCTGTTTTTTTCTGGGAGTGTTGCAGAGTATAAAACAAATATTTTTATTTCGTTTGGCAATGACATTGAATTTCTTGATTATTTTGTTACTTCTTAGCCCTTAAAAAGTGAGTTATCTTGAACACCAACATACAAACAGAGAAATAAACAGAGAAACGGAACCGAAAACATAGCCACCGCTTCTGTAGGTTTCACAAACTGGCTCAGGGGTTCAGTGAAACGCAGAGCCCTTATTTGTATGCTGACTAAATCTAGGCAAAATGGCGTTTTAGACCACGTTTTGGACTGGTTTGCAGGCTTTATTCCATTTCTTTCAACTGCCATCCCTCTATCTAATGGGAGGTGAGATCGGTTTGCTCAGTGGAAGGTTGACTGACACTTGATATGAGGAAGTATAACGGACCTACAGATAGCGTGACCTGTGTAGATAATTAAAAAAAAAAAAACATTTGCGTAATTTTACGCTAGGGCTGAATGATATTGGAAGACACACATTGCGACATTTTGGGGGTTTGCGATATATTGCGGTATACAGTTTATTGCAATAATAAAACTAGAAGAATTTTCAACAGATGACTTGAATATCTTAGTTTGGGAAGACTTTGGTTGACTCACCATTTTATTGTATTAGTGTATTGCATTCAGTATTTTATGAGATGAGTTTCCCCTCTCGTTTTTGCGTCTTAGTTTTATTTTCTTTAAACAATTAATCAAATTCAAAAAAATCATTGTCAAAATGTCATCTTTGTTTCTGTATTTTTTTTTTTTATATAGTTGCGTTATAGATTTAAGGTGCATCAATTTACGTTTATTTATTTATGTATTTGTTAATCATTTAAGAAATTTTTAAAAATTGCAAAACCGCAATATATGATTGTATTCCTATAATACCATTTAATCCAGGCTAAAAGGGATTATCTGTGGATGATTAAGATTGCTGTATATAAAGGAATACAGGAAGCTACAGTGCCTTGCAAAAGTATTCGGCCCCCTTGAATCCTGCAACCTTTCGCCACATTTCAGGCTTCAAACATAAAGATATGAAATGTAATTTTTTTGTCAAGAATCAACAACAGGTGGGACACAATTGTGAAGTGGAACAACATTTATTGGATAATTTAAACTTTTTTAACAAATGAAAAACTGAAAAGTGGGGCGTGCAATATTATTCGGCCCCTTTACTTTCAGTGCAGCAAACTCACTCCAGAAGTTCAGTGAGGATCTCTGAATGATCCAATGTTGTCCTAAGTGACCGATGATGATAAATAGAATCCAAATGTGTGTAATCAAGTCTCCGTATAAATGCACCTGCTCTGTGATAGTCTCAGGGTTCTGTTTAAAGTGCAGAGAGCATTATGAAAACCAAGGAACACACCAGGCAGGTCCGAGATACTGTTGTGGAGAAGTTTAAAGCCGGATTTGGATACAAAAAGATTTCCCAAGCTTTAAACATCTCAACGAGCACTGTGCAAGCCATCATATTGAAATGGAAGGAGCATCAGACCACTACAAATCTACCAAGACCCGGCCGTCCTTCCAAACTTTCTTCTCAAACAAGGAGAAAACTGATCAGAGATGCAGCCAAGAGGCCCATGATCACTCTGGATGAACTGCAGAGATCTACAGCTGAGGTGGGAGAGTCTGTCCATAGGACAACAATCAGTCGTACACTGCACAAATCTGGCCTTTATGGAACAGTGGCAAGAAGAAAGCCATTTCTCAGAGATATCCATAAAAAGTCTCGTTTAAAGTTTGCCACAAGCCACCTGGGAGACACACCAAACATGTGGAAGAAGGTGCTCTGGTCAGATGAAACCAAAATTGAACTTTTTGGCCACAATGCAAAACGATATGTTTGGCGTAAAAGCAACACAGCTCATCTCCCTGAACACACCATCCCTACTCTCAAACATGGTGGTGGCAGCATCATGGTTTGGGCCTGCTTTTCTTCAGCAGGGACAGGGAAGATGGGTAAAATTGACGGGAAGATGGATGCAGCCAAATACAGGAACATTCTGGAAGAAAACCTGTCGGTATCTGCACAAGACCTGAGACTGGGACGGAGATTTATCTTCCAACAGGACAATGATCCAAAACATAAAGCCAAATCTACAATGGAATGGTTAAAAAATAAACGTATCCAGGTGTTAGAATGGCCAAGTCAAAGTCCAGACCTGAATCCAATCGAGAATCTGTGGAAAGAGCTGAAGACTGCTGTTCACAAACACTCTCCATCCAACCTCACTGAGCTCGAGCTGTTTTGCAAGGAAGAATGGGCAAGAATGTCAGTCTCTCGATGTGCAAAACTGATAGAAACATACCCCAAGCGACTTGCAGCTGTAATTGGAGCAAAAGGTGGCGCTACAAAGTATTAACGCAAGGGGGCCGAATAATATTGCAAGCCCCACTTTTCAGTTTTTTATTTGTTAAAAAAGTTTAATTTATCCAATAAATTTTGTTCCACTTCACGATTGTGTCCCACTTGCTGTTGATTCTTGACAAAAAATTAAAATTTTATATCTTTATGTTTGAAGCCTGAAATGTGGCGAAAGGTTGCAAGGTTCAAGGGGGCCGAATACTTTTGCAAGGCACTGTATGTCTCAGCACACATGCTGCTTTTATGAAGCAAACCAATAGTTTACTTGCTCAAAAAAAAAAAATAATAATAATAATCGCACATCCTGCGACAGGACTACCGCGCATCTTACGATGGCGGTGTTTTAAGCATATTTCACGCCATGAAGATAGTTATGTGATGCAAGGATGTGACAATATAATGAAATGACTTTCATTTTATGTTCCATGTGAACGTCAACAGCAAAAGGCAAAAATATTTGTAGTAAATTTGAAATCTGGAAGAAATTTGAACATGATTTTACTTAGATGTTAGCTTTCTAGGTTTTGAATTAAAAAAAAAAAAAAAAAAGCTTTATTGTGAAATTCTGAAAGGTTTGGTGAATGCACCTGAAAAACTTGTGGGGTTCGGTACCTTTAGCAAGGTTAAGAACCACTGCTCTAAAGGTTTTTTTCTTTCTTAGATCTCTTTCCGGTCATTGACAACAGCAGATAACCAATTTATTTAAACTTGGAGGAGTTGCTACGAATGCTCAGGTTTTAATGGCAATGCAAATGATCGCTGCGAGCCCTCCAAGTCAAAAGGGATTGGATGTCTAGCGCCTCAATGGTAGCCAGGGTTAAGAAGAACAATTACATGTATTATCGATATAGGAAAAATGTAAGAGTTTTAATTAGATTAACCTGATCTCCCTGACGAGCCACCACAGAACCAGCTTTTACTTGGTGCAGGGTCACTCTTCCCTCAAGTAGGCTTGGATCCTGAAAACAATATACAGAAAATACCTTAAATCACGTTCATAGCAATAAATAGATATAATTTAAAACTGCTGGAAAAATCATTAGCAGTTCTGTGGCAGAATAAATCTCAAGGAAAATAAAATCCATTCTTCCATTCATTTTTTGTACCACTTGTCCTGTTCAGTTTCACAGCAAACTGCAGCCTATTGAGTTGACTTCAAAGAAAAGGTTGAGTACACTCTAAACTGGTTGCAAGTCAATTGCAGTGCACACATAGACAACCAGTATTGTAGCTGAATAACTTCAATGAATGGAACTTCAAGAACTAGTTCACATTTTGAGCGAACATGAATTTAACATAGCATATTTTGGCTTTGTTAACATTTTTAAACAAGTTCATCGTTGTATCAACGAGTACATTTTGGACATCAGTCGATTTTCAAATCAAAAGTACCAGTTTTCGTTAGACTCCAAGGTAAAATTTACCTGAACACACTGTAAATGAGCCTTAAATTACAGGAGGCTAAATGCCATCTAGTCTAGGGTGACCATATTTTGATTTCTAAAAAAGAGGACACTCAGCCCGGCCTCAAGATACTTGAATTTTACTCAAAGTTCACTCAAAGATGCCTGTATCACTTTAATATATTTAAAGTGTGCCCCCTCACTCTGGAAAAAAAAAAAATAATAATGACTTTAAAAAAAAGAATATATATATATATATATATATATATATATATATATATATATATATATATATACACGTATATACGTATACATATATGTATATGTATATATATATGCAGACCCACGAAAATGTAGTCCAGTCAAAAAACATACACATTTTGGTAAATACATATATAAGTAAAAACTCCTCTGTGCTTATGTGTTTTTTAGACGCTTCCAAGGCTTTTGACCGTGTCAACCATGGAAAGTTGTTTAAGAAATTAAGCCAAGCGGGTGTTTCTAGCGATATTTTAAGAATTCTGTAATATCGGTATGCACACCAAACAATGCAAGTGAAATGGGATGACTGTGTGTCTGCGCCTTTCCACGTAACCAATGGGGTTAGACAAGGGAGCGTTTTATCTCCAATTTTATTTAATTTTTATATGAATGATTTGTCAAAGCAGTTAAGTAGATGTAAAACTGGCTGCATGACTGGTGGGTTGGTGGTGAACCATCTTATGTATGCTGACGACTCTGTGCTTTTTAGTCCAAGTTCAGCTGGTCTCCAGCAGCTGCTCACTGTGTGTGCCAGGTACGGGGAGCTACACGATATAAAATATAATGATGCTAAGAGTGTCGTCATGATCGTAAGATCAAATGGGGATAAACATATGGTCTTCCCTGACTTTAAGTTGGCTGGTCAAGAATTAAAGTCCTGCAGTCAGGTGAAATATCTCGGCCATATGATCACCGACACGCTGACAGACAATGAGGACATATTTCGCCAGTGCCGTTCGTTATATGTCCAAGCTAATATCCTTTCCCGTAAATTTGGTCACTGCTCGGATGAGGTCAAGGTGGCCCTTTTTAAGGCTTATTGTACACCACTCTACACTGCGCATCTGTGGTCTAATTATAACAAAGGACATTTTCAGAGACTACAAGTGGCATATAATGATTCACTAAGAATTTTGTTAAAAAGGCCCAGATGGACCAGTGCTTCAGCAATGTTTGTAGCAGCTCGGGTGAATACCCTCCAGTCTGTTTTAAGGATATACATGTTTAAGTTTATCAGTCGTCTGAATGGTTCAGAAAATGTGATTGTGTTGGGCCTGACCAACATTTTGTACAGCTTTACACGCTACTTGTCTCGGTTTTGGAAGCACTGGTATACGTGCCTTTTAAATGTGGGTCGTTAGGAGACCCAGTGCTGTGTTATTGTTTTACCATTTCTTTATTTTATTTTGTCTTTTAATCTATTGTTGTGTTGTGTTGTTGGACCTTGAGTCTGTTAATAAAAATCTATCTATCTATCTATGTGCCAACTAAACATTTTATAATTACTATAGCAACAATTGTCCTTTACAAATTGTTATTCCCATTCAATTGATATTCCCATTCAATGTTCTAGATTGCACACAATGACTGAAAAAAAACTGACAAACTATTCAACCAGCATGTTTCCAAAAGTAGCAGTTCAAAACCACGTTTCCCATAATGCCTAGCGCGGTTTAGCTTACTGATAGCTAGCTGAGGCAAAAATCAAACTTTGCTATGAAAGTTTACAATCATCAGCAGCGCGCCGATGCGACACCAAACGGGATTTTACAGTCAAAGCTCAGACAGAAGTCAACAGTTGCCATTATATACGTAATTAAAAAAAAAAAAAAACCGGCATTGTGGCCAAATCGTCAACCCAGCAGATGGCGGTAATGCCTCATGATAGGTGTAAACTGCCAACAAAAACCAGAAGAACTACTACTTCCCTCCATTCTAGTAGGAGCCATGTCAACTGCTGCCACCCAGCGGCCGGAGGGATTCTCTTCAAATTGGTCCCGTGAAAAATCATAAAAAACGGACATTTTTATGATTTCATAACACCCGCCCGGAACACGAGGACACTACGTGAAAGTAGGACTTGTCCGGGCAAAAGAGGACGTTTGGTCACCCTAATCTAGTCTCTAAAGAGGTTGATTTATTGAAGGAATAGTAGCTATCAGCGGGTAGCAACCTGACAAAGAAAATAAACGCTTTTGGATGAAAAGGTAGAGGTCGACTCTTTCTCCCACCTGCAACTGGATAATTTCAAGCAGGTCTTTCTTAGCAGCCTGGAAGATAGTTCCACTCTTGCTGAGGTGGATGGCGTCAGACTGCCCTCCGCTGTCCGTGTAGTGAAACACCTCAGAGGGCGTATGCTGCATGGTCACACTCTTCTTGAGACTAGACTGCATGTATCAATGTTACGTAGGTGAATAACAGCAGCAAAAGTAAGATACAGTGTGTTGATTTTTAATATGATAGAACTGGTATTTTACCTTCTGAGTAGCAGGACTGGGCGGAGTCTCATCTATGTTGACCCGAGCCCGTTCGCATGCCATGGTCATATCGCCTGCAAAATATAACCAGGCGCGTGATTAGTATGCATAATCAGTGTGTGAGTTATACCCTAAAGTTTATGACAGTGATGAACCTGCGCTGTCGGGGAGTATCGAGATGGATTTCTGCTTCCTGTGGCTGTTTGAAGGACTATCCTTTACACCATCTGCTTCATATAGAGTGAGATAGTGCTGGATCAGCTTCAATACTGGCGAAAAACATTTAATTAATTTGTGTGTATGAGAGACCCGTCTCTGGAGGGCTCTCTTCAGTCCCCACAGTAAACTCATCCTGAAAGTGCAAACGGCGAATTGTTTTGCCCGTTATTGCCTCACTCGCCACGCTGTTGACGTTGGACAAAGGCACTGCATGACTCTCCTGTCAAATGAAAAAAAAAAAAAAAAAATTGTGAACAGCACTTCAATTAAAAAAATGAAAACAATAACTGTCTAGTGACATCATTGTCTGGAAAGGGTAATAATACTAGCACTGCAACGATTGATCGATTAACTCGAGTAGAAAAAAACAGTCGAATTAAACTGTATTGCTTCGCGTATTCATTCAATTGAAGTGACATTGTAATGGTTTATTTTTTTAAGTGTCTGCATTTAGTTTTATTGATTAGGGTGGATACAATGCCCTATGATCTGCCTCATTTCACATGGCTGAATCCAACTGATCCCTGTTCAGACCAACGTGAGTTTTTGTTTGAGCTAATGTGTTTTATGCATTCATAATTTACTTTATATGGATATTTAGCCGTTTTTTTTTGGGGGGGGGGGGGGGGGAATATGTGTCTGATCCATTTGTTAAGAGATTTGTAAAAAAAAAAAAAAAAAAAAAAAAGTTTGAATTTTATAGCATATAAGCTAGTGGACTTTTGCTATGTAAGTTAGCCAACTGTTCTTTTGCTGTTCATAGATCCACATTAAACAAACAAAAACAAAAACAAAAATAATACCGTTTGAGGCTCCGCTCAGGTATTTTAATTTTTCATGTTCCTTATCCGTTTAATCGATTATTCGAACTAACTAGTTCATCGATTAATCGACTGCTAAAATAATCGATAGCTGCAGCCCTAAATAATACTATAATTTTTTCAATCAAAAGACACACCTGACTATAACCCGCACCCACCATATTTCACAAGAAAACTGAATTTGTTCATATACTACAAGCCGCAAATGACCATATTGCAGTATAGTATATTTTACATCACAATGCATGCCGCTAATTAGCTTGTAATAAATACATGAATAAAGCCGCACTGGAGTATGAGTGACGGGGCTCAAAAAGGGAAGAAAGCAGTGGTTTATAGTCTTAAAATTATGGTAGTACAAATTAGTAGTTACAGTAACATATGCAGTAGAGCCGGGCGGTTTACCGAAAATTTACTGTTACCAAGACGGTTCACCATAACCGACGTAATTTTGAACATGTCGGTAAATTCGTTTTTATAATGAAATGAAAACATATACATATATAACGTATATACATAACACATTTCAGCTTGTGTTGACTATGTGTTGTTCGGCTATTCTCATTCCCCTTTAAGAAAGTACAGCCAGTGTGCTTACAGTGGTATGAAAAAGTATCCATAACTTTGGGAATTTCTCACATTTCTGCAAAAAATCACCATCAAATGTGGTCTGATCTTTGTTAAAAGTCACACAGATGAAAATACAGTGTCTGCTTTAACTAAAACCACCCAAACATTAATAGGTTTTCAGAATTTAATGAGGATAGTATGCAAATAATGACAGAAGGGGGGAAAATGAGTAAGTTAACCATCACATTTCATATTTTGTGCCCCCCCCCCAGCTGCAATAACTTCAACCAGATGCTTTCTGTAGCTGCAGATCAGGGAATTCAGGACTAATCTTGGCCCACTCTTCTCTACAAATCTGCTGTAGTTCAGGCAAATTCCTGGGATGTCTGGCATGATTTCTTTAGGTCATGCCATAGCATCTCAATGGGGTTCAAGTCTGGATTTTGACTTGGCCACTCCAGAACGTGTATTTTGTTCTTTTGAAACCATTCCGAAGTTGATTTACTTCTGTCTTTTGGATCATTGTCTTGTTGCGGCATCCATCCTCTTTTTAGCTTCAATTGTCCGACAGACGGCCTCAGGTTTTCCAGCAAAACATCCTGATAAACCTTTGAATTCATTCTTCAATTAATGATTACAAGTTGTCCAGGCCCTGAGTTAGCGAAACAGCCCCAAATCATGATGCTCCCTCCGCCATGCTTCACGGTGGGGATGAGGTGTTGATGTTGGTGAGCTGTTCAATTTTTCCTCCACACGACATTATGTGTTACTTCCAAACAATTCACTTTTGGTAAATATTTTGCCAAAACTTCTATGGACTGCCCAAGTGCCTTTTTGCGAAAATTACACGAGCAACAATGTTGTTTTTAGACAGCAGTGGCTTCCTCCTTAAAGTCCTCGCATGAACACCATTCTTGACCATAGTTTTACATATAGTCGATATGTGCTTAGAGATACTGAACTGTGCCAGAGATTTCTGTTAAGTCTTTAGCAGACACTCTAGGGTTCTTTTTTACCTCTTTGACTATTTTGCGCTGAATTCTTGGCGTCATCTTTGGTGGACTGCCACTCCTTGGGAGAGAAGAAACAGTGCCAAACTCTCTCCATTTGTGAACAACTTCTCTGGCTGTTGATTGATGAATCCAGACTTTTAGAGATGGTTTTGTATCCTTCCCCACCTTTATACAAATCAACAATCCTTGATCGCAGGTCTTCAGACAGCTTTTTAGACCGAGCCATGAATCACATCAGACAATGCTTCTCATCAAGGCATTTCTTAGTAGGTGTGTGTTTTGCAGTTCTAAGCCACTCGTCAGTGATTGGGCACACACTTGACTTAAAATGTTTGGTAAAAAATGGTTTCAATTGCTCTTTGTCTCCTTAGGAAGATGTTTCACTCACTTATTCCCCCCCTTTCTGTCATTGTTTGTATGCTATCCTCATTAAACTATGAAAACCTATAAATGTTTGGGTGGTTTTTGCTAAAGCAGACGCTGCATTTTCATCTGTGTGATTTTGAAAAAGATCAAATACACATTTGATGGTGATTTTATGCAGAAATGTGAGAAATTCCAAAATGTACAGATAATTTTTCATACCACTGTAAGTGTGAAATGACGTGACTATCACGAAATCAAACAAACAGAAGGCCGTTGCTACCAACGGGTACGCTAACGCTACAAGTGAACATGATGAGTCAGATAATGGTGAAACAGCGAACGGTAGCCAGGCCACGGGCATTTCGAGTATAGCATTAGTTGATGCTCATAGTGTGGTGTTGGTGCCAAGACAGAACTTGACATCGGTTGTCTGGAAAAAGTTTGGACTCGAGAAGGACAATGAACCATGGAGCCATACATTAGTTTGACTGTACATTTCATATACAACATGTGGGAGCTGTGCAGCTGCTGAGGGAGTTGCTGGATACAACCTATTTCTCGGATGACCACACGGGTGAAATGATCGCTCTCACCCTGAAACAAACGCTCTCTGCGTGGGACGTGAAGTCGCCATCACCACCTGTGACAGCGGCTCTAACCTTGTCGAAGCAGCTGAACTTAATGAGTGGACTGGGCAAGGACTGTATCATGTAATCATTATGTAGCGATATTTAGTATCTCTGTGTATGTGTGACTTCTCTGATAGTTTATATGATGGTATAATATATTATTTACAATCTGCTCAGCATTCAGCATAAAGTATAATCCAGTGTAGCCTATAATATGAGAGTTGAATGGCCACAGCTATTTTACTGTATGTACTTGCGTTAGTCTGTGTCATTACTGCCATCATAAAATCTTAAATATTTCAATGGCATAAGAGTTACAGCAGTACAGTTTAATGTGTGCGAAAGTGTATTTCAGAAAATGTTCTGTAAAAAACATGAAACCTTGAACACAGGCATTATGCACATTGGCCATATTTACAAGGTTGTACATTGTGTGAGTCATACAAGCCGATCTAAATATTTATACTTGAATGCTTATTGTTTACAAGATATTTTATATACTTAATGTTTACACTGAATGTACAATTGTTAAATATGTTAAATTGAAAGCTGGTTAAAAATAAATTAGGGCTGTCAAACGATTAAAATTTTTAATCGAGTTAATTACAGCTTAAAAATTAATTAATCGTAATTAATCGCAATTAATCGCAATTCAAACCATCTATAAAATATGCCACATTTTTCTGTAAATTATTGTAGGAATGGAAAGATAAGACAAGATGGATATATACATTCAACATACGGTACATAAGGACTGTATTTGTTTATTATAACAATAAATCAACAAGATGGCATTAACATTATTAACATTCTGTTAAAGTGATCCATGGATAAAATGTTATATTAAAACGCCTCTTAATGTTTTCGTTTTAATAAAATTTGTAAAATTTTCAATCAAAAAATAAACTAGTAGCCCTATTCTGTCCTCAATGTGTGTGAGTACACAAATTGACAGATAGCGAACATAAGTTCCAAAAAGAAATCAGACGGTGTGGCAAAGTTGCATGGGCTTTACTGAAGTCATCTCTTTTTGACAGGAGCACGTTTCTTGTATTTTTGTAAAACTGAAAATAACAAGGCAATGTGTCAATAACTTGCATAAATCACAAAATAACATAAAATGTACACACACGTGTCCATTTGAGCAGTAGCACTAGCCAATTAGCTCACAAGCATCTAACAATGTAACTGCATTTCACCATATATGTGAACAAATTCAAATACACATCATCAATAACTATCTAATGCTCATGAATATAAACAACGGAGGAATATGACTCAGCGATGCATGTATTAGACACAAACAGTGTGATGGGGCTATGAGAACTGCCACTGAATACTGGATGCGGACGTTAGCTGGTCTGAATAGCACTGTCTATTAGTGTGAGTTCACGTCGACATATAATCACGTCAGAAAAGCGCGCCAAAACCCAAATAATCCGCTGCACTGAATCGCCAGCAGAGGGCGACATTACGCCACAAAACATATGCAAGTCACACCCAAGCGCCAGCAGAGGGCGGAAAAACTCCATAAAACACAATTAACAAGTTGGCCTTTCACTGTACTGACATTTAAATCTGTCTGAGCGGGTATAGTGCGTTAATTGCGTCAAATATTTTAACGGGATTAATTTAAAAAATTAATTAACGCCCGTTAACGCGATAATTTTGACAGCCCTAAAATAAATAAATAAATAAAATCAACAAGAAACTTCATTTGTATTTCATGCACTGATTTAGATTTTCAATTTATATAACAGTCCGCTAGGGCGAATTAATCGAGGTAAATCTGCTCAATTTACCGTGATAAGTACAAAAGGACATATCGCCTAGCCCTAATATGCAGGTATTTATAGGTTTTCATGCAGGTATTAACTGCATATTAGGGCTAGGCGATATGAAAATATTAGGGCTATCAAAATTAATCACGTTAACGAGCGGTAATTAATTTTTTTAATTAATCCCGTTAAAATATTTGACGCAATTAACAAACAAACGCCCCGCTCAAACAGATTAAAATGTCAGCACAGTGAAAGGTGTACTTGTGTTTTTCGGAGTTTTGTTGCCCTCTGCTAGCGCTTGGGTGCGACTGATTTTATAGGCTTCAGCACCCATCAGCATTGTGTAAGTAATTATTGACATCAACAATGGCGGGCTATTAATTTATTTTTTGATTAAAAATTTTACAAATGCTATTAAAATGGAAACATGAAGAGGGGTTTTAATTTCTATAACTTGTACTAACATTTTTGTATTATCTTTTAAGGACTACAAGTCTTTCTATCCATGGATCGCTTTAACAGAATGTTAATAATGGTAATGCCATCTTGTTGATTTATTGTTATAATAAAGAAATACAGTACTTATGTACCGTATGTTGAATGTATATATCCATCTTGTGTCTTATCTTTCCATTCCAACAATAATTTACAGAAAAATATGGCATATTTTATAGATAGTTTGAATTGTGATTGTGATTAATTACGATTAATTAATTTTTAAGCTGTAATTAACTCGATTAAAAATTTTAATCGTTTGACACCCCTAGAAAATATATATTTTATTTTATTTATTTTTTTTTTCTGCTATAACCCACGGAGTTTAGATGTTCTACCCTAATGAGGGTAATTGCTATAATCGCTGTTCAACAAAAAATGTGAATTGTTTAAAACCTATTAAATGAGATGGCCTGTGAGTAGGGTTTACGTACATTAGCATGATCATAATTTGATTTGATACATTTGTCAATTAATCTGCCATATTTATTAATAGTAGATTAGTGTAACCTGTGCTTGTGAACAAATTTTAGACTTCAGCTGAGGTATTATTTATATTTGCAAGCACAACCAATACAATATATTTTCAATTCTTTAGCAATTGGCCACCAAAGGCCCTTTGAGTGTTCTCTTGTGAAAGGTATTTCTGGTCATAAAGTTTCTTCTGAAGAGGTTATTATGGTTTATCCGTTTTGACCCGTGTGAAGGACAGTGTTATGATGCTGTGCTTAATGTTGTGTGAAATTAGCTTGCACGTGCAGGACTCAGGGTTTATGTCGCTTTGCGTAAACGTGCAAGGATGGTTTCCTTCCAAGCAGCTGCTAATGTCAGTGTCTCTGCATGAAAGAGCAAATAGACACACAAGCCAACACACACATATATATGCAAAGGAATAATCATCCTTCCTACCGGATTGAAGAGCTCGGTTGTAAGGCCTAGGTAGTTATGTAATGCCAAGAAGGTGACTCTTTGGAGACGCACCATTATGATCTTAAATTTAAAAAGTCAGACAAATATAAAAAAAAGAATAAATTAAACATATTATATCTCAAATATTCCACGTATTTAGACCAAAAACATGATATTGCTTTACCTGAATGACACGCACAAGTGTCTCAGGGTATTTTTTGAACACAGACTCAAAGGCGGATGCAGGTAAACGTAAGATGGTAGAGCGGGTGGCTGCACGTGCCGATACTGTCTTATAAGGAGCTGGAAAACCCTAAAAAATAAGGAGAAATTTGGACAAATGTTATTTTTCAGAGAGGTTAAATATTACATACATTAGTAGTACATTAGTACATTACATTAGTACATTAGTTATTCATTCAGTAAGTACTTAGTTCCAATGTGCAATGCCAGTACATCTGATTAAAAACTGACCACCATATATACTCGTATATGCGTCGCTCCGGCAGACAGGTTGCTCCCCTAGTTTGCGCATATAAAAGTAGGTATTTTCAGTTGAAACTCATATAGGTCGTGCCACAATACGGGAGATTTTTGGGAACATTTTTGGACAAATTTTTGAAACCAATATGACTGACACAAATAAAACTTGGTACATTTTATCATTTATTGATTGTATTTTATTCAGTAAAAACGTACTACATAGTAACAACTAAAAACACCAACAATGCCAATGTGGTAAATACAGTGGAATGGAAAAAGTATCTGAACCTTTTGGAATTTCTCACATCTCTGCATAAAATCACCATCAAATTTGATCTGATCTTTGTCAAAATCACACAGATGAAAAAACAGTCTACTTTAACTAAAACCACCCAAACATTTATATGTTTTCATATTTTAATGAGGTAGTATGCAAACAATGACAGAATGGGGGAAAATAAGTAAGTGAACCATCACATTTAATATTTTGTGCCACCCCCCTTTGGAAGCAAAAAGTTCAACCAGATGCTTCGTGTAGTAGCAGATCAGTCTGGCACATCGATCAGGATTAACCTCGACCCATTCTTCTCTACAAAACTCCTGTATTTCAGTCAGATTCCTGGTATGTCTGGCATCCTCCATGCTTCACGGTGGGGATGAGGTGCTGATGTTGGTGAGCTGTTCCATTTTTCCTCCACACATGACATTGTGTGTTACTCCCAAACAATTCAACTTTGGTTTCATCAGTCCACAAAATATTTTGCCAAAACTTCTGTGGAGTGTGCAAGTGCCTTTTTGCAAACATTAAACGAGCAACACTTTTTTTTTTAGACAGCAGTGTCTTCCTCCGAGTTCCTTGGAGTCATCTATGAACACCATTCTTGGCCATAGTTTTACGTATAGTTGATGTGTGCACAGAGATCTTGGACTGCCAGTGATTTCTGTAAGTCTTTAGCAGATACTAGGGTTCTTTTTTACCACTCTGAGTATTCTGCGCTGAACTCTTAGCGTCAACTTTAGTGGACAGCCAATCCTTTGGACAGAAGCAACAGTGCCAAGCTGTCTCCATTTGTAGACAACTTCTTTGACTGTCAATTGATGAACATCAAGACAATTCTTACCGGGTGTGTGTTTTTTAGTGGGCAGGGCAGCTTTAAAGCATTCATCAGTGATTGTCAGGTGTGTGCCCATTGATTGGTAAAAATTGGTTTCAATTTTCTCTGAGTCTCCTTAGGCAGAGGGTACACTTACTTATATCTCCCTCTTTCGTCATTGTTTGCATGCTATCCTCATTAAAATATGAAAACCTATAAATGTTTGGGTTTTAGTTGAAGCAGACACTGTTTTTACATCTGTGTGATTTTGACAAAGATCAGATTACATTTGATGGTGATTTTATGCAAAATTCCAAAAGGTTCAGATACTTTTTCATACCACTGTATATTAAGTTTCTAGTTTACGTTTCTCAACTGTCTTAATTGTCTTACAGTAACTCTTCCTCATCATTTTGGATGGAAGCCAGCAAGGTCCTCTTCATCACTGTCACACAACATTTTTTAAGTGTTCCTAGAGCACTTCTTTGAGGACGCTTTGCGACATTGTTTGTTGTGAAAGTCAAGATGGCTGCAAGACGAACAGTTGCAGCTTCAGCGGTGATGTTGGCCAAACTTTGTTCATAAGTACCGTATTGGCCCGAATATAAGACGGTGTTTTTTGCATTGAAATAATATTGAAAAAGACGGGGACGTTTTATATTCGCGATCTCGACATTATACCCATTGACGACGCTAGATGACCCCAGATATCATTGAAGCGATGTTCTGTTATGACAGATCTCAGCTACTCTCCCCATTCACGACGCTAGATGGCACCAGATATCATTGTAGCGATGTTCTGTCATGACAGATCTCAGCTACTAGTTTAACCAGTTTGCATTATTTTATTACAATGTTTTTCCTTATTCAGATTTGTTTCAAGACTACAGTTAGACTTCACTTTGATGGTTAATGCAGTTATTGCAATTTTGCTGTTTTATCACAATAGATCTGTTTATTTACATTTCAAAAACCAGAAGCCAATTATTTACGAATGTGATTGTACTTTAGTTTACATATTTAAATGTTCAGAAATTAAGATTTTAATGAGGCAAAATACCATGCTTTTTCTCTCAAATATATTGTTATAATCATTTGTTTCAGATGTACTGTAATTATTTTCTGTATAAAAATTAATTTGGTGTTCAAAAAGTTTTTTCAAACTTGAGTCTTAAAAAAGAGGGGGTCGTCTTGTAATCAGGGCCGTCTTATATTCGGGCCAATAAGATACTGTGTGTCTAATAAGGTACAGTGCATATTTTTGTTGCTGTATGAGATGTTGTATTTTTTATACTATACATTTTTAGATTATTTTTTGTGTAACTTGTCTGTATAGTTAGCGTACATAGCTAATGCTAAGGTGCATGTTTTTTCAGTTTTACGACGGTCTAAATTGGGCAAAGGTCAAAGTGAGGACAACATATTGGGCTAATAGGTTGCACCCGTATTTTGGGGCGAGAATTTTGGTTAAAAATTTTAGACCAGTACACGAGTATATACGATATTAGCAAAATCTTAAAGGGAAATATGAGTACACAATGTTCTGGAAATCTATAGCTATGGCAGCTATAATTAAAATAAATATGTTCCACAAAAATTAAGCTGACAACACAAGTTACACCTATTGGACAAGTAATTTACCCATGATTAGTCATCTTCATCAAACGTACCTACAGTATTTTTTCGCACTATAAGGCGCATCGGAGTATAAGGCGCATCTTCAATAATTGGCCTATTTTAAAAATGTTGGGGTTGTGTTATACATCCACTAGATGGAGCTGTGCTAAAGGGAATGATTACCAATTATTGGTCCATATATGAGGCAAATCAGATAATAAGGTGCACTTTTTGAGCAAATTTAAGGCTTAGGCTCGCCTTATGGTGCGGAAAATACAGTAGTTTACTTCTCTAAAGTAGGGTAATATGTAAAGGCATTGGGAAAAGTGAAGGCAATTAGGACATTTCATTTGCATGGATGGTGAGAAAGTGTGAAGAAAATGCATCAATGAACTCCTTGACTGGGAGGAGAGAGCAGAAGCTGACAGATCAGAGAAGTGACTGTGTAATGAAGTCCCTCACTGTGATGATGTCCAGAATACTGAGTAAGCTGTGTACGCTATCGCCTGGAAGAACATCCTTCACCACTACTTCTGTACCATCCTACAAAGCAGAAAAACAACATCAGGTGTACTGTCCATGGCAA
Source organism: Corythoichthys intestinalis (assembly GCF_030265065.1). Classification (NCBI taxonomy): domain Eukaryota; kingdom Metazoa; phylum Chordata; class Actinopteri; order Syngnathiformes; family Syngnathidae; genus Corythoichthys; species Corythoichthys intestinalis. The sequence continues at coordinate 27,880,841 of NC_080411.1, forward strand.
AACTAAAATATCTATTCACATTGCGGGTGTAACGGTACACAAAAATCTCGGTTCGGTACATACCTCGGTTTTGAGGTGATGATTCGGTTCATTTTCGGTACAGTAAGAAAACAAAATGCAAAATATACTGTAAATGTGCTAGTTGTTTATTACACACCTTTCAATATTAGGAACGTTAGCCTATACAAAGCTAGAATTCTGCTCAAAAAGTAGCGGGTATTTAAAGATAATCCAACAACAATTTGCCTTTCAGACCCCGCATATTGGTCAGCTTTCTTTCTGAAAGAAAAGAAAAAAAGTCCTGTGCTAAAGAGAAAACCAATCCCACTGACAAAGATTTTAACATGTATTTTACAAATGAAATGCCTCAATGAATCTTTTCTTATGAATGGTTTTCAAAAGCTTTATTGGTGGATTTTCTCAAGTTAATCTTATTAATTTCTGTGTGGCGCTTTAATTGTGTAAGCAGGATCTGTGTATTATTCTTATTATTTAATTACAGGTGTTTTAGCTCATTTCAATTTATTTTATTTAAATGGGCTATTATTTATTATGTGTATATATTTTACAAATGTGATGTAGTATTCATTTATATTGTATATTTTATGTTGTTTAACTTTAGTTCCTATGTGAATATTAGTTCCTGCTTGTTTTGTTGTGGTAGGAGGGCTTTGTATTGAACACGGGGCCATGTTGGTTATTATTATAGTAGAGAAGACAGCTGTAAATCAACAAAGACAAGTCAACTGTGCCCCGATCTACCACTCAAGAGATCTGATGGACTCAAAAAGTAGGTTACGATTGCATATAAGTTTGACAATCGACCGGATCCACCGTATTTTTACACGAGTGACTTCCACCCAGATCCTGGCTACCGGTAGTAGTATTGACGCATGAGGGCCGCGTCTCACGTCAAATAATAAACTCTGCCATTCTTTACGCGTGTGTCACGATGAGCCGCTTCTGGGACGCATCTAACACACGGCCGCACTGTGACTGGTGTGCATTGGCGTATTGACTCCGCGTTTCACTGCGTTCTCGCGGCAGCCACGTTGTCGCGCCGTTGACTTTTCTGGGTTATACTGTCCTACCGTGTTGGTCCTCATAATAGTAGAGAAGACGGAGTAAATATAATCTACACAAAGAAACTGTAACCCGATCGACTCACAGCCTCGAAAAGTAGGGTTACGTTACATCAGAAACTCGTTCGGTACGCCTCCGTTCCGAACCGAGCACCACGTACCGTAACGGTTCAATACAAATACATGTACCGTTACACCCTTAATTCACATTTTGTGCTTTAGTTTTTTTTTTTAAGGGTACCCACACTCTCAAAAATGCAGAGCTCAAGTCGCCCATCCTGGACTACGTAAATGCTGTCATCATCATCTCCAGGCTTGAAAAGACCTTCACCCTCCTGCAGCTCAACAAATACCATGTGGCGACACAACTCGAGGAAGAGGGGTTTATCAAAGTGTCCCAGGACTCTAAAGGAAGTACAGTTCAGCATAAATTGCAACGTCTATATCTGAATAGCCTTAAAGTTGTACAGACACACAGGAACAAGCTGTTAACATTATCCTAAATGGAGTTGGAAGAAGATGAATGGAGACATTTATGAACACACTGTGTTCTGCTTGTAACCTTGGAACTTTGCATGTATGCCCAATTTTACACAGAGTACGCCCCACACAAGAGCTTTGCTGCTCTTCTTGTTACGTGGGGGGGGGGGGGGGGGGGATGTGTAACTATCAAACCAACCTGACATTCTTCAGCATATAGAGCACCTCAGAGGGCAGATTTGAGCTCTGCACGTCAAACTCAGTCAGGTCAGCCTCTAGCAGTGAGGGCGGCGGTTCTTTAGGCTGTAGTGTAGGCGGATCTTTACGGATGCGAAGGATTCTGTTTAAGATAAAATGGTCACTTGCTTAACACTTTCACACAGAAGGATTATCACTTCCTTTCCTGTGGATCATACTTGCGAGCAATGCTAAGAACTTTGGTTCTCTTGCGCACACGCTGTGGTTGCTTTGACACGGAGTTAGATGATGAAGAAGGAGGAGGAATTGAGGACAAAGTCTGGACCTTAAAAAAGGAAAATCAACTTTAGAAACCAAGTCTAAATGCAAGAGTTGTAGGACGAAGGAGACAGACCTTGCGCATGATTTTTCGGCCGTAGAAGAGCACTTTATCTCGTTTTCTGAAGCGATAATGAGGTACACCAGGCTGCTGTTCACCTTGACAGAAAATCCAAAGACCAAAATCGTGAACAAGTTCTCCGTGAGATACTTTAAACAATATTGACATTGAGACTTAAGAAAAGTCATTATAAACATGCCGAGACTTACGGGCATGCTTGTACCTCCTGTACAAGAAAAGCACCACAATTCCAATCATTGTGACTGCAACGGCGGCACCTATCAGTACACCTGTGAGCTGAAAGATAAGGCGGAAATCTCTGAAATGACCATGAAAGTAATAAATCCCAATCCTACGCAACATTATACATACCATTGTGGTCTGCATCCTTTCCTCTACAAACTGTTGTACTCGTGACGTCACTGCCGTGATGTCATTTTTGCCGTGTACCAGCATCTACACACGAGTTTACACAATCTTTGTGAAACAACACGTTTACCATTGTGAAAACGGATTAATCATCATTGCATATCCTGTTGTTCATAGTGCTTTCTGTGACCTTTGTATGGCCTCAAAATTTGAAATGCCAATAATCAGTTGCATAACATGATAGATGTAACAGCCAATCAACTGCCCTCCCAACACAATGCAGAGCAATCTGGAGTATATAAAAATGCATAGGAGAAAATTAAACCACGAAAGTAAATTGCGTGGTACCTCAAGTCATAGAGGTGTGCAATCAGTTTGACTTCCATAACTTTTTTGCGTGTCAAAATTGTTGAGTTCCCTGGTTGCGGTTTTAGACTTCCAGGAAATATATGCAGTGCCACACCATGATTCTATTAGTTATTTTCCAAGTGGTGAGCGAGCAACGATTTTAACATACCAAGTAACGATGTCAAGCTTTCGTTGTTGTTTTCTAAAGATTTATTTCAATCACAACTCTGCGACTGCTTGTAAAAGCCGAGCGTGCCCTCACTCTCCCGCATGATGCGTTCAAATGCGTTTATGTAAAAAAAAAAAAAGTTAGCACAAAGCCGACTCGGACAAGCTGGCAACAGAATATATACTGTATATTAGACACACACAAACTGTGTGGCTCTCGTGGAATCATATTTTAAACTATGTTGGGGGTTTTGCCTCTCTTGGTCAAAAAGGTTCCTGACCCCTGCAAGAATTTATCAAACAGTCTTACATAAACAATTACAATAATCAAGCTGTACCATACCTTAAGTCATTTTTTCAGATTTTTCAGTTAACAAAAATAACCATTTTTTTGTATCTTTAATTTTCACGAACAATTTTAATAGTTTTGTATTTGTTATTTTAAGAGGGTCACAAGATACAGTAAGTAATTTAAGTCCTGACTTCTCAATGTTTCGATTTACATTGCCAACCTTTTAAACAATATAAAATTCCTTTTAAAATACGTGGTTTTGCAAATACTGTATCCACAAAAACACTTCAATCAATGAACCTCCTACCACAAAATAAATAAAATCAAAATACAGCCAGGTTGTATTTTTTTTTTTTTTTTTTTTAAATCTAGCCAGGATGTGTCTGGGTCAAAGGCAGAGACAAAAAATAGAGAAATGAGAAAGGGAAATGATCCCTGTAAGAAAAGCTTTTCTAGCATCTATTCTGAATACATGACGAATCACTATAAATGCTGATGCTGCACATCACAAATACACCCTTAAATCATTTGCAAAACTTACTGAACTGGCCCATCCGCAGATGTCTCCATCGTCACCTCCAGTGTGGCAACTCATCCTGCATCATAACGATACCTCAGTCACGTTTTTTGCTTCAAATGTCCATCCCAGTATTCTTAATTTGGTTTACAAGAGCAATTTTCTCTGACGAGGAGCATCAAATTTAGGGTGGCTGGTTAGGGTTACTTCTACGAAAATTATATTGAACATTAAAGTGCAACACAATGCCAATCATTAATGTTTTTAACCCGTATTTGCTATACTCAAGTACAATGTCGCACAACAAATAATACGCTGACTGTTCTTGGCATATGTTGAAACGACGGCTCTCCATCACGGACGCAATGGAACGTTAGCACAATAACATTAGCGAGCTAGCGAATAGCTGAGGATCATCTCATCCCGGAAGATGAGCGAACACAAAATAATATCAGATAATGGTTTGTGTGTGTCTGTCTGTCTGTGAGCGTAAAAACAACAAACCTGCTTCAAGATCGCTCCCAGGTAGTGTGTCAAGTTTACGGCATTTTAAACAAGAACGACGGAGCAAAATTAGCTCGTAGCTAAAAAAGTTTTCGTCTCTCTGTCACTTGCTTAGCCCCGCCCGTATTACTGCATCCACCAATGGGAAAGCAGATTTATTGTTTCCATGGAACCAGCGATTGAGTCATCCAATCAGAGAACGATTGTCACTTCCGTGTGTTCCTCTTCAATCTGCCGAAATTTTGTCAAGAACTATCACCTCACACATCACATCACAATTTTACATGTCGTCTTCCAAAGGTGGAATGACAGCAACTGTATATTCCCGTTTTCGTCTTATTTTTGTAAAGGTTACTTTGCTGTAGCCTACAAACAACAACTGAATGCTAAATATTTTATTTCATGAGGAGGATGGTCAAACAATAAGTGCAGCCATTGAATGTTTTTTAATTTATTTATTTATGTATTTATTCATTGATTTATTTATTTCCAATAATGAGTGCTGTGTTATAAAAAAAAAATATATTTTTTTTTTTAAATCAAGTGCAAGAAAACACTTCACGGAGCCTTTAAGCTTCATAATTTAGTGATGGTAAACTAAAGCATCATGAAGCTATGAGGCTTTCCATCCAACTGGTTCGCTCTTGGGCCGAAACATCACGAGGCTTCATTTGTTCTATTGCGCCTTCATGTGGAAAATACATGCCATGACAGAGAGAGTGATTAAAATGATACTATGGTTTTGATGGGGTCAAAAGGGCAGGGAGTTGCGATGTGAATGAATGTGCGTGTGTTACTTGAAAGAATGATTGCGTTATTTTAGACATTGACATATAAACAAGGAACAAGACACACCTTTCATTCGTTTTTATTGAGGAAAACTAGCATTTCCAAAGTTTTTGGCTTTAAACTGTTTCTTTTTTTTGGATAGACGATTTTTAAAAGCAGGAGAAATCCTTTCACAATGGATGGATGAGGCCGGGGTACAATGCCTCAACATAGATGAAGTGTTGTCTTGGTACCCAAGTTCTTTAGAACAAAGTTTACACTTCACCTTTTAAAATATTGGCAAGTAGAAGACATTAAAACGAGGGATACACTGTGTTGTCACAATAATTTACAATATATATATTCACACTGGTTATTATAATTTATACCTTTTTAGGAGAGATCTGCTCAAAATGATCCCAGACAGAGGATGTTCTCTTCTTTTTCGTTGTGGACGGTGCGTCCATTGCAAAACGAATCTGATTGAATTGAGATTTGAAGATGCGAGTTGGGTGTGTCAGTGTCACCTGTCAGCTCATTGCCGTCTCAGTGCGCCATATCATTTCGAATCACCCGCAAAACTGTGTGTTGGCGATGACGTAGGAAGCCCGTCTCGCGAGGCTTCGGATGTAGCAACGCGCGTTCTGAGGCTTCGGGCATGGCCACAAGCGTAATCAACACATGACTCGAGCCGCGCTTTGCAGATTTTTTTCTAGTTTACTCGGCACACGCATCGGCGCCTCGGCACAGTAGGGCACATCACTACTTCATATTGTGTTGAGGTCAGAATTGACCTGTTTTCAAAATTTTGTATGCAAAGATTTTTGACATACCCAAATTTGAAAACGGGTCAGTCTTGACCCAAAAACAATCACCTGTACTGCAAAGGTTTAGTATTTTTGGGCCAAGTTAATTTACAGATTAAATTGAATTCACCAGTAAAAGCATGGACTGATTTCTAACACAAGACAAGGGATATATAAAATACAGTTACTGAAAGTATTTAATTATGCTAATAGCAAAGTTGTTATAATACTATAATGGGATATAATGTTATAATACTATAATGGAGAAAATTGTTAGAACAAAAAATGACACAGCTAATGGGTTTAGCCAAGCTGTAAAGTCAGTTATACCCTCTAGCAAACACTAAAAGACTCGAGAATAGGTGCATGTCATAACAGTATTAATAACATACCAGGGAAAGGCGGTTAATTTACACACATTTAATACACACATTTAATTGTAAAAAGTTTGCCTGGCTCTGCCAGACTATTCTCCCTGTATTTCTCAAACACTGAGAGAAATAGTCTGGGAACCATCCCATTCACGGCCTCTCGAGCAGGTACAAAATCAATCGACAAATCAGATTTGTTTATTTGCGTGACATGTTCTTAACGAGCAACGTCACTCTTGCGCGTCGAAAGTCGTCTCCACAACACAGATGGTCAACGGGAGAGCCGAGAATATGTTCCAATCCACGGTAAAATCAGTTTTAAATTAGCAAAAACACATCGACACGAGTCATTGACAACAGTCTGTCTCGCGCTAGCCATGTTGAATAAACTCCGCTCTCTTTGTATGTTTACTTCCGCGCGCAAGTCCCTCGTCCTTCCCTCGTCAGTTTACTAACGTCACGTCTGCCCGTCGCTGATTGGTCCACTCTGCTGTCTGATTGCTGTGGCTTGCTCCGCCCTGGAAATTGTATCCGCTTGAATGGTAGCCAGACTCGATAGCTGTAACAGCGGTGAGTCTGGTGTACCAGGCAAGTAAAAAGTAGGAGCATTGATAAAATGTCTGCCCCAATGTCAGAGGGCCACTTCTCGGAAATACTGGCTTTTATTTACATATTCCTTCACCATTACAGATTTTAAAAAATGAAATTAGTTTTTTTCATTCTATTAAGCAGGGTTATTTCTGCAAATCTGGAGAAAAAAAACAACAACCACAAAAAAGATAAAAATTGCTGATTCCAAAGGTCACAGCACAAAGACAAAAAAAAAAAAAAAAAGTATATAGGCTATATGACTAAAAACTAAAGATGCACCGATACCAGTATCGGCAGCGGGGCCGATGCAGCATTAAAATAGTGGTATTGGTATCGTCGAGTATCAACAAATGTACGCTGATATTTACCAGTCCAGTATTGTAACACTTAACCGCAGCCTTCTTTCTCCTGACGCTCACTACACTGTCACTACAATGTCAAGCAGCTACTATTGACCTGCTCCAGACCAACGAGAGCGAGTCAATAGCTGCTCTTAACCAATGCTGGGGCAGCTTTTTCATATGGCGGAAAAACAAACTCAAACTAGGAGAGGAAAATGTCGGCGGTCTGGAAATATTTCAGAATCTCTGTCGAGTACAATGGCTGCATGCAACATTTGGGGCCTGAAAGTTTCGAGAAGTGGAGTTAAATCGGTCAGTTTCAATACCTTGAACCTGATAAAACATTTGAAGACGAAACATGTGAATGGACACCAAGTATAAAGCTCCAACAGCAGCAACTGCGAGCAAGAGAAAGGGGAATGGACCGCAGCAACAACACCCTTGTCAATTCACTTCGCAGAAAGGAGCAGTGGGACGAGAAGAGTGAAGCAGCAAGACAGTTGTCCGAAAATAAATCACCAAAATGACTGTTCTCTGTAACCTGCCCGTTGCCTTCGTTGAAAGCGTGGGATTCCGGCGTTTTGTGCCTCAAGCAATACCTGAGTATAAGGTCCCAATTGCAAATACGTTAAGGAGACGACTATCTCGCAGTAAAAAATAAGTAACGAAACATGTTTTAGAAAAGCTGGAGAAGGCAGGGGCTAAATTGTGGCTGCGTGTGTCTGAGAGAGAGTCTCACTCGTGTGCTGTTTGCATTTGTGTGTTGTTATAAATAGAGTTATGTTGCTGCAGGTGCACAAAGAGGGAGGCTATTAGAGAGACAGGATGCTGTGGTCAATTATTATCACTTATAATTTCATGAAAGTTGCATTGTTTGGCCTTTTAGAGCCAAAACTCTGGGTTTTAAAAAGTTTTATAGTTCATTCCTTGTATTTATACTTTCTTACTGTTGGGCTAGTATTATACATGTTTTAATTTCATGAATTTAGCACTATTTTGGCCTTTGAGAGCCAAAGGTTTATTTAACTATTGTCACCCATACCAGGTATGCAATAAAAAGTTCAACTGGATTCATTTTGTATTTAAGTCTTTTTCTTGTTTCACAATGGTAAGCAGCAGCCTGACAAAGCTACGATAGCAATTATTTCTTATCCAAGTATGTAGCTCTTCATTTATACATGGTGGAAAACACAGACAAGACTGAAAAAGCAGTTTCTGCTCTTGCACTCCTTTTTAAAGAAACTGCTGTATTTTAAGCCAAAACAACTGTTGTGTTTGATAGAACAATATGTCTATATGCTGCCATAGCAGATTCATGGCGCATGAAGCCCCCGAACTATTTTTGTCCATTTTACCCTGAAAACCCCGTTTACAGACGTCGCGCAACCACTTTTGTTTCAACCTAGCGATAAAAGAAGGTAAGTAATTGTATTTATTATTTGAAGTGTGTGTCATTTTTAACTTTGAATCATTAATTGATGTCTAATATTTCATTTGAAAAAAAAAAAAAAAATTTCACTGCCAAAAAATTATTCACTGCCATATTTTAAACTTTTAAACAAATTACGTCACAATGGAAAAATTGGCGTCTGTAAAAAAGTGACGGATATCTACCTCATAACTATCACTTAATTGTATTTTTTTTGTTCCTGTCGCATTTTCTCCGATATGTTAGACGATAAATAATCGATCCAAAGAAAAATTGAAAAAAAAAAAAAACATTTAAAAGGGTAAATATATGAAAAAGAAAATCTCGACCACTCCTTGATGTCTGCGATTTCTGCATCGCGACCCTTGTAGTATTACCGTGTTTCACCCATAAAATCCGTAATAAATCCAGCTGTGGCCATTCACAGCTGTCTCTTGACACTCAGTGATACATGCTACATGGAGTTTTTGGATCGAAAACAGGTAAGTACGCGATGATATTTCGTTAAAGTCATGGAGTCTGTAATTCTGCTCTCGCGTGCTCTCACATCCAGATAGGGTTTTGCTAATGCCAGCAATATGATGCAATTATCAGAGAATCCCCAAATTTGAAAAATAAGGTCCTAATGAAACCTTTTTTTCAAATTTGTGAAAAGTCAAAATGGATATGTGTAATAAGCGCTCAGATATCTATAACCCTTGCTAAATCCTGTTTGTTTTTTTAATGGAACCTGCAGATGCATGTGTTGACTTGCATCCATCTTTTTTTTTTTTCAAAAAGAAATGTCAAAATTCTGCATTAGTCTGAAATCATGAAATTTTAGGTGTATCAAATGTGATACGTTTGGCAATATAGGGTTAAAAAAAAAAAAAAATACATATATATATATATATATATACTGTATATTTATATTTCTTTTTTTAAATGCCCTCCTGTTCAAAATTTTTCTTCCCCCAGAAAATTGAGATTTTAAGCTTTCCAATGATGTATCACACATGCATATTGGACAATTTTGAAATTTGGCCAAATTGGGGGTCTCGGAGCGGAACTTCAAGTCACCTGAGTGTTTTCCGCCACACACACACACACACACACACACACATATATATATATATATATATATATATTTCAAACAAAGTGTTATCGGTATGGTATCGGTATCGGCCAATACTGCACAGCCATGTATCGGTATCGGGGCCAAAAAATGGTATCGGTGCAACACCACTCAAAACCCTAGTTTTGAAAATGTAAATAAAGTTACCGTATGGTCTTCATTCTCAAATCAACAGTTCTTTGTGTTACATTTTTACAATTACAAGTATTAAATACTCATTGGTAAAACAGGCACACAAATGCATATTTGTCCGAATCTTGTCAGCAGTAAATTCATTAGATGCTAAATTGTGTTACAATCAGTCAGTCATATGAAAATAGTCAAGCAAGAATTTGGTTTGTTCTGCTCTTTATTTATAGTTTATATAGGATACAGACTGGGGAGACATGAAGACAATAGAATACATATAACATTAATTAAGAATGCAATTACTGCTAAAAGCTATGTACTTTATATAAGAGGTATTGCTTTTTGTCCAGAAGGCTATGTGCAAAAATTCCAAGGAAAATATGCTGTAAATAAAATAAAAAACAATGTTTCAATGAAATATCAGTATATTAAGTTTTAAGATTTATGTATATGAATGCAATAATTGCAGTTTACATAAAGTAAATGTCTAATACATACAGTAGATACATTTTCAAATAGTAATATGTGGGTGCGCACATGTAAATTTTGTCGCTAAAGGAATGTCGGTGCTTCCATTTTCTTTTGTGCAGGAGGTCCACAGCCATAACACAATATGACACAATTACTGTAGTGTGTACATAAGACATTTAAAACTTTGATGCCTATTGTCGCGACTCGCGAATTACATTCCAGATCAAACAAGCCTCAGTGCTTTTCACTATCGATGCCTGTTGTTCCTAATTTGCGTCGTACATAAATTAAATGTATTTTACTTTCATTTCTATTTTTATTGATTATTCCATTTTATTATTATTGTGTGTCTTTATTAACATTCTCAACTTGATTCAGCATTTATTTGAAAGGAAAAACCCCATGTGGAAGATTTAAAATTCTGTATTTTAAATTTTGGCATCAAGGGGTTAAAATTAAATGCGTGGAGTTAAATTGACAATTTTAATCTTAATCGAACAATGTGGCAGCTGTCAAAGACAAACTTCCTTCTATTTTATGTATTGCTCAGACAGATGTGAGGCTATCAGTTGTTGATAACTTGCGATATTGTGACCATATCCTTCAGTTTTCTGTCCTTGTCTGCAATTTAGCCCAAGTTTTATAGCCATCACACTGCTTTAACATGTAATACAATTTACACTGTCAATGGTACGTTTCTCAAAACTTGCAAAACCATGCAGCGAGAAACCCTGCAAATACACCACATAAGAAAACGGCTATTCGGCTGGCTGCAAAGGAACGTTGTATAGATTTAAATGTTTTCTTGATCCAAGGCTGATGGACTTCACCTAACTTTGCATGAATTCATGGTAAAAATAGTTCATTATTTTTGATCAACGGTGGTAGTAAGAGGATTCTGTTTTGAGAAACGTGCTATGAAAAATGTAAATTGTGCAGTAGTATGAACATAAAGCTTTTCAAACTATTGCTGAACGACAGTTTGGGGCAGCAATTTTAAAAATCAGCTCCAATTTCATGAAGTGAGTAATCAAAAATTCCAAAGCCATGTCAAATGTTGATCACCTCACATCTGTTGCAATGCTACCTTTTCATATTTGTTTTTAAAAGAATATCCAGGGTTACTATACTGTAAAAGCACCATGAATAACTCTTTGTTCATTAAATCTCTTCCTTGAGGTACTTGGCTACGGATTCATATGCATTATTGATCTCTGTATCATTTGGACAAGTACAACGAAACGGATCCTGTTTGTAGGCGTTGTCCAGATAACGTTTGAGGCCTTTCAGATATGCAGGAATTCCAAAATCACGATACTTCTTGCACACCACCTGGGGACGAAAGAGGCTTTTAGTTTCTGTTTGTTGAACGATATAAGGAGATATTCAGCAATTGGCAATTGGAGACAGTCAACTTTTGTCCATCTTTCTGTAGATCTACACCCAGAATGAATTGTTGAAATTAATTGTTACCTTGGGCTAGGTTCAGACTGCAGGTCTTAATGCACGAATCGGATTTTTTTGTGTTTTTCCGACCCAAGCGAGCCATTAACTTGACGGTCTGAACGGGACAAATCACATAGAACTGGACCTGTTAGGGCCTACGCCCCTCCTTCCTGAGCCCTGCCTCAGGTGAGGGGAATTTGCCTGATTGCAGGTCGAACGTCAGAAGGGTGGAGCGGCCAGCTGAGAGCAATCATCACCAGCCATCTTAAAAGACCAACAGACGCACCCAGAGGCGTCGCGTCCCATTAGGCAAACCAGGCAATTGCCTAGGGTCCCCAGCCAGCAGGGGCCCCCAGAGGGCCAACATATTTATTTAACACTCGCTCTACACTCACCCCCCCCCCCCCCCCACCCTTCCCTCTCATGACTCAGAGTGAGAGTGAGCAGCGATTTGGCTTTTTTTTTTAATTGCCGTATATCTAAAATGAAGAGAAGTTATCCTTCTGGAAGAGACAAAAGAAAGAAAGAAAAAAAAAGCAGAAGAGGACAAAAGGAAGCAAGACAGCGGTGCGTGTACTATGTTACTGTAGTTTTATGTCCTAATGTAGTAGAAGCCAGGCACTTCGAGTGTCCTAAAAAGCGCTGTATGAGACTCAAGCGTTATTATACTTTTATTAAATGTGCTATTGCTCCAAGTCCAACTATCCCCCTTACTTGCACACGCTCGAAGGGTCTCATGTTGCTTTTTGCCTGGGGCCCCCGGGGACCCTTGCTACGCCTCTGGACGCACAACCACCTTGCCCGATCAACTTTTCTGGTTTTCTCGTCAGTTGTTCTTGTACTTCTACTACATACCTTGATTTTGACACCCGGTTTATGACATTCTTTTTCGCCTCCAGGACTTGATCAGCGTGCCCCTTGTTGGATACCTCCACTTACCAGTGAACCGTCAAACCAACAACCGCCTGCTACCCACGGTAGCAATAAATGAATAAACTTGGCATCGCTCCACTGCTTCCCTATTGTCTGCGTTGGGACCCCCCCACCGGGTCCGCGATCCTTAACAGGACCATTTCAAATCCGATCTGGATCACTGTCGTATGTGGTTTAAATCCCATTTGGGCCACATTTTTCCAGAATGTGGCAGCGGTCTGAACTGTCAAGTCTCCCAAATATGAAATTTATTCAGCAATTACGTCAGCAAAGAACGAGAGCGGGAGGCAGGACGGCAGCGATGTAGCTGTGCATTAATGTTAGCACCTAGTTTGACATCAGCTTCTACGCAAGAGGCGGGCTTGACAACATTCATAAATAATAATAATAGTAATAATAATAATATAAAATGAAGTAAAGGATAAGCCTGATAATGCTCGGTTTTCTTTCTGTGCGCCACATAAGCAATATTTCAGGATTGCTTAGGTGGCTGAGTTGGGGCAAACTGACGCACATACAAAAGGGTGTTCGTCATGCTATCAATCCATATAAACTTTGAATATAAGACAACAGGGATTGTTAATGTCCGTTATTTGTGTCCTCTTTTTGGAAATCAAAACATGATCGCTCTGGAATGACGTACATCCAGCATGTGTAGTAATTAGGGCCCGAGCACTTCGCGTGCGAAGGCCCTATTGTTCTTCGAAGGATTTTTTTTTTTTTTCATGGCAAATGAAAATGGCCATTTTGAAGGCCTGAACATGCTCAAAAACTCACCAAAATTTGCACATACATCCGGCTTCGCGAAAATTTCGAAAATCTAGCATCGTTTTAAAAAAAAAATCAAAAAATGGCTCAGTGGCGCCCCCTTGAAATTTTAAAAATGTCCTTTGCTTTGATGTTTTTCAACGTAGAGCGATGAAATTTGTGGAGTGTATACGTTGTCCAGAAATGCTTCAAAAAGTCTGTAGCACCCATATTCCAAACCCAACAGGAAATCGGATATTTTGGATTGAATGTTGAAAAACATGGCTTTTTCGGCGAAAACCAGCATGCACGTTTCAGACCATTGCGCCAAGCCAGTACGTTGGATCTTCCTCAAAATTGGTGTAAGTGTTCATGAGTCATATGAGATACTAAGTTCTGAAAATGGTGAGTTTTCATCCACGGGCCTGACCTGGGCCGAGTACCAAAGTCGGGTGTTTTTTTGGCAACGCGCCAATTTCAGTAAATGACTAATAACTTCCTGATACAATGTCCAATCTTTTTCATATTTGGCATGCGTGTAAGGTGTCTTAACCTGAACACGACTGCATTGAAATATTTTCCATTAGGCCTGGCGCCCCCTTGTGGGAAGAGGAAACATCCTTTTTTACAAGAAAGGCTCCTCCTCCTTGGGAAAAAAATCAATTGACCTCAAAGCTGCTTCAGGGGAGCCTTAAGACATGTGTTCAGGTATCTGATGAAAAATATTGAGTTTTCGTTGAAGCGGCGGGGCCCAAACAGGAAAGTGAAAAGACCCTCGGCATTTTGTCTCAAAATGGCCAATTTCAAGGTCTGAACATGCTCGAAAACTCACCAAAATTTGCACATACATGCGGCTTAATGTAAATTTCATGAATTTAGCAACATTGCCAAAAGATGTAATAAAATGGCTCAGTGGCGCCCCCTTCAATTTTTAAAAAAGGCCTGTCCTATTAGTTTTTTTCCATGTAGAGTGATGAAATTTGGGGAGTGGATACGTTGTGCAAAACTGCTCCAAAAAGTCTCTTGCACCAATATTCCAAACCCAACAGGAAATCGGGTATTTTGGATTGAATGTGGCAGCATAGGTCATTTTAGTCAAAAACCAGCATGCACGTTTGAGACCATTACGCTGAGGCAGTAAGTTGAATGCTCCTCAAAATTGGTCAGACTGTTCATGACACATATGAGATGTTAGGTTGTCAAAATGGTGACTTTTCATTCACTGCCCTGACCTGGGCAGGGGAGCAAATTCCGCGTTTTTTTGACAACACGCCAATTCAGTAAATGACTAATAACTTCCTGATTGAAGGTGCAATCTTTTTCATATCTGGCATGCATGTGAGGTATTTCAGCCTGAACATAACCTTAGTGAAATATTACCCATTACACCCGCCGCCCCCTAGTGGGAACAGGAAACACCTTCTTTTTTTTTTTTTTTTTACGAGAAAGGCTCCTACTTCTCAGGGGAAAAAATCATTTGACCTCAAACCTGAATCAGGGGAGCCTTAAGAAATGTTTTCAGGTGCCTGATGAACAATTTTGTTTCCTTGAAGCAGAGGGGTCCAATAGGAAAGTCATAATGACCGTCGCCATTTTGTCTCGGCACTAATTCTGAACATTCACACATGCAACATATCTGCCTGTATATCTGTCTGTTATCGAGTGCCACCGCCCCGACCTGCGTGCCGTCCCACTTTGCGTGAGCTCCGAGTTGCGCCATACCGCGAGGGCCCGTTCAGTCCTGCTTGCAGGGCTAGTTTGTTTTGATGCTTGTGCATATGCAGGTCAGTTTGCTCAGCGCATGTCTGACAGCGAATTAGTGCGCATGCGTAATAATTGAACTGGCTCAATGGACAAAGGCAGACTGTGAGCGCCAAAAAAACTGATATGACAAAAAAATCGGAATTGTGCATTAACACCTGCAGTATGAACCTAGCCTAAGAGCCATGCTACTTACCAATTTTTTAATATACTGTATATTATACTGTTACACCCCAATTGATTAAATTCCTGTTGCTTCCCCACTGTAAATGCCAGTGTGCCTCATGATGAAAACAAGTTTTACACCCTTGGCCTACCGAGACAAAAGCCAGAGGCTGGATGAATGTTTACAAAATTTCTCACCTTGACAATGTTGAGTTTGGGAAGCAGGTTACAGTCGGCTAAAGTGAGAGAGTCTCCATCGAGGTAGAGACGTGAAGACTCTGTGGCGTTCGGGCTCTTGTCCAATTCATAAGGAAGTGGCGTCTCAAGGTAAATATTGAGTTTCACCAATGTTGCCAGGAATTTCTTCTCTAACCCTAAAACAACACAGGCTTTTATTGGTAAAACTATGGTAAAAAGCTTGGCAGCTGGGCGAAGTCAGTCATTTATTAACTAGGGCTGTCAAAACGATTAAAATTTTTAATCGAGATAATCACAGCTTAAAAATTAATTAATCGTAATTAATCGCAATTCAAACCATCTCTAAAATATGCCATATTTTTCTGTAAATTATTGTTGGAATGGAAAGATAAGACACAAGACTGACCTAAACATTCAATATACTGTACATAAGTACTGTATTTGTTTATTATAACAATAAATCCACAAATGGCATTAACATTATTAACATTCTTTCTGTTAAAGGGATCCACGGATAGAAAGACTTGTAGTTCTTAAAAGATAAATGTTATAGTTACAAGTTATAGTAATTTTATATTAAAACTAGGGCTGTCAAAATTATCGCGTTAACGGGCGGTAATTAATTTTTTTAATTAATCACGTTAAAATATTTGACGCAATTAACGCTCATGTCCCGCTCAGACAGTATTCTGCCTTTTGTTAAGTTTTACAGCAAGGCTTTTTGTGCTGTCTAACAGCGAACTCTTGTGGTCGCTTTGCGATATGGTTTATTGTTTTCTTGCCAGTTCAATATGGCTGCACGACGTCTCGGGCTGACGCCTACGTTGTAATGTTGTGCCTATATGATCCTTGGACAAGATTTGTCCGTAAGTATGGGTGTTGCAAAGAATGTACATATTATGTTAGTAAGCGAAATGTTATATTTTTTGTATGAGATGCTTTTTGTTTATGTTTAGTGAACCTGTATAGCGTGCTAAGCCAACGTTGTTGCTAATGCAATGCTTGTGTACTTTTTTTTGTAGTTTTACGACAGTCTAAAAAGGACAATGGTTTGAGGCCATTTTATTAATAAATCAGATGAAAAAGGAAGAAGTCTGATTATTAAGGCGTCATTCACTAGCTGTCTAGCTTTGGAAAAAGTAGACGCTTCGGAGTGAGGACAGCATAGACAGATTTAAATGACAGTAGAGTGAAATGCCCACTACAGTCCTTATGTACGGTATGTTGAATGTATATATCCATCTTGTGTCTTATCTTTCCATTCCAACAATTATTTTACAGAATATATATATATTTTACAGAAAAATATGGCATATTTTGAATTGCGATTAATTGCGATGAATTACGATTAATTAATTTTTAAGCTGTAATTAACTCGATTAAAAATTTTAATCGTTTGACAGCCCTAATTTAAACCCTTCTTAATGTTTTCATTTTGATAAAATTTGTAAAATTTTCAATCAAAAGTAGAGTTAATATAATAATAAGAGTAAAAATAACAATAATAAGAATAGAGTGAACAAGGTCTGAGTAAGTTCAATGTGTATTTTGCATAGCTATTTTGATTGGGAATGCCAGTTCACTTTGCATTGTTGTTTAACAGTGTGAGAATAGGGCCTCATTACTACAGTGTACATTAGTATGGAACGGCGCTGCCCCCAAGCGGCCGGTGGCATTCTCTTCACTCTCAATGTACATAAACGGCGTCATTGTAATCTGTTTGAGGCAATGCGTGAGCGGGTCATTGTGTCCATGCGTTAATTGCGTCAAATATTTTAACGTGACTAATTTTTAAAAAAAATAATTACCACCCGTTAACGCGATAAATTTGACAGCCCTATTATTAACCAAAACCAACTTAGAGCAAAAAAAGTTAAGAGGGCAGGGAAACATGACAGGACTGAGAACAAGACGTAAATACACTGACAACCTTGCAAAAAGTCAGTATCAACTTAATTTTGCTTAGTACCTTACTGCCTCCTGGTCTTGTAAACGTAATCACTGTACTACGGACAAGTTAAATTGGACATTAATAACATGACCGTGTACAGCTGGACACATTAAAGTGGGAAAAACATTAATAACATGTTTCATGCAAACCAGAACTGTGTTCTGCTTTCTGAAACTAAAACGTCAGTAGCAACTTTTTGTTCTACCATGTTCGCATTTTCTGCCGTTCTTGCATCTGTTCTTCTATTGTCTATAGTGTTCTATTGTCAACTCCTCACTGGCCACCTACTTTACACCCATTTACACGATTAGTGCCCCACAAACAGGACAGTAAAGATTATGTACTGACACTGACAATAGGATAAATCCATTATGTGTGTTGTAATAAAATATCGATACTTGCTGTGAGTCTATTAACTATTATTTGTAATAGTAATTTTTTCCCCGCACCACAAGTCTAAGAGTAACCGTAGTATTAAGATGCAGCTGTTTTATTTATTTTTTTAAATCTGATATTCCTTTGCATGCATAAAAGAATAACCATTCATAATTCACAATTTTAATGAATGGTAACCATTTTTTTCATAGTGGTCCTGGTCCAGTTGTTTATTGGAGTTGTGCGAATACTTTCTCCATTACTATGTGTTTTATAAGAAGAATTAGTCATTCACTCAAGCTAGAAACAGAAGTGTTTAAAATACTCCACGCGAAATCCATCTGGACCCGGTGTCTGACCAATTTTTTTAAAGTGTCTCATAGGTCAACAAGGGTTCATATTGCAATTGCATCTTGCAATTGTCTCTTATCTAATAATATTTTTGGGATCTTGAGGTTCCCGAAAAATTATTGTTTCTATGACAGTTATTACTGTTATCTTCGTTTAAAAAAAAAAAAAAAAAATACCAGAATGGATTTTTGTTGTAAAAAATGTTTTAGTGTGAGGATCAGGGCTAAAGCTATAAATTATTTAGTTTATCTAGTTAAATTTTATTATTTATTATTGTAGATTAGTTAATTCGAATAATCAAGTAATCGGATTTCAGACATTTAATGCTTTGCAGAATAGATTTTTGAAGATGTAAAATGAAAGAAACAAGTGTTATGCCTGAAATGATACTTTTTTGGCTTGGTAAGATTGTACTTTCAAAAGAGCAATTAATGTGAATACAAAATTTTATAAAATCCTGGGTGTTTCTTCAAACTATGAAGAATTGCACTTTCATTAAAAAATCAAAATACCTGAGCTTAGCCTCAAATGGTATTGGAAAAATAGATAAATGAGGATCTAAGTACAACAATAGAACAATTGGCTAACCTGCAAAGCAAAAGTCTGCTAGCTTAAATGCTATTATATGCCAACGTTTTTTGTTTTTTTTGTTTTTTGTTTTATTTTTAACAAAGCTCTTAACAAATCGTTCAAACACATATTTTCATAAGAAAATTCTAAATATACTTCTAAACTCAATTACAAATACATAAACAAACATATAAGCTCAAACAAAAACTTGGGGACAGTTGGAGTTATGCCATATTTACTGTTGCCACTACAGGGGAGTGTATCCACTCAAATCCGTAAAACTGAATGCAAACCCTTTCAAAACAAACCACTACAACGCCACTCTAATTATACCAATACTCGAAGCAGCAAAATTTGATTCAAAGCTTTTTTCTAATTGAATTACTCGAGTTAATTGATTCATCGTTGCAGCACTAGTGAGGATCAAACAATTTAATGGCATTTCCATTCCTTATGAAGAGAAAAGATCAACTAGGTGTTGATTTACAAACATGGTCACGGAACAAATTGAACTCGTGTCTCAAGTCATCACTTTACTGTATTTGTGACCAAATTACTTATTGAATGTATTATACACTACTGTATAATGTAAACCTAATTGATTGAAGTTTTCACTGTTCATAAGAGGGGCACATACACTATTCCATAATAGTTTTAAAAATATAATTCTGGATTTTCAAACTTAATTTGTCAAGCGCAGTTCATTGTTGACCGTTCTTGTTTTAATAATGCCAGATTGCTCAGTCTTTAGACATATTAAGCTTAAAAATGGCACATAAACAACTACATAGTTTACATGAGGGACTAAAAAAAGAAATGAAAAAATACCAACGGAAAGGTTTTCATTAACGTTCGTGGTTTTTCAATTAAATTATTGACTATACTAATTAATTTAGCATTAGAATGGTTAATTCGTTTTTTTAAAAAAAGAAAAAGAAACTGTAATTCTAGGAATGCCTTCATGTCTAAAGTTAAGCCCCTGGTAGAAAATCAGTATAATTACAATGTTGTGTTTATCTCACTTGGATTTAATCCGGGCTTGTCATTCTTTATATATGATGAGAAATTGCGAAAGATATCTTCTCCAACAGACAGGGACTCCTTGTATCGACAGCACAATTTGGGGTATCTGTCAATGGGAGGTCAAACAAGAAGTTCAATGCAGTCCAAAGATGAAATATGTAGAGAATCAAAGCTGTCTGTGCTGCGCTTGTCTCACTCGGGTGGCGCTAATGTGTCTTCCAGGAACTCCTCAATCTTGTTAACGTCAGTTTTGATGTCATCATTAACCCTCAGGAATGGAGGTTGAGAACCTGGAGCCAGGTCCTTTAGCTTACACTGTGGTCTGTTATGCAACAAAAAATAATTAAGTCACTCATACAGTTAAAAATAAAAATAATAAGTGCTCAGTGATGACACTAACAACACAATGAGTTTCAGCAATAGAATCCGCTGAAACTGAGTCAGTTAATGTGACATTCTAGCCAAGGTGGTCCATTTTTTTTTTTTATTTACTAACAAATACATCTTATTTTTGCGCAGGAAATCAAATCGGCAGGGTGACTTAAATCCATTGTTTTTTTTTTTTTTGGGGGGGGGGGCGACAAAACAGCGTATGTAAAAGATAACACTGTTGATCGATGTTTTTGCGTTTGGATAATTTTGATTCAACTGTTGCTTAACCAGTTGATATATCAATTCAGGTCGATGTAGCACCCCTAATTTCTAATTATACCAAATTCAATCACAGGAGAATATGTCAACAATAAGCCTCTTCGTGCATAAATAGACCGTGTGTATGCTCCGACCGAGTCAGCACTATGCTGGACGTCACTTACGTCGCGTATGTCAGAAAGGTGAGCAATCATCACCAAAATATACTGTATGTGTACTGTATATCTTGACTTATACCAACTTCAGATATGCACATGAATTTTTGTTTTGTTTGGCACCGTTTGTAATTTGTGGGGCGGCTGTGAAATGTCATAGCCAGCCGCAGCAGTTAAAATGGACTGTTCGTCTATCACTGTCAATGGCAGCCAATGGGTTAAATACTAACTATAATTGAACCGGATGTTTGGTTGGCAACCAGTTCAGGGTGTACCACTACCCAGCCTTCGGCCCATAGTTTGCTGGGATAGGCTTCAGCACCCTGGCAACCCTCGCGAGGATAAGCAGCTCGGAAGATGAATGAATAAACCATATGCATGTACATTCCCTGACAAAAGTCTTGTCGCGTATCCATTTTGTAGAAACAATTGCTAATAACCTGACTTTTAATTATTCAATTGGTTTCAGAAATGGCTCATATGAAAGTTAAGACCCTCCCAAATGATGTTGAATGTACAAAAATATATTTGTTTCACTGAAAAAAGATTTATCGAAGACATAAAGGTCAAATTTTGGCGAGACAAAAGTTTTGTCGCCTACAGAAAGTAGTGTGAAAATTGAATAAAAAATGTACTTCAAATACAAAAATATGTTACATAACATAAGCGAATTAAGTAGTGGTGCTGCGAGATCCAAATTTAATATTTTGTATGACTTCCATGTGCTTGAAGGACTGCATCCATGCGGTTTGGCAAGGATTGATACAATTTATTGATGAAGTCATCAGGAACATCAAAGAAAGCAGTCTTGCATGCCTCCCAGAATTCATCAACATTCTTGAGTTTCGTCTTCCATGCTTCCTCTTTCATCCTACCCCAGACATGCTCAATGATGTTCATGTCTGGTGACTGGGCTGGCCAGTCCTGGAGGATCTTGATCTTCTTTGCCTTGAGGAACTTTGAGGTAGAGATTGAAGTATGCGATGGAGCACCATCATGCTGCAGAATTTGTCCCTTTTTATGGTTAGGAATGTAAGAGGTAGCTAAGATTTGTTGATATTTCAGTCTATTTATGTTGCCTTCCACCCTGCAGATCCCTTGCACACCCCCATACTGGATGTAACCCCAGACCATGATTTTGCCACCGCCAAACTTCACTGTTTTCTGAGTGAATCTCGGATCCATGTGGGCTCCAGTAGGTCTCCTGCAATATTTGCGGCGACTGTGGTGTAATTCAATGAAAGCTTCAACTGAAAAATTCACCTTTTGCCACTTTTCCAGCGTCCATCCTTTTGACAGGCTGTGGGCCTTGGCAAATGCCACATGTTTTTTTTTTTAATTGTCTGCACCCTGAGAGATCTGCAGGCTTACATTCCTAACTATAAAAGGGACAAATTCTGCAGCAGGATGGTGCTCCATCGCATACTTCAATCTCTACCTCAAAGTTACTCAAGGCAAAGAAGATCAAGATCCTCCAGGACTGGCAAGCCCAGTCATCAGACATGAACATCATTGAGCATGTCTGGGGTAGGATGAAAGCGGAAGCATGGAAGACGAAACCCAAGAATGTTGATGAACTCTGGGAGGCATGCAAGACTGCTTTCTTTGATGTTCCTGATGACTTCATCAATAAATTGTATCAATCCTTGCCAAACCGCATGGATGCAGTCGTTCAAGCCCATGGAAGTCATACAAAATATTAAATTTGGATCTCGCAGCACCACTACTTAATTCGCTTATGTTATGTAACATATTTTTGTATTTGAAGTACTTTGAAGTATTTTTTGTTCAATTTTCACACTACTTTCTGTAGGCGACAAAACGTTTGTCTTGCCAAAATTTGACCTTTATGTCTTCATTAAATGATAAATCTTTTTTCGGTGAAACAAATATATTTTTTTACACTCAACATCATTTGGGAGGGTCTTAGTTTTCATATGAGCCATTTCTGAAACCAATTGAATAATTAAAAGTCAGGTTATTAGCAATTGTTTCTACAATGGATAAGCGACAAGACTTTTGTCAGGGACTGTATACATAATCTTTTCATTTTGTGTTCCTTGTTGGTGAATAGCAAGTTGCGCAAACAGCAATGAAAAATTTGAGCAGTTTCATTGTATCGCAGATCATTTTTCACGCACTGTATCACACTTTTTCACGCACTTGCAAATAAGAGGTTATGTCGACTGCAAAGCAGAACTGGCCTAACTAACAGCGTGTCTAAGATTGTTGACACAAAGTAAACACTGTGAGAAAATTTACAGTAATAGGTTATAGCCAATCACACCTCGTTAAAACAAATTGTCATCCCTTAAAATGCAAACAAGTATAGACACAACCACCACTGCAATTTGTTGTGCAAACGTGTTCAATTGTAGTTCAACTGGTGGCAACAAAATAAAATGTATCATCATCAACATGAAATAGCCAAAAATTTAATATCCCCAAGTATTGTAAGTTGTGTACTAGTATATTACAGTGCTATGAAAAAGTATCGAAACCTTTAGGAATTTCTCACATTTCTGCATAAAATCACCATCAAATGTGATCTGATCTTTGTCAAAATCACACAGATGAAAAAAACAGGGTCTGCTTTAACTAAAACCACACAAACATTTATAGGTTTTCATATTTTAATGAGGACAGCATGCAAAAAATGGCAGAAGGGGGGAAAAAAAGTAAGTGAACCCTCTGCCTAAAGAGACTTAAAGGGCAATTGAAACCAATTTTTACCAAACAATTTAGGTCAGGTGTGTGCCCAATCACTGATGAGTGGTTTAAAGCTGCCCTGCCCACTATAAAACACACACCTTGTAAGAATTGTCTTGATGAGAAGCATTGTCTGATGTGCATCATGGCTCCGTCAATAGAGCTGTCTGAAGACCTGCGATCAAGGATTGTTTATTTGAATAAAGCTGGGAAAGCATCTACATCTAGCATCTAAACCATCTACAAAAGTGTGAATGTTCATCAATCGACAGTCAAAGAAGTTGTCTACAAATGGAGACAGTTTGGCACTGTTGCTTCTCTCCCAAGGAGTGGCCGTCAACCAAAGATGACGCCAAGAGTTCAGCGCAGAATACTCAGAGAGGTTTAAAAAAAAAAAAGAACTTTAGAGTCTGCTAAAGACTCACTGGCACAGTCCAATATCTCTGTGCACACATCAACTATATGTAGAACTATGGCCAAGAATGATGTTCATGGGAGGACTCCACGGAGGAAGCCACTGTTGTCTAAAAAAAACAATGTTACTCGTTTAATGTTGCTAAAAAGGCACTTGGACACTCCGCAGATGTTTTGGGAAAAATTTTGTGGACTGATGAAACCAAAGTTGAATTGTTTGGGAGTAACACACAACGACACATGTGGAGGAAAAATGGAACAGCTCACCAACAACAACACCTCATCCCCACCGTGAAGCATGGTGGAGGGAGCATCATGATTTTAAGCTGTTTTGCTGCCTCAGGGCCTGGACAACTTGCAATCATGAATGGAAGAATGAATTGAAAAGTCAATTAGGATGTTGTGCAGGAAAACCTGAGGCCATCTGTCAGATACCTTAAGCTAAAAAGAGGATGGATGCTGCAAGACAATGATCCAAAACACAGAAGTACAAATCAACTTCAGAATGGTTTCAGAAGAACAAAAAACACGTTCTGGAGTGGACAAGTCAAAGTCCAGAGTTGAACTCCACTAGGATGCTGTGGCATGACCTAAAGACAGTGATTCATGCCAGACATCCCAGGAATCTGCCTGAACGACAGCAGTTTTGTAGAGAAGAATGGGCCAAGATTAGTCCT
Source organism: Corythoichthys intestinalis (assembly GCF_030265065.1). Classification (NCBI taxonomy): domain Eukaryota; kingdom Metazoa; phylum Chordata; class Actinopteri; order Syngnathiformes; family Syngnathidae; genus Corythoichthys; species Corythoichthys intestinalis. Next base: position 27,905,324 of record NC_080411.1, read on the forward strand.
GATCGATGTGCTAGACTGATCTGCAGCTACAGGAAGCATCCGTTTGAAGTTATTGCTGCCGAAGGGGGGGCCACAAAATATAAAATGTGATGGTTTACTTACTTATTTTCCCCTTCTGTCATTGTTTGCATACTATCCTCATTAAAATATGAAAACCTGTAAATATTTGGGTGGTTCTAGTTAAACCAGTTTTTTCATCTGTGTGATTTTTACAAAGATCAGATCACATTTGATGGTGGTTTTAATACAGAAATGTGAGAAATTCCAAAAGGTTCAGATACTTTTTCACATCACTGTATATTGTGTTATTCTTTTAAAAGAAGTCTACTTCCGTATTACAAATGACTTTTTTTTTTAAATCAAGTGTTAACTGTTGTGTAAGACGTTTATTTATCTATTTATTTAATGGTATGGTCCTTACCTCTTTGTGTCTACAGTGCTGACTATAAACTTAGCTCCTTTTAACCAGAGAATCATGAAGAGTCTCTGAGAGAAAGGACAGTTACCCACACCTTCAGCATCACTGCTGGCCTGCAAGAGGAAAATTGACAATATTTACAAACTAATCATTTCATGAATGTTTCTTATCCTTCATACCATTTTCCATTTGCCGAAATTTGAAAGGAAAAACCACATAGCAAGCATCTCCGCCTACAGTGCATTCCTATTTGCCACAATTGCTTTGAGATGTAACCAACTACGCCTACAGTGCATTCTTATCTGCAACAGTTGCTTTGTGATGTGATAATTCATCAATTACATGCAATCAACTGCTACTTAACCAACAATTAATCAACTATTATGCCCATCCTTGACAAAAGCTAATGAATATTCACAATACATGGTGTTGGCAAATTGTAAATTACGTTGTACAGCTGAGTACTGGGCATCCTTTCTTGGGTTTTTGTTGGATGTTCTTCTACTCATGCTTACGTGGGTTTTCTCTAGTTTCGTCATACATTCCAAAAACATTCATTGAAAAAACTGAATTGCTCATTGGCATGAATAATAAGTGGCTAGTTGTTTCTGTCTGCAGATAAATGGCTGAAACTACTGGGCACTAATTAAAAAAGGATCAACTTTAATAATCACGATAAGGTCAACTTGAATCGTTACGGAACAGTGTAATGAACAACAATAAACTGCTGTGATGAATGAGATTGTTGACCTCGTTGTCTGATTTTAAAAAGGCCTAAGTATCAAGATTTTTTTTTTTTTTTTTTTGCAGCAAAATGAAACAGGTTTTCTTTTACCACAAAATCAATCAATTTGGAGGAATTTGCGCATACCTGATTGCCTCAGGAAATAAAACCTTTCAAAACACCAAAATCATGGGTGACGTAACAGACTGCCATTGGAAATGTATGCGCTCTGGTACTCTCCAAACGTTCTGCAACTCTAGGCGTTGTCGAAGTCAACCGTCGTTATTCAAAGTGTCACTCACAAGTGGCAATAATATCATTGCAGACTCACATCAACACAGACTACAAAACAGATGACATAAACAATTGACATTTATTACATTTTAAACCAAAAACTAAGGACTATTATAGGATGACATTTTTGGGGACGTGGGGGTTGGGGCGGTCTGCAATAGGCCTGAACGATATTGGAAAAAACTATTGTTGCTATTTTGGGGGGGTTTGTGGTATATTGCGATATTATTATTATTAATTTTTTTTAAAAGAGATTTTTACTAGATGACTTGGTGTGTGTGTGTGCTCAATGTATTTATTCACATCTAGCACTGGAAAGAGATACATATAAGACATGTTTTTTCTCACTTTTCTCCCCCAAAGTATGATTTTTAAAAATGTGTATATTATATATATTTATTTATTTATTTATGCGTTTTAAGCACTTCAAATGTAATAATTATGATCAGTTTTAAACATAACTGTCCCACTGAATCATTTTTAAACAAGAATAAAGTACTGTAGTAGAAAAATGCTTGGCTTTATTAAATGCTTCTGTTTACCTAACATGGCTGTGACTCTTGGAGTGACATGTAGAAATTACAAACTCCTCATAATCACTTCTGGCATTTATTTTATATGTATCGGACGTCTCCAGATTCTCCCCCCACAGACACACACACATTCATTCCAGCCCGCGCTTCCTTGCAGAAACTGTTAAACAAGTTAAACGATGATTGACAGATTGCTGGCTGGCTTCTTTGGCCAGATCAAAGCCATCATTAACTTTAATACGCAAGTGCCCAAGTGACTGAAAGCTGGGAAAGGGGGTGAGAGAGGTTGTGAGAGTGAATGGATTGGGTAAAAAAAAACAAAAAACTATCGCACGTCCTTGCGATGGGACTATCGCGCATGCGCACATCACGATTGCGATGTTTAAACGATATATCCTTCAGGCTTAGTCTGCAATCAAGGTTGCTTTAATTCTGGCACTATAAAATAAACGCCAATGTTTGTTGCATTTATAATGAGCCTTCAAGTCAGAGGTCGGGAACCTATGTCCCGTGAGCCCATATCTGGCTCTTTTGATGAGTGCATTTGGTTCTCTGCCAACCCGTAACTTTTATATAGGTAACCGGCCGGCTCGTTTCACATGAACGAGCTGTGATGAGTTGATGGTCCATTCACACATTTTTCTTCGACCTTCAAACATAAGTTGCAATAATATGCTTCAATTCAGTGTCCAATGGTGCTCCTCCCGTCGCGGATTACACGGAGATGGGCGTTAGTATAGAGCTCGTCTTGTGCCTTAAGTCTCTGCTCAGCCAGCAGCGGGGTTGGCCCCGCCCAACTCAATGCCGAGCGATCAGGAGTATATAAAAATGCGTAGGGGAAAATTAAACCACGAAAGTGAACTGCGTGGTACCTCAAGTCATAGAGGTGCGAAATCAGTTTGACTTCCATGACTTTTTCGCCTGTCAACATTGTCGCCACTTTCAGGAGAGCGAGACTCACAAAATAGCTGCTCCGAGAGGCTCCACCTGTCTCGGCCACTGTTATTTACAAGTTCCCTGGTTGCGAAAACAGCGATCACGAAGCCAACTTGGACAAGCTGGCAACAGAATATGCAAATATATATATGGCGGAAAACACAGACAAGGCTGAAAAAGCAGTTTCTGCTCTTGCACCCCTCTTTAAAATAAACTGCTGTATTTTAAGCCAAAAGAAATTTTGTGTTTGATAGAACACTATGTCTATATGCTGCAATAGCAGTTTCACGGTGCATTACGCCCCCTAACTATTTTTAATTTGTCCGTTTTACCCTGGATACCCCGGTTTACTCACACCACGCAACCGCTTTTGTTTCAACCCAGCCATAAAAAAAGGTAAGTCATTATATTTACTATTCAAAATGTCTATCAGTTTTAGCTTAGAACCATTAATTGATGTCTAATATTTAGTTTTTAATTTTTTTTTAAATAAAATTATGCACTCGCATATTTTAAAGTTTTAAACAAATTACATCACAATGAAAAAAATAGTGTCTGTAAATAGGTCACCGATACCTACCTCATAACTATCGCTTAATTGTATTTTTTGTTACTGTCGCATTTTCCTTGATCGATCCACACAAAGAAACATTTGAAAAAAAAAGTTTTAAAGGGTAAATATTTGAAAAACTAAATATCGACCATTCCTTGATGTCTGTATTGTGACCCTTGTTATATTATCGTGTTTCACCCATAAAATCCCCAAAAGTCCGGCTGTGGCCATTCACAGCTGTGTCTTGACACTCAGTAAGACATGCTATACGGAGTTTTTGGATCAAAACGAGGTAAGTACGCGATAATATCTCTTTAAAATCATGGTCTTTAATTGTGCTCTCTCATGCTCTCACCTCGATTTAGGGTTTAGGGGTTTATTTATTTATTTATGTTTTTTAAATGCCCTCATGTTCAAAATTTTCATTCCTCCAGAAAATTGATATTTTAAAGCTTTTCCATTGATGGATCACACATTTCACTATTTTGAAATTTGGCCAAATTGGGGGTCTCGTATGGCTCTCGTGGAATCATATTTTAAAATATGTTGGGTGTTTTGCCTTTCTCGGTGAAAAACGTTCCCGACGCCTGCTTTAAGTAGTACTTCTTTTACATTTTAATGCTAATAATGTATTATCGCAAGGGCTGCATGAATGTAAGTCATCCTCCAACTACAACTTTTTTTTTTTTTTTTAAACATTACCATCTCAGAGTCTAGAGAGAAAAACTTTTACTTTTTTTTCATTATTATTTATTTATTTAGCACCTAATTCAACTTTTTACTCTTAAAAAAAAAAACAACAACAAAAAAAACCCCGTCACATTGAAGTTAAATGTCACGGTCATTAAATGTGTTTTTCACATTCCACCGGTCCAACAGACAAACCAACTCTACCCATACCTTGAATTCTTTGGCTGAGGTATCAAATAAATGGCAAAGGCACGCCAACCTCAAAGGCCAATCGGGCTTGTGCATCTGACCAAAATGCCATTATATCTTGCCAAGCCAGCTCCTCTCAGACTACGGAGGGTCCAATGTGAAGAGTTTTACGTAGAAGGATTACACACCAGTGTTTAGCAAAACCTAAACTATCTTAGTCATAAAGTTCTTTGCATTTAAGTTAAATATGTCACACATACTGTATTTCACAGCTTTCCTGCTTGTACAAATGGAGACAAATGTTGTGGTTGTGAAATATTCAAACTTCATATGTTAATTGTGCTACAAAATGACGAGCAAAAACAGTATAAAAGAATATCAACGTATGGCCAACACAGTCTGTGCCTTTATCCCACCAAAACATTTTATATCTCAAGATTGGGATTAAATAATAAATCAAAGCACTTTGTGTATTCATGTTGTTATTTCTGTCCTCAAATTTAAAATAAGTAGTCAATAAAAATGTGAATTAATATGAAGTGTAATATTGCGGTTTACATTAACACAAATGTATTTGGTGTTCACGTAATATTAATGCAATATTTGTGTCATGACAAGATAATGATAATGAAAATATCTAACGTAATATTAATGCAACATTTGTGTCTTGACAAGATAATGATAATGAAAATATCTAAAAAGAGAAATAATATCCTACCTTGACAAAGAGTTCAAGAGTAGGTTTTTCTTCTTGGGCCATATGCTCCCTCTGAGAGCAAGGTATCACTTTTAAAAATTAGTATGTAGCTGGTAAATATTTGATGAACTGCTGTACTCACAGTAGAGGTCACACTCGTCTAGGGTTCCTGTTATTGTTTTCCCAAATGCTTTTCAATGCAATTTTGCACCTCTCTCTGCTGTCCACTTTTTTCTGGCTGTTGCGGGTGGTATTTAGTAAGCAGCAAACCACACCTGATAATCTGCAGCTCCTCCCAGCCCTACCTGTCTGACTGGTAAATCTGGGTTTCTCCTGGCCTTACAGTGTGTCAAGCAAAACAAATCTCAAACGGTGTCTCACTCTTTGCAATTTTTTTTGACAACCTGTCCATAAAGTCTGGGTACATGGTTATAAAACATACTTTTTCAAACCAAACAATTGAATTAAATTGTAATGTTGATAATATTTTCCACATGATTTCCATTATTTTCAATGCATAATTTGATTAACTTTGCAAAATTCAGGTGATCTTGATCTTTTTTTTTTAGCTTGTTCAGTGCTCTTTGAAAAAGAAAAAGAGCATAACTGACGTTGTCAAGTTGTATGAAAGTATGTCAAATATTGACTGCCCGAATGCTGCTAGCAGACTTGCTCGACCAACATCCTTCCTTCCTGCAATGACTAAGCAAGAAAACATACTATCACGCTCAGACTATACTATTACAAACACATGAAGATGGAAGAGTGTGAATTAAGGGTTAAGCCTACAATTGGATTCTTGCACAATGACAGTTTTGCTTGAATTCAATTATAGGCCAATTACATATTATATTATCCAAGGTTTAGTTTTTAGAAACCTTAAAATGACAGGTGTGGCATCAAATTTTGCATTTGTCAACATATCCACACTTACAGATGATTTACATAATACTGGGTCCCCCACCTCACATTGCGAGAATTATGTACGCTCCACCCTGCCTAAACACGCCTAGTTTTGACCTACCTTCCCTATTCTCCTTGGTTATCAGTAGTGTTGTTAGTAGCGCGTACGTAGTCATCTGTAATCTGATTACTTTTTTCAGTAACAAGTAATCTAACACGTTAATTTTTTTATACCAGTAATCTGATTAAAGTTAGTTACCTTAGTGCCTGTGCGTTACTATTTTGTTGTTGCCTCATAATGTATATAGAATGAAGAATACTGTAGTCATGTACGAAGAGCATTTCGGATAGAAAATGTTGCTGTTGAGTTTGGGAGTGACATCACATCTCACGTTTTCTCATCAGAAAAAAACGGGTCATGTGTAAATGGTAAATGGTGTTGTACTTATATAGCGCTTTCCCACCTTTCAAGGCGCTATTACCGTGCTGTGTGAGTGTGAGCGCTGTCTGCGGTGAGGCCAACAGCATAGCCTGGCAACATCGTCAGGATGCTAACACTGGAAATACAGCCATTACTTCACATTTCTGTCTAGTAAAGATGACAAAAATATCTCCATGCACTGCAAAATTTGCGCTGGCTCAAAAAGACTGTCAACCGCTAAAAACTAGAACCAGTTTGGCTGGGGGTGCGACTTATACTCTGAAGCGACTTATGTGTGGAATTATTAACACATTATTATATCATTTCAGATGATATTTTGGTGTTTTGGAGAGACACTGATGGTTTGGTGAACTTGTTAGCATGTTCTTTATGCTGTTGTTATATGAATAACTCTTAACAGCTATGTTACACTAACATACCAGCCACGTTCGCAATTGGTTGTTCATACATCATGTAAAATTATCATACTGTACACTTATTCAGCATGCTGTTTTCTATTGTATTTTTATTTTAAATTGCCTTTCAAGATGACATATCTGTTCTATGTGTTGGATTTGATCAAGTAAATTTCTCCCCGAAGTGCGACTTATACTCCGGTGCGACCTATATATGTTTTTTTCCCTCTTCGTTGGGCATTTTATGGCTGGTGTGACTTATACTCAGGTGCGACTTATAGTCCGAAAAATACGGCACCTGGCAAAAAAGTGAAATAACTGAAAACAGGTTTTATATTCCACATTCTTCAAAGTATCCACCCTTGAGGTGTCTCCAAACTTTTGGCCTATACTGCATATACATATACTTTACATATTATATATATATATATATATATATATATATATATATATATATATATATATATATCATATATCATATATCTAGTCGAACGTCGCCCGGGTTAACAAGGTTCGCGTCAGGTGTTGCGGGACCAGGACAACCTGATGTGAAGTGGGCTACTGGAACAAGACACAGATGGAGCAGGACGGAGAACAGGGTGTTAATGGAGTGCTACTACAGCAGCAACCCCTGCGAAAGGGGGTACATGCAGAGAATGTGGGAAGAATGGTTACTTCGAAATCTCACATCCACACTGACCAAGAAACAACTACTAGCTCAGTGTTCTAATATCTGCAAGAGGAACTTGCTATCACAGTTAGAGATTGATGAGGCAAAATGTGTCTCACTCAAGGTACAAAGATGCTACGGCAAGGGGGAGCCAGGACGCCAGGTCAAGTGGGGGGTTTCATCACCACCCCCCAACATTGAGATTGGGTACCAAGCCCCAAGAGCAGCGGAAGAGACTGAGAGAGCAGCAGACCTGAGAGAGAAGATCATGAAGTCCTGGGGGAACTCAACTACCTTCTACCTGCCAAGGCTAACAAAGTACCATCACCATCAGAATCTCTACTGGAGGATGTAAACACAGCACTGCTGAACATCCCTACCGTAAACATCACTGAGACCAATCAGCTGATATATGCAGCAGCATCAATCATCCTAGAGTCACTTGGCTACAAGAGAAACAGCGCCAGTAGCCGGAAGGAGCCACCATGGAAACGAAGGCTAGACGCAAAAATCATTGCAACGCGGAGAGAAGTTAGCCTCCTAACAGAGCTGAGCAAAGGCGTGAAACCTAAGAAAAACCTGCCCAAGAAATACAGCAAGCTGTCCACAGTTGAGGCACTGGAGACTGCTAAGCAAAGGCTCACAGCCCTAGCTAGCCGCCTATAGAGGTACACGGAAGAAGCAGAGGCCAGGAGAATAAACACTATGTTCTCCAATAATCCAGCTAAGGTCTACTCTCAGTGGCAGGGTAGCAAGACCACAGCAGACCCATCCAGGGCTGAGACTGAACAATACTGGAAGAGTATCTGGGAAAAAGAGGCGTCTCACAACACTGACGCCCAATGGTTGGCAGACCTGCAGTCAGAACATCGCAACATTCCAGAGGACCCAGTAGTCATCACAACAGCAGACATCCAGACAAGCCTGTTAACGCGATACTTTTGACAGCCCTAAAATATATATATATATATATATATATATATATATATATATATATATATATATATATATATATATATATATATATATATATATATATATATATATATATACGTACATACATCTTGACACTGTTTGTGTTCAATCCTCTGTTCGAGCTCAGTTGTTATTGGTAGTTTTTGAAAGCTTAGTTTTAAAGAAATTCTAAATATCCATCTGGCCTCCTCAGTTTTGGCTAAACAAAGGAAAGGACAGTCTCTAAGGTGTTAAGGCTGAGGTATACTTCCGCGTCAGACCTGCGCCGTCAAGGAAGACCCAATTTACGACCCTGCGCCGTAGCCTGACGCGGTCCTATTGATTTTTCAAACCCTAGCGTCAGCTTAGCGTCACGTCAACGCCTATAACGTGGTGGAAATGGACTGTGATTCGTTAGCGCAGACTGTTGTTTCCGAAATCACCGCCATTGTAAAACACTATTTTTCTACACGCAAAAATGGACCAAGCCGACGCGAGTATCATCGAAGAGCAAGTCTCATCAAGACATTATTATGATTGCCAAATGGCAAGGTCGGCGATTGAAAAAAAAAATGGAAGAACCACCGAGACGTGTGTGTTCGGAATCGAGTGGCCACACAAAGCGGTGACCCAGTTGGCCAAAAACTGCCAACTTTTTATCACTTTATGTTGTATTTTTGGTTGGTGCACTTCATCATTTATTGTGTACATATTTTTTGCTGTGAGTCTGTGACTTATTTACGTGTCACACTTCAAGTATATGAAGAATAAAGCACAGGTTTGGTGTCAAAAGAGTTGTTTTGATCTTTAATTTTCAATAACAGACAGTTCACACACGAAACATCAGTGCTTCGGTGCTTTTTATGATAACGTTAAAATCAAGGCTCCCAACGCAGTTTGGGAAGTTCAATAGACGCCAGAAATCTGCTATGGCTTCCCACTGGCTGGTTGTAGGACACGGCAAACAAATCGGGCAGGAGGGCTTTGCAGACCTTGGACGCAGTGCTTGACGCCAGTTTGAAGCTAGCTGTCTCCACCCGAGTCTAGAACTCTCTGTGCGGCGTCAAAAGTCGCCTCGAAACCGTCTTCTGCGTCGCCTGCCCCTCAACATTTGAATGATCAACATTTATTCAATGTTGATGAGCAGAAGATTTACATTCACGCATTCCATCTTGCATTGTTTATTTTTTCTCCGTTAAACTAGACTAGCGGAAGTCAACAAGCATGCCCCAAAACCGTACGAATATAACGCCACATCCCTCTAGTGGCTTGGCGGTGAATTACAGAGCAACGCGTTCCCTCACCGCCGAACTATCGAACGCTCATTGACGCCGTAATCACTTCGCCATCACCACAACGCAGGAGTATAACTTAAGCTTTAGTCACATGATCTGTTTGAAAAATGATTTTGACCCATTATGAAATACTTTGAGCGATTCTTGTTCATTTTATTCATTTTTGTTGTTTTATTGCTTTACAACTTTTATAGACAACATTTTAACAGCTAGTTCTTCATTTTAAAGGGTAAGTTCAGAATTTTTGACATAATGCTTAATCTTCGAGTTTAATTAGTCGTTGGAGTTGATTTGAACAAATTCCATGCAATTTGTCAGTTATTTGTTAGTTTCAGGGCCCCGAAGTGGCTAAGCTAGCGCGAGTCAATGGTGGTTGAAATTAACTCGATCGACTAATTAAACCCCTGCAAACTATAAGATTAAACTTATGTAAAAAATTCAATTACATGTGATGACATTTTTCTGTTGTTTTAATGTTGAGGCAGCAAAAGGAGAAAAAAATGTAAAAAGTAACTGATAAGTTACTTTTAAAGTAACTTACTTTACTTTGATAACAAAGCAATAAGTAAAGTAACTAGATTACTGACTACACCTAAAAAAAGTAGTCAGTAACTAAATTACTTTTTCAAGTAATCTGTGACAACACTGGTTATCAGGCCCCCCACCCCCACAAGTCTCAACGGGTAAAGATAATAATAGCACCACTATGTTCATAGATTGTTAGGTTTTGTGTTTGGTTTCTCCTTGTGTGACTTGTCCCTGTGATTACTCATTGCTCTCACCTGTGTGTGTTTTCCCAGTGTATCCTGCAATCTGCATCCACCTGTGTTACCCAGCTGTTCCTCGTCTCGTTACCCCTTGTCTGCGTATATAATGACCCAGTTTCTTGTCACTCCTTGTTGCGTCATTGTCTATGTCTGTCTTTACCAAAGTCAAGACCCGTCCAAGCCCTCGCGTACCTGTCCATCCGTTTAAGTAAGTTTTGTTGATCCATAGTCCTTTTGTTTGTACTTTGTGATTTTTGTTAGTTATTATTAAAACGTTTTTTGAGTTCACTGCCTTGCTGCCTTTTTTTTGTTTCCCTGCATTTGGGTCCACACCACCTGCCTGCCCGCTCATTCCTGACATAGATAGCATAGGCGTTTAATAATGTATTTTTTGTTGTTTGTTCTTCTCCTTTTGTACAGATCACAAGTACACTCAGATTCCTATTCTCCGTGTCTAAGCAGCTGAACAGGATCGGTTAAAAAAAAACAAAAAACACTGCACTTGAAATTTCCACAAAAGGAGATATGCTTAGTAAATAGCAACTTCCTTATAGTCAGGGGTGAAAGTGGGCGGGAACGGTCAGGAACACAGTTCCGGTATAAGATTCAGGGCCGGAACGCAGTTCCGGTATAAGATCAGGGCCGGAACGCTGTTCCGGTGTCCGGTGCTTTGATTCCGAAAATATGACGGCAACTGTCAAAACGCTATGTAAAAACATAAAATAAAATACAAAGCTGCCACACATGCATTTCATCTCCAAGAAGAAAACAATTTACCAACATCAGATTTACATAAACAAGTGTTAACAACAAGCATAATAAAGTGCTTGTATAGCGTCATCCGTTTCCATGGATATTTATTATTTATTTTATTCCACGGACGGCATGGAGGTTTCCCCATCTGCTGCAGTTATCTGAGTCTGACGAGTCACGTCAATGTGCGAATGCACGCAGCAAAGCAAAACAACTGGACTCATTTATCCGTTTAATTGGCTGAAATACTGACATGTGATCACCAGAGATAGTTAGCTCTGATTGTTTCAAATGTGCATGATTTCTGAAACAGCAAAAAAAAAAAAAAAAGGGCAATGCAACAGAAAATGGATCAAATCTTTAAGAGCAAGGAAAGAGTTTTGGTTTTATTTGCTCTGGTGGGGAGGTTCAGAACATCTTAGCTGTCAATGAGCACTTTGGACTTATATTTCTTCATTTATGTCAGGCTACTTATTTCCTTCGCATTTAAAAAAGTCAATGTTTTGGGATCTTCAAAATATATTCCATTTCACTCTGCATACTAGTCTTTTGTACTTATTTTATTGAATGTATGTTCCTTATATCTTTATTATTTAAAAAAAAAAAAAAAAAACACACAACAAAGTAAATGTTAACATGATCTTCAATTTTATTTTAACTTTTATTTTACAAATCACTGAAAAAAATACAATTTTCAATGAAATTAGTTTTTGCAAATGCAATAACTGACCAAAACGTGGCGACCTTCACGTCGGGGAGTTCCGGCAAGAATTCTAACCACTTTCACCCCTGCTTATATTTAGTCCAAAAACCCTCAAACTTCACTGCTGTAAGAAACTCAAATTGAAGATTTTTGCTGTGTAAATGGCGCCACCAAGTGGCAGCTAAAAGTTCTTTTGAAACATTGAAATTTATACTCACTGCAAGCACACTGACTAAATTGACTTGAAAAGCGTCGTTGTGCCAGCCATAGGTGGATAGTGAAGCCAAAAGATTTACTCAAGTAAGAGTAGCGTTACTTCTAGATAATATTAATTAAGTAAAAGTCATCCAAAAATGTACTCAAATACAAGTAATAACGTATTTGTTGAAAAAAATACTCAAGTAATGAGTAACATTGTAAGTAACTGCTTACGTTAGATTTTTTAAAAATCATGGTATATTCCTTTTTCTCAGCAGAACTTCATCAAAATGACCGTCATTTTTATACCGTATTATAACCTATTACGTACCATATTAGGCCAAAATGATGATACAAAAATCATCAAATTCAGGTCAGAACAACAATATGAAACATCACCCATCCAAAGAGAATGATTGCCCTCTAGTGGAGAAAAAACATTGTTAACTATGATTTGTATAATGGAGTCATGTGGTTATTGTTTCGACATCTCTTTGGTGAAACTGAGACGGCCACTGTCGGCATCTCTGGCAATAATAAAGTCAATACCTAGAATAAAGACGAAAAATGTAACGACTCTAAGTAGTGAAGTAAGAGGAGTCTTTCTTCTCAAATCTACTCAAGTAAAAGTAAAAAGTATTGCGTGGTAAGACTACTGTAAGAAATACATTTTTCTCAAAAAGTTACTCAAGTAAATGTAACTGAGTAAATGTAATGCGTTACTTACTACCCATCTCTGGTGCCAGCACCATCAATTGTGGTGAATTGTCATGTCATAAAAATCTGTTGAAATCGTACGCAAGCGGATTAGGGACAGTGTTAGGGTGAAAAAATAGGTTGGTCAGAATAAAGTGAGAATTCTGACCAAATTTAAAGTGAGAATTCTGCCTTATTTACTTTAACCTTCACTTTGTGACTTTAAAATCATAATTATGACTTCATTTACGGAATGTGGTGGAAAGATGGAATGACAAGGCGATCCTACCTGAGATGTTTTCAATGGCACATGATCTTGGGTTCTAAATTGATTGCTTACTTTACAATACAATTCTGGAGGAATAAACTGAACAAAAGTTCTTCACTAAGGAACAGGTAGAATTTCACCAATGTTGTTAATAACAGTGTTTTTTTTTTTGTTTTTGTTTTGTTTTTTTGCAGTAGTATCCCATCTTTGCAATACCGTTACTGAGGATGTGAAGGGGCGCGTTACTATTTGGTTGAATGAAACGCGAGTGGTCTGATTTCGTCACAGCTTCCTCGGAGAGAGCAGGGCGGAAAGAGGTGGTGACGCCATAGGAAACGCGATGATGATTGGCTAAGTGGCTAGGAGCGTTAGCATAGTATTTTTCATTACCATTAGCATTTAGAGTGGCGAGCATCATATGAAACTCTCGGGCAACTCTTTTTATTTTTTTTAAAAACAGTTTGTGGTTGGGTACAATTAATTGAAAATAATGTGCAATTTTCCTGCTGAGTGCATCATCACCAAGTTGGCGTTGTCCTTGTAGACGCTACAATACAATTATACATTTTGTTTAGTTTTTAAAAATAGTCACTTGCTCTAAAGCTTTCTTGAACGACAATCCATGAACCTTGTGTGATGTTTTTTTTTTTTTTTTAACCAAAACAACTAGAGCGAAGATAGGAGATTCAGAACCCCACTTGAATATAATAGAGGTGTGACTATACACACAAGTCACGGTTCAGTATGTACCTCGGTAGGGAGATCACAGTTCGTTGCGGGTTCAGTACAACAGGAAAAACAAAAAGGCTTTTTTATTTCTCACAGCATTTTAAAGATAAGTTTGTATGACGTTACACTTTTTTTTTTTTTTTTTTATGAAAATCAGTTCAATTCCGTTAATACAAACATCTTTGATGTGAAAGATGTTATAGAATGTATACTGTAATAATGTGTAGAACATGAAAATTAATGCCAGTTACTTTGCTGAGAAACTAATTAATCTTACAATGAGGCAGCTGAGTAATCAACTCAATTACTTTTTGAGTTAAGTAATTTGTAACTACCGATATACTTTTTAAAAGTAAAATTAACAACACTGAGCTTCACTATAGCTTACTGTCCTACAAACATTTCCCCAAAGTATTGGACTCAAATAAAGAAACATTGGTTGTTTGGCTCCCTCCAGTGGCCAAAAGCGGATCACTGTGTTGTTATAATTCTGGACAAATTGCCCTTTCGTTCTTTTAAATAAGAACACAAGTAGCGGTGTTACCAGGATGCCAGGTGTGGGTGGGCATTAGTCTTACCTGGGGGCGTAGGAATACTGCACCTTAAAACATGTTTTGTTTTCTCCTTGAGATAGCTGTTGCTGTGATTTGGTCTAAACAAATAAAAGTTGATTTGATTTGACTTCGAACACATCCATAACTAAACAGGATGGACATGCAGGTGACAGTTTTTTTTAGGTAACCTATTGTGGTTCCTCGGTTTTATTATTTTTATTATAGTTATTCTTTGTTCCGCAGCCCAATTTGACCCCCTTAGAATGGTTGAAAATGCACCAAAATCGGAAGACAGGTCAATACAGGTGTAATATTTGATACCGTGTAAAGCAGACACGTCCAAAGTCCGGCCCGGGGGCCAAATGCAGCCCGTTGTCAAATTTCATCAGGCCCCCAGCCTCCTTCATAAAATCAATAACGTCTGGCCCGCACACAGACTTAATAAATTGGTCAGCAGTACTGCTACCAGCATATGAAGTAGCTTACACACTAAATGCTGCTCCTCATTTACCCACTAAAAGGCAGCAGCACTCGAAGCAACATTACCCCACGTGACACTTTACTCCTAATTTTCTAAAATGGCGACAATTAACAAAAATAAAGTTGACTGCGTTGGCTGACGCTTCAAAATTGGACTATTTCTTTACTAAAATACGCAACAACTGTGTCTGCCTCATTTGCAAAAAGACAGTCGCTGTTTTTAAAGAGCTCAATGTGAGGTGATATTACCAAACAAGACACGCTGACATGTACGACAAGATTACCGGGAAGATACATTAATAGCGAAAAATTGAAGCAACTTGAGGCTGGTTTAATTTCACAGCAGCAGTATTTTGCAAGAGCCCGAGAATTGAAAGAGAAAGCTACAAAGGCTAGTTGCGGGATTGTTGAAATTACTAATTAAAAAATAATAATGAAGCGAATGTGACACACAGAATGGCTTGCTAAAACTTGCTTATATATATTGTTCTACACACAGGACATCAGCCAAGGTCGGCCGGCCACATTTTTACCACACCAAATCTGGCCCCCTTTGCAAAAAGTTTGGACACCCCTGGTGTAAAGACAAATTCCAAATACACTATGTAGCGCCCCCTAGCAGTCATTTTTTGTCCAGCCGACGCTTTGAGTCCTACTTTGACCCCCTCAGAATGCTTCAAAACTCCAAAAACTCAACAGCCAGGTGAACACTGGTGAAAACTTTAATTAAAAAGAAAAAAAAAGAAAGAAAGAAAAAAACTATGCGTACATTTTTGTAGCGACCACTAGGAACAAAACCAACATTTCATTTTATTTTTTTATTAAGGTGAAAGAGGAGGTAACAACGCAAAGGTTAAAACTTAGAACACATCAGCACTATATGAGTGGGATACACCAGGGGTCGGGAACCTTTTTGGCTGAGAGAGCCATAAATACCACATTTTAAAAAATGTAATTCCGTGAGAGACATACAATATGTTTAAAACTAAAAATACGAGTAATGTGTGCATTCAATGTAATTTCAACATTTTAAAAGTACAATAAGTCTCTGAATTCTTTTTAATAACATTGTTATGCTGTTGCGAATCAATGATGAGTATTTCTTACCATTAATGCGACTTCTGGTGCTGCATTGTGTTGCTGATGGCTTTGTAGTCTGGTTGATACTTGATGAGGTTAAGCGTCATGCAGGCATTGAGAAACTTAGGATACGTCTCTTTGAATGTTCACGAAGAAACGACACGAATCCTCTGTTTTTTCCAACCATACACGGAGCACCGTCAGTGCACACCGAAAGAAGTTTGTCCATTGGTAGATTTTTTTCTTTAGGAAATTCAATGAAGGGCTTGAATAAATCATCCCCTCTTGTTGTCCCTTGCATAGCCAAAACTGCCAGACTTTCCTCATGTAGTGTGTCACCGACAACATACCTTGCGATCACGCTGAACTGTGATAAATTGCTTACGTCCCTTGACTCATCCAAAGCGAGTGAAAAAAATGGAGCCGAATTTATGTCCTTCATGCGTTGCCTCAATTTGATTTGACATCATGACGGTATGATCGTTAACAGTTCTTGCTGACAGGGGCATGTCTTTTATTCGTTTAATAATCTTGTCTTTATCCAAAAAGTTGTCAAGAAGTTCATTGGCAACATCAAGCATGAATGCTTTGGCGTACTCCCCATCTGTGAATGGCTTCCCGTTTCTCACAATTGCTAAAGCGCCAGCAAAGCGAGCCGAATTCCAGTCACCTTGTTTGGTCCGAACACGGAGTTGCTACTGAGTAGCTTGCACTCTTGTAAGAAGCTCTTGACATGCTTTCTTCCTGTTGTCCCCCACCGGATATTTCGATGCAAATGTAGTATGGCGGGGGTCGAAGTGCCGCTTTATATTTGACCTTTTCATAGATGCAATTTTATCATTTAAATTTATCATAAAATTACTACGCACATGCGCACATCGGCCGCTCTTTTTGACAACAAAATACGGCGACCCCACTCAATCAGTGTATGCCTCATCTGCTTTGCCAATGCGATTGATAGACAGATAAATAGATAGACGCAACGACATGTATTTTTGCCACTTTCCCATTAAAATATCGGCGAACCAGCTTTCTAGTCGCCGGAGATCGTCGCCGTTTTGCACAATGCGCAAAGGAGTATAACAAAGTTTTTTTTTTTTTTTTAATAATTAGATTTGTCTGTGAGCCAGAGGCGACCGCCAAAAGAGCCAGATATGGCTCGCGAGCCATAGGTTCCCGACCCCTGTCATACGCGGTGCCCGGACTGCCTTTAGTACTACATTGAATTTTCTTTGGGTGGGCAGAGCGTGTCCATAGGTGGGCACTGCACACCCCTGGTAACACCCCTGGACACAAGTGTCTTTAATTCAATAGAGTAGCAATGTCTCTTGTGCAAACACAAATGAGATCTCTACAGTATATTTAATAAACATTTGAAAAAATAAATGCTAAAGCATCTACTTATATCTCTTGTGAAACAATTGCAAACAATAGATAAGAGCACCGTCTCTCCAATAAATAAAATGGAGAGTTACAAGGCTGTATCTACAGTATATATAGCTATGTCGATCTCTTTAATAAACAGTAATACAGTGGACCTATGTCACTTGTGCAGATAAAATAACTGAAATAAGAGGCATTCAAATATACACAGTAATACAGAGGACCCAAGTCTTGTGCAAAACATTCTAGAACTGTACTTGGCTTTACTTTCTTAAGTTATATATTGTGTTTGAATTTAGATAACTCCTTTCAGCACTTGTCACTGTAGCAGGAAGAGTGGCACTGTACCGCGTTTTAGCCCCTAGATGGCAGCAACAAGCTCCAGCTAGCCAGGGTTTCGTTGGTTTAGCCAAGAAGCATGCAGCTTGGTTAGGGAAGAGTTTTTATATATGGCAGAAAACAGACAAGTCTGAAAAAGCAGTTTCTGCTCTTGCAAAAAAAAAAAAAAAACTTTTAATCCAAAAGAACTGTTGTGTTTGATAGAACAATATGTCTATATGCTGCCATAGCAGATTCATGGCACATTAAGCCCCCAAACTACTTTTAATTTGTCCGTTTTACCCTGGAGACCCCGTTTACAGATGTCATGCAACCGCTTTTGTTTTAACCCAGCCATAAAATGCAGGTAATTAGTATTCATGATTCAAAATGCCTGTCATTAATAGCTTCGAATCATTAATTGATGTCTAATATTTAGTTAAAAAAATAAATAAAATAAAAAAACTTTACAAAATTATTCACTCGCATATTTTAAACTTTTAAACAAATTACGTCACAATTTAAAAAATGGTGTCTGGATATAAGTCACGGCTATCCGTGTCCTAACTATCGCTTAATTGTATTTTTTTTTTTTTTTTTGGTTACTGTCCCGTTTTCCCCAATATTTTAGATCAGGGGTCATGAATTAAAAATCCTCTGGGTCCAAAATTTAAAAAATTACAACAATCTCAGGTCCGGAAATATTTTTAATGCTTTTTTCCAAAAAATACAAATATATCTTTACGTGGCCATGCTGATAATTACAACATTCAAAAATGTAAATAAAATATAAAAGGTGCATAGAACTAAAAAAAAAAAAAGTGCTTTAATTGAATCATTAAATAGCAACATAAGAGCATGTTCAAGAACAATTAGAACATTTAACATTATTCACATTTTCAACGTTAGTAAACTAACTTACTTTTATTCAAGTAGGCCTTAAAACCAACATGTCCTATTGGCAATGCAGGGAAAAAAATACAAATGACTGAACAACTGATGTTTGTTTGTTCAAGTTAGTGAGAAAATGTGCATGCAGCTGCCCTGCAAGGATTGTAAACCTAGGTTTGAAGGGGGACAAAGCCATTCTCAAGCACATGTCAAGGTGCTCATTGGTGAGTCTGTTGCGATGTTTATTTTTTTATTATGTTCATAGTTTCACAGCAATAGGAAGATCCAAACATAACCAAAATGTGCAAAGCAACATTTCTTAAAGTTGGGAAAGTAGTCTCTGAAACCATTTGGATCCAAAAGGATGCAGTGTCACCGTTTCCAACTTGCCCTTTAAGAACACCATTGGCCTGAAGATCTGCAGGTTTGAGCTGAAGAGATCCCTCCTTTGCCCATTGAAAGATGCCACTGGCCTACTTAGAAAAACCCCTGATGTCGGTGATAAGGAATGGGTCACATCACATCAGCATACTTGTCAGACAGTATGGCACACAGGACTGATTGGTGAATTATACAGTGGTAAGACATAAGGTCAGGGTGGTCCTCTTTCAATTTTGCCACAGCTCCCCTTTCTCTTCCCAACATAGCTCCATCTGTGGTTATAGACACCACTTTTCTCAAATCAATCCCTCTCTCAGTTAACATATTTTTTATTGCTCTGTAGATGTCTTCTCCTGTTGTATTGCTTTCCAGTGATGATACACCCAGAATCTCTTCACACATTTTGTTTTCTTCTTTGTTAAAAAAATCTTACAAAAATCACAAGTTGCGCCATGTCAGTTATGAAAATTGCTAAAGTTATACCAATATTCAAAGGCGGGAACCCACATGAGCTCAACAACTACAGACCTATTTCCATCCTCCCCAACTTTCTAAAATACTTGAAAAGCTTTTTAACAACCGACTTGACAAATTCATAACAAAGCATCATTTATTATACGACAGTCAATATGGATTTAGAAAAAACCATTCCACTGTGCAGGCCCTAGCTGAGTCAATGGAACTGATTACGGGTGCTCTCGACCAAAAAAAATACTCTGTGGGAATCTTCCTAGACTTGAAAAAAGCCTTCGATACAGTCAACCACGACATCCTACTGGACAAACTACAGAGACTTGGTTTGAGAGGTAACGCTCTAAATTGGATAAGAAGCTATCTGGAGAGGCGCTGGCAATATGTATCATATGAAGGGTGCAGATCAACAACTCGTCCAATTACATGTGGAGTGCCCCAAGGCTCCGTCCTGGGGCCGAAACTTTTCATCCTATACATAAATGACCTGCATCTAGCTTCTAATCTAAAAATGGTGCTTTTTGCGGATGACACAAACATCTTCTGTTCCGGAAAAGACCCCCAGAGCCTATTTAAACAAATAAATGTGGAATTAGCTAGATTGCAAAAATGGTTCGATGCAAACAAATTAACTCTTAACCTCGAGAAAACTAAATACATAGTATTTGGAAGAAAAAATTTGGATCCGAACCTAAAGATACTAATAAATAATGTAGAGATACAAAGGGTACAACAGCACAAAGTGCTAGGCATAATTATTGATCAACGCCTAAACTGGAAGCCTCATATAGATAGACTAAGAAACAAAATTGCTCGGAGCATCTCAATTCTCTATAGAGCACAAAACATGCTAGACACGAGGGCTCTCCAAACCCTATACTGCGCACTCGTCCTTCCACATTTCAGTTACTGCTTGGAGATCTGGGGACGAACTTATGAAACGCACCTCAACCCACTCTTTGTTCTCCAAAAGAAAGCCATTAGAATTATTCATGGAGCTTCCTACAGAGCACACATCAACGAGCTTTTTATCAAGTCCAAAACGCTGAAATTTCATGACTTGGTCGACTACAAAATAGCTCAAATGATGTATAAGGCCAACACAAACAGTCTTCCAGCAAATTTGCAAGCTTTATTCTGCATTAAAGAATCCTCCTACAATCTGAGAGTATCCCGAACTTTTTCCTACCAGTCCATTAGGACTAAAATGAAAACTTTTTCCGTTGTAAACACTGGGGCTCGACTATGGAATACATGTGATGCAGCACTAACGAATATAAACTCATTAAACTTCTTCAAAATAATGTATAAGAAAAGCAAAATAAGCCAGTACATTGCCCAGACATAACAATAACAGCACACACGATACAGATAAGAATGTCCTCACACCAAACCAGGCTTAAGGCCAGGGACAACTAGTGATGATATAACAATTCTGGGACGCGCCCCGCATCTAAATCACATTACGGACTCTGCTTCTGCAACGTACAAGCTGAGCTTCCTCCGGAGGAAATTATGGAACTGGTTAACTGGGCCCTGAGTTCAATGGATGGAATATTCTCTACAATGCGACCCTCCTCTGGACAAAGACCTTGCCCGGTCACCACCTTCACGTCAGGATATGTGGAGGACGCTTGGGGTAAATGGAGACCGCTATGCCTAACGTCCCTCCTGATAGAAGACGCTGAAGATGTATACATCTTTGGCACACTGCTGGCGCTTGCCTTCCTGATGCTACTGGCTGCTCTCTGGGTTCGTCGCTTCTCGATCAGGATGAAAAACCAACTCCACGACGCAGCTGAGATTGTTCGACGCAACGGCGACCAGTTGGCCCTGTTAATGAAGGAACAGGCGATGCTAAGCGACGCTGCCACACGACTGGCCGCAAAGATTGACGTGGAGCTGCGTGATCAAGAGAGATTCGCTCGTGCCAACCGGGCCAGAGATGACGATGACTAAACTCCTAATGGGATGCTGACTACAAATCAAAGTGGATGCAACACAGGCGAGCCTCCAAAACACCCCTAGCTGTCACCACTCACCAATCAAGGACATGGACTGATCGAAGTTACATAAATTTAATTGTGAAATCGCCATGCAAATTAATGACTTTTTGAACAGTAGGCGCTAGACTGTCATTGGACTGATCATGAGCTGTTGCTTGTGCGACCTTGGTGGAAGGGGGACGGGTCCCGATAAGCTTTGGCTTTTTTCCGTTCCCTTTGTCATGTCTCTTTTCATCTTCTTGGATAAACAAATATTCTTTTATTTTTTTTCTTTTTCTTTTCTTCTTCCTTTATCACATGATTTAATGCTGATGATGATGATGATGATGTTGATGATGATGATGACAAATGACAATGACAATAAAAATTCAAATTCAAATTCAAATTTATGTCTGTAGATTCGTCGACAGCCAGACTTATGAATTCTGCTTTTTGAATGGTATTATCAAGCTGAGTCCGCACATCACGTGTCACCAGTTCACTTTTCGCGGTTATTGTGGGTACTGACAGGGGGATTTGCTTTATTTTTTGACAGACCTCTTCTTGCTTTCCATCAAGCAAAGTTTCAGCAACTGCACTCATGCAATCTTTGACAATCGGTGCGTCACTGAAAGACTTTTTGTTTTGACCCAATATCCACGCTATTTGGAGGGAGCATTCATTTGCGCGTTGCTGTGCAGTGAATGAATGAACCATGAGCCTTGAGGTGCGATCATATTGAGCCCTTAATTCCGCTATTTTTTGAGAACGGATGGCAGAGTTCATGGGAAAAATTTGCGAAAAAGCTGTGTGCTTCGTCTCATAGTGCCTTTTCAAATTGCTGCTATTTACAAGTGCTACCGTCTCTGAACAAATGAGGCATAATGGTCTGGTGCTGCCGCCAGGTAAAATGAACAAAAATGTGTTGGTCCACTCCTCCTCAAACACTCTGTTTTCTGCATCACTCCTGCGTAGTTTTGGGCACGCCATTTGCCGTACCTTTTCGCCTCTTCCTCCAACTTCATTCGGCTCAGTTTTTGGCTGTTACTCCGCGGAGTCTGGAAAGCGAGTGTGAGACATGCTGTTCTAAAAATAACTTTCAAATGCTTCACTCCCATTGGCTGGCCCACGCGCGTCACCGCTAAGGTTTTGTTTGTTGCCCACCTCCGCTCTGTAAACCCGCAGAAAAAAATGATTTTTGCTGTTGCAACGTGTATTAGTCCGGACAGCTTGAGATCCGGTCCAGATGGCTTGGGGGTCCGGAACCGGACCGAGGTCCGCGGTTCCGTGACCTCTGTATTAGATGATAAATAATCGATCCAAACAATTAAAATTGGGGAAAAAAGTTTAAAAGGGTAAATATAAGAAAAAGGAAAACTCGACTTCTTGATGTCTGTGATTTCTGCATCGCGACCCTTGTTATATTACCGTGTTTCACCCATAAAATCTCCCAAAAATCCGGTTGTGACCATTCACAGCTGTGTCTTCACACTCAGTGATACATGCTACATGTGGAATTTTATCGAAAAGAGGTAAGTACGCAATAATATCTCGTTAAAATCCCGGCGTCTTTAATTATGCTCTCTCATGCTCTCCCCTCCAGTCTTAAATTTTGCTGTTTAATTTTTTTTTTCTTTTTAAATGCCCTCTTGTTCAAAAATGTTGTTCCTCCAGAAAATTGAGATTTTAAGCTTTCCAATGATGTATCACACATGCATATAGGACAATTTTGAACTTTGGCCAAATTGGGGGTCTTAGAGCGGAAGTCACCTGAGTGTTTTCCGCCATATACAAAGGAAGTAGGTTTGGTCTCAAAATTGGTAGGGACGATAACAGCATAAACTGCATGTACATTTTTTGCTGTGGACGGGACATTAATAAGACGTAACAGATTGGGTGAACGGCTGTCAGGGCTACATTTGTCACCAGTAAGAACCTAATTGATAGGCTAAATGGTTAATGCAATGTAAATCTATTGACTCATACCAACTTTCACAGCGCAAATTTATAACGTCTTAATCTTTTCTTAAATCTAGTCGAATGATTTTCTTCATCTTAGAGTTTTAAAGGCTAGTTAATGCATTAGATTCTTCCACTTACTTTTAGTAAACATTACCATTTGTTCTTATTAAGCCCATACATCTAAAACATCTAATCACCTAAATCAAGAAAAAATGCTTTCAAATAATGTTTTCAACAATAGCTATTCTTGATGTTACAAGTACCCCTGGTGGTCAGGGGCCGCGAGCGTAACATAAGACTGCAGGTGTGCAAGGAGGAGGCAGTGACAAATCAAAATTGCAAATAAAAAGTTTATTTAACAGAGAAAAAAAAAAAAAAAAGTCAATGGACACAGAGCACACAAACATTTACCCAACCCCCTGCACTATGCAGCAAACACCAAATAAACAGTTCCAAAAACCCCAACTAAACCTAGAACCCAAAACAACCCCCAAACTAAATCACTACTGTGG
The DNA here is from genome assembly GCF_030265065.1 of Corythoichthys intestinalis. Classification (NCBI taxonomy): domain Eukaryota; kingdom Metazoa; phylum Chordata; class Actinopteri; order Syngnathiformes; family Syngnathidae; genus Corythoichthys; species Corythoichthys intestinalis. The sequence goes on from NC_080411.1 coordinate 27,929,148, forward strand.
CAGGCACCTAGTGTACCCCAAAATACATGGGTGGTGTTGCCGCTCTATCTAATGGACTAATACAGAGAGTTAGTACCTACGTGAGGTGGGAGACACGTGACGTCACAACTCCACCCTCCTGACTGGTGCCGCCCAATTGTCCGTCAACACATCGTGTTTACCTGTTACCTCTACGTACATTCCTCCTTTTTACGGTGTGTTTTTCTGCTCGTTAACATTAATAATCAAAATGGTGAAGGCGTGTGTGGCGGTCGGTTGCAATAACAGAGAAGATAGACTGAGAGACTTGAAGTTCTACCGGATTCCGAGAGACCCGGAGATGAGAGCGAGATGGGCTGCTGCAATTCGACGAGAAAACTGGGCTCCAAACGATTACCACAGATTATGTAGTAGTCATTTTATATCTGGTAAGATGCATTTAATATATATTTAGAGGGTTTTGGGCTGACAACCACAATTAAGATAATTGCTAGGCTAATCGCCGACAACATAAACGTATGTATGTAGTGAGTGCTATCGCTAAACCATATAAACATTAAAAGCCCTAGCTCCATTGACAAATGACATGAAATACATTAGACTTGACAGTGGATGTTAGCAAGAACAAAAGATTTTGAATTGAAAATTTCGTAACTCACCTTTCCAAGCACAAGATAGATTCCTGCCAATTTTCGTGGACGAGGACCTGTTTCACCCAACCAGCAACGAAGTATTTATAAGCCTCCAAGCTCTTAAAGTTTTTCAAACTTTCGTGAGAATAGGCTGATTTTGTGTGGACAAGATAGTTGTAAATATCAGGGTAGCTAGCAGATGTCAGGCAAAGACGGCCAAGACAGCAGGTCGAAAAACATCGATTTAGGCATCAAATATGGACCTGGCGAATGGATAAACTGAAGCTTTTCCACATAACGCCGTTTATGCAACGCATCCAGTGAGTTTACGGCATCCGAAAGCACCGGGTCTTCCATGAAATGCATTATAAATTGCTCGATCAATTGAGACCATTGATAATACAGACACAAAATGACGGACAATGGGGCGGAACAATACAGCGATCACGTGATTTTGTGACGTCGGTGGGTAGGGTCTATACCTGCAGGTGTCTAACTAAAGTCCCTACCTCTGTGCTCTGCGCCAGCCTAAAGGAAAAAAAAGACAAAAGAGATGATTAATAAACAAGTGGCAGAAAGCAAACTTCACAAACAAAGTCAAAGTCAAAACATAACAGGCTTCAACAAACCAAGACAACCAAATTGAGAGCTGCCACCGCCTCTCCTGAACAGAGCAAACAATTCAACTTATATAGTGGCAGGATGAATAGATGATTGGCTAATGAGGAAGTGGTTCCAGCTGTGGAGGCCTTCTGTGATCACACAGGTGGAAACTACTGCAAAGGAAAAAAATACAGGTGAAACCCAACATAAACCAGTATAAAGTGAAAGGGAAAACATACATACCTGAACAAAAAAATTAGTCTCCATCTGTAACACTTGAATTAAAAACATTTCTGACAAACAAGTTGTTTTAAGATTAAATGTACAAAACCTTTGCTTAAAATGAGTCTGTTAATCTTATTTTCAGCTAGCTATTTTTTTTATTTCAAGAAATCTGAGCAAAATTTAACTAACACCATATAATTTCACTTATTTCTAGTCGATTTACACTGAAAACAAGGGAATTTAAGGTTTTTGTGTGTTTTTTTTTTTTTTTTTGCAGTGCATATTCATTGGTTCAGGTGGTACACCGTACGATTCAAACCTTTGTTTTCAAAAACTACTAAAGAAACATTTTGATATATACACATACGTATATACTAGGGGTGTAACGGTACACAAAAATCTCGGTTCGGTACGTACCTCGGTTTTGAGGTCACGGTTCGGTTCATTTTCGGTACAGTAAGAAAACAAAATGCAAAATATAAATGTGCTAGTTGTTTATTACACACTTCTGTGCTTTCAACAAAAGGAACATTAGCCTATACAAAGCTAGAATTCTGCTCAAAAATAGAAAATACAATATTCTGAAATGTAGATATTTAGAAAAACAAAATAAAAATAACTTTGGCTAAGACTTTTTCTTTAAAATAAATATCTGATGTGCAAAATTGAACAGTTGCAACACTGAAGTAAAGAGTTGTTCCATCTATATTCTTTTTTAATTTGAATTCCCCACCCAGAGGGCCAACCATCTTCCATGTTAACATTTAACCCTTACCCACGCTGCTCACTGCACCTCTGAGTGGTGCGACGGCCCTGGCCGTTTAATTGTTATCTTTTTTGAGACTGTCAGTCATCTGATCGCCGCGTCCGCCAGCTGGCTGCCTCCCCTCCCAACGTGGCGTACTCTGATTGACGCTGGACGGGCTGACGACGTCACCGCCGCTGACGGGCCACCCGAACTAGCCGCTGTCTGACATGTATCCATTATGCAGCGCTTTGTTTACATTTGCGGCAATGACGACACTTGCTTTACGGCAGCTAATCCGATACACGGTAATACGGCTCTGGGTAATACTATTAGGCCGTTGTTTGAGCTTGCATACCCGCGTGTGTGTTGTATTGTGCCTGAGTCTTGTTAACCAAATAAAGGCAGCGTTAACAAAAGTCATCTGACCGCTCGTCATTTTACAGTCAACACTCAGAGATCGCAACTTCGCATTTGACAGCATACGTGTCGCGTACCTCCTTGCCAGCTGTTTGCTCGCTATTCATTCACCTGTGCATTTGATCGCTATTTTGTTACCCTCCCGCTTTTTCGGTGAGGAATTTTGTGTTCATTCGTTATTGGATCGTTTGGATCGTGTTCACCACTGTAAATAAGAGCACCGCAGCAGTAGAGGTAAACTGCCGTTTTCGTTCAACCCGTTTTGTTTAGTGCAGAAGCCAGGTTAGTGGCTGTATTGTTTTTTTCTTTTTTACAATCAGGGTTTACTTAGCGGGTGGGGTTCAAGTGTAGTTTCATTTTGTTTGTTGTTTTGGCCTGGGCTTACGCTGAAGCCAGCTTCTTCCGCATTTTGTATATTTTGTTCATTGCGAGTACGACTTGTGTGAATAAATTTGTGTCCACTTGCAACTTGTGTGCGTGTCTCGTTTTATGTTACGCCCTTAGCAGCCGTCCGTGGGACGTAACAGTGGGATTATGGGAAGCATGAGCAGGCATTCTGCGCTTGCGTTAAATGCGTCAAATATTTTAACGTGATTAATTCAAAAAAATTGATTACCGCCCGTCAACACACTAAATTTGACAGCACTTTACATTTCGTTAGAAACTCGTTCGGTACGCCCCCGTACCGAACCGAAGACCCCGAACCGAAACGGTTCAATACAAATACATGTACTGTTGCACCCTTAGTATATACACATAACATATATACACTGCTGGCCAAACGTATTGGCACCCCTGCAATTCTGTCAGATAATGCTCACTTTCTGATTGCAATTACCAATGCTTTGGAAGTAATATCTTTTTTTATTTTGCTCGCAATGAAAAAACACAAAAAAGAATGAAAAAAAAATTGAATCATTATCATTTTACACAAAACTCCAAAAATGGGCCGGACAAAAGTATTGGTACCCTCAGCCTAATACTTGGTAGCACAACCTTTAGACAAAATAACTGCGAACAACTGCTTCCAGTTTCCATCAATGAGATTCTTACAATCCTCTGCTGGAATTTTAGAGCATTCTACTTTGGCCAACTGCTCTAGTTGAACTGAACTAGTTGAGTTCAGGAGTGTATAGATTTCTTAAATTTAGACATAGCCCCTTCACAAGACCAATATTTTTTTTTACTCATTCCCTGCCTTTGACGGTGATATTTGCCAAAAACAAAGCCAGTGGTTGCCAATTAGTCATTTTTTTTCTTTTTAAAATACAATGTAGGCGATATAGAGAATGTGGTCACCCCCAAGCCACTGTTTACAGGACAGGTGTTGGAAAATCTCTCCTTAGTCTCGTAGCTCGTGCATAGGTCTTCTCCAGCTATTTTGGTTTTCTACATACAGTGCTGGCCAAAAGTATTGGCACCCCCGCAATTCTGTCAGATAACGCTCAAATTCTCCCAGATAATGATTGCACAAAAGAGAATGAAAAAAAATTGAATCATTATGATTTTACACAAAACTCCAAAAATGGGCCAGACAAAAGTATCGGCACCCTAAGCCTAATACTTGGTAGCACAACCTTTACACAAAATAACTGCGAACAACTGCTTCCGGTATCCATCAATGAGATTCTGGAATTTTAGAGCATTCTACTTTGGCCAATTGCTCCAGGTCTCTGAGATTTGAAGTGTGCCTTCTCCAAACTGCCATGTTCAGATCTCTCCACAGGTGTTCTATGGGATTCAGGTCTGGAGTCATTGCTGGTCACTTTAAAAGTCTCCAGTACTTTCTCTCAAACCATTTTGTAGTATTATTTGAAGTGTGTTTTGGCTCATTAGGCGCTTTCGCACTGTTGTAACTATACGCAGTTCCTCGACCCTTTTGGGGGTGGATGACGTCATTTTGTGTGTTTGGATATGTAGGAACCTAGGACGCGGACCCCGTCTTCCGAGCTACATTTTAGCGCCGACTCTGAAGTGAGTACTTTCCGCGGGGCCGCAGGAACGATATTACGTAGCTCTTTGGGGATTCGCTGAAATCAGCGCAAACACGCCCCTTAATTTTCGCGCATCACGTGAACACTTACATCCTTAGTAAACACGTCAAATACATTGTTTTACACTTACCCGTAGCCTCCTTTGTCTTCTACGGTCGTCTGCTACCCTTTCGGTCTCCATGAAATGAAGAAACATTGCTTGCCTTTGGCTCTGTTGTCTTTTAATGTGCGCTACCAGTCTCGTCGTTAGACGCTGGGATTGCTCGCTGATGGAAACGATTCCCTTCAAACATGCAAGAATTGCTGCGGTGTCTTCAACGGTCTCCATTTCGTTGTCTTCCGTTTAGCTTATGCGCCGCTGCTTGGTGTGGCGACTGGCGAGTAAATAATGCGTCACTGGCGCAGACTAAAACGTCACAGCAGGTCGAATTGGGCGTAGTACCCCACGTGCGAACACGACTGCTTCGCGAAGGATAGCTCCTCGAACTACAGGAGGGCGGGAGCCAAGTACTCAAATTCCTACAGTGCGAAAGCGCCTATTGTCTTGCTGGAGGACCCGTGACCTCTGAGGGAGACCCAGCTTTGTCACACTGGGCCCTACATTATGCTGCAAAATTTGTTGGTAGTCTTCAGAATTCATAATGCCATGCACACGGTCAAGCAGTCCAGTGCCAGAGGCAGCCAAACAACCCCAAAACATCAGGGAACCTCCACCATGTTTGACTGTGGGGACAGTGGTCTTTTCTTTGAAAGCTTCGTCTTTTTTCCCTGTAAACTCTATGTTGATGCCTTTTTTCCAAAAAGCTCTACTTTTGTCTCATCTGACCAGGAAACATTCTTCCAAAACGCTTTTGGCTTTCTCAGGTAAGTTTTGACAAACTCCAGTCTGGCTTTTTTATGTCATTAGATCAGAAGTGGGGTCTTCCTTAATACCATACCATAGAGTCCCTTTTCATTCAGATAGTACGGGTTGACACTGTTGTACCCTGCAGGACAGCTTGAACTTGGATGTTAGTCGAGGTTCTTTTTCCAGCATTCGCACAATCTTTCGTCGAAATCTCTCGTCAGTTTTTCTTTTCTGTCCACATCTAGGGAGGTTAGCCACAGTGCCGTGGGCTTTACACTTATTGATGACACTGCGTACGGTAGACACAGAAACATTCAGGTATTTGGAGATGGACTTGTAGCCTTGAGATTGCCCATGCTTCCTCACAATTTTGCTCCTCAAGTCCTCAGACAGTTTTTTGGTCTTCTTTCTTTTCTCCATGCTCAAAGTGGTACACACAGGGACACAGGACAGAGGTTGAGTCAACTTTAATCCATTTTAACTGGCTGCAAGTGTGATTTCGTTATTGCCACCACCTGTAATGTGCCACAGGTAAGTAACAGGTACTCTTAATTACACAAATTAGAGATGAGTCACATGATTTTTCAAATGGTGCAAATACTTTTGTCGGGCCCATTTTTGGAGTTTTGTGTAAAATGATTTTTTTTTTCAATTCTGTGTTTTTTCATTGCAGGCAAAATGAATGAAGATATTACTACCAAAGCATTTGTAATCGCAATCATTTTCTGAGAGAAATTGAGCATTATCTGACAGAATTGCAGGGGTGCCAATACTTTTGGCCAGCAGTGTAACTAATAGTGGTGTCAACAATAATCGATGCGGCGATGCATCCCGATTTGATGCGGGCAGCAAGCCGAATCGATTCAGGGCATTTTAAATTATATAAGCACGTTCAAAAATCTTCCCTGCGCACTTCCGGTGATGCGACGGATTTGGTTTCCCCATTTGTATTATGATTCTCATGTTTCATTTTTTACACACCGCATAACTCTGGTCAAGTTTCCCACCAACCTCGTAGAAGCCAAAATGTCTCCAGATGTCTGCTTTCAATGTCTTAGGTGCATCAATAATCTTTCTCGCTCCCTCTTTCTCTGCTTCAGCCATTGTAATGTTATTTCCTATCTCTTAGAGCAGGGGTAGGGAGCCTATGGCTCGCGAGCCAGACCTGGCTCTTTTTACGGCTGCATCCGGCTCGCAAACAAATGTTTAATTATTAGAAGGAAAGAAAAAAAAAGTTTCGTTATACTCCTTTGCGCATTGCACGACACGGCGACGGTCACCGACGACTAGAAAGTCGGTTCGCAGCAATTTTAGTGGGAAAGTGGTACATGTCGTTTTGTCTATCCATCTATTTATCTATCAATCGCATAGGCAACGCAGATGAGGCAGTGACACTGTTCAAATGGGGTTGTCGTATTTTGCTATTGAAAATAGCGGCCGATTTGCACATGCGCGTGAGAGCAGGACGTAAACTTCCCTCGTTTTCAGTCTCGTTTTCCGGCTTGTTAGAAACCCTTTTGAGAAGATGGCAAAAAGAAAAAATGACGAGTATCGCACTTTTCAGCAGGACATAAGGACATAAATGCGGCACCGCTTTTTTCTTAAGCTTTGGATGAGTCAAGAGACTACTTATCCCAGTTCAGCGTGTTTGCAAGGTTTTGACTATGAAAGGGACAATAAGAGGGGTGGATTTATTCAAGTCCTCCACTGAGTTTGCTAAAGAAAAAAAAAATCTACCGATGGATAAACTTGTTTCAGTGTGCCCTGATGGTGCTCTGTGAATACGTTTCTCAACGCCTGCATGAAGCTTAACCCCACCAAGTATCAACCAGACTACAAAGCCATCAGCAAAACCAAGCAGCACCAGAAGTCACATTAATGGTAAGAAATACTCATCATTGATTAGCAACAGCATAACAAAGTTATTAAAAAGAATTCAGAGACTTATTGTACTTTAAAAGTGTTGAAATTACACAAAAGGCACACATTACTTGTATTTTTAGTTTTAAACATATTGTATGGCTCTCACGGAATTACATTTAAAAATATGAATGTTCATGGCTCTCTCAGCCAAAAAGGTTCCCGACCCCTGTCTTAGTGGTTAGATCTTGTGCCCGAACCCGATTAACATTTTGGGCCCAAAATGTTAAGCATTCACGTTCGGGTCGGGCCGCCGCGCCGGACTAATAAATTATGAAAAAAAAAAAAAAAGGGATAAATCCGAGAGCAGGCTCTCTGTATTGTGCCTTTGCTTGCGCACGCACATGAACGCCGTGGCCCGCATTTTTTTTTTTATATTAAACTTTCCCAGTGTTATTTCGTTGTGTAAATGCTTTTATAATGATCATAAAAATATGTAGACTATTTAAACATTAAGTAAACTTGCGTTTTTTTCTGCCAACTGAGAATTCGTTACGAAAGACACTTTTATTTATGCACACAAAGGCAACACAAATGTGATCCTTTTGAATCTTCTCCTCTGTGTGTCTGCAAAACCGCATGTTTTTTTTCTTCCAATATTAAACTTTCCCGGCGTTATTTGGTTGTGTAAATGCTTTTATAATGATCATAAAAATATGTAGACTATTTAAACATTAAGAAAACCTGGGTTTTTTTCTGCCAACTGAGAATTTGTTACAAAGGACACTTTTATTTATGCACACAAAGGCAACAGAAATGTGATCCTTTTGAATCTTCTCCTCTGTCTGCAAAACCCAAGTTTTTTTTTTTTTTTTTTTATATATTAAACTTTCCCAGCGTTGTTTCATTGTGTAAATGCTTTTATAATGATCATAAAAATATGTAGACTATTTAAACATTAGGAAACTTGTGTTTTTTCTGCCAACTCGAAGAAATGAAAATAAAAATGAAAATAAATTGCTGCTGCTGCTGCTGCTGCGTTTTTTGGACATGACTGCGGGGAGTCTGCTGGCGGGACAGGACTGCAGGGAGTCTTCTGGCAGGACAGGACTGCGGGGAGTTGGCGCGGGCACAGGACTGCGGGGAGTCGGCGCGGGCACAGGACTGCGGGGAGTCGGCGCGGGCACAGGACTGCGGGGAGTCGGCGCGGGCACAGGAATGCGGGGAGTCGGCGCGGGCACTTGACTGGAGGCTAGATGGCGAAGCGCCGGGACGGGCAACTTGGGCAGCCTGGACATCTGGACGGGAGCCACGGGAAGGCGCGGAGTCGGGACAGGCGCACGCTGTTGTCGTTGACGTCCACACCGAGACTTCTGGCGAGCGCCTTTAGTTGGCAGGGGCGGCAGAACACCGCCAGCCTCAGCAGGCTGCAGTGAACCTGGGAGACCCCGCAGACCACCACGGTGGGGTCCCCAATAGATGGCCCAACGGGATCCCAGGTGTGAGTCTGACTTGGATCTCTGAACGGGACACAGAGAGCGGAGCGTGGGAAGAAAAATAACCAGGGGAGACAGCGGGCGTGAAAGTAAAATCCGGGTCTGAGTCAGAATCTGAGTCCAAAAATATGTGCCGAGGGAACACAAAATCGGGGGAACGGGCGGACAGCCGCCGGCGAGCTCGCCAGTGCTGGATATTTCCCGATGGGTCCACAACTGGTTGTTGCGTCATTCTGTCAGGAAATGGGCAGGCAGGTGGTGTGTGGACCCAAACACAGGAAAAGGGAGGCGAGGCAAAAAAAAAAAGGCGGTGCAATAATGTTTTAATTAATGCCAACAAAAAACAAAGTACCAACAAAATGACCGGGGAATCCAAAAAGTCTTAACAAACAAAAGTCAGGCTAACAAATCAACTTACTTTAGAAGCTGGACAAGGAACACGAGGAACTGGGGAAAACGCTGTCATGAACGTGGACACGCAAATTGAAAATGACGCAACAAGGAGTGAAAAGAAACTGGGAGCTTATATACACACACAGCAAAGGGTTAACGACACAACGAGGAACAGGTGAGGCTGCAGATTAAAGGATACACTAGGAGCAGGTACAACAGGTGAAATCAATGGTCAATCACAGGGACAAGTCACACTAGGAGAAAACCAACAAAAAACCTAACACAATAAAAAAATAAACTAGTAGCTCGCCATTGTTGATGTCAATAATTACACCATACTCGCTCATTGTGCTTAAACCCATAAAATCATTTGGACCCAAGCGCCAGCAGAGGGCGCCAAACACCAAAAAACAAGTAATAAGCGGACATTACACTGCTGTCATTTTAATCTGTTTGAGCGGGGCATGTGCGTTAATTGCGTCAAATATTTTAACGTGATTAATTTAAAAAATTAATTAACGCCCGTTAACGCGATAATATACAGTATATGGGGGGAAAACACTCAAGTGATTTGAAGTTCCGCTCTGAGACCCCCAATTTTGCCAACTTTCAAAATTGTCCGGTATGCATGCGTGATAGATACATCATTGGAAAGCTTAAAATCTCAATTTTCTGGGGGAAGAACAATTTTGAACAGGTGGGCATTTTTTTTTTTTTTAGAAAAAATGTTTTTTAAACAGCAAAACCCTAACTGGAGGCGAGAGCACGCGAGAGCAGAATTAAGGACGCCACAATTTTAACGAGATATTATCGCGTACTTACCTTGTACCTCCAAAAATTCCATGTAGCATGTATCACCGAGTGTCAAGACACAGCTGTGGATGGCCACAGCCGGATTTTTTTGGGATTTTATGGGTGAAACATGGTAATATAACAAGGGTCGCAATGCAGAAATCACAGACAACGAGGAGTGGTCGAGATTTTCTTTTTCATATATTTACCATTTTAAACGTTATTTTTCAATTTTTCTTTTAGTTTGGATCAAATATTTATCATCTAAAATATTGGGGGAAATGTGACAGTAATGAAAAAAATTAAATTAAGCGATAGTTATGAGGTAGATATCCGTGACTTTTTTACAGACGCCAATGTTTTCATTGTGACATAAATTGTTTAAAAGTTTAAAATATGCGAGTGAATATTTTTTTAAAGTCGTTTTTTAAATTTTTTAAAAACTAAATATTAGACATGAATTAATGATTCTAAGCTCAAAATGACAGACATTTCGAATAATAAATACGATTACTTACCTTCTTTTTATGGCTAGGTTGAAACAAAAGCGGTTGCGCGACGTCTGTAAACGGGGGTTTCCAGGGTAAAACGGACAAATTAAAAATAGTTCGGAGGCTTCATGCGCCATGAATCTGCTATGGCAGCATATAGACATATTTTTCCATCAAACACAACAGTTGTTTTTTCTTAAAATACAGCAGTTTCTTTTAAAGAGGAGTGCAAGAGCAGAAACTGCTTTTTCAGCCTTGTCTGTGTTTTCCGCCACATATATATATATGTACATATATATATATATATATATATATGTACATATATATATGTATGTATATATATATATATATATATATATATATATACATATATATATATATACACACCGTTTATTAGCATCAGAACGTACAACAGGAAAGAAAAGCGGAAAGTAGAATTTCAAACTCGTGACCACAAACCCAAACTTTTTGGGAACCTAAAGCGTTTTTATACGTCAATGCAACTAAACAAACTAGGAAACACCACTTAGAAACTGGGAACAAAATATGTGTTACATGGTGTTACTGAGAAAGGCTGGCTATTAAAAGCCAACGCTTTTTGGAATATAGCAAGTAAGTGTTGTCAAAACTGCTGTAAATTTATGAATTGAATGGGCCAAAAGGTAATGAAAATTTAAGTTTGGCCATTGTGAGCACAGCCATACCACAGCTAGCAAAAAGTGTCCCTCAGTGGGGATTCTCATTGTTGGCAACCCTAGTGGCAGCCTGGCAGGTTTTTTTAACATGAGATTTTGAAGGTTGCCATCATATTTTTGCGATCAAAGCACTGTTCCGGGCCTTAATCTCTTGCAGGAACGGCGTACCAGACTGTTCCAGTCCATTTTCACCCCTTGATTTCTGCCTATGACATTGGCGAGCACAGACCATTTGAGGGGCAGGTGCTCAGAGGGAAAAAAGGGCACCTTTTTTAGCATATGTAAAGCAAGCCTGGCTGCTTTGTTCGAACAATATAAATTAATAAAAGAAAGAAATTACATTTGTATTATTTCATATTTATTTTTTCATTTAAATAAATATACTGTAATATAAATATCAAATTGAAAAAAAAAAAACATGTCCGCTTGGTGACAACAGGGCACACACTCTACACAGCTAATTTTATGTTTGGTATTTAGCAAATAAATTATGCCTATAGCCTGCTTTAAACTAAGCTTGAGAACGATAAACCGATACGACCGGATATCCGGTTTTACGGGTGAGAGATACAGCTGTATCGATAGTAAAGTTACCATTCGACAGTAATTAGCCAAAAAATATTCAATGAACCGATAGTAGAGATAGAATTCGGCTATTGCAAGCACAGGAATCGGCTTCTAATGCCTCGTTCAATGCATTGCTTAATGGAATAATAATTTAGCTTTTACTTCACATGCTGCGCTTGTGTCATTCACCACACAGCGCACTTAGATTGAGACCGCACGCATGATATAATATGGACAAGCACAACTCACGGTCGTGGTTGCCTCAACTTCCCAAGACTTTCGGCAGAACTGCTACTAGTCGCCCTCATTACCCGATCGTCACGGGCGTCATGACAACGCGAGAGCTAACAAAACCACTGTAACGCACTCTCCGTAGCGTTTTCTTTACAGCCCAAAACGAAACTAGTAGTGGCAACGAAGCAACAAGCTAAAACAACGGACAGTTTGAGCACCGACGCCAGCGACGTCCAGCGATTGATTTTCAACGCACCCAGGAAAACAAAAGTCGGACTTTGAAGTGAGGAAGGCAGCCAGATCTGTTCACACGGGACAGGGCTAGTGTGAAGTGTGGAGCGGTACAGAGATCGTTTTCGAGAGAGTTTTTAACCCTGAAAAAAAAAACAATACAATGGTGGAAAGGGCAGCACAACCCTCTGGAGATTTTTTTTCCCACAATATTTCCCACATATTTTTTGTTTGTAAGATGTTTATGTTGAAAGTTTGCACTTAAATTACTTACCTCTTGTGTTCAAAACACCAGGAAATACAGTAATTGAATTAATGCACTTTATTGTTGTCTGTCACTGGAGTTTTATTATCAATCCCATCCAACAAAATGACGGTCATATATTTTTTTGCTGTTTAATTTTGCTATTAGAAATGTGGTCTTTTTTTTTTATTTGTTTAAAATACTGTACGAACACACACAGCAAATGTTAACTATCGTATCGTTTTCACTCTGTATCGAACCGTATCGTTCTTAAACTGTATCGAATCGTATCGAATCGCTCGGCCATAAAATTGTATCGTTTTTTAATCGAATCGTAACCTGTGTATCTAGATACATAACGAATCGGCTTCATGCCAGAGATTCCCAACCCTACTTTAAACCTGCACTGTTGTCATAAAAGGGTATCTGTGTGTCCATACTCAAGCAAGGGAGCTGTGTACGCCTTTGGCTGATGAGAACCATGACATTCATCATTTTATCTAAAACTTTGACCTCTTGGGTACGTTCAGGGGCGTTGTCAGCACCCTCTTATGGTGTCTACACTACTCTACACCAATTCAAATGAATGAAGAAATGGTGTCAAAATCTGCCCAAGGCTTTTCCAGTAGCTTGGCAAGCAAAACTTGAAAAGGTAGCCTTTACATCCAAATTTCTTGAAAGAAAGTAGTATATTTGTGTTAAATAACATCTCTAGGTTGATGTGGCATAAAAAATTGGTACAATATCAACGGTGGATACCTAAAAAATGCCTTAAGAAAATACTTAAATGTAGTTATATCAAATAAGGACGGTTTAAATACGCTACGTGACTAATGTGGTCAACAGATTAACACTGCCACCACATGATAACACAAACACAAATTATGAATGGGAAATATATGCAAAATTATTTTTGAGGCAATGAAAAGAGAATAAAAAAATATATATACAAAAACAAAAAGTGTGAGTACTCGCTGCTTTTAACCGATGTGCGCATGCATGCAGATGCTTGCACAAACGCACTGATCATTGTGTAGGACGTCTCGCCACGTAGAAAGGAATTGCAGAACACCTCTTTTTCAATGAGGGGATGCTCAAGTGTGTCCGCCTGCAAGTGCTTTGTGAAGGTGGAGGGGCTCAGCAGCCTCAACCATACATACAATTTGAAGCATTCAATCAGCCTCCCATGCATGTTTTTGGGATGCTGCAGGAAGCCAGAGTACCGGGAGAAACCCCACGCAAGCACAGAGAGAACATACAAACTCTAATTGAGAGGCCAGAGCCAGGATTGAACTAACAAACAACATACTGTGAGGCAGACGTGATAACCACTCTACCACCACGCCACTCTACTCTGCTTTGTAATACACACACACACAAAAAAAGTGCTGTACTCATTGATATGTTTCTCCTTCTTATGGGTTAAAACCTCACTTGTTTCACTTTTTTTGTTTACTGTGACATTAGGTCATTTTGTATTTCAATAACCAAGCATTATTTCCTTTATTTTTTTTGTTTACTGTGACATTCGGTCATTTTGTATTTCAATACCAAGCATTAGTTCCTTTATTTCCGTTAGATTTATTGAATAGCAGATGAAGAGTTCAATTCCTGAGCGTTTTTACTCGGTTGAATTGTACTGAATGCATCATTCGCTGTGTCAAAACTCATATTACCAAAAAAAAAAATTGTTTAAAATACTGAATTGGCCACGTAGTTTTTGAGCTATAGCCATAGCAACACTTAAGCAACGAGGGTCCGCGCCTCGCTGTTGGCCGCTATCTGATGACGTAATTTACAGAAGACCTCACCAGCTATCCAATACTGAGGTATAGCACTATGCTATCTTCATGTAACAAAATATGCCAAAAACGAGCAGAAAAGCACAGAACAGTTAAAGCACAAGATATTCTCTTATTAAAACCATTGTTAGACAAACAAATGAAAATTGTGTCAATGTTGCATTATTCATCAAGCCAAATGTAAATTTAACTGGGTGTTGTCTACATATACAAACACACTGATTAGCATGCTTACAGTCGACTGAGTGAGCTGTCTTTCAAACAGTATCATTTCCAATTTTTAAGTGAAGGAATACAAGCAAGTATTGCAACATGTGTTGCGTTTTCCTCCACACTTCCCCATCAGCAGCCTCTCAGTTTTAGTACACAAATTACACTGGGTAAGATAAACAGGTTTCGGGCTCAATGATGTGGTAGTCTGTGCACTTGATGTTCAGTGGACTCCACCCCTTCATTTAGTTTTTTAAAAAGGACATGTTCTCAGGAAAAGGCAGAAGGACGGTGAACACCTCTCAGCTCGCCATAAGGTCAGTGGAGTGAAAGAAGTTATGCATGTGTGTATCCTTATAGAATTTGTGTAAAATGAGAGCTGGGTAGCTTCCTAACTGAAACGGCAAGTGACACATGGGTGCCACTGCCAACATAAATCTCGCACCACATCCTGTTCAAAATTTCTATAGAGGTCTCAAACTGTAGAACCTCTGGTTGTGAAAGATTTTTCATGATAATAGTCTTTGTCCGGTCTATGAGAATGGAAGAATTCAGTTCTTATTGGGTACTTGCAGATATTCAGTTTTGGTACTGTACAATGACCACTTGCAATACTGAAATAACACCCATCTGAAAAAAAAAAAAAAAAAAAAAAAATCAGCCTTGAAAAAAAAAAATTATTCATGGTATTGATTCAACTTTATATATGTTGTGGAGCTTTGCATCTTTTTTTTTTTTCTCTAAATCTATCTTCCAAGATCTTTCAAGCATTCAATTTCCAAATAATTTTCATGACAGGCTCTCATAGACATATTAAAAAAATATTTAAATAAATTAATTAAAAAAAAAAATTTTAATTAAAAAAAACAAACTAATCTGGATGCCATGACAGTTAGTGACTATAGGCAAATATAAAATCTGCCATTCCCAGGGGAAATTATTGAAAGGGTTGTTTTTTAGCAGATTCAGGCTTTTATGACCACAGTCCCGAGTCTGTGCGTATCCAGGTCCTAATTTAGATGCATGTAAATCATCTGTTCTGGTATAACTGGATGTCAATGCCGCATTCGACAGTTGATCAGTTTATTACTCAGTAGCTACTGCTCAAAATTTATTTATAAGAGAGAGATTTCTTTCTGTCAATCAGAAAGCATGAGTCAAACCAAATTCACAATGTGGGGTTCCTCAAGGATCCATTTTCATACCGCTTCAATTTAACATCTTTTTGCTTCCTTTACCTCAGATTATGTAAAATATAACATCTCATATCACACCGATGCAGATGACGCAGCATTTTACATTTCCGTGTCCCCACAGACTATACTTCTTTTAGTCTTACTGAGTAAATGTACAGTATTCATTAACTCAATGAATGGATGTTCCAGAATTTTCTCCAGCTAGATGTATGAAAGACGGAGGTGATCATTTTGGGCCCATAAAAAAATAAAATAAAATAAAAAAAAAAAAGGAAAGGTCAAAGATCAGCACTCACCTTGGCATAATTTTAATTACAGCAGTAAATCAAGTCCGAAATCTTGGCTGAAATACTGACCAAGACCTACACTTCGACAGCCATCTGAAGTTTGTCATTAAATCTGCCAACTACAACCTAAAATTATGGGAAGAATTGAGGGGCAATTGTCCAAACGACATCGAACAACTTATCCACGCATTCATTTTTATTAGCTTGGACTACTGCAATGGTGTACAGTGCAAAAACGCACCTTGAAACTAGTTAAATTCCCTTATTTTCAGCGCAACTCTACTAGAAGTAAGAAAAATTGTCTGACAGTGTTTCAAGTAAATTTTACTCACTTAGGTTTCTTGAAATAAGAAAAATAGATAGCTTAGAATAAGATGAACAGGCTTATTTTAAGATATAAGTCTGTATGTTAATTCTTTAAAAAGCTTGTTTGTCAGAAATGTTCATAAGAATATGTATTGTTTAAGACATTTAATTTACTCACTTTTTGCTTATGTCTGTTAAGCTTATTTTCAGCTAGCTATTTTTCTTATTTCAAGAAATCTGAGTAAAATTTACTTGAAACACTAGAAGATAATTTCACTTATTTCTATCAGATTTACACTGAAAACTAGGGAATTTATTTAATTTTAGGGAGATGTGTTTTTGCAGTGTGATTAAAAGAATCCTTATGCCAATGTCCTTCGAAATACAAGGAAACTGTACATCACATTTCTTATGAAACCATTACACTGGGTTCCTGTGAGTCAAACGATAGACTATCAAATACTACTACTGGTCAACAAATCACTTTTTGGCGGAATCCAAATGAAGGTGCAGGCAAAGGATATCCTGCGACAGGAATAAAATCCTTTTTCATGAATACATACCACAAAACACATGCTGCTCCTCTTAATGCTTCAGGCGACTTTGAAGAGACACACCACCACCAATCACTCCCAATGTTACCTAAATCAAATTTTAAATATGAAACCAACCATATGTAACCAAATTTTCATCAGGAATTTTTTGGCGAGATTTGTCTAGCAAAGTCATGTCTTTTCTGCGAGCTTGCCTTCTCGTAAACGGTAAGTTGTGTTAGGCTTGTATTGTGCCTTTTGCCCTTTCAAGGCCCTCAAAGAGCTTTACGCTACATCTTCATCCACCTACTGGTGACGCAGGACCAACAGCAACGTGGGGCTCAGTATTTTGCTCAAGGATACTTAGGCGAGTCCACCAGGGTGGAGAATTGAACCCACAACCTCTGGGTTGGGGGACAACTAGTCTACCACTGAGCCACACCACCCCCCAAGTGTGTAGAAATGAATGTCTGATAATGTAATAACCAGTTTTTCAATATTTTTCTTCAATAGTCATGCATCAAAGAGAACCGCGTTCTATAGTTGTCTGGGGTGTGGTTAGACTTGAAATTGGTTCAACAATTTATTAACGCTGATGAGCAGGTTTAGCCTGACAGGCATAACAGAATAACAGTTTGCTTGAGGTAACAGTTCACTTGAGGTAATAAATCCATTACGATTTGAAGGTAAAGTCGATTTTTTCTTTTACAGGTTTTTTAATTCTCTTAACGAACACGAGATGATGACACACAATTCAGGAACAAAAATAAAGTACCAAGTTTACATTTAGTGAGGAATAGACCAGAGAGAAACCGGCCGGGACACACAAAATGTGTCCCTAATCTCGGCGCGGATACCGTTTATCTCTGCTGGCTTCCAAGAAACTGTAGAAGAAAAAAAGCCAGCCTAGCGCTACCTCTCGCTAGACATAAGTCCTTGTATGCAAATAAAGCATACAGATTCAAAGATATCATGTACAACCATGTGCAATGAAGATACTGTATGTATTTGTGTGAATAAATGGAAATATATATCTACAGATTCATTCAGTAAAAACATTCATTCAAACAAATCACTCAATCAATCGTTCACCCCCTTCATCCCCACCACCAAATGAATCATATTCATGTGTTGTGGTCCTAGCACACACTCCCCTCTACTGGCTTTTATTGTTGTAACACTTCCTGTTTTATGTGGCGCGAGTTCAACCTTGGCAGGTTGGGAGTGCACCTGCAGCTCACAATTAATCAACATTCCTTTTAAGGAGCGGCCTGGGCAGCAAGCAGGTGCTAGATGATTCTGCCAGTCACCATTGGTACATCGGCCAACTAAGCTCGTCGGTTTTGACGAGCTTGTTTTTTTTAACGTGTGACTACTTCCGTTTTTACCGTAAGGACAACCCATCCATCCAAGCCCTCGCAGCTGCAGCCATTTACCAAACAACCCATCAGCCGCTCAACACCGTGCCACTGTTCAATAAAAATTCTTCACTCCACACCTGTTTCCTGTTCGCACTTTGGTCCACATAGACTTTGCCTGCCTTTTCGTAACATAATCATCTGGCCAGCGGAAATGGACCAAGCGACCGCCGACACTTTCCAAATGGCCCTCGGACACCAGGGAATCCTGCCAGGCAAGCCTGAGCAGGTGCAATGTAGCCTTGGAGAAACGCTCCAGACAATTTCTATGGATTTGCAACAGGTCAAGACACAGCTCTCGCAATCCCCCACTTCCAGGGCCGGTCCTACTCTATCTGTGAGTAGTCCCCCTGGTGGCCTACCGACCCCCCCTTGGCCAGACGTGTTCATTTCAACTCCTGAATATTTTTCTTGGGAGATGGAGTCTTGTGGTCATTTTTTGCTAAATTCCAATCTAGTGTTTAATTTACAGCCTTCTACTTATGCCCCTAATGCTACTCCAGCACTGACGTCCCCTTCTCCTCTGGAGGAGCCCATTCAACTTGAGCGAACCCAGTTATCTCCAGATGTGCGCCGCAGGCACCGCAAAGAAAACCTTTGCTTTTACTGCGGACAGATTGGACATGTTGCGATATCCTGCCGAGTACAACCAAAGGACAGGGCTCACCAGGTAAAAAGCACACTAGTGAGCCAAACTTCCTCAGATCCTCGTCTTCTGTCACGACTCATACTTCCTGCGGCATATCCCATGGTTTAGACGCTAAGCCACTTCAGGTTCTCATTGATTTAGGTGCTGACGACAGTTTCATGGACGAAAGATTTGCTAATGAAGCCAAAATCCCTCTCGAACCCCTCGGGGTCCCCAAGGTAGTAGAAGCCATACTCTGTAGAAAGCTGTTTTCGGTAACCCATCGCACCATCCCTCTCATGCTCAAGGTCTCGGGGAAATCATCATGAATTAATACAATTGTTTATTATCTCCTCGCCAGTAGCACATGTCATCCTTGGTCTCCCCTGGCTTAAATTCCACAACCCTAGTATCAACTGGACAGAGGGAAAGATCGTGGGATGGAGCAATCACTGCCACTTGGAATGTCTTTGCTCGGCACACCCACTTGGCAGACCGGTAGGAGACCCAGCCTGTCTGCCAGTGCCTCCTGACCTCACCAATATGGCCCCTGAATACCATGACTTGGTGACGGTGTTCAGCAAGGACCTCGCCCACACTCTGCCTCCCCATACCCCCTATGACTGTGCAATTGATCTCCTGCCAAGGGCTCCCCTTCCAACAAGCAGACTCTACAACATATCCGGTCCTGAAAGAGCAGCTATGGAAGACTACATCAGAGACTCCTTGGCTTCTGGTTTCATACGACCCTCTTCCTCTCCTGTTGGTGCCGGTTTTTTCTTTGTGGAGAAGAAAGACTCTACTCTCCGCCCCTGCATTGATTTCCGTAGCCTCAACCAGATAACAATAAAGGATAAGTAATCTTTGCCTCTAATTGACCCTTCTTTTGACCCCTTCTGTCATGCCAGGTTGTTCACCAAGCTTCATCACCAAAATGCATATCATCTCGTCCGAATCCGTCAGGGTGACAAATGGAAGACGGTGTTCAACACTCCTCTTGGTCACTTTGAATACCACGTAATGCCCTTTGGTCTAACAAATGCCCTTGCTGTCTTTCAAAGACTCATGAACAACCTGTTCAGGGATGTTCTGAATCGCTTTGTTTAAATACCTTGATGATATACTTGTTTTTTCCCGTTCCCTAGAGGAGCATCGCCATCGTGTCGAGATGGTCCAGTAGCGGCTTTTGGAGAACAGGCTATTCTTGATGAACCGGTGAAGTTTGTCCTCAGTAAGCTTTTTGGGTTGCATAATCGCCCAGGGGCAACTCAAACCAGACCCGATAAAGGCAGTCATTGATACGCCCACTCCCAGTATCCGCAAAGAACTACAGAGATTCTTGGGCTTTGCCAGTTTCTATCGTCGCTTCATCATGGACTACAGCAAAGTGGCTCTCCCTCTGGCTCACTTCCACCAAACACCCCTTTGCCTGGTCTGAAGCCGCTGGTAAGGCTTTCTCACGATTAAAGTCCCTCTTCACCTCTGCCCCTGTCCTGCAAACACCCTGACACCTCACATCAATTTGTTGTGGAGGTCGATACGTCAGACACTGGAGTTGGAGCCATCTTGTCCCAGCGGAATCCCACTGACCAAAAGTTGCATCCATGTGTCCTTTTCTCTGGCGGCTCAGCCCTGCTGAGGTATGGCCAAAGATGCTTGGGATTTTGTCAATGCCTGCACAGTCTGTGCTCGAGGGAAGGCCTCCCATCAGCCACCCGCTGGACTGCTATGCCCCCTTCCTGTTCCCAGTCGACCTTGGTCCCACATTGCAGTTGATTTTGGAACCGGTCTGTCCCCCTCTAAAGGTAATACAGTTATTCTATCCATTATCGATCGTTTTTCCAAGACTGTTCACCATGTTCCCCTTCGCAAACTACCCTCTGCTCTTGAGACCACCAATCTCCTGGTCAACCATGTTTTCAGGCTTCAGGGCCTCCCCTTAGACATCGTTTCAGATCGCGGTCCCCAGTTCTCTGTGGTGGACCTAGCCCACACTCCCCTCTACTGGCTTTTATTGTTGTAACACTTCCTGTTTTGTGTGGCTTGAGTTCAACCTTGGCAGGCTGGGAGTGCACCTGCAGCTCATCAGCATTCAACATTGCTTTTAAGGAGCGGCCTTGGCAGCAAGGAGGTGCCAGATGATTCTGCCAGTCACCATTGGTACATCGGCCAGCTAAACTCGTCGGTTTTGATGATCTCGTTTTTTGACGCTTGACTGTTTTTACCATAAGGACAACCCATCCATCTAACCCCTCGCAGCCGCAGCAACAGCTACTGACCAATCAACCCACCAGCCTCTCAACACCGTGCCACTGTTCAATAAAAACCCTTCGCTTGTTTCCTGGTCGCACTTTGATCCACATAGACTGCCTGCCTTGCCGTAACAGTCATGGCTCATGCTTGCTTTTTGATTTTGCATGATCTTGATCAAATACACAATATTGTCGCTACCAGCCTACATGACATGCTTGCTGCGGCATAACTCAAATTTTAAAAAATCCAGAAGTTTAATTTATTAATATGGAACGACCAGCACATCATATTTACCTCATTCTCCATTGTATTTTTGTTTCTATGCTCATCAGTATTGTTTTTTGGTAACTCTAGTTAAAGTAGCCGGCTGTCAAATTTGTTGCTCTGAAACGAAAATAATCAAACAATACTAAATTTTTATATAAAATCGTTTCATTGCAAATCAGTATTAAGATGATCATATTGAAATGTCATTTTTGCACTGGAATAAATAAATAATTCCATCACCTCCCTGCTGTCGTCCCATCATTTCAAATCGCCAAATGCTGACGAGAGAATCATTTCTTTACAATACGTCACCTTTCCAATCTCATTAGTCTGTTAAGAAAATGCAGTTTTCATACTTTATCTGGAGTGGGAATGTTTATTTATTTTGGTGGCATGAATGGACTTCCATAAGAACTAGACTGGCTTTAGAGTGCAACTGATGATTTGAACATGAGTCTGTATCATCGACCATACAGATACTTTTAAAAGTGGGTGGGGTGTCTAGTCAGGGCTCAAGGAGGTGCAGCAGAGGACCTGACACGTTTATTACTTTTCTGTTGTCTATTGTGCTCTATCGTAGTAATTTGTTTCCCTTTTCTCAATTCTCTCATGGATGTTGCTGCTGTGTATGCGGGTAGGCACTCCCTGTGATGTTATGCTGTCAGTTATTTTTTTTGTTTGTTTTTTCTTTTGGGGAGTTTTTTTTTTTTTTTTTTTTGCGCTGCTCACTCTAAGTGTTTCGGTATTTATATTCTCATTAAATAGCAACTTTATTATTGACTTTTTGTACTATTCTGACAACTTCCGTAAAAATGACATTTTTAATATGCTATGTTAGAATTTGTAGTATTAAAGCAAATTTCAATATGTTTTAGTGTTGTAACTTGTGGTAATGTGTTGTGATATTTCTAACAGTATGACTGTTTTTTTTCACTATAGTGTGATTTTTGTTCATTGTGTGGTAGGCTTTTTTCTTATTACAGCTTTATTCACTTAACATTAAGACTGCAATACATAAGAAATGATAACTTTATTCCTTGACACATTCACAACATTTTCTCTGGTAAAATTATGATTACTACATCATGTAGGAATTATTACATAATTGACTTTTCTTCTAGTATACCAACTTACGTATTTGTTTAGCAAAAAAAAAAAAAAATCTTTAAAAAGAAATATACATATGACAGATTTTTTTCATACTATTCTGCAAAATCATGCTTTTTTTTGTTGTTTTTTTGGAATATGATATCCTATATACTTTTTATTTTGTAACATTATGAATATTATGTTTTGATGACCTAAATGAGGTATATATGAATATGCTGTAGGATGACATATTTGATCACCTATATTCTCCTTCGTTAACAAACAACTGAAAAGCATGTAGGCTAAAAAAAAAAAAAAAAAAAGTAAATAAATAATAATAATAACAATAAAATAACAAATCCAAGCTATGTATGAAATTTTCTGAGTTCAATTTAGTTAAAGGGTATTGTTGAAGACATATGTCATTCACAGAAAAAAATAATTTTTCAATGTTTGTTTCTGGCCTGTAAGATATAAACTGTATATATTAAAAAAAAAAAAACAACGTCTCTTTGGCATAAAGAGATTAGAGGCAACTGAACAACTGATATCCTCTCCAAATTTAGAAATGTTGAATGAAACAAAAAAAAAAAAAAGGGGGAAAAAGTGTCAGAGAATTTTTTGTTGTTGCATGGATTCTAGACATTTAAGAGAACCGTCGCCTCAAGTTCCTCTTTTTTGTATTGCGTAAACATTCGAACTTGTGGTTTCAAGAAAGCCGTCTATTGCATAATCAATTTTTTGTCCCTGCTTTACTTAGTGATTTTAATGTTTTCCAGAGGACATCAAATCAATACTATAAAGAGAAACTGACCCCAGATCAAGAAATGGTCATTGTGGTCTTATCCAAATTTCTAGTTTTTCAAGCAATCATTATTGTAATGTGACAGGATGAAATAGCTGGAAGTAAGATACAGTATGGGTGGAATAGTTACTATAATTTTTGATACATTTATCCTTTTAACCCTACTGTTCAAAAAGGCACATTCAACCAGCTTTGAGTCTGAAGTCAAAATAGTGGTGTTGATGAATAAATACAGATTGTAAAAGCATACTGTACATGGTCAGTGTAAAATTTATGTATTTCTATTCTGTTGTCAAAATGACCCAAAATGAGTAAAAACTCAAAGTATAGGACTTGCAAATTGAATTGGGACCTGTCAGTCTTGACTTGGGACTTGAATCGGGTCTTGAGGGCAAAGACTTGAAACTTACTTGTGACTTGAAACAAAGACTACCTCCAATTTCATTTCTAGTTTTTGCTTTACGAACTTGTTCTGAGTTTTATCAACTCCTTGTTTTGTCTTCTGTATCCAAATTTCTTTCCAATGTTGGTGTGTATTTTTTTTTTTTTTTAATCATTCATCTTCCGTGCCGCCTGTACCTTACAATGGTTTTGAGGGTGCCGGAGCCTTTCCCAGTTACCAAGGGGGTACAGTATATCCTGAACTCGTTGCCAGCCAATCGCAGCCCTGATAGCAGGTGACTGTTCGCCAGATCCGGTGTCAGCTCATCAGATTTACATAGCAATCACGTCCGTTGAACGTCAGTGCACCAGATGCGACCAGGATCATCATCAATCCGACTGTCCAAATGATAGGTTACACACTGTTCCGGGGCGGACCGTGCAGACCGGATGCGCTCAAAATCTGAAATTTAAAAGTCAACGTGTGACGTCACAACAGTATGCACCTTGACGGCGGGCATCCGCGCTGCGACACTAAACAGAAGAACAGGCAGGAGTCAGGACACAGCATCTTGGTGGCAAATTCTTATGGTAAGAGTTTTATTCAAAGTCATAGAAGTCACTGCTTGATAGTTATTCAATCGAGAGTTAATAAAAATGGCCGGTGTATTCAAGTGCTCTGCCATGTCTGCAAGTACGTAATTCAAAAATTTGTTGCAGAACAATATATGGAGGGAGAAAGCATTTACTCTGTTTTGCTGTAAATGTTTCAATGTTGGAATACTGTTAGGGACCCTGCCCCCTAAGCCCCACGCCTCCTCGTGTTTGTGTATATGTGTCACTTTCTTGATTGCATGATTGGACCGATAGGTGAGCCTGGGACCAGGTGCCAGTGATCATCGTCAGCAGCTTACTTAAACCGGTCCTTGGCCTCACATCATCGCCAGATCAACAACTCAACTACAAGATTTTGTGACTCCAGCTTTCAGCTAACAAAGTATCTTGTAATCCTGATACTGAGGTCATTTTTGTTTCTTTTCTCCCTAGGTCCTGTACTGCTTGCCTCCCAGAATGCCTGCCTGCCCTGTTCTATCACCAAACTGCCCACTGGATTCTTGAGGCACTATCTGCCACTCCCTCTAATCGTCAATAAACTCTTGTTTACCACTGCCAGTTTGCCTCCCGTCTCGTTTTGGTCCCCTGTTACCCCAGAACCTTAACAAATACTATATGTTGTATATTGTTGTATATTGTGGAGTTGCTTGTTCCAATTATGAAAAAAATTGTAATGTTACGGTGCATTTGCATTAATATCCATCCATCATCTTCCGCTTGCTCCAGGGTTGGGTCGCGGGGGGGTGGGAGGGGGGGCAGCACCTGTTACAGGGAAGCCCAGACTTCCCTCTCCCCAGCCACTTCAACCAGCTCCTCCAGCGGGATCCCAAGGCGTTCCCAGGCCAGCCAAGAGACATAGTCGCTCCAGTGTGTCCTGGTCGTCGCCGGGGCCTCCCGCCGGTGGGACATGCCCAGAACACCTCTCCGGGGAGGAGTCCAGGAGGCATCCGAACCAGATGCCTGAGTCACCTCGGCTGACTCCTCTCAACGCGGAGGATGACCGAGCTTCTCACCCTATCTCTAAGGTAGAGCTTGGACACCCTGCGGAGGAAACTCATTTCGACCGCTTGAATCCGGGATCTTGTTCTTTCGGTCACGACCTACAGCTCTTGACCATAGGTGAGGGTAGGAACGTAGATCGACTTGTAAATCGAGAGCTTTGCCTTTCGGCTCAGCTCCTTCTTCACCACTACGGACCGGTGCAGAGTCCGCATTACTGCAGATGCTGCACTGATCCGCCTGTCGATCTCCCGCTCCCTACTACCCTCACTCATGAACAAGACCCCAAGATACTTGAACTCCTCCACTTGGAGCAGGATCTCATCCCCGACCCGGAGAGGGCACGCCACCCTTTTCCGACTGAGGACTATGGTCTCGGATTTGGAGGTGCTGATCTTCATCCCGACCGCTTCACACTCAGCTGATAACTGCTCCAGTGAGATTTGGAGGTCCCGGCTCGATGAAGCCAAAAGCATTACATCATCTGCAAAAAGCAGAGATTCAATCCTGAGGTCACCAAACTGGACAAAGCGCAGCCTTGGCGGAGTCAGACCCTCACTGGGAACGAATTCGATTTACTGCCGACAATGCGGACCAAACTCTGACACCGGTCGTACAGGCACCGAAAAGCCCTTATCAAGGGTCTCGGTACCCCGTACTCCCGGAGCACCCCCCAAGGCACACGATTGAACGCCTTCTCCAGATCCACAAAACATATCTAGACTGGTTGGGCGAACTCCCATGCACCCGCGAGGACCCTGTGGAGGGTGTAGAGCTGGTCAACTGTTCCACGGCCGGGACAAAAACCACACGGCTCCTCTTGAATCCGAGATTTGACTTCCCAACGGACCCTCCTCTCCAGCACCGCTGAATAAACTTTACCGGGGAGGCTGAGGAGTGAGTTCCCTCTATAATTGGAACACACTGTCCAGTCCCCCTAAGAAGGGGGACTGGACAACATCCAGAGCCTTTAGGAACTCCGGGCGGATCTCATCGACCCCCGGGGCCTTGCCACCAAGGAGCTTTCCAACCACCTCAGTCCCCAGACTCTGCTTCCTCAGGAAGGCGTGTCGATGGAATTGAGGGCATTAAAGTATTCTCCCCACCGACTCACGATGTCCCGAGTTGAGGTCAGCAGTACCCCATCTTCACTATACACAATGTTAATGGTGCACTGCTTTCCTCTCCTCAGACGCCGGATGGTGGACCAGAATTTCCTGGAAGCCGTCCGGAAGTCGTTTTCCATGGCCTCGCCGAACTCCTCCCATGTCCGAGTTGTTGCCAAGGTGACCGCCGAAGCTTCTGTCTGCTTGGCCAACTGGTACCTGTCAGCTGCCGCCGGAGTCCCACAGGCCAAAAAGGCCCGATAGGCCTCCTTCTTCAGCTTGACGGCATCCCTTACCGCCGGTGTCCACCAGCCGGTTCGGGGATTGCCACCACGACAGGCACCAACCACCTTACGGCCACAGCTACAATCGGTCACCTCAACAATGGAGGTGCGGAACATGGCCCAGTCGGACTCAATGCCCCCCACTTCCCCCGGGACAAGGGGGAATGTCCTCTGAGGGATAAGTTCCATCGGAGGTGGGTGTTGAAGCGCTTTCTGACAGAAGATTCTGCCAGACGTTCCCGGCAGACCCTCACAATAAGTTTGGGCCTGCCAGGTCTGGCCAGCATCTTCCCCCGCCATTAGAGCCAACACACAACCAGGTGGTGATCAGCTGACAGCTCCGCCCTTCTCTTCACCCGAATGTCCAAAACATGTAGCTGCAAGTCCGATGACACGATTACAGAGTCGGTCATCGAACTGCGGCCTAGGGTGTCCTGGTGCCAAGTGCACATATGGACACCCTTATGTTGTAACATGGTGTTCGTTATGGACACACCGACGTGAGCACAGAAGTCCAATAAAAAAACAGGACGGGGAGACCATGCAAACTTCACATACTATATTATTATTTCATATCATATCATATTATGTATATTCACCTAACATCTAGTGATTCATGTGTTCCTTCAGGACTTCTCAACAATCAAGCCAGATTGGTGTTGTTTGACTTCATGTTCTTCTGATCTAACAGGATGGCAATGCTGTTTGATCTGTTGGTGAGTCCTCATCGGAATTAAGCAATGCGATTCCATGAAATATTCAATTTTATTTTTCTTGTCAACTCAAAAAACATTTTCATTGACCACCTAAAAAAGACAGTTTGTATCAGCTAATTGGTACAAATTGTGCATCTGAAAGATTACATCCAGTAAAAGGCATGGCGTAGGCAAGGGCGTAGGTTTGCATAGGGACGGTAGGGACATAACACTACCCATATGTTGTAAGGATATAATTGACCCTACCATTCGTATTAAGTGAATTATTTTCATTATGTTCAGACTTAGATGTACCCCTTTTCACTCGCTGAATGTGCCGGTCCATTTTTGCCCTCAAACGTACGTTTGATAGGCTGATGACTTGCATTTATTTACATTATTTATTCAAAAATATTTTTATTTGCAGCCTATACAGACATTTTATTCCAGATAAGCATACATTAATCATAATTAGGTAAAAGTTTGGTTGTGCTTGTGCGCGAAAGCAGTAGTGTTTTACCTAAAGAAAGGCTCCATTTTTATTTATTTTAATGTTAATATAATTCATGTTCAAATATTGTACTTTAAATTTTCTAACAAAATCTAGACATTTATTCTGGAAATTTTAAAAATATTTCTTTAGTAATTTTTGAAAACAAAGGCTTGAATCGAACGGCACCTGAAAGTATAATTCAATATAGATTTATTTTGCATTGATCATTTAGCACATCAATTAATTAGGTTCATAATCGTGAGAAATGTAGTCCTGACCCCCGCTCACTCAATCTGTTTGGTCTTATTAATGTCCCGTCTCCAGCAAAAAGTGTACATGCAAGTTATGCTGTTATATCGTCAATGTTGAGACCAAACCTATGTCCTTCTAAGTCCCACAAGGCACAATCCTTCGACCCCTTCCTTTACTATATTCTTCAACTAGTTCAAATACCAGATGACAATAATCACATCTCTTTTTGACTCACCCTCCTACTCAAACTATGTTTTTTTTTTCTCTCAGCACAAACTTATCTAAATGAACTGTTGTTATAATGATACTGTACAATAACCCATTACATAACCAAATTAAGGGGAAAAAAACATTAAAGAGAGAAAAAAAAATAGTATTGAAGCATTATTTGTCCAAAGAGCATGAGTGCCCTGCCCCTCTAGTGGAGAAAATACTTCCTAGTTTAAATAGTGAATACTGTAGTTCTGCCGTAGTTACTATTATGAAATTAAAAGGATCATATCCCCGGTTTTCTGTGGTCAATCAGTGCCAAATAAAAACTGGGAGAGTTTTAAATCCGCGTTTTTCGATTTATGTTGAGGGGAAATATGTCAGGGCAAAGTCGGCAAAGTCGATGTGGACCAAAGTGCGACCAGGAAACGGAAGTGGAGTGAAGGGTTTTTATTGGACAATGGCTATGGCTATGGCTGCGGATGAAGCTCTGGCTGTGGCTGGGGCTCAGGCTGTGAGGGCTTCATGGGTGGGTTTCCTGATGGCAAAAAAACAAGATTACTCTAGAGTTCGTTAAACGATTGTCAAAAACTACAGGCGTAGTTGGCCAATGTACCCCTGGTGACTGGCAGAATTATCTGGCACCTGCTTGCTGCCCTAGCCGCTCCTTATAAGCAGTGTAGATCGCTGATGAGCTGCAGGTGCACTCCCAGGTGAGCCAAGTTAGAACTGATATCTTACAAGCCAGCAGAGGGGAGTGTGGGCAAGGACCACCACAAAATACTTCATTTGTTACGGTGCTTTAAAGACATGTGATTGAACAGGCTTGCGTGATCATACAACGGCGAGCTTGCGTCTGATTGGTGTAATGGAATCATGTGATTATTGTTGCGACGTCTCATTGGTGAAATCGGTAGAGCTACTCTTAGCATCGCTAGCTGAAAAAAATTATAAATTTGATATGTAGAATAAAGAGGAAAAATGTAACGACTTGTGTAGCCCAAAGTAGCGGATTAAGATTAGCGTTTTTTCTTCACAAATCTATTCAAGTAAAAAAGTATGGCTTAGTAAAACTACTCTTAGAAGTACATTTTTCTCAAAAAGTTACTCAAGTAAATGTAATGGAGTACATGTAACGTGTTACTACCCGACTCTTCATTTAATCTATTTCTTGTTTTTTGTTCTTCTCCTTTCTCCGTCTTATCTTCTAATTTCCTTTCTGCCATCCCCATAACTTTTTCCTGCTCCCTGCTTTTTTCTAAAAAAATGAAACACAATAAATGTGCACAAATTTTTTTTTTTTAATAATATCATACTCCTATGAGATACATTAAAATTGTTCAGTCCATAAGGACACTCAGATTACCATTCTTCGTGTCAAAGCAGCTGAACAGGATAGGTTGAAACCTTTAAAGGCCTGCAACAGGAAGCAATTGTCAGAGAATCCCAAAATTTAAAAGTCTTAATGGAACCTTTTTTACCAATTTGTAAAAAGAGAAAAATCAAAATGAATATATGTAGGAAGCATTCTAATATTTATAACCCTTGCTAAATCCAGATTTTTCTCCCCTTATGGGACCTCCACATGCATGTGTTAACTTGCATCCATCAATTTTGGCAATAAATGGTTAAAATAACAATAGCAACGGCAAGGAAGTTGCCGACATAGTTTCATGTTGATCATAACCAGAGGTGGATAGAGTAGCCAAAATTTTTACTCAAGAGTAGTGTTACTTCAAAATAATATTACTCAAGTCAAATTAAAGGAAGTCATCCAAAAAATTGTACTGAAGTACAAGTAAAAAATTATTTGGTGAAAAGAATACTCAAGTAATAAGTAACACTGTGAGTAAGTGCTTATATTTATTGTTGGATTCTTTTTTTTTTTTTAAACAATGATATTTTGTTCTAAACACAAAGGTATCTATATGGACTATTGTTATAATGAAAATGTACAATAACCCATTACATAACCACATTAAGCCAAAGAAATACAAAATAATAAAAAAATAAAATAAATCATTGAATGGCGTACCGCAAGCAACACGTCACTTTTGCTCATTAATATTCATGACGTTAGCAATTGTTGCTAGGCGGGTCAACCTCCCGCTTGTCCGTAATAGTAAATACATGGAAATAGTGTACGAATGAGATGTTTATTGTTCTAAACCTACCAATTATTTCCGAAAATGATGTTCACTGGTAAAGATGTGGATGAACATACAAATGTTCAGTTAAAGAGATGGCTTGAATGTCGAGGGGTGAAAAAGACAGGAAAAATAGCTGACCTGATCCAGAGTTCGCTTTTTTATCATCACCTTTTTCTTGTGTGCATTGCCTTACGCCATGACAATGACATTCTTCTGTTTCAAGAATCTACCCTTTACCACCATATGCCCTGTCTTTCTTATATATTATATCCTCTGGTTGTCTTGCGTCTCTGACCATTCTTGAGGGTAATTTACATTGATATATTTGTGTAGCGATCACAAATGCTACTCAGTGACAGCCAACGAACACTTTTAATTTTTTCATTAATAGCAAATCTTAATTCTATAATTTATTTACACTTCCCCCCATACTTAAGTTATTTTTTTAAAACAGAAAAGGTAACAGTGGCAGTTAGATACCATTTTAATTTTTTTCAGGTCATTCATTGTCAGACAGAAGCAGTATGGCAAAACGCTGCGCTAAAAAATAAGTACAAATATCATAATAGCTTACCTTTTCGTCCTCTGTAGGACCATGGCCCCCAACAAAATGTTTACTGCATGTGAAATGTTGAATGGCGTCACCTTGCTGCCGTTATACTGGTCTTTCTTTACATTTTTTGGTTGCGGGAAACATATGAAGAAAACATCCTTCATATGTCGTAATGTGTAGAGTCGTTTCTACAAGTTCCATAGCAGCGGTGATTTATCGGCATGTTCTTTTTTGAAAGATTACCAGAGAAAACAAGCAGAAATAACATGGACTGTATGCAAGGGCGTGTCTATAATGAGTCATGTTGAGGGCAGCGCTCTATATCAAATACTTCATTTTTCATGGTGCTTTAAAGATACCTCATGATTGAACAGGCTGGCATGAAAATAAAACAGCAAGCTTGCATCTGTTTGGTATGATGGAGTCACATGATTATTGTTGCGACGTCTCATTGATGAAATCCGTAGAACTACCCCAGTAATACACCAGGCACATCTCTATTCTTGGCATCGCTGGCAAAAAAAAAAATCTAATATGTACAATAAAGAGGAAAAATGTAACTATTCTTGTGTAGCCCAAAGTAGCGGAGTAAGTAGCGTTTTTTCTTCACAAATCTACTCAAGTAAAAAGTATAGCTTAGTAAAACTACTCTTAGAAGTGCATTTTTCTCAAAACGTTACTCAAGTAAATTTAACAGCGTACATGTAACTGTTACTACCCCCTTCTGATCAAAACAGTAAAGCAAAAACCATTTTCTTCTTTATTTTCCAGAATTGTAACCGTACCAAAAGGATTTCCTTCATGAAGAAGTGTCTTCTCCTATTTCTCCTCTGTGTATTACCTCTGGCTTTTCTTAAACTCCAGCACACAGAAATAATCGTAGACACAAAACAGCACAATTCTGTGACAATTCTACTGTGGCACCGACCGTTTGGCGCGTCTTATGACATGAGTGGTGATCCATGCTTGGGCCTCCACAACAACACACCGCTCTGCAAGGTCACAGAGGACAAATCTTTGTTCCCCAAGGCAGATGTGGTGGTTTTCCACAACTCTGAGATTGCCAGGGGGCAGGTGAAACTCCCTCTGAATCGTCCCAGGCCGCTGGGCCAGAGGTGGGCCTGGCTGTCGCTGGAGTCCCCTGCTAACAATGGAGATCTGAGGAAATTTGCCAATATTTTCAATTTGACCATGAACTACAGGAG
Source organism: Corythoichthys intestinalis (assembly GCF_030265065.1). NCBI lineage: Eukaryota > Metazoa > Chordata > Actinopteri > Syngnathiformes > Syngnathidae > Corythoichthys > Corythoichthys intestinalis. Next base: position 27,961,333 of record NC_080411.1, read on the forward strand.
GGATGCCGATATTACGACAAACTATGGCGAGCGGGTTGAGAAAGTGACGAGTGAAGACGCTCACCCGGTGCAAAATGTTACACGGAATAAAGAATTCTTGGCGTGTTGGGTGGTCAGCAACTATAACCCTTCTCACAGAAGAAGTAAGGTGTACAAAGAACTCAACAACATAATACCCGTGAAAGTCTTCGGGCGCTGGACAAAAACTCCCCTAAGCACAGAAGCACTCCTGCCCACAATCTCTCGCTGCTACTTCTACTTGGCCTTCGAAAACTCTGAATTTAAAGATTACATCACAGAGAAGCTTTGGAAGAATGCTTATCTGTCCGGGGCAGTTCCTGTCGTCCTTGGAGCGCCGGTACAGGATTATGAGGCCGTGGCACCGCCTCACTCTTTCATTCATGTCGACCAATTTAAGTCTGTAAAAATGCTGGCTGAGTATTTGCTGCAGGTAGCAGGAGACCAAAAGCGCTACAACGAGTATTTTCAGTGGAAGCAGAAGTGGAACGTGAAAGTGAGGTATAATTGGATCGACAGTCTGTGTAAACTCTGCTCCCACTATGACCATTTGCCTCCTAACAAGGTTTACAGTGATCTGGCAGCGTGGCATCGCGCAAAGTAAGGCTCATTCATGCACAAATATCACAAAATGGATGGGCCATTTTATCTGAATGCTGACGTAAACGTATGCACTTTTGCTTCATATTTAATAACCTTTTCTACAAAGTTTCTAGAGGCCTACTTGTAATTGTTTTGAATATAAAACTTGATAGAAAACAAGGAAAATCTTTACATAACATCCTGTAGCTGTATATATTTTTGGAGACTTTGTGCAATACGTTAAAATATCTGTAAAATTAGTCATGCATGGGTTGTATTTTATGTGAATTCCTGTTTATCGTGAGCAGTGTTGTCACAGATTACTTGAAAAAAAAAATTTAATTACTGCTTATGCCTCCAAAAAGTAATCTACCGTATTTTTCGGACTAAAAGCCGCTAACTTTTTCCCAGCATTTCTACCCTGCAGCTTATATAAAGAAGGATTTTTAAAATTTATTTACAAACGAGCTTCATAATGTTTTGTTAAAAGTAACAAAAAATGGATAATCAGACATATTTTAAAAGAATGGCTTTCAAATTTTGCCATGACACAGCTCTCAGCCACTACGCTAGCACCAATAAAGCTTGCCAGAAGCTCGTCAGTCTTCAAAACTCAGGATTTTATAGATCAATATGACTTCATCTGATACTGTATACTGCTACAAAAGAACAATTTTATCTGGATGGGCATTCACTATTTGCTAGGACAAGAGAACGGGATGCTAGCGTTGATTAGCTGTTTTCAACTGGCACTCAGAGGACTTTATTGCCATAGTATGCTACAACAAAGTTGTTATATACGGGCTAGCGCTAGCTGTTAACCGTTTTTAAGAGGATTTCATCCATATCAAGTTTACAAGTGGATTACTGTATATATCTTTGCAAATGTAGCAACCTGTTTTTTTTAAAGTTAGTTTGTTTTGAAGCATTCAGAAAACACGGGTCGGTGTTGTTGATGCGTGTTTATCTGGTTAATACATTGTTGCTCAATCAAATATTTCTGTGTAACATCTATGTAAATATCCAATGGTAAGATATGGACACTTGCGGTTTATAGTCAGATACGGCATATATGTGGATTTATTTCTAAAATTTTGTGAAATTTTGTTGGTGCGACTTTTAATCAGGTGCACTTTATAGTTCAGAAATTACGGCACTTTATTGATTACTTTACTATAAAAAAAACTAAGTAACTTTAAAAGTAATTTATCAGTTACTTTTTTACAAATTTTCTCCCTTTGCTGCCTCAACATAAGAATGACAACTGAAAAATGTCATCACATGTCATTGAATTTTCCACATAAGGCTTAATCTTTGAGTTAGTAGGGGTTAAATTAGTCGATGGAGTTGATTTCAACCCCCATAACTCGTGCTAGCTTCGCCACTCCGGAACCCTGAAACCAATAACTGACAAACTGCATGGAAATCAACTCCAATGACTATTTGAACCCCAGCTAACCCGAAGATTAAGCCTAATGTCAAAAATTCTGATCGTCCCCTTTAAAATAAAGACCTAGCTGTTAAAATGTTGCCTATAAAAGTTGTAAAGCAATGAAACAAACAACAAAAATGAACAAAATGAGCAAGAATCCTTCGAAGTACTTCATAATGTAGGGTGACCAAACGTCCTCTTTTGCCCAGACATGTCCTCTTATTACGTGCTCTTCGAAGGGTCTGGCCGGGTTTCATAAATTTATGAAATTGTCCGGTTTTTATGATTTTTCACGGAACCAATTTGAAGAGAATCCCTCCGGCCGCTAGGAGGCAGCGCGTACCTGCATTGAGGTGGCTCCGACTAATAGGGGCGGGAGAAGGAGTACATCTTCTTCCTGTTTTTTGTTGGCAGTTTACCCTTTGTTTCATGTGGAATTACCACCATCTAACGACGGTTAACAGTTTGGCAAGAAATCAGACTACAGCAAGGAGTTTTAAGACGTGGCTCCATACACCTTTCTGTAGGTTTCTCTCCTGTTAATGTCGATCACGTGTGTTGAATATTGGGTTATATGTGTAAACAGAGATGCAGTATATTGTATTAGTCTTGTATTAATTATTCTGCGTTCGTGTATTTGGTTGAATCTTAGTATATTTTTAATAGGAGCGCCTGCCAGTTTTTTACGATAAATACGTATATAATGGCAACTGTTGACTTCTGTCGGAGATTTGTACTGCCGTAATCTGTAAAATCCTGTTTGGTGTCGCATCGTTGCGCTGCCGATGATTGTAAACTTTTATAGCAAAGTTTGATTTTGCCTCACCCGATACTCGCTAACAGGGTAGCTATCGGTGCGCTCAGCCACGCTAGGCATTATGGGCAATGTAGTTTTGAACTGCTGCGTTTGGAAACATGCTGGTTGAACAGCTTGTCAGTTTATTTCAGTTATAGTTTGCGAACACTGAATGAGAATAAAATTGAGTGGGAATAACAATTTGTCAACGACAATTGTCGTGATAGTAATTTATAAAAATGTTGAGTTGGCACATAGCCTACTGTGTGTGCGTATTGACTGGACTACATTTCCATGGGTCTGCATTATATATATGTATCTATATATATATATATATATATATATATATATATATATATAATTTTTTTTAATCAATGTTCGTTTTTTTTTTTTTTTTTTTTTAAGAAGAATAAAGCCTGTTGAGTAAAAAAATATTTCCATATAGTGTATAATATATACTAAATACTGAATTTTTCTAACCAGACGGAGGAGGCACACTTTAAATATATTAAAGTTATATAGGCATCTTTGAGTGGACTTCGAGTAAAATTCAAGTAACTCGAGGCCGGGCCGAGTGTCCTCTTTTTTGGAAATCAAAATATGGTCACCCTATCATAATGGGTCCTAATTATTTTTCGAACAGATCATGCGAGTAGCACCTTAGAAACGGTCCTTTGCTTAGCCAAAACTACAGGTGAAGAGGCAAGATGGATGTTACAAGAATTTCTTTAAACCAAAGCTTTCAAAAGCTTCAACAACAACTGAGCCTGAACCAAGGGTTGAACACACACAGTGTCAAGATGTACAGTCAAGTGAAAAAAATAGGACACCCCATTAAATATTCAGTTCTTTTTTAAGAATTGTTCTCACACCAATGTCCGATCTCGTTTTTCTTTATCTCTGGAAAAGAAACTTATTTAATTGCAGGGAACAACTAAAATGAACTTTGTATTACTCGTTAAAGCAAATATTTCAACAAAAATGCATATTCTCACTGAGGAAAAAGTTAGAACACCCTGCCACCTAATATCTAGTTTTACCCCCTTGGCTGAAATAACTTCAGTGAGACGCTTTTTGTAGCCATCTACCAGTCTTTGACATTGGTCTGAAGAAAGTTTGCCCCACTCCTCAACGCAGAATACTTTCAGCTGTGAGATGTTTGAGGGGTTTCTTGCATGTACAGCCCGTTTCAAGTCACCCCACAGCATCTGAATGGGATTAAGATCTGGGCTTTGACTCAGCCATTCCAGGACTCTCCATTTCTTCCTTTTCAGCCAGACCTTGGTGGATCTCCTGGTATGTTTCGGGTCATTGTCATGTTGCAGTGTCCAGTTTCGCTTCAGCTTCAATTTTTTCACAGATGATCTCACATGTTCCTCAAGCAACCTCTGATACATGATAGAATTCATGGTGGATTCTATGATGGTGAGCTGGCCAGGTCCTGCTGCAGCAAAGCATCTCCAAACCATGACACTTCCACCTCAAATAATTCAATTTTAGATTCATCTGTCCAAAGAACATTATTCGTGAAGGCCTGGTCTTTGTCTACATTTACTCGGGCAAACTTCAGTCTGGCCTTCATGTTCTTCTCGGAGAGCAAAGGTTTCCTCCTTGCACACCTCCTATGAAGGCTAAACCTGTGAAGCCTCTTTCTGATTGTAGAGGCATGCACTTTCACATCAACAGTAGCAAGAGCCTGCTGTTAGTCCCATGATGACAATTTAAGGTTTTTGGAGACTTCTTTTAGCATCTTGCAGTCTGCTCTCGATGGGTGAACTTGCTTGGACGGCCAGACCTGGGCACGTTGGCATTTGTCTCACCATGGTGTTTTCTCGGTCTTCAACAGTCAGAGGCACACCAAACTAAATGTAAGGTTTAAATAAGGCAAGCCTCCTTCAAAACACTGGGTAATGGTGTTCTAATCATGTGCACCTTATGTGATACCCGTGTATGATTTTAGCCATTTTAAGAGGGATTCAACGTGGGTGTGTCCTAATTCATTCTTTAACAGAAATTGCATTTATTTAAAATTACATTTTACAGAAAATTATTCAAAATCTTTTTTTTTTTCTGTTATAATTGTTTAGTTGTACTACTTGAATCTCTCAAGATTGTTAAAATTGATATTAAATATCTGTATGACCAAATATGTTAGAAAACACATTTTTTTCCACATGACTGTATATATCGTAAATATAGTACAGGCCAAAAGTTTAGACACATCTCATTCAATGCTTTACAAATGATGGTCCAAACCCCATTGAAAAGGCAACAAATTCCACTTAATAACCCTGATACGACATACCTGTGAAGTCAAAACATTTTCAGGTGTCTGTATCTTGAAGCTCATTGAGAGAGTGCCAAGTAATACGGGCAAAGGGTGGATACTTTGAAGTAGAATAAAAAAACGGTTTTCAGTTATTTCTCCCGCAGAAGTTAAATAGCCTGTGGTTACAAACTGTAACTATCAAATGTACGTAACGGCGGGTTAAAAACTGTAGAAGTGCTGGCTGTCTCAATACCTGTAGGCTTTGTTTAAAGCTTTGTCACATTGTGCTGTAATTCCAATTGGTTCCTTGAATTGGATGTGGAGTTTGGGCAGTGCTTTTGAGCCAGTGCAAATTTTGCAATGCGCAGAGATATTTTTGTCATATTTACTGGACAAAAATGTGAATTGGAAAATGTGAATGGAGCATTTGCTCCAGTGAGCAAATGCAGCCATTTGTGGTATCTCTCCTGCCTCTTTCATTGTTCGTGTCCTGACGAGGTAGCTAGGCTATGTCGTTTTGGCTGCCGCCGCCACAGACTCTCAGCGCTCACACAGCATGGTAATACACGTGACCCGTTATTTTGTCCTCCAATTAGAAAACGTGACATGTGATGTCACTCCCAAACTCAAGAGCATTTCAAATAGAAATGTTGCTCTTTGTACATGACTACAGTATTCTTCATTCTACATACATTATGAGGCAATAACAAAATAGTAACGCATAGGCACTAAGGAGACTAACTTTAATCAGATTACTGGTTTGGAAAAATGTCTTTACAGTCCTCGTTACTGTAAGAAAGTGATCGTATTACAGTGACAACACTGATCGCGAGTAGGTGAAGGCAAAAAACGGTTTAAGGGATATCTTGCTATGTGTGTCAATATACTCTGGTGTTGGGTGTATTAGGAGTGATTTTTTATTTGTCTCACATCAGTAACTGTCATTCTACAATGGTGAATGTAACTTTTTCAATAAACATCATAAGTGCTTTCTGTTGTGTTAGTGTGGTCAACGCAAGTTCGATTGAGCAGCGGCCAAAGGTGATTGTGACATTAATCACAACACCGGCCAATTACGGTGGTGTGAAAAAGTATCTGAACCTTTTGGAAATTCTCACATTTCTGCATAAATTCACCATCAAATGTGATCCGATCTTTGTCAAAATCACACAGACGAAAAAAACAAGTGTCTGCTTTAACTTAAACCACCCAAACATTTATAGGTTTTCATATTTTAATCAGTATAATAGGCTAATAATGACAGAAAGGAGAAAAGTAAGTACGTGAACCATCAAATTTAATATTTTGCGCCCCCCCCCCCCCCCCCCCCCTTGGCAGCAATAACATAAACCAGACCGCTTCCTGTAGCTGCATATCAGTCTGGCACATCGATCTAGACTAATCTTGGCCCATTCCTCTCTACAAAACTGCTGTAGTTCAGTCAGATTCCTGGGATGTCTGGCATGAATCGCTGTCTTTAGGAGTTTAGGTCATGCCACAGCATCTCAATGGGGTTAAAGTCTGGACTTTGATTTGGCCACTCCAGAACGATGCGTTTTGTTCTTCTGAAACCATTATAAAGTTGATTTACTTCTGTGTTTTGGATCATTGTCTTGTTGCAGCATCCATCCTCTTTTTAGCTTCAACTGTCTGACAGACACCCTCAGGTTTTCCTGCAGAACATCCTGATAAACTTTTAAATTCATTCTTCCATTAATGACTGCAAGTTGTTCAGGCCGTGAGGTAGCAAAACAGCCCCAAATCATGATGCACCCTCCACCACGCTTCACAGTGGGAATTAGGTGTTGATGTTGCAGAGCTGTTCCAGTTTTCCTCCACACATGACATTGCGTGTTACTCCCAAACAATTCAACTTTGGTTTCATATGTCCACAAAATATTTTGCCAAAACTTCTGTAGAGTATCCATGTGCCTTTTTGCGAACATTAAACGAGCAACAATGTTTTTTTTTTTAGACAGCAGTGGCTTCCTCTGTGGAGTCCTCCCATGAACACCATTCTTGGTCATAGTTTTACATATAGTTGATGTGTGCACAGAGATATTGAACTGTGCCAGTGATTTCTGTAAGTCTTTAGCAGACACTCTAGAGTTATTTTTGACCTCTCTGAGTATTCTGCGCTGAACTCTTGACTTCATCTTTGGATTGATTTACAGAACCACAAAAATGAGAACTGTAACTTGATCAAAGTCCACATTTAGGGCTTTTAATTCATTTTTCCAAATATTGGTACAGTAAAAATGCATAGTTTTGAGTATGGGCGTAGTCAAAGAGGTCCACTACTAATATTCACCAACCCTAGACAATACTTATTCTGATTTGTGAATTTACAGTGCAACAAAAATGAGAACTGTAACCTACCATCTACTAAAATGACCCGTTGCTCAGGGGAATCGCATAATATTGTATTGATATGACAGCGCATGTAACGCACATGTAGATGGAGTGGTTTTAAGATCAGGCTACTTTATTTAATTTTTAAGCGATGACAATGGTGGTGTTATATACAGTATTTGAGTGTTGAGTGTTTTTAAGAGTTGGGAACCACGCAAGCACACGGAAGTGCCTTGCCCCTCGCTGCATTTACCGTAATGTTTGGATTACGCAGGTGCGCTACTTTTAGGGTTCGCTCATTTGACCACGGGCCTTACCAGTCGGCCTTTAGCAAATATACCGCGGTTTCACGGTATCACAGAATTGCAATTATAGCTCTAAAATGGGTTATTTTGAGATAAATGGGTTTAAAAAAAAAACTTTTTTTCCATTGACCAGGACTTTATTTTTCACATATTTGCAAATTGGAATATCAACGTGAATATAATGTTAAAATAAACAAATTAAATAAAAAATTAAAGCAACACTTGGCAACTTTTCAATTTCAGTTGATTTTAGCGAGCACACGGAAGTGCCTTGCCCCTCGCTGCATTTACCATAATGCTTGGATTAAGCAAGTGCGCTACTTTTAGGGTTCGCTCATTTGACCACGGGCCTTACCAGTCGGCCATTGTACATGAGTAACAAGTTGTGTTGAATGTAGAGCTGCTGCTTCTTACACACGCATAACGCACTGTGCATAAGGCACCTTATGATCTGAGGGGCAACACAAGTAGGCATGTGCCGGTATGACATTTTGACGGTATGATAACCTTAAGCAAAAATACCGCGGTTTCACATTATCACAGTATTGCAATTATAGCTCTAAAATGTGTTATTTTGAGCTAAATGGGTTAAAAAAAACTTTTTTTCCATTGACCAGGACTTTATTTTTCACAACATATTTGCAAATTGGAATATCAACGTGAATATAATGTTAAAATAAATAAAATTTGAAAAAAATTTTTTTAAAGCAACACTTGGCAACTTTTCAATTTTAATGATTTTAGCGATGCCTGTGGACAAAAGCTGTAGTGTTTTGCCTTAAGGAAGACCGTTTCCCATGAGGACCAGCGCACACCCGCATAGTGTCGTAAAATCATGATGGTCGCCTGCAGATGGATGAAACAACACTTCTGTTTCCAGCGGCTGTGTGAAAGATGAAAAGTACCGTATTGGCCCGAATATAAGACGGCCCTGATTATAAGACGACCCCCTCTTTTTCAAGACTCAAGTTTGAAAAAAAGACTTTTTGAACACCAAATTAATTTTTATACAGAAAATAATTACAGTACATCCGAAACAAATGATAATAACAATATATTTGAGAGAAAAAGCATGTTATTTTGCCTCATTCAAATCTTAATATCTGAACATTTAAATATGTTAACTAAAGTGCATTCACATGCATAAATGAATGGCTTCTGGTTTTTGAAATGTAAATAAACCTATCTATTGTGATAAAACAACAAAATTGCAATAACTGCATTAACCATCAAAGTGAAGTCTAACTGTAACTGTAGTCTTGAAACAAATCTGAATAAGGAAAAACATTGCAATAAAATAATGCAAACTGGTTCAACTTGAGAGTAGCTGAGATCTATCATGACAGAACATCACTTTAATGATATCTGGCGCCGTCTAGCGTCGTGAATGGGTATAATGTCTAGACCGCCAATATAAGACGACCCCCTCTTCTTCAGTCTTATTTCAATGCAAAAAACACCGTCTTATATTCGGGCCAGTACGGTAATAAGGTAATGAATCCAGTGTGGCCAAACAATAGCATATGACGGTTAGCAACCGTGTGGCTTAGTGTGACGAACACCCACACCCCATCCAAACTCATCAGCGCTGACGAGTTCAGTTGGATGGGGGGGGGGGGGGGGGGTCAAGCCAATAAATACAACATATAGACCAAACCCACAGTCACAGCTCAAGTTACTCAACATTAGAACAAAAGTTTTGGTAATATAGAACTGGACTTAAACAATATATGATGCAATTGATTTTCAGTAAAACACATACCACTACTACTATTAATATGAATTAGTTGAATATTAATGGAGAGCGAGAGTAAGAGACAGAGCTCGTGTGTATTCATTATTTACACATTATACACATACACACACACACCCACACACACACGCCCTCTCTCAACACAGAAAGTCGCCAGAGAAAAAAACACCACCGGCTGTTTTATGAAAATGTTATTTATACCAGGTGTTTACAATGGCGGAAGACTACAAAAGTAGGCTACTTGTAGAGCGGAAACTAGTTAGCTGTCTTGGCGTGCCAAGTAGCCACGTTATCTGTCCCGTTAACAAGCTTACGTTAGAGTATTTGTTTTACCATCGCTGGACACACTAAATACGCAGGAGTGAACTCTCATAGCTAGTGGGAAACTTCATGACAGTGTTTGCTTACCTTAAATCTTGTGTAAAGTGACGGATGATGGTCACGTAAATGTGTAAACCACCCTCCGCAAGCATGTCTTGCACGTCGTCTGTCCCTCCTCCTCTAAGCCACGGCCGCCTGTTTCTTTTCGGTAGCTCAAGTACTCCCATACTAGCAGATTTGTCTTTTTTGAGGGGGGAAAAGCTCAGGTGCAGGGTCACCGAAAGACACAGGACAGAGCAACAACCGGAGGGGAGGAGTGAGTGCTGCTACTCTAGATACAGGAAAATGTTTACAACATAATTGATGCCTGTTGGGCAGCTGTTTGTGAAATTAAAATAGGAACATTTGCACTCTTTCTCAGAGTGCTGTTTTTTGTTTGTTTTTCCGAAGTAAGGTTTTGCTCCAATTTAATAGTTGAAAATGTTAAGTGAATATTGAAACAATACTACAGTGCAGTGTTGTTTTTGGCAGCCATTTTAATTTTCGTCTTAGTCTTTTGGACGCAAAATACTTATTAGTCTTGGTCATATTTTAGTTATTTCAAAATGTGTTCTTCTTCGTCTAGTTTTAGTCGACAATAGACCCCACTCACATGACGTCACAACCACGCCTCCGCGCCATATTGTCCGTCAGCTCGTCGTGTTTACGCCTTACCGCTACGTAAATTCCTCCTATTATGGTGTTTTTTTCTGCTCGTTAACATTAATAATCAAAATGGTGAAGGCGTGTGTGGTGGTTGGTTGCAGTAACAGAGAAGATAGACGGAGAAACTTGAAGTTCTACTGTATTCCGAGAGACCCAGAGAGGAGAGCGAGATGGACTGCTGCAATTCGACAAGAAAACTGGGCACCAAACGATCACCACAGACTATGTAGCAGTCATTTTATACCTGGTAAGAAGCATTTAATATACTGGACTGTCTCAGGAAATTAGAATACACAATATTCTAATTTTTTGAGACAGTCCTGTGTATATATACAGGACTGTCTCAGGAAATTAGAATACACAATATTCTAATTTCCTGACTGTCTCGAAAATTAGAATACACAATATTCTAATTTTTTGAGACAGTCCTGTGTATATATACAGGACTGTCTCAGGAAATTAGAATACACAATATTCTAATTTCCTGAGACAGTCAGGAAATTAGAATAATGTGTATTCTAATTTCACAATTACACAATATTCTAATTTCCTGAGACAGTCAGGAAATTAGAATATTGTGTATTCTAATTTCCTGAGACAGTCCTGTATATATACACAGGACTGTCTCAAAAAATTAGAATATTGTGTATTCTAATTTTCTGAGACAGTCCAGTATATTTAGAGGGTTTTGGGCTGACAACCACAATTAAGATCATTGCAAGGCTAATCGCCGACAACATACAGTTTCAAATTCAAGATGTTTATTTTTACCCTCATCATTTTTTAAATAATATTTAGCTGGTACCAAGTGAAAGAAGCTGGCCTCGTCTACGGATCATCAGTTAAACAGCAGTGTCCAAACTTTTTGCAAAGGGGGCCAGATTTGGTGTGGTAAAAATGTGGGGGGGCTACCTTGGCTGATTTACATAGAACAATATATTTAAACAATTTTTAGCGAGCCCTTCTGTGTGTCACATTTGCTTTATTATTATTATTTTTTAATTCATTTCAACAATCTCGCCTTTGTGGCGTTCTCTTTCGACACTCGGGTTCTTGCGAAATACTGCTGCTGTGAAATTAAACTAGCTTCAAGTTGCTATAATTTCTCACTGAGTATCTTCCTTGTAATGTTGTACATGTCAGCGTGTCTTGTTTGGTAATATCGTGTCACATCGAACTCTTTGAAAGCAGCGACTGTCTCTTTCCAAATGAGGCAGACACAGTTGTTGCGCATTGTATTGAAGAAATAGTCCAATATCCACCTATCCTTGAAGCGTCGGCCATCGCAGTCAACTTTTTTTTTTTTTTTTTTTTTTTAATTGATTGTCGCCATTTTAGAAAATTGAAAGTAAAGGGTCACACGGGGTAATGTTGCTTAGAGTGCTGCTCTTAAAGTTTTTCAAAGTTTCGTGAGAATAGGCTGAGTTTCTGTGGACAAGATAGTTGTAGATATCAGGGTAGCAGATGTCAGACAGAGACGGCGAAGACAGCAGGTCGAAAAATATCGATTTAGGCATCAAATATGGGTCTGGCGAATGGATAGACTGAAGCTTTTCCACATAACGCCTTTTATGCAACGCATCCAGTTAACAGCGTCTGAAAGCACCGGGGCTTCCATGAATTGCACTATAAATTGCACGACAAATTGAAACCATTGAGAATACAGATAAACAATGACGGACAATATGGCGGCCGGATACAGCGACACGTCATTGTGTGACTGTGGTGAGTGGGGTTTATTCTCAAAACACTTTTGTTTATAAACATTGTCTTTTAAAATTTTATTCCATGAATAAGTAAATAAACAAAAGGTTTCCAACAGTTTCGAATGAACATTGACAGAAAAGCACATTATTGTATAGTCTACAATGACACCACGAACTGTGTGTAAAAAGTTTTCCAAGAGTTTGAAGCCACTCACTGAATCACCGCGTTAAATGCTAATGCTAACGCAAACACTATGCTAACGCTACAAGCTAGTTTAGTGTGTGATAATCACTCAGTACAGACCTTTAAAGGCTAAAGCAACATGCCATAGCCAAGATAAGAAAACAAAACTTACCAAGTGGCACCTGATACTTGTTTCATAAAAGGAGCCTGGAATGGGCACAGTTTACTAACTGGCCGGTGAATAAGCCTGTGTGTGGGTCGACAGGGTAAGGGACAGGCGCAGCATGTCGCATGAGTCACACAACCAAACACTGCTAAATGCCTGCTAAATACACATACGAGAAGAAAATATCACATTGTGAATTTATGAAGGAAACTATGGCGAACTGTAATCTCGTTCTAGTCTCATCAGACGACAACTGGCATCCATCTCGTTATGTTTTCGTTTTGGTCTCCCAAGACACGTTTTTAGCTCGTCATCGTTATGAAAAAAAAAATGTTCAGTGACAAAATATATTCATTCATCATCGCTTACAAAACCAACACTCCTGTAGAGGTTGTTGATATATATATATATATATATATATATATATATATATATATATATATATATATATATATATATATATATATATATAATAGGGCTGTCAAAATTATCGCGTTAACACGTGGTAATTAATTTTTTAAATTAATCACGTTAAAATATTTGACGCAATAGGGAATGGGACGTACTACGTCATTGTTTGGACCCGCCTCCATGCTGGCAATATAATTCACTTCCGGGCCGGCAGAGTCAATGCGGATTGTAACGTGTGGTAGTGCTAAGCTAACTCTTTCGGTGTTTTAGAAAGAAAATATGGGTGCTTATTGTTGCGTTACCGGGTGCAACAGCGTCTCCTACGACAAAAAAAGGGGTTAGGAAAAATGGACTCACTTTTCACCGTTTTCCTGCATGGAGGACCAAATATCAGATCACGAAGGTACGACGGATGGCTGGATTGCAGCGGTTCGTCGGAAAAGCATTTCTTATGATCATATTTCTGCTGGAATGAGAGTGTATTCCCCTCATCTCTACTCTTGTAAGTTGAACGATTTATCCGTTTGGTTTCAATACGTTTTTTTGTTTTTTTCTTTACTGTTGTGTAAATCTGCCTCAGTAGCAATGCTAATCTACTCCTCCTCATCACCTACCTGTTGTGTTACTAGGAAAACCTGCATATGAAATGCTGACAACACATCCCGATTGGTCACCATATCTCTTCTTGGGTTATTCTGAGGTCAAGCGCACCACATCGGAGCGTTGAGAGGTTGGAAAGGCGAAGAGTGCACGCTGAAACTTCAGTTTGCTCTGCTCTTACAAACACGATCCCAAGTGTTATGAAAAGTCAATAAAATATGAATACCAAAACATGACTTGAACAACTTCTTGACAAACTGTAACTGCTTGTTGTTTACTTCAGGTCTTCATAATAAACAGGTGTAATAATTACAAAGTCAGGTGACTTAATTTTGTTATTCTATTTGGAATATGCATTGACAATTTTTGGACAGTGTTGTAGACAAGAACTGGGACTGATAAGTTGCAATAGATTTATTTCAAGTAATGCAATTTCTCCAATACGATATTTGAATTGACAGTTTAAAATCTTTAAATTAGTGCAAACAAGGCCCACCCTCTGACGGTGGCAGCAAATATTATATAAGTAATACACAAATACAAGATCACAATAAACGTGTCTTTGTCAAAGCAGTTTAAAACACTATTTACTGGCCTTGGGTAAATTGCCAGACAGGATAAATATGTGCTTTAAAGTTCTTGCATTTCCATTTTAAGTATTGCAAGTACTAGTCTCCAACACAGTATTTGAACTGACAGTTTAAAATCATTTTAGTACAAAATGGCCCACACTCTGGCAGGGGGCAGCAAATATTATAATACATAATACATTATAAAAAGCTATATACTATATAAATACAAGATCACAACAAAACCTGTATTTTTCAAAGCAGTTAAAAAACATCCAGTGGCCTTAGGTAAATAAAGGTGTATAAATATGTACTTTACAGTTCTTGCATTTCTATTTTAGGTATTGCAACTTTTCCAACACTATTTGAATTGACAGTCTGAAGTCTACATAAGTGCAAATAAGAATATTATAATTTAAAAATAATAATAGAATATATAAATTCAACATTACAATGAAAGGTGTCTTTGTCAAAGTGGTTAAAAAAAAAAAAAAAAAAACGTCACTGGCCATAGTTAAATAGCCAGGCAGAATAAATATGTGCATTAAAGTTCTTGCATTTTCACAAGTTAAAAGCCCGCAGTTCATCGACGAGAAGGGCAGACCCAGATGGCGTCTGCTGCAGGGGCTTGTTTGAGTCCGACACAGGACAAATGGAACCACTCCATTGAACAAATTTTCTTTGTCAAATGATCCAAGAAGAGAGATGGTGACCAATCGGGATGTGTTGTCAGCAGGTTTACCTAGGAACACAACAGGTAGGGGAGTCGTAGTAGGCGAGCATTGCTACCGAGGCAGATTTACACAACGGTGTAAAAAAACAAAAACGTATTGAAACCAAAAGTGGATAAATCGTTCAACTTACAAGAGTAGAGATGACAGGAACACACTCTCATTCCAGCAGAAATATGATCATAAGAAATGCTTTTCCGACGAACCGCTGCAATCCAGCCATCCGTCGTACCTTCGTGATCTGATATTTGGTCCTCCATGCAGGAAAACGGTGAAAAGTGAGTCCATTTTTCCTCACCCCTTTTTTTGTCGTAGGAGACGCTGTTGCACCCGGTAACGCAACAATAAAGCACCCATATTTTCTTTCTAAAACACCGAAAGAGTTAGCTTAGCACTATCACACGTTACAATCCGCATTGACTCTGCCGGCCCGGAAGTGAATTATATTGCCAGCATGGAGGCGGGTCCAAACAATGACGTAGTACGTCCCATTCCCTATTAACGCACATGTCCCGCTCAGACAGTATTCTGCCTTTGGTAAGTTTTACAGCAAGGTTTTTTGTGCTGTCTAACAGCGAACTCTTGTGGTCGCTTTGCGACATGGTTTATTGCTTTCTTGCCAGTTCATTATGGCTGCACGACGTCTCGGGCTGACGCCTACGTTGTAATGTTGTGCTTATATGATCCTTGGACAAGATTTGTCCGTAAGTATGGTTGTTGTAAAGAATGTACATATTATGTTAGTAAGCGAAATGTTATATTTTTTGTATGAGACGCTTTTTGTTTGTTTAGTGAACCTGTATAGCATGCTAAGCTAACGTTGTTGCTAAAGCAATGCTGGTGTACTTTTTTTTTGTAGTTTCACTACGGTCTAAAGAGGACAATGGTTTGAGGCCATTTTATTAATAAATCAGATGAAAAAGGAAGAAGTCTGATTATTAAGGCGTCGTTCACTAGCTGTCTAGCTTTGGAAAAAGTACACGCTTCGGAGTGAGGACAGCATAGACAGATTTAAATGACAGTAGAGTGAAATGCCCACTACAGTCCTTATGTACCGTATCTTAAATGTATATATCTATCTTGTGTCTTATCTTTCCATTCCAACAAGTTATTTTACAGAATATATATATAATTTACAGAAAAATATGGCATATTTTATAGATGGTTTGAATTGCGATTAATTGCGATTAATTAATTTTTAAGCTGTAATTAACTCGATTAAAAATTTTAATCGTTTGACAGCCCTAATATATATATATATATATATATATCTTTTTTTTTACTTTGTAACAGAAAATTTGTCAATCTTTACTGGGGAGTCCCGTTTAACAAAAAAAAAAAAAAAAAAAAGTTTTTTTTTAATGAAATTTCCTGTCATATTGAATTTGCCCTAGTTATTTACACAAATGGCTTATGCAGCGGTGTTTTGCAGGCTGAAGATAAGATGACTTGCATTTATGCAACGTGAGCAAATTTTGATGAAATGTGATAGGAAATGTGCAATATCACCAGTTAAACTTGAAGCCCATGACCACATCGCTCTGTTCAAGTTGATAACTCCTTTCCAGTCCTCAGGCCGAAGCACTTGGTTTCAACCTTTTGTAAAGATACAGTATGTATACTGTATACAGTATATACTGGCTTTTTTTTTTTTAACTCAAAATTAACTGCATGGTTTAATATTAACAGCAGTAGACGTCCAATCCATTTGAACTGAGTGGAAGGGCAGTGACTGATAGTTTCAGTGCCACTGACAGGTAGGCCTATAGGAGTTTAATCCATTCGAACTGGGAGGGATGCAGTTATCATTACATGCCTGTTAAAATAAATTGGACAACTAGCTCTGTCAATAGCAGTGAATGAGTTAACATAAAAAAAAAAAAAAAAGGTCCTGAAGCACCATTACTGACACAAATTACACCAAAATGAAACTGACGCACACAAATTTATGGTAATGTAAACTTTTACCTGGCAGCTGGTGGGCAACAATTAGTTTAAATCATTAAAAAATATAGGGGTGAAAAAACTCACGACTTGATGTTATGGTGAGTTAAAATGCTGACCGTTACATGCATTGTGAAGCTGTGACCCATTTACAATCTGATATTGTTTTTTATCAAGCGTGGCTAAAATGTTTGAGTAAAGATAATGTCCATTTTAAAAAAAGGCCGTTTTAACTCAGCCTTTGACAGTGACAGATGTCAACTCCATTTGAACTTGAAGGGGCTGGCAGTTCCCAGTTCAAATGGATAAGACGTCAATGAGATATGAACATCAGAGGTTGGACAACTTATTTTAAAAAGATGCACAATGGTGTGGAAAAGGTATCTGAACCTTTTAGAATTTCCCACATTTCTGCATATAATCACCATCAAATGTGATCTGATCTTTATCAAAATCACACAGATGAAAATAATGTCTGCTTAAACCAAAACCACACAAACATTTATAGGTTTTCATATTTTAATGAGGACAGCATGCAAACAATGAAGTGAACCCTCTGCCTAAGGAGACTTAAAGGCCGATAGAAACCTATTTTTACCAAACATTTTAAGTCAAGTGTGTGCCCAATCACTGATGAGTGGTTCAAAGCTGCCCTGCCCACAATAAAACACACAAATTGTCTCGATGAGAAGCATTGTCTGATGTGCAACATGGCTCGGCCATAAGAGCTGTCTGAAGACCTGCGATCAATGATTGTTGATCTGTATAAAGCAGGAAAAGGATACAAAAGCATCTCTAAAAGTCTGGATGTTCATCAATCGACAGTCAGAGAAGTTGTCTACAAATGGAGAGTTTGGCACTGTTGCGTCTAAATGGAAAAAAAAAAAAAAAAAAAACCTTGCTCGTTTAATGTTCGCATAAAGACACGCCACAGAAATTTGGCAAAATATTTTGTGAACTGATGAAACGAAAGAATTGTTTGGGAGCAACACGCAACGCCATGTGTGGAGGAAAACTGCTCACCAACATCAACACCTCATCCCCACCGTGAAGCATGGTGGAGGGAGCATCATGATTTGGTGCTGTTTTGTTATCTCAGGGCCTGGACACCTTGCAATCATTAATGGAAGAATGAAGTTCCTCAGGATGTTTTGCAGGAAAACTTGAGGCCGTCTGTCAGACAGTTGAAGCTAAAAAGAGGATGGATTATTCAACAAGACAATGATCCAAAACACAGAAGGAAATCAACTTCAGAATGGTTTCAGAAAAACAAAATACACGTTCTGGAGTGGCCATGTCAAAGTCCTGACTTGAAACCCATAGAGATGCTGTGGCATGACCTACAGACAGCGATTCATGCCAGACATCCCAGGAATCTGACTGAACTACAGCAGTTTTGTAGAGAAGAATGGGCGAAGATTAGTCCTGATCGATGTGCCAGACTGATCTGCAGCTACAGGAAGCATCTGGTTGAGGGTGCTGCTGCCAAAGGGGGGCCACAAAATATAAAATGTGATGGTTCACTTATCCCCCTCCCTTCTGTCATTGTTTGCATACTATCCTCATTAAAATATTAAAAACTATAAATGTTTGGTTGGTTTTAGTTAAAGCAGTTTTTTTTCATCTGTGTGATTTTGACAATGATCAGATCACATTTGATGGTGATTTTATCCAGAAATGTGAGAAATTCCAAAAGGTTCAGATACTTTTTCATACCACTATATGCAACTTTCATTTGTTCACTAGGCATCAAAGGAGGTAAAAAAACATACATACAACATGAGAAATATAAAAGTTGACACTTAGCTGTTGTTACAAAAATTGTCAAGTATAGGATAGGAACAGACCTTCACCTGAGATGAAATGTTGAAAATGTGCAATAAAAGCAGAGGAAATTAGCAGCAAGGATCATTTTGTTACCAGATCCTTAAAATATTGCATTCAAACTCCTGGGGAAAAACAACATGTTAAATAGCCATTATAGATGATCAATTACTGAAACTTTTCTTCAAAAAATGTCAAAAAGGCACTTTTTACAATATGAAAATACTGTTTTCATCGCGATAGCTTTCCCCAACAGTCTTTTTTCCACCAAAACACCGGAGTTGAAAATTAGAATAACTCAAACCACATTTCCCCTCATTGACTGTCAAATGACTTTTCTGACCTCCAAGAAAAAAAAAAAAAAAAAAAAACTCATTCACAGGACACAAAAAAAAACTAAAGGCCACCTTGCGTCAAATGCACTTTCGGAAATCCGGCCTACAGAATGACATAAAAGGTTATAGTAAAATACTTCCAAAGTTGCTGGCATGGAATAATCAGTCGCACACAATAACTGTGATGGGGAGAACCTTCAACTGTCCCGCAATCCGTGGAGGTAGTTCCGGTAGTTTGGACGGAGCTCGTCTTCTGCGGGGTCTGTAGCATCTATCCAGTCATGTGACCAACCAGTCCAGGGTGCAGCGCTTGCTTCAGGACGTCAGGGCGATGAAGCGCTGGCATATAAAGCGTGGGCGGCGGGCCTCCGGGATAGGTAGCTGGCGGAGGAAAGCCCTGGCTGGGTACGGGGGAGGCAGCCATGTTGAGGGGCGAAGGGCTCTGCTCATAGTACTGGCCGTCACATTCTTCATCCAGCGGGAGAGCCAAACGCTTTCCCTTCTGTCTCCGGTTGCAGAACCACACACGGACAACCTGCATGTGACAAAGTATGGTTAACAGAGTAAGCATGCTTCTGTGCATTTTTGACTTGTTTGATTCTATGTTCCAATGGAACGAGAAACAGACATACTGCAGATTACATCAAAAAAGAATTTACATAGTCTGTGGCTCATTTACAGAGGATATCAAATTTAACCTTTTGGTTTAGTTGAGCACAAGAAAACACCACAGGCAGCAATGGTCCACATAGTCATCAATAGATTGTCACGTCATTATCAGAAGGCATTTTGGGTCGTCTGCCGAGTGATCGTTTTGCATAACGATGATTCATTTACTTCAGTGAGGACAAAAGGCTAAGAATTGATTGTCACCCGAGGAGAACGACTCATCAGTGGAGCAACTTTCACCTGATAAAAACTGTCCTAGAAGACAACAGCAATCAATTTCAACTTTTCACCGATTATTATAGTTTACTGCGGTGAACTGAACCGTACAGTTTGATAGAAAATTGGCTTTGGTGACATGCAAATGCAGCTAAAAGTCCCATTAAGCTCATCCAAGATGTAAGAAGGGGATAGAAATACACATTGGTAACCATAATGATATAATCAATGAATATTTGTACATACGTATTTACATAAATCACGTTTTCCATCCACAACTAGGGCATGACTTAACTGCTTTTCACCTCACTCAAGAAGTAGCATTTGCAAGCATGTGACCTACATCATAAAATGGAGTGCTTGTAAGTCAAGGTACCACAGTGTAAGGCTTAAAGCGGTAGTTCAGAATTTTTAGAATTTTTAGTTGGTGGGGTTGATTTCAACAAATTCTGTGCAGTTTGCAAGTTATTTGTTAGTTTTGAGGCTCCGGAGTGGCTACGCTAGCACGAGTCAATGCCACCTTCCTAGCATGTCAATAAAAGAACGATACAAATCTACTAACAGATCCAACAAAGTCAAATAAATTCAAAACACAGATAATTTTTCCAAAACACCTATGTGGCCAAAACAATATCACACCAAACTGCTGTGATTCATTTCACTGTGCAGGACAATTTTTTTAGATGCGTAATACGACCGCAATAGAGAAGAGTGCTTCGGCCATTTGTGCTCACGCTACCTCCGAAAAAAGGTGGGAAGTCGGACTTATACCACTCGGAGGGTACAAGTTGCGACCTCAAAGCATTCCAAGCCATGTAAACATCAAACATGGCTTATAGCGACAAGTTGTTTTTATTTTTACCATCAAGAAACATTTTGACCTCCAGCAAACCTGCCTTCTCGAAAGCGATCAAATAATGATCCAATGATATTTTTGCAACATGGAGAAATGTGCATTTAGAGGCTGTGAAAACAGACAAAAGAAGTGGGCAAAGGAAAGTTTCCACAAATTCCCTATGAAGAACGAGGAACAATATAAACTGGTTACTTGCTGCTGGCTACGACATTACTCTGCCCTGCTCCTCTGCAGAGCTTCTGGATTACAAATGTTGCTGTTCATACTGCATTTATTTACATGCAATGGTAAGTTTTAATAATTTTATCCTGAAAACATAGTCAGCAGCAGGGGCGGACTGGTAATCTGTGGGTTCTGGAGGATCACAGAACGGCCGGTGCCCTGGACGGCCGGCGGCCGCCATTCATTATGCATCACTGTTTTTATCCCCCCTATCCTCTGATTATCTACAGTTCGCATCCAATCCGACAGGTGGCAGCAATGCGCCTGGCTTTTCACCGCCAATCTGATAGACTAGGAACGACGAAAGCACAGAGTAGCCTTCTTTGGTTCCTTCCTTGTGGAAGCAAAATAGCGACGAGTGTTAATGCACAATATGGATGGTGGTGGCAAAAAAACTGAAAAGAGCAGGGTGGCGCGGAGAAGGTTAGAGAGAAAAAATTAAAGAAACTGGAGAGTGAAGCATTAAAATGTCATAAATCGACAAATATTTTCGCAAGCAGCAGTCTGGCTGCAACGGCCACGTCGGGTAACAACAGCTCAGCTCCCGGCGATGGTGAGAGGGAGCTGCAGCCGCTCTGACGTGCAGACGGTGCTGGGAGAGAGAAAAGAAGAGGGAGGGGGCAACGATAAACTGTTGGAAGTTCCCCAGACAAGCGCAGGGCAAGTAAATTGGGATGAAGAGGGTTACTTGCTCTGTAAACTGGCAATTGTTATCCATCAGGTAGCTACATTTTAAATCAAATAAATGACAATTAAAGGGTTAGTGCCAGCTAGTCGATGTACCCGTTTGCAATCGTGTCAAGTTACAGTATGCTAGTCCTACTATCCCTCTCCTAAGAAAAAATATTTTAGCCGTAAAACAATGTATGCACACGCAGCATAGCAATATTAATTCAGAAGAAATATAACAAAATATTAATAAAATGAATGGTTTTACTTTAAAGTTTAGGTAGTTAAATTGATGTTATATACATTATTAATCATTTATATATCGTTTTGTTTTCTGGTTAATACTTTCCAATGAAGTTTATGTATACAGGATTTGTCTTGAAATGTGTATTGTATTTTCATTGAAATTTATTATTTGTATGGCAAGATTAATTATGGCAGGGGTCTCCAAACCGGTCCTCAAGGGCCGCTGTGGGGCCTGGTTTTTGTTTTAACCGATCGAGTACCGACAGTTTAACCAATGAAGTTTCTGCTAAAACAAGCAGCACCTGACTGCAATCAACTGATTACACTTGTAAGACACCAGATTGGTGCAGAGGTTTTGTCTTGTTTTGTTGGAATGAAATCCTGCGCCCGCCGCAGCCCTATGTGGAATAGTTTGGAGACCACTGAATTATGGCATAAACAATGAAGTCATTTTATAGACAGAGATCTATAGAGATATATTATAATTAATTGGATACGTAAAACTTGCTTTGAAAAATAAATTCTTTCATTTGTTTATTCAGGTTGATCATAGAGCTAGTACAGAAAATGAATCCAACTCCAGTTCAGCCTTGCAGTACTTTGAACGCCCGTAGTCAGACAGTCACAGTCTCGACACATTTTCTTCATTTTTCTCTCAAAGTGCACGAAATTGGTGCATTTTACAATAAAATGTAAAAAAAAAAAAAAAAAAATTCTCCCGGGAGGGGCATTTTCCCGGACCCCCCTATGGGGTCTGTGTTTCCCTTCGTATAGCGATTCTTATGGGCTGGGCTGAGTCAAAGTCCAGGGCTGCTTTTTAGTCCCAGTCCGCCCCTGGTCAGCAGTATTGATTGCATGGGTGCATATGTTGTTTTTTATTGGATTGCTAAGATGGCCCAATTGACTCGTGCTAGCTTAGACACTCCGGAGCCCTGAAACTAACAAATAACTAACAAACTACACGGAATTTGTTGAAATCAACTCCACCTAATAATTAAACCCTCGCTAACTCAAAGATTAAGCCTGATGTCAAAAATCCTGAACTTCCCCTTTAAGGGGTTGTTCTGCTTCTGGGTCGGGGCGATGCCGTAGCCATGCCTTTGACAACGTACCCTGCTTGGACCCTACACCGTAGCCTGACGTGCGCCTCCTAAAAATCCTGACTATGCGTGGCTGTGACTCGTTGCTACGTGAATGGCAAGGACCGTGATGTGTCCACATACTGTACAACGTCATTGCTTTCGTGGCTAGCTGTGTTTGCTGGTGTGATATTAAAGGCTGAATTCAGCGAAGAAGATCATCAAATCTGCCCGCTGATATCTGAAAATATTGAAAGTGCATCTCTTGGTCCTTGCCCCTCACTGGGTAAACAAGTGTGGCAAATTCACCCGTTCTCTGCCTCGGCAAGTTCAAGGGTCGGACAGACCACCTCCGCAAATGTTTTCTTCATCTCCTGCGTTTCGCCATTTGAAGTAAAAACAATTCTTGAGAAGCAGCTACTCTGTCTCTGACATTAAAGAAATCAAGGAGTTCTATCTGAAGCCCCGCAAAATCCACATAAAGATAAGGATGCACCCCCCCCCTAGTGACTGGGCGGCACACGACAGCGCAATGAGTCACTTCTACGCAGAACTTCAAATGCTCATTGACGGCGTAGGGTCGACGCCGTCGGCACGACACAGAAGAATAAACAAAGCCTTAGAAGTAGTGATGCACGATAATACATTTTTCAACCGATAGCGATAACCGATAATTTCCTGCCCCTTCCACCCGATAACCGATAATGATAAACCGATAATAGCCGATAATTCTATTCAAATATGTATGTAAAATTTTAAAGTATACAAAAAGATCAAACGTTACTGTGCAAAAATGTAGTTTAGGGGTATTTTTTCCACATCAAATGTGAACAAGTAGTAAATTCCAACAACTAAACAATGGCAATGACGTGTAATGGTAAGCTTTTGGCAACAATTACTTAGAGCGTAAACACCCAAGTTGCACAAAAATGCCTTTAAAAGTAAGCCATTCCTAACATACATCACATTACTACACTGCAAAAACACCTTAAAGCTAGCAGAATTGGACAAAACTGTTGATTGCACACATTTGGAGGCTAAATCAAGTATACAATTATCGGATTGCATTATCGGTTGAATTTCGCTTTATCTGGATTATCTGTGTGACGTCATAATTGCCATTATCGCCGATAATTATCGGTGACCGATATTATCGTGCATCTCTACTTAGAAGGGAAAAACAATAACTTACATCTCTCTCCAGTCCCAAGTCATCTGAAATGTGCGTGATCTCTTGAGTGTTGGGTTTTGGACACTTGACAAAGTAAGACTCCAAAGCCGAGCGAACGGCTCCTTCAAGGCTGGTCCTCCGTTTCCTCTTCCTGGTGTCCACAAATACCCGTTCGATCTTGTACATCTAAATGAGAACAGGAACACTTTATCACCACTGTTACCTGTAAGGCCTTCAGTCAAGGTCAAGGTTCGGAAGGCTTTACAGGCAGTCACAATGGCAGCTAGGAGTTTCCACTGAGGCTCTCAGCAGGACGTTTGCCCACTGTGAAACCCCCCTACAGATGTGTTCGTCTGTTGTCTTGTAAAGTAGATGACAGATGTCGAAAGAGGACTTACATCCTGGGGATTTTCCGACGTTTCGGCCTCATTCAGCCATCTCTGGAGGAGGGGCTTCAGCTTGCACATGTTCTTGAAGCTCAACTGGAGGGCCTCGAAGCGGCAAATGGTCGTCTGGCTAAACATCTTACCTGGAGCCATCCCACCCAAAAGACAACATGACATCACTTAAGCAGTGTACACGCATAGCTACAAATCGGGATGAATCAGGGCATTTTCCTCCTTTCCACTACAGTACACTGCATGTCCTGTAGCACCATGCTGCCTCTCATAGGTCAAATGTGGCACTACACCATACTTGGTGGGAGATTGAAAATTGGAGGTTCAGACTGTGGTGGTCCAACAGGTTATTATTTAAAAAAAAAAAAAAAAAAAAAAAGGGGGGGGGGCAGTGAGTTGCTCTGACAACTGCAATTGTGTTAACTTTTTATAGGGGACCTATTTAAATCAGTAGCAGCAGCCAATGACAGCACTAGGTGTCCAATCCATCCCCAGTTCAAAATGGATTGGATGTCTTGCGTTGTCAATTTCACTGAAAGATTAGTTTAAATAAATAAGGCGTTTATCATTGTTATTTTTTATTTATTTATTTATTTTTTTTAATTTTTGATTCAATCATAAAAATATCCAAGAAAAATATTGTACTGTAATAAAAAATTCAATAATGATTGAGACCTGTGCACATTTTGGGTCATGTAGGCCATACTAGAAAGCAAATGTGCCCACGTATGTGGACGCCAGGTCCTAATAGTTTTATTTTATTTTAATGAACAAAAAGTCTCATTTGCCACCGGAGGATTAAAATTAGATAAATTAGACTTCAGAATTAGATGAAGAAGCAATTTTTTCAAATTCAAAACCAATAGATTTAAGTTTGCGAGCTAATAATTTAGCAAATTCCCATTTAAAATTCTTCTCATTTTGAAAGCATGTTTTATAAACGGCTCAAAACTTGAGACCACGCTGTCCATTGGTCTGTTGTATTCCCTCATACCAAGTGCGAGTCAACCTTCCACTGAGCAAACCAGTTCCTCCTCCAAACAGATCGAGGATTAGCAGTTAAAAGAAATGGATTAAGCCTGTAAATTGGGAGAAAACCAGTCCAAAACCTGGTCTAAAAAGCCACTTTGCCTAGATTTAATCAGCATACAGCATAAGGCTCTGCATTTCTTCACCTTCACTGAACCCCTTAGACTTACTCACCAAACCCCTAGGGTTCGATTGAACCCTATAAACTAGGAGTGGGAACCTCTTGTTACCTCATGATGCGACATGATTTGCGATACAAAGCTCACGATAACGATCTGACGATACAACGATTATCAATACATTGGTCAGGAAATCATTCCAGGATATTCTACAAACAACTAAAAAAACAGAAAAACAAGCTCCTCCTGTAAATTGGAATGGGTTTATCACTAGTAGACGTCCAAACCATTTGACGGATTCAAATGGATTGATTGTCTATGCCCATCAGTGACAGCCAATGTCAGGCAATGAGGTAATTTTGGGCCATTTAAGGTCATTTACCTGTTGATTTTCAGTTACTTCCTGTTGATTTTGGGGTATTTCATGGGTCACTTCCTGTTCTGTAACTCAAAATAAACAGAAATCACCCAAATGAATAGGTAGTGACTCAAACTCAACAGGAAATGACATGTAAATGCCCTAAAATGAACAGCAAGTGACCTGTAAATGCCCTGAAAATCGGACAGAATGACTGTGAATGCTCTGGTTTCCAAAGAACAAACATTCCCAGTCTAAATGGATTGATTGTCGAGCACAGTCAATTGAGTTAGTTAATTGAGACACTATTATGGTGGAAGATTTTGGTAGCAACTTGTTTTTTTTTTGTTTGTTTTTTAAACATTGACACCTTTTTAAAATGATATCTCGATTCTTGGCAGGAGCATATCATAACCTTTTGAGATACAAAGTATCACGATATATCACCATTTCGATATTTTGTCACATCCCTACTATAAACAGTGGGAAATTTCTATATTGACTATTTCTCTTGCCTGCAACAGCCAACTGTTGCTACTATTGTTAATATGACATTTTTGGTTTTAGTGTAACAACTTACCATAAAGGTTACCTAATGCAAGGCCAACATCAGCTTGAGTGAAACCCAGAGTGATGCGTTTGTGCTTAAGTTCTTTGGCAAACTGCTCCAATTCTTCAGTAGAGAGGTTTTCCTAAAGTACAGTGTTGAAGCCAGAATTTTAGTTGAGTTAAAGATGCAATTTTGAGGGAAACCTTACCTCTTCCGAGTCACTACACCCGCCGCTGGACGAGCCGCTGCTCCGCGTAGACGTGGCCGGGTTCTGGCCTTGAGGCCCGGGGGCGCCCTGGGCAGGGTTGGCGCCGAAGAAGGCATTCGCCGGCACGCCGTTGCTGGGCGGCGAGGGTGACATGGACGGCGAAGACGCGGAAGACGTCGACGGATTCTGGTTGCTGCTCCCCCCGCTGCCGGGCGGCGTGAGGTGGCTGATACCTGGCCAAAAGGACGGGTTCCAGGGGCTGGAGTAGAAGACTCCAGGCATGGCGGCTGAGGCCGGCGGGTAATGTTGGAGCTTCACCTCGCTCGGGTACTCGTCCCCGGTGTCTTTTTCCGTCTTGATATCGGTGAGCTTGATTTGCTCGCGGGTCTCGGCAATGGGGGGGCTCAGGTTAGTGGGATGCATGGCCGCGGCCATCCCGGGAACCTGCCCGGTGTACTCGGGCGGAGCGAAGGCATACCAATGTTTGGGCTGGCCGAACTCCCCGGCCTGGAGCTCGGAACCTCGGTAATCACCGCCGCCCACCGGGAAGGGGAAAAAGCTCTGAGCGGCGGCGGACGGCAGGCCACCATAGGCGGACTGCTTGTAGAGCACGCTCGCTTCTGGCAGGGGGAGCTGGTGGAAGGGCGAACCCCCGAGGCCCTCGTGGCCCAAAATCTGCGAGCAAGCCCGGCTGAAGTCATACGGGCGACTTTGACACTCCGTACCCGGGCTTTGGGATCTTTCAGACATCTTGGCACTGTAACAAACACTCCTCAATGGAGACGACACCCCCCCCCTCCCAAAAAGTTCTTAGTCAAAACTAAAGTCCAAGAGAGTCGGTGAACAGGTGACTTGGCCCAACATAACCACGGAAAGAAGGCTGCAAATTAGTCCATTAAAGCCGGCTGTCGCGTAACCGGTTCAGGGCTTCAGGCTTCGACTGAGAGTGCTGGCCTCCAAACGTTTTGCTAATGTTGGAGATCATTAGCCTCTTCTCTCATTGGCTGACGCACACAATTATTCAGAGTTGAAGGTGAAGTTGTTAATGACCTTGGTAGCCCCTCCACACCCAATCAAAAACCCGTGGGCGTGCTTTCCCTTAACCCTTCATAAGGCAAGTGACTATTTTTGCTAATTAAAAATAAATAAATGACCACATTGTGGACATCACATTTTCCGTCAAGTAGTCTGCGATATAAACATATGGTATCCAAGTGTGGCCTTCATGACCCCAAAATGTGATGTCCATGTTAGTGGATGCCAGGTCTCGAGTATAGTTATAGACTTTATTAAATATGATTGTATTGTAATATATTTTAAAATATATATTTTAAATATAAATAGAATTATAAATTGATAAAATGGTAAAAATAACAAAATTCTTTTAATTATAAAGGATAGAAATTTAAATACACTCCTCTTGCGGCCACCACCAGTTTTCCCACCCCATAGTTTTTAAAACATTGCCTGGCATTGACAACGATAGACGTCCAATAAATTTAAACTGTGAGGATTGGCTGTGAACGGGCATGTTAAAATGCCATTGACAGCGCTCGACGTCCAATCCATTATGACTGGGAGGCTTGGCAGCGACACTCACACTGCTGTCAATGGCAGCCAATGAGTTAAATGAGTGCCCTATGAACGGTTAAGTAGCAGCAACTATAATCTAAACAAGTTTTCTTAAATCACTTACAATGCTAAGCATCTACAAGTATGATTCACAAATATGTTCTAATGACTGTTTAGACAACCCATCTTTGCACAAGACGGCTTTGATATTAAAATACACTAGTACATTATTCGGCCTTTTGGTTACCTAGCTTGAGAAAATTGATTGCAATTCTGAAACATTCATATTGAAATAACCATTTTTTCCCAAAGACATTATGGTGATTTTGTCTTGATGTATGTTTTTACGCTATAATGGTTGCTCAAATGATTTATATCACTTATTTGATCACATTCTGAAGGCATGTGTATATATATATATATATATATATGTACAGGGGTGCACATAAGTGGTCCGCATGCGCGCATGCAGACTGGACGTAGACAAACGCGCTGGCCCTCAACGGTTTCCATACGCTTTTGCGTACCGATGGCTGACCACTGTATTTGCGGCGGACACTGGAAAATAACTTCTCAAAATGTAGAAAAGGCAGGCCACACTGAGTAATTACTTCCGTGTTCCCCCACCCCCGTCAAAAGACAGACAGACGACAGAGACGTCACCGGAGCTACCGAAAAAAAGGACTTTTGCTGAAAAGTGGCTTCCAGAGGTACCATTGCTAGAAGCAAATGATGCTCGCACGGAAATGCGGTACAAAATGTGCCGTGACAATCCCAATGTCGCCGATAAGAGCAGTGCGCATTTTATGTAGGGTCAAAGAATTTCAGCCATCCAAACTTTGAAAAGCACGAAAAAAACAGAGAGCATGTGGCAATTAAGCAAACTATCGATGTCAAACAGAATCCCACTCGCCCTATGGACATGTGGCGGAATAAAGGTAATGAACAGCGACATGCACTGATAAACGTGTTTTTGCTCGCATTTTACAAAGCTAAACATGCACGTTCAATGAGGTCTTATGAGGAGGACATCCCACTTTTAAAAAGGCTTGGATTTAATGTGGGAGCCGCATAATGCCCTTTATTTTGAATTGGTGCTTTTATGTTTATTTCTTTACATTTCACTTCAAAGTAATGGCAATTTTGTTGTGCCAGTTGATGTTAATCAAGCATTAATTGTTAATATAATTAATTAAAGTTAATTGGCTCTAAGTAAAGCTTGTCATAAATGTATCGCATCAGGCGGGTCGGCTCTCAAGCTCAATGAGGACCAAGTCACATCTCCAGGTCCTCCTCTGAGAACCTGGGCAAAAAAATTATGTGCACCCCTGTATATATATACACATATATACATATATACATATATATATATATGGCGGACAACACAGACAAGGCTGAAAAAGCAGTTTATGCTCTTGAACACCTCTTTTGAAATAAACTGCTGTATTTAAAGCCAAAAGAACTGTTGTGTTTGATATAACAATATGTCTATATGCTGCCCTAGCAGTTTCATGACGCAGTACGCCCCAGAACTATTTTTAATTTGTCCGTTTTACCCTGGAGACCCCCGTTTACAGATGTCGCGCAACCGCTTTTGTTTCAACCAAGCAAAAAAAAAAAAAAGGTAGGTAATGATATTATTCAAAATGTCTGTCATTTTTAACTTAGAATCATTAATTGATGTCTAATATTTTGCTAAAAAAAAAACACTTCAAAAAAATTATTCACTAGCATATTTTAAACTTTTGAACAAATTACGTCACAGTTAAAAAAAAAAAAAAAAAGGTCTGTAAATCAGTGACGAATATCTACCTCATAACTATTGCAAAATTGTTTTGTTTTTTTTGGGGGGGGGCTGTCGCATTTTCCCTGATATTTTAGATGATAAATAATCGATCCAAACAAAGAAAAATTGAAAAAAGACGTTTCTAAGGGAAAATATATGAAAAAGAAAATCTCGACCACTCTGTGATGTCTGCGATTTCTGCATCGCGGCCCTTGTTATATTACCATGTTTCACCCATAAAATCCCCCCAAAATGTGGCTGTGGCCATTCAAAACTGTGTCTTGACACTCGGTGATACATGCATGCTAAATGGAGTTTTTGGATCGAAAAGAGGTACTGTAAGTGCGCGATAATACCTCGTTAAAATCATGGCGTCTTTAATTATGCTCTCTCATGCTTTCACCACCAGTTAGGGTTTCGCAGTTTAAAAAAATATCTATATATTTTTTAAACGTCCTCCTGTTAAAAATTTTTCTTCCCCCAGAAAATTGAGATTTTAAGCTTTCCAACAATGCATGCATATCAGCCATTTTAGAAATTTAGCCAAATTGGGGGTCTTAGAGAGGAATTTCAAGTCACCTGAGTGTTTTCCGCAATATACATATATATGCATATGCATACATATTCAAATAAATGTCAACTCATGCTTTGTGTTTGTTTGTTAGCGTGTTAAAAAATTGTGACGGTCTTTGAACTTTCTATCTTTTCTGTTGTTGTTAATTTCACATTTTATAGAAAAGCATTTTACTTTTAACTTAATTTTGTTTCAAAGTGTCGTGAAAAAAAAATCTGCTTTTGTTCATTCTATAGTTAAATGAAATGGAACATTTTGTATTACAATGAAAGAATACAAACAAGTTTTTAACCAAAAATAAACTCCGTGATGATTGCGTTAACCTTTAAAGAACTTGATGGGGAGAAAACCTTATGTAATTATATACATTAATCCAGATTATTTTTATTGAAATTATGCAAAATGCAAATTAGAATTGCAAGTTTGAACCTAGTCTAATTTCCACAGATTTCCACATATAGGCTGCGTTTGCACTTAAATAACATAGAGGTAAGTAACTAACAATTTGAGTATGATACAAGTGTATGTCATCAGTATGTGTGTGCGTGTGTGTATTGATTAAAAAAATGTATATGATATAAAGTATGTATATAAAGTGCTCTATACAACCCCAACATAAAAGAATGTAACATATACGTTAGGAGCAAGGTGAAGAGTATAAAGAAATAAATGAATAAATAGATAAGTTAGCATTAATATAATAATAAGTACATGTAAATATGTGAAGGAAACAGCAAAAACAAGATTTGTAAAAATAAATAAATAAATAAATTTAAAAAAAACTGAAAGTAAATATAAGTACAACTGAAAAGTTATGTCTATTTCAGGGACATTTTATAGATAGTCTCCCTGAATTTTATAAGACACTTCAAAACTAAAGTGCCAATTTGCTCCTGTTTACTCAATTTATGTTGTCACTGTGGGTATCTTTTGCGCACTCAAATGCGTGTTCTTGCAGCATAAGAACAGTAGCATTGGAGTGAACTTCTTCTATGATCGGGTCAGGGGAGTGCCCCCCCACCGAGAGACCCTCGCGGCCCAGGCCCCTGCGTGCACAGATGCGCTCCCCCCGGCGCGCGTCGTTGGCCGCAGATTGCGGCAGGAAGACGCGCCGCGGGGTGGGAGAGGGGGGAGGGGGGCGCCATTGTACCGGCCCGGCCCCGGGGGCACCCTGTGGATTGCAGATCCCGAGTTGCGATGGTCGGCCATTAGCTCCTTTTCACATTGAAACAATACGTCTCGGCCCTTTGATTTCGCCCCACACCCATCATCACCCCCCCACCAATATGAAACAAACACCAGGCAGGCTGGAGTTTCACTCTGCAGGTCTGCTGAGATGCTCAGCCAGTAAGTCTGTGTGGCATATTTCAAACACACACGGAAACACGAGAGGCGCACTCATACACTATAAACTTATCTTTGGAGGTACTTGCATCATAAATTATTTTGCCAACTGAATTTACTCTGCTTCTTCATTCGTTTAGAAATGATAAACCCATTGGGTGCCATTCACTGCCATAATACATCCATTTCATTTGAATTGTTCAAATGCGTTGGACATCTAATAGTGACAAACTAATTTGAATTCGTTTTAGAATGGTGAAAAGCTAGGCCGTAGGTTTGGTCTCAATAGTGGTAGGGACGACATAACAGCATAAACTGCATGTACACTTTTTGCAGGGGACGGGACAGTAATAGGACCAAACAGATTGGGTGAACTGGGGGTCAGGGCTACATTTCCCACCAATATGAACCTAATTAATTGATAGGCTAAATGACTAATGCAAAATAAATCTGTATTTATCTATACTAACTTTCACACTGCAAATTTATAATGTCTTAATCTGATAGTTTTTCTTAAATGTAGTAGAATAATGTTTTCCATTTTGTTTTGACTATGTCAGACTTTTCAACTTACTTTAAGTAAAAATATATATGTTTAAGCCCATTCATCTAAAGGTTGGTCATTTTTCACCTAAATCTTGGGAAAAAATGCATTCAAATAATATTTTGAAAAATATCGCTCCTTAATTAAGAACATTTCTGACAAGTTTTTCTTTCGTTTTTTTTTTTTTTTTTTTTTTTTACGAATAAATATATAAACGTTTTGCTTGAAAAAAGTATGTTAAGCTTATTTTCAATTAGCTATTTTTCTTATTTCAAGAAATCTGATTAAAATTTACTTAAAACACTGGCAGATAATTTAACTTTTTCTTCGATTCATGGATTTACACTGGAAAAAATGAAATATAAGTTCTCAAAATTGTCTGTCGAAATAAATATCACAAAAAACTTAGTCAGGGAATAACAAAGTAAAAATAAAAAAAATGTAGTGATTTTCCTTCAGGTAAAACACTACTGCTTTTGTCCACAAGCACAGCCAAACTCAACAAAAAAATGACAGCTCCTTTGGGCTGCTTTAAGACCACACAAATAGAATTTCAATAAAAACTGGGGAGAAGGGGCAAACCTTGGTTCACTACATTTCCTACAGTTTAATTAACATTAACAGTAGAAAACATACAGGAGGATATTTCTCTCAAAGCAGCTTCCTCCTCGAGTTCGAGGAATTCACACAAATTAATGTTATGCTAACTCTGATGCATGGCAGACTTTCAGTCGCAAAATTAGTGCTGTGTTCGCCATCTCCACAACATTGACGAGTCTTTTTACATTACTTACAGGCGGGAAGAAAAATCTCTCTCGGTGGAGGAGGCGGCATATTGTATTTTGGGGGGGGGGGGGGGGGGGTGTCAAGTCATCAGCCAATCAAACGTGCGTTTGAGAGGAAAAAATGGACTGGCACATTCAGCAAGTGAAAAGGTGTCAATGTAAATCTGAACATAATGAAAATAATTCACTTAATATGGTAGGGTCAATTCTGTCCTTACAGCATATGGGAAGACAATCATAAATGACCATCATAACTGAAGTCGTTAAATAATGCAAATAAGGTTGCTTAAAAGTTGGTGGGGGCAAATTAAGCATCCTGAAAAGTTGGTAGTATTATATCCCTACTCGATGCAAACCCATGCCCTTAGTGAAAAGAGCCACATAATTTGACGGATATTATCGTCAATGGCACTGAAAGAGTTCAAAATGATTTTGTGCAGTTCTTGAATACATTTTTACTAAGTTTGTGCAGCAACATCCCCAGTTAAGAGGGTGTGCACACTTGTGCAACCACATTTCCTTTGGTTATTTTTACTTTTCGTCCAGATAAAGGACTAAATAGTTCAGTTAGGTCTCTATAAGGGTGGAAACAGGCTGGACATAATTTAGCTTGGTCAGGAATGTTGGGACTTTTTTTTTTTTTTTTTTTTTTTACATCCACTGCATGCAGTGCAGTACTCTATTAGTAATTAAGTATGCATATATGTATTTCTGACAGTATGTACTGCACTGCAAAAACACTTTCTTAAAACTACATAAATTCCCTTGTTTTCAGTGTAAATGTACAAGAGATAATTAAAATTATCTGGCAGTGCATCAAGTAAATTTTAATCACTTGGATTTCTGGAAATAAGAAAAATAGCTAGCTAAAAATGAGCTTAACAGACTTGTTTTAAGCAATAAATTAGTATATTTAATCTTTAAAAAAGCTTATTTGTAAGAAATGCTCTTAATTCAAGATTAATTATACTAATTTATTGCTTAAAATAGTCTAATCTTAAAAAAAAAAAAAAAACTTATTTGTCAGAAATGTTCTCAATTCATGATTAGATATTGTTCAAAACATTATTTGAAAGCAAATTTTTCTTGATTTAGGTGAAAAATGTCGAACTTTTAAATGTATGGGCTTAAAAAAAGTCATATTTACTTAAAGTAAGTGGAATACTGTAATCCGACTCATTCATCTGTTAACTAATCTTTAACACTGCAAACAAGATGGAGAAAATTATTTGGCCAGATTTAAGAAAAATTATCTAATTGCCGTTATAAATTTGCAGTGTGTATGTATAGTTGCAGAAATTATGTACACTGCAAATTTTTGTTTTAAGATTATTCTTAATTAAAAATTATCTGACTGATGTTATCTGACATAAATTTGCGGTATGTATATGTGTACAGTTGCAACCATTATGTCCATTGCAAATTTATGTTTTAAGATCATCTTTCTTGAATCTAGTCATTTAATTTTCTCCATGTTTTATATACTTACTTTTTTATTTCATTTCAGGCAGTTAGATTCATTTTTACGAATACAGTTCTGTTTTCAACAAAAGACAAAGAACAAAAAATGCTTGAGAAGGAGTGGGACAAAGAAAACTTATTAAATCGCACCCCAACCTTTCAATTGCCATGAAAAAAAAAGTAAAATATTTTCCTGCAACCTGTTTTTGTTTTAGACAGCTACATAGTGGACATTCTTTCCAAAGGTAACGGAAGAACAGAACCCACAATGGCAATTTTCTCTGTCAGCAAAAGAAATATATGGCAGATAACACTCAGGTGACTTGAAGACCTGCTCTGTCAAGACACAGCTGTGAATGGCCACAGCCGGACTTTTGGGGGATTTTATAGGTGAAACACGGTAATACAACAAGAGTCGCAATGCAGACTCAAGTCGTGGTTGAGATTTTCTTTTTCAAATATTTATCCTTTTAAAGTTTTTTTTTTTTTTCTTTCAATTTTCCTTTGTTTGCATCAATTATCATCTCAAATATTTGGAAAAATGCGACAGTAACTTAAAAAACAACAACAACTAAGCGATAGTTATGACATATACATTCGTGACCTATTTACAGACACTGTTTATTTCATTGAGACGTAATTTGTTAAAAGTTTAAAATATGCGAGTGAATAATTTTATAAAGTCGCTTTTTTAAAAACTAAATATTAGATATCAACTAATGATTCTAAACTAAAAAATGATAGATATTTCGAATAATAAATATATTTACTTACCTTCTTTTTACGGCTGGGTTGAAACAAAAGCGGTTGCACGGTGTCTGTAAACGGGGGTGTCCAGGGTAAAATAGACAAATTAAAAATAGTTAGGGGGCTTCATGCGCCATGAAACTGCTATGGCAGCATATAGACATATTGTTCTATCAAACATAACAGTTCTTTTGGCTTAAAATACAGCAGTTTATTTTAAAGAGGGGTGCAAGCCTCGTCTGTGTTTACCCCCATTTGTATATACATACACACATGTATTACATATATCCATACCAACAGTGCCTCCTAGACGTGCCTCCTAGACCCAATCCCAACCAAACTTTTTAAAGAGACCCTGCCTCTAACTATTGACATTATCTTAAATATAATAAATACCTCATTAGTTACTGGCTACGTGCCGCAGTCCTTTAAATATGCAGTTATAAAACCGCTCTTGAAAAAACCTACTCTTGATCCTGATATTTTGGCTAATTATAGACCTATTTCTAACTTACCATTTCTCTCCAAAGTCCTTGAAAGAGTGGTAATTAAACAGCTCTGTCAGCACCTACAGGACAATAGTTTATTTGAACATTTCCAGTCTGGCTTTCGAGCTCATCATAGCACTGAAACTGCATTAGTTAAAGTAACTAATGATTTGTTACTTGCCGCTGACGTTGGATTAGTCTCAATCCTGGTTCTGTTGGACCTGAGTGCAGCCTTTGACACAATCGACCATAATATCTTATTGCAGAGACTAGAATGTGACATAGGCATTAAAGGAGCAGCCCTCTGCTGGGTTAAATCATATTTATCTAATAGGTACCAGTTTGTCAATGTAAACCAGCAATCATCATCGTACTCTAGAGTTAGTTATGGTGTGCCGCAAGGATCGGTCCTCGGGCCCATCTTGTTTACACTGTATATGCTTCCTCTTGGTAATATCATCAGAAAACATAGCATTAACTTTCATTGTTACGCTGACGACACACAACTGTATTTATCAATTAAACCTGAGCAGGTCAGGCAAGTGGAAAAACTAAGCACCTGCGTCCGAGATATAAATACTTGGATGAGCACTAACTATCTTCTACTTAATCCAGAAAAGACAGAAGTCCTTATAATAGGCCCGAAAAGTGTGAGAGACTCTTTAGCTGCCCAGATAGTCACTCTGGACAATGTAAGTGTAGCCTCCAGCACCACAGTTAAAAACCTAGGAGTTTTATTTGACCCTGACTTATCGTTTAAAGCACACATTAAACAAACCTGTAGAACGGCTTTCTTTCACCTGCGCAACATCGCCAAAATTAGACATATTTTATCTGAAAGCGATGCAGAAAAATTAATTCACGCGTTCGTTACATCGAGATTAGATTACTGTAACTCCCTACTTGCAGCTTGTCCTAAAAGTTCTCTAAAAGGTCTTCAGCTAGTCCAAAACGCAGCAGCAAGACTTTTAACAGGAACCAATAGAAGAGAGCACATCACCCCTGTGCTCCAGGCACTTCACTGGCTTCCAGTCGAGTTTAGAATTAAATTTAAAATACTCCTTCTTACATTTAAGACCATTAATGGGTTGGGGCCATCTTATCTCACCGATGCTCTGGT
Source organism: Corythoichthys intestinalis (assembly GCF_030265065.1). Lineage (NCBI taxonomy): Eukaryota > Metazoa > Chordata > Actinopteri > Syngnathiformes > Syngnathidae > Corythoichthys > Corythoichthys intestinalis. The sequence goes on from NC_080411.1 coordinate 27,998,547, forward strand.
TCCTTACCGCCCCAACAGAACACTCCGATCTCAGAATGCAGGTCTACTGGTAGTTCCCAGGGTTTATAAAAGTACTGTCGGAGCTAGAGCCTTTAGCCACCAAGCCCCTGTTTTATGGAATCAGCTTCCAGCTAGTATTAAAGAAGCCGAGACAGTCTGCACATTTAAGATTAGATTAAAAACGTTCCTATTCGACAAAGCTTATGGTGAGGCTAGTTGAAGTCGGAGTAGACTCACAGTTTAGTCTAAGCTGCACTAGAAGCTATAATGCTGGGGGAAGTACAGCCGCTGAGTTCTATCTCCTTTTCTTACTCTACCTACCACTTGTCTTACTTTATTTCTATTTTCCAATGTTAATATCTAGTTGTCTAGTCTCTTCATCACTAGTCACCCGGTGTCCCCTTTCCCCCCTCCCCTCTGGGGAGGGGCAATTTTTCAGCTGCAGCCTCCTGACTGTCCGGACCCCTGGCTGGATAGACGTCCTCGCTGCTTCCCCCGTCTCATCTGGCTAGATAGACCTCTTCTTGCTCCTTTACTCCACTGCATTTTTTACGGACTGTAACTTCTAACTCCCACTAGCAGTTCTGGGGTTCCTGTCTATCCGTCCTGGGAGTGGATCTCTCCTGACTGTGGTACTCCCCGAGGTTTCTCATTTTTCTCCCAATTGACTATGGAGTTTTTGGAGTTTTTCCTTGCCGGCATGGAGGGTCTTAAGGATAGAGGATACCCAGGACTTGAATTGTATCTATTCATTTTTGTTGCCTCATTTCTGTAAAGCCCTTTGATACATTGTTGTTGTGATTTAGGGCTATACAAATAAAATTGAATTGAATTGAACAGTAGTAATAGACCTACACACACTTAACAAAACATTGAACACTGGTATACATTTAAGACCCTCCCTGCATATTTTGACCAAATGAAATATTTATAGCGCAATTTAAATATGTGAATATTTATACATTGTTTACGTTAAACTCAATATTTTGAGTGTTAAAGACTAGTTATTAACAGATTAATGTGTAAGATTATTCCACATACGTACATTAAATATTACTATTTGTTCTTATTAAGCCCATTCATCTAAAAGTTGGTCATTTTTCACCTAAATTAAGAAAAAAAATGCTTTCAAAAAATGTTTTGAACGATATCTAATCCTGAATCAAGAACTTTTCTGACAAACAAAGATTATATATACTAAGTTGTTGCTTGAAATAAGCCTATTTTCAGCTAGCTATTTTTCTTATTTTAAGAAATCTGCGTAAAATTTACTTGAAGCACTGACAGATAATTTCACTTATTTCTAGAAGATTTACACTGAAAACAATGCAATTTAATTTGTTTTAAGGACATGTGTTTTTGCAGTGTACACATGAAACTTCCTGAAAATATTTCTACAGTCTTCACTGCAAAATTTTAAACTAAAAGTCACCTTTTTCCTGATTTGAAATGACACGTGATGCGTGTAGGGAACGCTTTGGTGGTGGGGAGAGAGGAGACATGCTCAATAGCTTAAGACATCAAACCTGAGCACTGAGGCATTGTCCTGCAATGGTCCATGGACTTGGCTGACCAATTGTTATGCAAAAGACGAGCCTTCTCGAGAGCACACACCACTGGGCTGCTTGCTCCAGCGTTGGTGGAGGTGGGTGTTTCAGATACTTGATTTAAAAGTGGTTTCTTCAACTCACATGCTCACCATGAGTTAAAAGGGAAGTGGTTTTATTCTTGAGTTCAGACACATTTACAACAACAAAGTAAAATGAAAGTACCAATGACATTCGAAGCCACACTGGAAATGTGTATTTTTCCAAGGGCGTAGGTTTGGTCTCAACATTGGTAAGGACGCCATAACAGCATAACCTGCGTATACACTTTTTGCTGGGGACGGGACATTAATAAGACCAAACAGATTGGGTGAACGGGGGTCAGGGCTACATTCCTAACGAATATGCTGATGCCTCTGTAAAAATGAAAAAAGTTAAAATTGTTATTTTCAAGGGAGAAAAGAGGGGAAAGCCCCCATATAAAGGAAATTTGCAGTGGTTGTGTGTGTTATTTATTTTTTTTGGGTGGGGGGGTTAAAGAAATGTCTGCATACAGGCTGCAAATGAAAATATTATTTAGATGAATGATGGATAAAATAAAAAAATATATTTTAAGTAATGAATAAATGCACAGTTGAATTAACGTTAACGGTAGAAAACACAGTACAGGGGGACACATCTCTAAGCTGCTTCCTACTCAAGTTTTGCATGTTAGCAAGTTCACACAGTTTAATGTTATGCTAACTGTGATGCAGGTTGGACTTTCAGTAGCAAATTTAGTGGCGTGTTCCCCACTTCCACAACATTGACGTCTACTTATAGTGGCTGCTGCTGCGGCTGGCCGAAAAAAAATTCTAATATCCCTCTTCTTTGAAGGGGGTGGGGGAGGCGGCATGTTGACATGTACTTCTGTCAGGGTTGTGTGAGTGTGGGTGTTTGTGTCTTCTAGTCATCAGCCAATCAAACTTGCGTTTGAGGGGTAAAAATGGACCGGCACATTCGGCAAGTGAAAAGGGGTAAATGTAAGTCTGAACATAATGAAAATACAGTATTTCACTTAATAATGGAAGGGTCAGTTCTGTTCTTACAACATATGGGAAGACATTATAAATTATTAATAGAGATGGCGACCGATCGGGTCCGATCATGTCATTTTCAAACTATCGGAATCGGCAAAAAAATATCGGCAATTTTTTAATACATATATATATTTTTTAATTATATCGTTTTCTAATTGTATTTAACGTTACAGACATAATATGTTACACTCATCCAGAGTCTTTAGTTTAGGCTTAAGGTCGGGTTATCAAATTTATCCCGACAACAGCGGTGATTAATTATTTCAAAAATGTATCACATTAAAATACTTAATGCAATTAATGCATGCGCTGCACGACCCACGCACGCATTGTCGCGCTCAATCTGTAATGGCGCCGTTTTACCTATATAAGGATATAAAAGGCAGCGTAAAATGGGCAGAGTGAATTTTTGCAGCCTTTGGGGCATTTTTTAAATTGGCTAAAGCCTTACAATCCCTCTCTCTACGATTAGAAATATCATGGAAAGCAATGAGGGGAAGCAAGGTAGCAATTGATCTTTTTCGTAACACCTTATTTTATTCCCCAACGCAGAGAAGATATATCAATTGGTAGCACTACGCACAGTCATGGTTCCACTTCCCATCATGCATTTGGGCATGGCTACAGTATCATTTACTGAAAGCTCAACAAATACACTAGATGGCAATATTTAGTCACAATATACAAAGTCACAAGTCTTTCTATCCGTGGATCCCTCTCACAGAAAGAATTTTAATAATGTAAATGCCATCTTGAGGATTTATTGTCATAATAAACAAATACAGTACTTATGTACTGTATGTTGAATGTATATATTCGCCCGAGTTTTATTCATTTTTTTGTTAATGCATTGCCAAAATGTATATGATCGGGAAAAATCATCGGGAATGATTGGAATTGAATCGGGAGCAAAAAAAAAAAGCAATCGGATCGGGAAATATCGGGATCGGCATATACTCAAACTAAAACGATCGGGATCGGATCGGGAGCAAAAAAACAAGATCGGAACAAACCTAATTATTATCATTAATAATTATCATCAATTATAATCATTATATAATTCAAATAAAGTTGCTTAAAAGTTGGTAGGGACAATTTGAGCATCCTGAAAAGTTGGTAGTGTTATGTCCCTACCGTCCCTATGCAAACCTACGACCTTGTATTTTTCTAAAATTAACACACACAAAAAACACATCGTGAGAATAAAGTTGGATTTGATTAGGCAAATATTTGAAACATGATGAGCATAATGTCAAGACTGTAAATGTTATCGTGATGAAGTTTTAAATATTTTTCATATTTATAAGAAAAAAAATAGATCAACAAATTTATGGGAAAAATTTTTCAAAAATAAAGTCAATATGAAATTTTGCACAAGAAAAAATTAGATTGAAAATACTAATGAAAGTCCCTTTCTCTAGTATTTTGCTATGTCAGAAAGTACCTAACAAACAACAAATGACAGTAAGAGTTTTTTCATTTGAAAATTCAACTTTCCTTTTTTACATGGATTTAGCACAGGGCAACACGTGTCAGTCCCAGTCATTGTTTACGTGGTGGCTGGATTAACGCCAGTGAAATCTGCACTGACTTTCAAGAGCTCGGAAGAAGTAACAGCTTATGAAGCGCTTTCTTGTACGACATACTGTGAAAGTCGACAGCTAAAAGAGCACGTGTCTCTCCAACTTTCTAACCAGTGGAGAGAAAACCTCTTTGTCCGCTCGGAGGCCTAAATGTAAAGTAGCTGCCCTCCCGTTGAGCGGCAACAAACAAGTCTGATGGCTTTTTGATTTTCTTCCTTAACGGCCTTGCCTTTGACGCCCATCTTCACAAGGCCTCCACCCGGGCCTGCTTTTCATCCAACCACCAATGGCTGCCTTCCTTCCACTGTCCACGCGCACAATGAGTCATGATGGCCCTCGGCATGTGGCTCAATGGGGACAGGAGACTGAACCCCCCTACCCCTTGCACACACATTCCCCCACGACTCGTGAGCTTTCTCTGTCCCCCACCAGCACGCAGTCGTCGTGCGGATTGGTATTGGGAATACAGTGGTGGGGCTTTGACTAGTTTCGGTCTTATAAGTCCAATAGACCCTACTCACCTACGTCACAAAATGACGTGTCGCTGTATCCAGCCGCCATATTGTACCTATTTTTTAGACCTATTCTCATTGTTTTCAATTAGTCGTGCAAGTTATAGAGCAATTCATGGAAGCCCCGGTGTTATCTGACGCTGTAAACTCATTGGATGCGTTGCATAAAAGGCGTTATATGGAAAAGCTTCAGTTTATCCATTCGCCAGATCCATATTTGATGCCTAAATCGATGTTTTTCGACCCGCTGTCTTCGCCGTCTTTGCCTGACATCTGCTAGCTACCCTGATATTTACAACTATCATGTCCACACAAAATCAGCCTATTTTCACGAAAGTTTGAAAAACTTTAAGAGCTTGGAGGCTTATAAATACTTCGTTGCTGGTTGGGTGAAACAGGTCCTCGTCCATGTAAATTCGGCAGGAATCTATCTTGTGCTCGGGAAGGTGAGTTACGAAATTTTCAATTCAAAATGTTTTGTTTTTGCTAACATCCACTGTCAAGTCTAATGTATTTCATGTCATTTGTCAATGGAGCTAGGGCTTTTAATGTTTATATGGTTTAGCGATAGCACTCTCACTACATACACATATAATATGTAATAAATATGAAGTGCGATAGCACTGCTCCAGACTGTCCCTAGTTGAATTTATTTTTTGGCTTTTGACCTCAATAGTGAAATTGTAAATTAATTGTATGACAACTGTCTGATTATCCCCTTATGATTATATATTTTCAGGTAGTTCATTCACAACGTCTGAGTGTATGTTGTCGGCGATTAGCCTAGCAATGATCTTAATTGTGGTTGTCAGCCCAAAACCCTCTAAATATATATTAAATGCATCTTACCAGATATAAAATGACTACTATATAAACTGTGGTAGTTGTTTAGAGCCCAGTTTTCTCGTCGAATTGCAGCAGTCAATCTCGGTCTCCTCTCCGGGTCTCTCGGAATACGGTAAAACTTTCTCCGTCTCTCCGTCTATCTTCTCTGTTTTTGCAACCGACCGCCACACACGACTTCACCATTCCGATTATTAATGTTAACGAGCAGAAAAACACGCTATAATAGGAGGAATTTACGAAGCGGTAATGCATTAACATGACGAGTATACGGACCACATGGCGCAGGGGCGTGGCTGTGACGTCACGTGAGTAGGGTCTATAGAGGTGTTTCTGTTAGTTTTGCCAGTCGAAGAACAGTTAGTCAACAGCCACACTTGCAACTGGAGTACCCCAAGGTTCTATTCTTGGTCCTACAAGTACCCTAATTTTCGGACTATAAGTCACATTGGACTATAAGCCGCCGCCCACCAAATTTGACGCGAAAACGGCAATTGTTCATAGATAAGCAGTACTTGACTATAAGACGCAGCTGTCCTCACTGTACTATAGACCCCACTCACATGACGTCACAACCACGCCTCCGCGCCATGTTGTCCGTCTACTTGTCGTGTATATGCATTACCGCTACGTAAATTCCTCCTATTATGGCGTTTTTCTGCTCGTTAAGATTAATAATCATAATGGTGAAGGCGTGTATGGCGGTTGGTTGCAATAACAGAGAAGATAGACGGAGCGACTTGAAGTTTTACCATATTCCGAGAGACCCGGAGAGGAGAGCGAGATGGACTGCTGCAATTAGACGAGAAAACTGGGCACCAAACGATTACCACGGATTATGTAGTAGTCATTTTATATCTGGTAAGATGCATTTAATATATATTTTGAGGGTTTTGGGCTGATAACCACAATTAAGATCATTGCGAGGCTAATCACAGACAACATACAGTTTCAAATTCAAGATGCTTATTTTTTTCACCATCATTACATTTTTAATAATATTTAGCTGGTACCAAGTGAAAGAAGCTGACCTCGTCTACGGATCATCAGTTAAACAGGGGTGTCCAAATCTTTTGCAAAGGGGGCCAGATTTGGTGTGGTAAAAATGCGGGGGGCTACCTTGGCTGATTTACATAGAACAATATATTTAAACAAATGTTAGCAAGCCCTTCTGTGTGTCACATTTGCTTTATTATTATTTTTAATTCATAATTTCAATTTCTTTGTGGCGTTCTCTTTCGACACTCGGGCTCTTGCGAAATACTGCTGCTGTAGCTTCAAGTTGCTATAATTTCTCGCTGCGTATCTTACGTGTAATGTTGTCGTACATGTCAGCGTGTCTTGCTATTATTGCGTCACATCGAACTCTTTGAAAACAGTGACTGTCTCTTTGCAAATGAGGCAGACACAGTTGTTGCGTGTTTGAAGAAATAGTCCAATATCCACCTATCCTTTGAAGCGTCGGCCATCACAGTCAACTTTTTTTGGGGGGGGGGGGGATTGTCGCCATTTTAGAAATCACACAGGGTAATGTTGCTTAGAGTACTGGTCTTAATGTTTTTCAAAGTTTCGTGAGAATAGGCCGAGTTTCTGTGGAAAAGATAGTTGTAGATATCAGGGTAGCAGATGTCAGGCAGAAAGGGCGAAGACAGCGGGTCGAAAAATATCGATTTAGGCATCAAATATGGATCTGGCGAATAGATAGACTGAAACTTTTACACATAACGCCTTTTATGCAACGCATCCAATGAGTTTACAGCGTCTGAAAGCACTGGGGCTTCCATTAATTGCTCTATAAACTGAACGACTGATTGAAAACACTGAGAATAGGGCTAAACAGAGATGGACAATATGGCGGCCGGATACAGCGACACGTCATTCTGTGACGTCGGTGGGTAGGGTCTATAAGGCACATCAGACTATAAGCCTCCACCCACCAGATTTGACGCGAAAACGGCATTTGTTCATAGATAAGCCTCACTTGACTATAAGCCGCAGCTGTCCTCACTGTACTATGGGATATTAACACCAAAAGATATTAACCGGTAACACTTTACAGTAGTATGAAAAATCATCAACCTTTTGGAATCTCTGACATTTCTGCATAAAATCACCATGATGATTTTTGTCAAATCACACAGATAAAAAATGTGTCTGCTTTAACTAAAACCACCCAAAAATTTATAAGTTTTCGTATTTTAATGAGGATAGTATGCAAACAATGACAGAAAGGGGAAAAATAAGTAAGGGGCCATTTACATGGTGACTCTCTGAGAATACGAAAAATTTCAAATTTGCATTTATATGGGCCCGTCTCCATTTGAACAATGTCACAATTCCGCATGAAAACAATGTAATAATCATGCCAAGTCCTAGGGGGCAGTGCAGATTTACAAGGTGACAGCAAATGATGCACTTTGACCCCACCAAACTCCTCAACACGGAAAAAAATACATCCACCCACTAGAAGCAATGGCATTTTTTTTTTGTTCAAAAAGGCACAAAAATGGAAACATTCAACATATTTAATTTAAAAATATTATTATAACAGTAAATTAAAGTCGACATTCCGCCATATTTGCTTTTTTTAATGTTTAGTAGCACCGCTGCGCCCGCCCAATGTGACGTGTACAAGCGCTGACGTTATTGGCGCGGTCTCGCGCCGAGGGAGCCTTTGATATGCATGCGGAGCAAGCCCCCCCTCAATCCCCTGTAATCGAATTCTTCCACTTTGGAGGCAGGTTTCAGAATTTTTCGTCTTCGCCTTCAGTCTTCGCCGACACCAGATGCACGCGAGGCCATTCCGCTACTCAGTCATTGCGTCTTTGTGTTGCAGAGTCGCCATGTAAACTGCCCCTTAGTGAACCATCAAATTTCATATTTTGTGCCCACACCCCCTTTTGGCAGCAATAACTTCAATGTAACTGCCTGTAGCTGCAGATCAGTCTGGCACATCGATCAGGTCTAATCTTGGCCCATTATTCTCTCCAAAACTGCTGCAGTCCAGTCAGATTCCTGGGATGTCTGGCATGAATCGCTGTCTTTGGGTCATGCCACGGCATCTCAATGGGGTTCAAGTCTGTAGTTTGACTTGGCCACTCCAGAGCGTGTATTTTTCTTCTGGACCATTCTGAAGTTGATTTACTTCTGTGTTTTGGATTATTGACTTGTTGAGGCATCCATCCTCTTTTGAGCTTCAACTACCTGACAGCCGGCCTCAGGTTTTCCTGCAAAACATCCGAAAACATCCAGAGAAACTTTTGAATTCATTCTTCCATTAATGATTGCAAGTTGTCCAGGCCCTAAGCAAAACGGCCCCAAATCATAATGCTCCTTCCACCGTGGTTCACGGTGAAGATAAGGTGTTGATGTTGGTGAGCAGTTCCATTTTTCCTCCACAAATGATGTTGTGTGCTACTCCCAAACAATTCCACTTTGGTTTCATCAGTCCATAAAATATTTTGCCAAAATTTCTGTGTCGTGTCCAAGTGCCTTTTGGCGAACATTAAACGAGCAACAATGGGTTTTTTTTAGACAGCAGTGGCTTCCTCGTGGAGTCCTCGCATGAACACTATTCTTGGCCATAGTTTTACATACAGTTGTTGTGTGCACAGAGATATTTGGACTGTGCCAGTGATTTCTGTAGGTTTTTAGCAGACATTCTGGGGTTCTTTTTTACCTCTCTAAACGCTAAACTCTTGGCCTCATCTTTGGTGGACGGCCACTCCTTGGGAGGGAAGCAACAGTGCCAATCTATCTCCATCTCACTCCTCTGACTGTTGATTGATGAACATCCGGACTTTTAGAGATGGTTTTGTATCTGTAGATCTTTAGACAACTCTTTTGCCCGAGCCATGATGCTGATCAGACAATGCTTCTCATCAAGTTATTTCTTACCAGGTGTGTGTTTAATAGTGGGCAGGGCAGCTTTAAACCACTCATCAATGATTGGGCACACACCTGACTTAAAATGTTTGGTAAAAATTGGTTTCAATTGCGCTTTGAGTCTCCTTAGGAACAGGGTTCACTTAATTATTTTTTTTCCCCTTCTGTCATTGTTTGCATTGTATCCTCATTAAATATTTTAGTCAAAGAGAACAATTGTGGCTTATTAGAGCCTAAAAGTGTTTAGCTCTGTGGTTCTCTTTAGATGAGTGATTTTGCAATACCAGCACACAGGGCTTCTATCTCAAATTTTTGAGCTGCAAGTTAAAAAATAAATCAGCTAAATTAAAATAGGTCATTCGTATCTGAATGCTTATTTTCCTTGTTTTTCACATACACTTGCCTGATTTTTCTATTGTTATTATTATTTCAAATCAGATGGCACTTGCATTTAACTCATTTGCTCCCCAAAACGTATAATTATTATTTTTAATTGTTTCAGTGTCCCAAAGACGTATTTATGCGTCTTTTACGTTTTTTTACAAGAGACATCTCTGAGGCGGCGGAAGACGACCGAATGGAGAACAAGCTAGAGGATGCGCGGGATGCCAGGCGCTGGACGACCGAGCAGAACGACTGGGACCACGAGTGCAGTTAACGAGGCCGTTGAGTCCGTGCTGCTCGCCGAGCAGACCCCGCAGAGACTCAAAAAATCCATCTTTATGAGACAGGCGATGAGGGAAAAGTTTACCCGGCTGTCGCGGCCACAACAGCGTCATCTCAGTTAGTTATGTGTAAATAAATTGTTACTCTGCTATGAAAAGCTCTGTTTGTCTTGTTGTTTATGTTATTTTGTAAAACGAAAACATTATTCAGATGTTTGGGATGTAACTAAAGCAAAAAATAGCTGTGTTAAAGTCAAAGTTATATTTGAAATGTATGCTTTCACAAAAATCTCAATTTCTCAGTTTTTTCATCAGAAATTGGAAAATTGTTCAAACTAAGCTCTTTCCTAATGCTGATTTCTAAAAAATGGAAAAAGATATGAAGTTACTTTTTTTCCTGCTAATAGAAGAGAGTCTAATATTTATTTTGGTGGGTTCCATGTTTATATAGCAATAGAACAGAATTTTCTGTGGGCCTTGCTAAATCAGTCAAAATCCAGAAAAGGGGCCGGGAGCAAAGGGGCACACCGGTGAAAATGGCTGGGAGTGAATGAGTTAAGAACTCACAAACATATTATTGTAGGGGGAAAAAAGTACGTACCAATATTGACATGGTAAAAAGTTTTATTACCGATCCTTGTTCTGCATGTACAAATACCTATAAAAGGTGAACATTTTCACTCTTTTATGTACATTTTTGCAGCAGGAGGTTCACTTTGGGACCAACAAGAGGATAGAGCGGGACAACACAAGATAGTGAAATTGACCACCGACACATCTATCAATATAGTCTGTCCCACCCCAAAAGGCCTATTAGCCCCTCCCCGAAAATGTCATTCAAATACCCCATTCACTTTGACTGTACATTCTTCCTCCAGTGACAGGCTGCATACATAACGGCAGGCGGAAGGACTTGCATTGCCATGATTCAAACACAGTACGGTCAAACCATGCAACAGACATCATAAAGTACTTCATGTGTGTTTGTATGTATATATATCTATATGAATATATCTATATCTATATAATAAAATCATGATGTGCAGCTTCGATGAACAGAAATCAAAATCGTCGACAGCGATGTGAAAATTTCAGAGATGGTATGTTAAATATTTCCTGCTCGGAATTTGGTTTAGCAACAAGCTACAGATGACGCACCTGTTTTTCTGCTTATGTATGTGTGTTTCCTCACCATGCAGCTTTCGTACCCCCGTCTTTGGAAACGGCTGCGGAAATAACGGGGAGAAAACTTGAAACGTAAAGAGTTTAAAATTTAATTGAGGACATGACGCTCACAGCAACAACTCAAAGAGCCTTTGTGTTAAAAGACTTAAAATCCACAAAGAACCCAACATTACACGAGGGTCATAAAAGCGGGAGGAGGCGGCATAGAGAAGGCGGGGAAGAATTAGTAAAGGGCCAATAGAGAGAAAAACGTAGGTTTTTTGTTGTTGTTTTTAATCGTCTCATCTTCTGCCAGGTTCCTCCATTTGTCTGCATGCAGTGTGAGTGTTTGCACGTGTGTTGAGCATTCACTTTTGATTCCCCTGATAATGCATGGAGTCGTCAAACAGAGGGTTTTTCACTTCCATCTCGCCGGTCTGTGGAGGAGAGCACAAATATGATTGAGTTTTACTAACAATCAGTATAAATTGGAGCAAACTGGTACATCCTTTTGTTCAGAGTTAGTAAACGCCAGAGCAATGGATGTCTCGAAAAGATTATTCGATCTAAGAGGCAGTTTACGTGGCGGGTCTGCAACACCAAGACGCAATAATTGTGTTGTGGAATTCCCTTGCCTTTACAGTAAAGATACACGATAATATCGGTTACCGATAATTATCGGCCGCAAATGGCAACTATGACGTCACACAGATAATACAGATAAAAAAAAAAAATCAACCGATAATGCAATCCGATAATTATATACTTGATTTAGCCTCCAAATGTGCGCAACCAAGCAGTTTTCTCCACTTCTTCACCGCCGCCTGCTCAACCCCTCCCCTCTCTGAAGCCCCTGTAGGAGGAGGGGTTGAGGAGTATGGCGTCATAGAGGAAGCGGTGTTATCAGTGTTGAGGCGCTCTCACTAGCGTGCGTTGATTTTCCCGTGTGTGAAATTAAATAAACGACGCTCTCGCCATCAACAAAACATGCACTGCAGAAGTTCCACGAGGCATAAAGAAAGCGTCCTCATTGAACACCACTAACCCAGCAGCCATTTGAAACTGCATCACAAAGATTTTTGGAACGAATACGAGGCTGCTGCTAGCGCAAATGCTAAAGCTATTGTAAACACAAATAAACTATAAAGGAAGCTACGGGGCTTGTGACGATACAGAGACGCTGCGGTCCTCCCGGAGTCGGGTTGTTTGGGAATGCAGCCCAAAGCGGGTGGTAAACTCCCATCTATGGCTAAACACCTCACGAGACCGATAGTCGACAAGTAGCTGTCTTCCGACGGAGCCTGCCAATCCGGCAGGCCGCCGCCTCGCCCTAGGCGGGCAGAGCAGAGCCATGCACCGAATATGCCGCAGCGAGCGGATATCCGATACGAACTTAGCTGCCACCGCCACTCCAGTTCAAGACAGAGGCCTGGCGCGGGTGCTAATTTGGCAGCCGGACGGACTGAAGGGCACAGGCGGGAGGAAATTCCTGAAATGACCCGATAGCCAAACCCCTGGATGAAAAAATAATGCAGTTTATACGACCACGATTCTTCGTGAAAGACATGCCGATCACATCAGTTTTACCACGGACATTTGGACAAGTGATGTCAAGTAAGCATGTTTATCATGACGGCACAGTGGTTAGTTGATAATTGTAACATGCACCAAACCACACAAAGAAGTCATCCAGTCAGTAATGCATTCAGTACGCTTTAAATTTATGACTTCTTAATCAGATCATTCTTCTTAAATCTAGTCAAATAATTTCCCCCATTTTGTTTGAGTGTTGAAAACTAGTTAACAGATGAATGCGCCAGATTATTCCACTTACTTGAACTAAATATTGCCATTTGTTCTTAAGACCAAACATCTAAAAAAAATAAAGGTCATTTTTCACCTAAATCAAGAAAAGATGGCTTTCAAATAATGTTTTGAACCATACATATTCTTGAATAAAGAACATTTCTGACAAGTTTTTTTTTTTTTTTTTTAGGATTATGTATTATAATTTATTGCTTAAAATAAGGCTGTTAAGCTTATTTTCAGCTGGCTATTTTTCTTCAAGAAATCTGAGTGAAATATACTTTGAAGTGCTGGCAGTTAATTTCACTTATTTCCAATAGCTTTACACTGAAAACAAGGGAATTTAACTAGTTTTACGGAGTTGTGTTTTTGCTGTCTAGTAATGTTATAAGTTAGGAATGGCTTACTTTTAAAGCCATTTTTGTGCAACTTAGGTATTTACTCTAAGTAATTGTTGCCAAAAGTTTACCTTTGCACAATGTCAGACAATCTGTCTTTATTTAGATGTTGGATTTTACTACTTGTTCACATTTGATGTTGAAAAAAAAAAGAGCAATAATATTTTTGCACAGTAATATTTTCTCTTGTGTATACTTTAAAATTTTACATAAATCTTTTAATAGAATTATTGGCTTAACATTATCGGTTTTCGGTTGGAACGAGGAGGAAATTATCGGTTATCGGCTGAAAAATGCATTATCGTGCATCACTACTTTACAGTGCTGGCCAAAAGTATTGGCACTAGAGCTGAAAGGAATACTCGAGGAACTCAAGTAGCTCGAGTTTAAAAACTGATCCGAGTAATTTTATTCACCTCGAGGAATCGTTTAATTTTGCCAGCTCAAAGCATCATTTTTTGCCCGGACTACTTTTGATGTGGGACAACACGCTGACGTCACGTGCGTAGAGGAAGAAGCAATAAAAAAATATAAAAAACCTTTCTGTAGCAGACAGCCGCTACAAACTACGCCCACATTGCTAAAAACTAGCCCGCATGATGTTACGGTGGTGGCAGGTAGCATCTGCTGCGTCTCATAGATATCACATGTATGTTGAACTACATGCGAAATGACAGAGTCAGCGGTGTTAGTAAACAGCCGCCATCTTAAAGCAGTACAATTCTCAGCGCTAATAAATAAAGATTAACGTTACTGTCACTCGCTCACGTAACGTTAGCACTGCGGAGGGCTAGGTTTCTATTAAGACCACTGTCGATGCGTGGCTAACGTGTCTTACATACAGGCTTTATTCAATCTGTGAAAACATAGCGCTGTAGAGTGATGAGAGTGTAACATGAAAATATGATAAAGCTAACTGTCAATTTTAGCTCAGTAGTCATTGCTGGATAAAACGCCAAGTAGCACTGGTCCATAATGTGCTCCAATACAGCAGGTATCATACTGTAACGTTGACAAAGAGTCACCCGCTTCGTTAGGTTGCAATTATTTCTTTTTTGGGAACTTGTGGAACGACAACAAAAACAGGAAGGCACGTCTCTCGCTCTCCCACACCTCCCTCACCCCCGCACGTCACGCGGTGCATTCAGGAACGCATGCAAATATCCCCGCCATATTATAACCTGATATGTTACAATACATTTATTTTGAACACTGCAAAAACTCAAAATCCTATCAGGACTTACAGTTTAGACTAACTTAAAACTTAACTAGAATTTAAAAATGGCTTGACACAAATGGAAATTCAACTGAAACACACTTTTAAGTGATGTGTGTTATCAAGCGTAATGGCATTTTTAGGTAAGAAATATATTTTATAAGATCTACAAGTTTTTGGAATGAAAGCAGTGAATCGGTCTTTTTCATTTATTCTAGTCACATCCGAGAGAAAATTGTTGGCCATTTTCAACAATGTACATCGAAAATAAAGACATTGATTGAATGAAAATGGTTCAATATTAGATTAAATGTTTTCTCATGTATATTTATAATTGGGCTTTACCTAAAAAATATATGTTTTATCCGATTACTCGATTAATCGATAGGATTTCCAGTCGATTACTCGATTTCTAAAGTATTCGATAGCTGCAGCCCTAATAGGCACCCCTGCAATTCTGTCAGATGATGCTCAATTTCTCCCAGAAAGTGATTGCAATTACAAATGCTTTGGCAGTAATGTCTTCATTTATTTTCCTTGCAATGAAAAAACACTAAAGAGAATGAAAAGGAAAATTAAATCATTATCATTTTACACAAAACTCCAAAACTGGACCGGAGAAAAGTATTGGCACCCTCAGCCTAATACTTGGTAGCACAACCTTTAGATAAAATAACTGCGAACAACCACTTCCGGTATCCATCAATGATATTCTTACAATGCTCTGCTGGGTTTTTAGACCATTCTTCTTTGGCCAACTGCTCTAGGTCTCTGAAATTTGAAGGGTGCCTTCTCCAAAGTGCCATTTTCAGATCTCTCCACAGTTGTTCTATGGGATTCAGGTCTGGACTCATTGCTGGCCACTTTAGAAGTCTCCAGTGCTTTCTCTCAAACAATTTTCTAGTGCTTTTTATTTTGGGTCATTGTCCTGCTGGAAGACCCATGACATCTGACGGAGACCCAGCTTTCTCACACTGGGCCCAACATTATGCTGCAAATTTTTTTGGTAGTCTTCAGACTTCATAATACCATGCACCTGGTCAAGCAGTCCAGTGGCAGAGGCAACAAAGCAACCCCAAAACTTACGGGAACCTCCGCCATGTTTGACTGTGGGAACAATGTTCTTTTCTTTGAAGGCCTCATTTTTTTCCCCTTTAAACTGTATGTTGAAGCCTTTTCCCAGAAAGCTCTACTTTTGTCTTCCAAAACGTTTTTTTGGCTTTATCAGGTAAGTTTTGGCAAACTCCAGCCTGGCTTTTCTATGTCTCTGGATCAGAAGTGGAGTTTTCCTGGGCATCCTACTATAGAGTCCCTTTTCATTCAGATGCCGACGGATAGTACGGGTTGACACTTTTATACCCTCGGACTGCAGGACAGCCTAAACTTGTTTGGATGTTAATCGAGGTTCTTTATCCACCATCCGCACGATCTTTCGTTGAAATCTCTCGTCCACATCTAGAGAGGTTAGCCACAGTGCCATGGGCGTTACACTTATTGATGACACTGCGCACGGTTGTCACAGGAACATTCAGGTCTTTGGAGATGGACTTGTAGCATTGACATTGCCCATGCTTTCTGACAATTTTGCTTCTCAAGTCCACAGACAGTTCTTTGGTTTTCTTTCATTTCTCCATGCTCAATATGGTACACACAAGGACACAGGACAGAGGTTGAGTCAACTTTAATAAATTTTAACTGGCTGTAAGTGTGAACTTACTCAAGAAATCCAAGTGAGAAGCACTGGCAGATAATTCACTTATGTCTAGTAGATTTACACTGAAAAGAAGGGAATTTAACTTGTTTTAAGGAGGTCTGTTTTTTGCAGTGAACAGATATTTGATGCATTCAGATAAAATATTCTTTCAGCCTCTCTGTATCAACCTCTCCTGACACTCTAAGTACAGTGGCCACATCCTTTTGAGAACATCCTGTTCGGAACTCCGCAATGGTGACACGCTGCGAACTGAGGACTGTTTAAATACACTTTCTAATCGCAGGAAATCTACTAGTCCACACTGTAAATATATAATGTCTAAATTAGATTATTTTTCTTATATCTGGTCCCCCCACAAAATTCTCCATCTTGTTTTGAGTGTAAAACATTATGTTACAAAATAATGCGTCAGATTATTCCACTTAATTTAAGTAAATATTACTATTTGTTCTTATTAATCCCATACATCTAAAAGTTGGTCATTTTTCACCTAAATCAAGAAAAACTTACACGCAGTGCATCCTTGGAAGCGGAAGTACAGCTCACACGCTATTCAAAATTAACAATGGCAAGAGGACAGACGATTAACCATGGGCAAATGTTGTTGTGCTGCGCTTTATTGCTGTTTTTGCAAATTTTATTTTGCAAATCATTGAAAAAATACAATTTTGAATGAAAATCAGTTTTTGTATGTGTTATAGAAATAACTGGCCAAAACAGTGTTCTTTGCATTTCAGTAGTTTTGACACCCCCAATAAAAAAACAAAAAAAATGAATAAATAAATAAAATTTCTGGCTTCCACCTTCACGTCGGGGAGTTCCGGCAAGAAATTCTAACCAATTTCACCCCTGCGTACGGTGTGTGGTAATGTCATTGCAGAAATATAGTTTAATGCAGTTTCTGTTTATAAGGTTTTGACGCAAGCCAAATTGTTCCACTTTAGAGCCCACAATCGAAAGCTTGCGTCACCTCTCCCTGAATTCGGCCCCGCAACGCAAAACCAGTCCACAACACAATCATTGCTGATTGCTGTCACAGTGTCGGCCCCCAAGTCGAGATACCACTGTGTGTGTTTGTGTGTGTGCGCACCGGGGCAAGTCCTGGACACTCGTACACTGTGAAGTCACCAGCCTCTTCCTCATCTGAGGTGACTTCGGCGTCAATGACTTTTTGTTCCGGTTTGTGACTGGATAACAGAAAGATAAAAAAAAAAAAAAAAAAAAAGAGAAACCCAGTTCAAGTATTCTGTTAAATATTCATGATTTAATGAATTGGGTCACTATTTAAGCAAAACAAAAAACATACTTTCCAATGGAGAGCATCTGCTGTTTTTGGTGTTGATAGTGGTACATTTGAGCACTTTCTGCTAAAGTTTTATCCCCAATCTAAAAAAAGAAGGGGGAAGTGTTAAGTGACACTGAAAATAGATGTGCTCTTCAGACAATAATCTCATCACGTGTTTTTGCAGAAGCGAGGTGAGAAACTGAAATCTAGCCGACACGTACCGATTTACTTGGTCCTGTGGAGGCGGTCACACCTGCTCCCCTGAAGGCGGGATAGTCCACCTTCTGAGCAAGGCGTGATTCTTTCTGCAACCTGCGGGAAGGCATTGAGAGTTAGTAATATATCAAATGGAGGATTAGAAAAGGAGCACATATGACGTCACTTACTTGACATAGCAAACTGTCGCCAGGATCAATGCTATCGTGCCAACCACCACAAAAATGGAAATGACAACTGCAAGGCAAAAAAAACAGTGGACAAACGTTCAAATTCTATTGTTTTTGTTGTTGTTGTTTTTTTGTTTTTTAAACAATAAGCATTAGCAGTATGGGCCTGCGTTGCCGGGCATCCCACGTTTGCTGGGTTGTTTGGTACCAAGGTTTGTTAAATTGACATGAACCTCAAAATGTGGGCTTCCCCATGATTTTTTTTAATGTATGCTGGATGGAGTTATCGAGCAGTATGGCCCAAAGTTGCTCGGGTGAAAGAGCAGGGGTGAAAGTGGGCCGGAAGGGGCCAAAAATTGGGCGCAGGAACGGGGCAAAACGGTGCTTTGATACCGAAAATATGACGCAAAAGTCAAAACCCCATGCTGAAAACAACCTGACTGGCTGCCACAAAAACTATCTACTAACGTCAGATTTACATACACAAGTATTAATGACAAGGATAACAAACTGCTTGCGTAGCGTCAACCGTTCCCACTAGAGGAGTTCCAAAAAATCGATTATTACATGCATCGCGATTCAACACGTGACGATTCGATTACGATTCATAAAGGCTCAAAAACGATGATTTTCCCTTATAACTTTATGACAGCTGCTCATAGCGGAACGAAATTCAAGACACATCTGCCGCCCGGACACCTTTAACGGACGCACGCACGTTATAATGGATGCTGCCTGTAACTCAGTGAGAGATTTACTCTTTTTAAAAAGACTGGAAAATAAATTTGTGTATGAGACAGGCCGGAACAGAAGCGCGCCGGGTCGCGCCTCTGTGCGCACGTTATTTTTTAGAGCAAGAGGGGAAGAGAGATAGTTCGTTGCTCCTCGTTTTTCAGATGTCCAGCTGTAGTTTCAAGTCATGTCAGTTGAAAAATGTCCTGAGTGTTGCTAAGACCCGTGTGCGTCTACAAGAGGTGAGTACACGAACCCTCTTCTACTGTTTAGCCTTTTTTTGTTGTTGTTTTCGAGGTGTTAATAGTTAGCGCCCAGCGCTAAGCTAATGAGCTAATTCGCTAAAGTGTATTTCATATGCAGAACGTGTGAAACCATGATTAAGTACAGCGGTAACACTACAAACATGCGAAATAGTACAGAAATCTGTGAAAACAAAGTATATTGGTTAAAAGAAGGCTTATTTCTAAAGACACTTTGTTTCCAGAAAATGTGGAATTCATTCCACCTGTGTAAATTTTATGGTATTGTTGAGTGAAATAAGTACTCCCTTTAAAATGGTTAATGTTTTTGCACTTTCTTGTAAAAATAAATAAAAAAAGCAGCTTAAGGGCATGTTTTTGTTGTATGGGCATGTTTACATCGTTCCTGTTAAAATCATTAGGATATTTTAAATAAATAATAGACAAAAAATTGTTTGTCTACTATATTAATTAGTAATGTACGACGCATCGATAATCGTGATCATCGTCAATACTGTGATCATCTTTCAAGAATCGAATCGTAGCCCCCTGATTTGTAATCCAATCGAACACCCCTACCACTGATAATTATCATTTATTTATTCCACGGACAGCATGGAGTTTTCCCAGCGCGTGTCTGATGTGTCTTGTCGATGTGTGCATGCGCTCAGCGAACTACCCTCCGTGGCCAGGACTCCAATTGCCGGTTCAGTTGGCTGACATATTGACATGTGATCAGCATGGATAGTTAGCTCTGATTGGTTCAAATGCACATTTTTTTCTAGAACAAAAAAGAACAAGCTTGTTGAATCAATGTGATAAAAAAAGGGCAATGCAATGGAAAATTGATCAGATCTTTAAGAGAAAGGAAAGTTGAAGAGACTTATTTTATTTTCATTGATGGGGAGGTTCAGAACATTAACCTTATAAAGCCTGACCCTAGAAATAATGAATAGAAATTTCAGATTTTTTTTTCAATTAGAAATATTTATGTGGTCCTTAAACGTAATAAAAACAAAAATTGAACTTTTTAAAAATTAATTTGTATGTATATACAGTATATATATACTGTATATATATATATATATATATATACATGTTCTCTAATTTGAATCATAATTGATCATAAATGATACATTAAGCATTACATGCAGTTCTCGTGGTAAAAAATGTAACTTAAGTGAGATTGAACACAATATGGTTTTAAACATTTTTTACTGCAATGAAGTCCAGAAATGCTTGTCTGAAATGTGATATACTTGGCAGTATAATTTATGTGCACTTTGGACTTATTTTTGTTCAATTTACCTATGTTAGGTTACATATTTCCTTACAATAGTACTGTATAAAAAAGTCAATGTTTGTGTTATCTTCAAAATGTATTCCATTTCACTATGCATAATGTAAGTCATGTGTACTTATTTTGTTCTTGAATTTTACTTTAAAACACAATTTTGAATGAAAATCAGCTTGTGTATGCCTATTTACAGTACAGTAAGTATAATGCAGTAGCCTAATAATTTTTTTTTTTTTTTTTTTTTTTTTGCATTTCTCTCATTTTAGGAGGTTTGAACCCCCCACTCTCCCACAAAAAAATAAGACATCTGGCTCTGTGGTGACCTTTTTGTCCGACAAGAAATTCTGGCCACTTTTACCCCTGTGAAAGTGTGAAAATTTAAAAAATAATAAAAGTTTCGAAATAATTTTCTGCACTAAATGGAAGCCTACAGAAATCAAATCCATCTAGGAACACTCCCAGACACCAAAAGTCTACCTCTGTGAAGTTGACCCCCCATCAGATGCAAATTTATATAAAGATGATGTTAATAGTTTATGCTTCGTTCGTGCTGGTTTGTGCTGTAAAGATGTTCGTTTATGCTGATTGTTTATGAGATATTGAGATATTAATTTCCAGTGATGATGTCACGCAGTCCCCCATTTATTGCAAAATGGACCCGAAATGGTGTCATCCGTTTGTGCTGTAAAAAATGTCATTTGAGCTGCTATCGTTTTATAGATATTGAGATATTAATTTCCAGTGATGACGTAACTCACAGTTTATTTTGGATCAGACTCCCGCGGCTGATGGAGCATACCAACTCTCTCAATAACAGAGAGGTGTCCAAACACCTAGCGCAAACGTAGGATAAATGATTGGCACCCCTTCGGGTGTAATAAATGGGGGGGATTGAGATATTAATTTCAAGGGTGACGTGACTCGCAGCCCAGTGTCAGCGATGAATGAGTAAACAAGCTTTGGTCAAGGGGGTATATTTTGCGTCAAATAACTCAATACTCACTGATGATGAGCTTATCGTCCTTGTGGGCATTCTCTATAAGAGGACCTGCTCGTCCATCTACTCCGGTAGGCTGGGGGTTGGACGTATTGGTAAGACCTGCTCGACCAGAGGCTGCAGCGGTGCCGTTACGGGTTTTGGCTGCAAAGCTAAGTTGGCCTGACTGCCCCTGTTCGGAGGCAGCTATCTTGCTTCCGCCATTGGTGTAGAAGACTGCCCCTAGTATGATGAAGGAACATGTGACAGAGATTTCAAAAGAAAATCAGAATTGGAGACTCAAAGTTAGGAAACAAATAGGGTCGGGATATATGGCCCCTCCACCCGCATTTTCTGATTGACTTTCACAATTTTTTAAAAACTTGAAATTTCTGTTGTTTTTTTTAAGTACTTTTTAAAGCACCTATAGTGTAACTTAACATAAAAAAAATATTTACTAAACAATTTTGCAAACAGCACTTCGCATGACATTATTTTTGAACTTGCAGACACAGAATTACAAACATACAAAGCCAATAATAAATAAAATACATTAAATATAGAAAGATTCACATAAAAAAACACTACGAATGTATAAAAATTAACTATGGCTGACAAATTAGTTTGTTTTTGTAGGTATGCAAGATTGAAAAAGGATAGGGAAAAAAAACCTTCAGCAATAATAATGACACCCTTAATTTTGGAAATATTTCATTACTGTTAACATTACTGGTTCTTGCTCTTTCTGTGATTGTGTGTGCACCTCCGCCACTGGAAGGCAGTGTAGCACTTCACAAAGAACTATGCAGTACTGACAGTAACATTGAGTAGTAGAAGACTAGAAGAAGCTTGTTTTTGGCATTACACATAGAGCATATTCCTATGAGTGTTGTTATTATTCTCATCTATGAATTTTTCTGAGGCGTTTGTTTGCAAATATTAATTGTTTGGTAACACTTTATTTGACAGTGGTTTGATAAGACCGTCATAACTATTATATTACACTGTCATGAGCATTAATGAATGCTTACGACACATGTCATTAAGTGTCATCAGGCAAATTATGTCACTTTTGAATTGATGTAAAAAATGCGGACTACACATAAATAGAGTCAGCGACAATTTGCTGGTTTACACGTAATGACATTTGTCATAAGCATTCATTAATGCTCATGACAGTGCCATGTCATAATTATGACAGTCTTATGAACCCGCTGTCAAATAAAGTGTTACTAATTCTTTTTAGAGTTAAAAAAAAAAAAAAAAAAAAATTGGTTGATGGACATAAAAGTTACTTACCGGGAGGTTTCAATTGTGTTTTGGGTGTTTCAATCGCAGACACCTCCTGTTTTTCAATGTATGAGTGGATGAAATCGATCTCTTCATCCAAGTCTGGATATAATGGGGCTTTATCTAAAAGAAAAGATGGGAAGATGTTATTTATGTACTGCATATACAGCATAATGTCAGCCAGTCCTCCCTCAATTGTCCCAAAAGGCTTAAAATGCTGCTACTTGGCTCTTGACTGGAACAGATAAGAGGGAGCATATACAGTGGTACCTCTACTTATAAATGTCTCTATATACAGAATTTGCAGTTTAAGACACGCCTCAACTGGAAAATATTGCCTCTTGTTACAAAAGAAATTTCAGGATACGAAAGGCAAAAATACAGTATAGCTGGTACTCGCAGCTCCCGGAGTTTACTGAACGTGACATACTTATAGCTGCTCTGCCATTGGCTATTGCCTAGCATTCCCGGCATCCAATTGGCTAAGCGTATCCCAGCGTCCTCTTCATTCACTTCTCGTGTTCCAACAGCTTTACATGAGTATTCTTGGTTTTTTAAATGAATTTGCTTTACATGAAAATTACATGTACCGAATTTTTCGGACTATAAGTCGCACCTGAGTATAAGTCGCACCAGCCATAAAATGCCCAATGAAGAGGAAAAAAAACATATATAAGTCGCACTGGAGTATAAGTCGCATTTTTGGAGAAAATGTACTTGATAAAATGGAATACATAGAACAGATATGTCATCTTAAAAGGCAATTTAAAATAAAAATACAATAGAGAACAACATGCTGAATAAATGTACAGTATTATAATGTTACAAGATGCATGAACAACGAAATACGAACGTGGCCGGTATTTTAAAGTAACATAGCTATTAAGAGTTATTCAGATAACTATAGCATAAAGAACATGCTAACAAGTTTACCAAACCATCAGTGTTACTCCAAAACACCAAAATAACATGTGAAATGATATAATAACGTGTGAATAATTTCACAAATAAGTCGCTCCAGAGTATAAGTCGCACCCCCATCCGAACTATGAAAAAATCTGCGACTTATAGTCCGAAAAATACTGCATTTGTTACATGTTTTAATGCATTTTTATCGGCGACAAAATAAACCACACATTTCAAAAGAAGAACGATGGACTCAATCCCTCGGCACTACGATCCAGTAGAAATTTAATTTTGTTATGATTTCAGTTTAATTTGGCTATTTCCAGTTTGCCATGTTGATAATTGTGATGTTTGTTTACCGCTTTTCGTCTTACAACGAAGAAAGTGGAAATGACTAACCCGCCATGATGTTTACGTCATCAGCCTTCATGTCATGACCCGGGAATTAAACACCTGTTTTCACACATTCGGCATCCCGGGTAAGTCTCGGACATTATATTATGACATGACCTGGTAAATGTCTGCGTAATCTCTGTGTCAATCGACCCGGGAAATTGCTTTCACACATAAGGGCTACCCGTTTAAATCACAGGATTTTAATGGTGTTCTGGTATATGTGAAAGGGGCTTTAGAATTAATTTAACCCTTAAATATCTGCAACATGAAGCAATTATTAGAGAACCCCAAAATTTGAAAAACAAGGTCTTAATGAAACCTTTTTTTCAAATTTGTAAAAAGAAAAGTCAAAATGAACATGTGTAATAAGCGCTCTAATATCTATAACCCTTGCTAAATACTTTTTTTTTTTTTTCTCATGGAACCTGTAGATGCATGTGTTGACTTGCAGCCATCATTTTTTCAAAATTCTGAATTAGTCTCAAAATCATGAAATTTCAGGTGCATCAAATGTGATACATTTGGCAATAAAGGGTTAAAGATTTTTTTTATTCCAAACTGAAGTCAAAGTAAATAATGCTTTGCTGTCGCTGATCCCAAGCTATGGAAGACTGCCTGACACACATCAGACAAGCAACTCAGTTGTCCTTTTATGAAGCCCATTTCTATTTCTTGGTGTTGACCGTATGAGACTTGAGATCAGGCTCAAGTAATTTGCATACTTTTTTGTTTATTACTTTGTTAGTTACATTGTGTTCAAATTATGTGAAATCAATTGTCTTCTGATTTACGTTCATTTCTTATTCATAGACAGCACTTTTTGTTTTTAGCTCCACATATATTAGAAATGCTATACGGATGTAATCAATTGCATTAAGATGAGATATTTCAATGCAGAGACACACAATTATGGTCATAATCAATGGCCTGACCCCAAGCTTAACACTAAAGAGTTTAATTTTTCTCCTTTACATTACAGAATATTCTTCGGATTCATCTACTTAACCAAAGTGACAAGACAAGGTGTGTGCCTGTAGGTCTTGTCTTTATTTGTTTGTTGACTGGTGGGTAAAAGGAGACAATACGAAACTGACGTTTAACAGCCCTTTAGGCCAGACAGTTCGCCACATTCCTGCAGTACAGGACGGGTCTCCAGAGCAACTGTGGCCCAGGATATACATGCGTGTGTGTGTGTGTGGCCGGGGGAGGAAGCACAGTAGGAGGCAGGAGCAATCAGCAAAAACTTGGCTCGTTGGCTCTCAGTAAATGTGGTAACTTGACAATAGACCCAAAAGCGCAGCTAATGATGGCGATCAAAGTGTTCCTGCAATAAAGTTAGCCTGCAATATGTAATCATCTTAATGTAGTGGAACAGTGAATGAAAAAAAGCATTCATTTTTAGTCACTTTAAATAGTTACGTCGGTAAAAGAATGAAGACAGGAAGACTTTGTTCCCTTGTCCACCATCTGGCTGAGCTGATGTGCACATGCAGACAAACCAGCACTTTCCGCACCGCCTTTGTGAAAGCCCGTCCCCCACTCTGCACGCTGCCATTTAGTGCACACCGTAGCAGGTGTCTTTTGGCCTGGATGCACCATCTGTACCTAGCAGGTGGTTGTGAGCTCCAGCAGTGCTGCTGTGCTCTCATTATTGGGATTAGCCCCTTCAATCTGCTGTGTGTAGCTTCTGTCGCCCCCTAGGAAGGAATTCTGCATTACAACAACACAGTCTATGCCTTCATATCTTTACCGTGGAGTTGTTGAATGTTTTTAATCATTTTTAAAGGACAGACCATGTGAAAAAGGATGGATTCTTCATCGTTATAGGGAAAATCTCATCGTTTGGGCTTGAACTTTTAGACCAGCTTTACAACTTTATAGAGAAACTCATCTGAACACGAATATTCCAAATAATGCTTTCTGGTGGTGATATTGAGTAACAGCCATTTGTAGAGTGTTAATGACTAAAATTACTTTTTCATTCTCAGTAGAAAATCAGAAAAGACACCGAGTAAATTAGACAGACATACAGAGACAAATTCAAGGTGGTCATTTATTTACATTACAAAGAAGCTGTGATAAATCGTGTGTGGTTGGTCACTACCTGCTTAAGTATGCACACCTTCGGTCATGTAAGAGAGTTTTGTCACTAGCTCGATAATGACCCGTAACCCCTCGAGAGTGGCCCATAGGGGGTAGTTGGCAATTACAAACAAATAGTAAAAGGCTCAACAGGAGAGCCACTGACACGCATGTGTGCTGTTATCTTTTCCCACTCAGAAACCACTCACTCCCCCTTCCCAAACTCTCTAAACTACACATGCTCATAGTTATTTCTTCTGGGGGTCATACAAAATGAATAAAAAAAACACATGAAATAATATCAAAATTAGGGCTGTCAAACGATTAAAATTTTTAATCGAGTTAATCACAGCTTAAAAATTAATCATAATTTATCGTAATTAATCGCAATTCAAACCATCTCTAAACTATGCCATATTTTTCTGTAAATTATTGTTGGAATGGAAAGATAAGACACAAGACAGATATATACATACAACATACTGTACATAAGTACTGTATTTGTTTATTATAACAATAAATCCACAAATGGCATTACTAACATTCTTTCTGTTAAAGTGATCCACGGATAGAAAGACTTGTAGTTCTTAAAAGATAAATTTTATAGTTACAAGTTATAATAATTTTATATTAAAACCAGTCTTCATGTTTTCATTTTACTAAAATTTGTAAAATTTTCAATCAAAAGAAGAGTTAATATAATAATAATAAGAAAAATAAGAATAAAAATAACAATAAGAAGAATAGGGTGACCAAAGTCTGAGTAATGCCAGTTCACTTTGCATTGTTGTTTAGCTGTGTGAGAATAGGGCCTCATTACTACAGACTGAAGTGCTTTTCTTTTTGTGAAAATTATTTTTTTTGAGAGATAGCAATATTATTTTTATTGTGCTTTCACTAAATGATACTTCTGTTTGTTGTGAACGAGTTGCAGAAGCTTATGCCAATAAACGGCGCAGCCCAAAGAACGTCTGTGTCCACAGATATATATCTGTGCATATCTTACCCAAAATACAACAAGAGACACATAATTGCCACTAAAAGAAAGCAAACTTACCGAAATATGTGTGGAGCACAAAGCAACAGCATAAACGTCTCACAACTACTAATTCTCCCACTTTTAGAAGAAATAACATTAGTATGGAACGGCGCTGCGCTGCCCCCAAGCGGCCGGTGGCATTCTCTTCACTCTTAATGTCCGTAAACGGCGTCATTGAAATCTGTTTGAGGCAATGCGAGAGCGGCTCATTCAGTGCATGCGTTAATTTTGTCAAATATTTTAACGTGATTAATTTAAAAAATTAATTAACGCCCGTTAACGCGATAATTTTGACAGCCCTAATTAAAATGCATGGTGTACAAAAAAACCTACATGGTTGTTGGAGATAAACGTTTTATGTTAATTTACTGACTTCCGTTGAAGCGATTAACGTGCAATCCATTTTGACTGGGAGGACTGTTGCCTCAAATCCATTGTTTGACGAAATGTTTTGCATTTATAAGTAATGCAAATAAATCTGCCCGATACTGAGATTTATTTATTTGTAACCACAAGATATGGTGGTCTTTTGGTATTGCCAATAATTTGTGAATGTTTACATCATTATTGCATTAATTTGCTTTATAACTTGTCATTTTAGTTTGTTTCAAGGTGCGGTATCAAGAACTGCGCTTCGTAGATTCAGGATTGTTGTCCAAGGAATCAATGTTTTTTGGTTTTTTGCCGCAGATTTCTAAGGACACTAGCTAATAGCGACCGAAATAATTGAAATATAACTAAATTAGAACAACTAATTTGAAAAAGGTACTGAGTGCAAAAGTAAATTGTGGTCTGGTCTTTAATAAATTTACTTATGGAATGAAGGTTTGTGAAGCGGTTCCCAACAAATGTTGTGGATTGGTAGTCTGTTTCCATTTTTCAAAAAAAAAAAAAAAAAAAAAAAAAAAAAAAAAAAAACAGAAAATGACAAACTTCTGGTCTTTAATGTTTTTGCCTCAGATTTGGTTGTGCTACTCTTTTGTGTTGAAATACAATTAAATGTTTTTCTTTTCTTTCTTTTTCTCTATTTTTTAAGATACTAATATTTACATCTAAATTAGATTATTTGATTTGATCATCCATCAAAATATAAAAAAAAAAAAAAAATTGCTACACACTTAAAATGCAGTTAATCAACATTAATTATAAAGCCTCTAATTAATTAATTTTAATCACGTTCCATCCCTAAAACAACAAGTCTAATCAACAGAAAGTGTGGTTTAATTCCTTTTTGTGGATTACCATGATTTTTTTCAATAAATAAATGTGGCTTGTTTTATAAGATGGTGACATTTAAAGGTCATCAGAATTTTTTTGAACAAGTAAAGCTGTTTTATAACGAATAATTGAGAGAAAACGTGTCATTAGGGAGCAAAATGTATCCACAGGAGGAGCTGAATAAATTAGAATATTTAGTGTTTCAATTATTTCTGTAGTTCAATGCAAAAAAAAAAAAAAAAAAAAACATTACGATGTATTGTCACTAATGAGGAAATGATTGTTTCCAGCCCCTCCAGTTAAAATGGATTGGGCGTTTATTGTTGTACATGGCGGCCAAAGAGTTCAGCGACGCAAACCCTAACCCTCACGAGAGATTTATAAAATCAAAGCAAAATAGATAAATCACAAAAAATGAGAACAAAGAGCCAAATACACACCGACCAAGAGTGAAATATTTAATGAACTTAAAAATATTTACATATATGTATTAGGGCTGTCAAAATTATCGCGTTAACGGGCGTTAATTAATTTTTTTTAATTAATCACGTTAAAATATTTGACGCAATTAACGCACTAGGCCCGCTCAGACAGATTTAAATGTCAGTACAGTGAAAGGCCAACTTGTTAATTGTGTTTTATGGAGTTTTTCCGCCCTTTGCTGGCGCTTGGGTGTGACTTGCATATGTTATGTGGCGTAATGTCGCCCTCTGCTGGCGATTCAGTGCAGCTGATTATTTGGGTTTCGGCGCGCTTTTCTGACGTGATTATATGTCGACGCGAACTCACACTAATAGACAGTGCTATTCAGACCAGCTAACGTCCGCATCCAGTATTCAGTGGCAGTTCTCATAGCCCCATCACACTGTTTGTGTCTAATACATGCATCGCTTGTGAGTTATATTCCTCCTTTGTTTATATTCATGAGCATTAGATAGTTATTGATGATGTGTATTTGAATTTGTTCACATATATGGTGAAATGCAGTTACATTGTTAGATGCTTGTGAGCTAATTGGCTAGTGCTACTGCTCAAATGGACACGTGTGTGTACATTTTATGTTATTTTGTGATTTATGCAAGTTATTGACACATTGCCTTGTTATTTTCAGTTTTACAAAAATACAAGAAACGTGCTCCTGTCAAAAAGAGATGACTTCAGTAAAGCCCATGCAACTTTGCCACACCGTCTGATTTCTTTTTGGAACTTATGTTCGCTATCTGTCAATTTGTGTACTCACACACATTGAGGACAGAATAGGGCTACTAGTTTATTTTTTGATTGAAAATTTTACAAATTTTATTAAAACGAAAACATTAAGAGGCGTTTTAATATAACATTTCTATAACTTGTACTAATATTCATCTTTTAAAAACTACAAGTCTTTCTATCCATGGATCACTTTAACAGAATGTTAGTAATGTTAATGCCATCTTGTTGATTTATTGTTATAATAAACAAATACAGTCCTTATGTACCGTATGTTGAACGTATATATCCGTCTTGTCTTATCTTTCCATTCCAACAATAATTTACAGAAAAATATGGCATATTTTATAGATGGTTTGAATTGCGATTAATTGCGATTAATTACGATTAATTAATTTTTAAGCTGTAATTAACTCGATTAAAAATTTTAATAGTTTGACAACCCTAATATATATATACACACATATACACACACACACACACACACACACACACATATATATGTATATATTTATTTATTTGTAATGATTATAGCTTTTAATTAATGAAAATCCCTAAGTAAAAAATGAAATGTATTACTACATAAACAATCAAAAATTATTACAAGTACAAAATGTGGTAGGAATTGGTCTAGAAGAAAGTACGTATTTAATGTGTACAATGAATCTTTAAATATGGGGTTCCCCTATTGAAATAAAATGAAATAAAATCAACTTGAACTTGAATTACGAAAATACACCATGCATGTTTGTGGGTCTTTTAGGTTAAAGGTAAATGCTGGTTCTCAGTGAGCTCTGAGTAGTTCACTCATGAACTCTGGTGCCCTCTTGTGGGCAGTCAGGAGAGTATCCATTCATTTATTCATCTTCGGCCGTACTCAAGCAACAAAAAGAAAAACGGTGTTACTGTGAGGATATTAATCCTCTAATTGGCGTGCCCTTTTCAATTTTTTCAGGTTGACTAAAGGCAAAGATAAGAAAGGGAAAAAAAGGTCATCGATTTCTATTTTAACCTCATTAGCATTTTAAAGGGAGTCACAACTGATAAGGCGATACAAGATTATGGGAGAGTTTATTTCCTGTATCATTAAAAACAAAACAAAACGAAGAAAAAAAAAAAAAAAACCTCATCAATCAATTTTTACCAGCGTTTCTCCTCATTAGAGTGGCGGGTTTGCCCGATCCCAAGTAGGGTTAAATCTTGAACTTGGGAACAATTAGTCCAATTTTATACATTATATATATTTATATATATACACACACACAATCGTATGAAAAAGTATCTGAACCTTTTGGAATTTCTCACATTTCTGCATAAAATCACCATCAAAGGTGATCTGATCTTTGTCAAAATCACACAGGTGAAAAAACTGTCTGCTTTAACTAAAACCACCGAAACATTTATAGGTTTTCATATTTTAATTCGGATAGTACGCAAACAATGTCAGAAAGGGGAAAAAAATAAGTAAGTGAGCCATCAAATTTAATATTTTGTCACAGGTCTTCAGACAGCTCTTTTGACTGAGCCATGATGCACATCAGACAATGCTTCTCATCAAGACAACTCTTACCCGGTGTGTGTTTTATAGTGGGCAGGCCAACTTTAAACTACTCATCTGTGAATGGTCACACACCTGACTTAAATTGTTTGGTAAAAATTGGTTTCAATAGCTCTTTAAGTCTCCTTAGGCAGAAGGTTAACTTACTTATTTTCCCCCTTCTGTCATTGTTTGCATACTATCCTCATTAAAATATGAAAACCCATAAATATTTGGGTGGAACCACCCAAGACATTGGGTAGAACCACCCAATGTCTTGGGTGGTTCTAGTTAAAGCAGACGCTGTTTTTTCATCTGTGTGATTTTGACAAAGATCAGATCACATTTGATAGTGATTTTATGGAGAAATGTGAGATATTCCAAAGGGTTCAGATACTTGTTAATACCACTGTACATTGGGTTCAAATTACGTTAACTCGATTGTCTTCTGATTTACGTTAATTTCTTATCCATAGACAGCACTTTTTGGTTTTAGCTCCACATATATTAAAAATGGTGCACGGATGTAATCAATTGCATTAAGATGAGATACACGCTCTGGAGTGGCCAAGTCAAAGTCCAGACTTGAACCCCATTGAAATGCTGTGGAATGAACTAAAGATAGCGATTCATGCCAGACTACAGCAGTTTTGTAGAGAAGAATGGGCCAAGAGTAGTCCTGATTGATGTGCCAGGCTGATCTGCAGCTACAGGAAGCGTCTGGTTGAAGTTATTGCTGCCAAAGGGGGGTAGGTGGGGCACGAAATATGAAATGTAATGGTTCACTTACTTATCTTTTCTGACACTGTTTGCATCCTATCCCCATTAAAATATAAAAACCTATAAATGTTTTGGCAGTTTCAGTTAAAGTGGACACTGTTTTTACATTTGTGTGATTTTGACAAAGATCAGATCACATTTGATGGTGATTTTATGAAGAAATGTGAGATATTCCAAAGGGTTCAGATACTTTTTAATACCACTGTACATTGTGTTCAAATTACGTTAAATCAATTGTCTTCTGATTTACGCTAATTTCTTATTCATAGACAACACTTTTTGGTTTTAGCTCCACATATATTAAAGATGGAGTACGGATGTAATCAATTGCATTAAGATGAGATAAACACGTTCTGGAGTGGGCAAGTCAAAGTCCAGACTTGAACCCCATTGAAATGCTGTGGCATTACCTAAAGATAGCGATTCAAGCCAGACTACAGCAGTTTTGTAGAGAAGAATGGGCCAAGAGTAGTCCTGATGGATGTGCCAGGCTGATCTGCAGCTACAAGAAGCGTCTGGTTGAAGTTATTGCTGCCAAAGGGGGGTAGGGGGGGCACGAAATATTAAATGTGATGGTTCACTTACTTATCTTTCCTGCTTCTGTCATTTTTTGCATACTATCCTCATTAAAATATGAAAACCTATAAATGTTTGGGTGGTTTCAGTTAAAGCGAACACTGTTTTTACATCTGTGTGATTTTGACAAAGATCAGATCCCATTTGATGGTGATTTTATGCAGAAATATGAGAAATTCCAAAAGGTTCAGATACTTTTTCAAACCACTGTATATATATGGATATAGTCGATGGTTGGATGAATAACTGTTCATTGAAAAATAAGGTTTTAAGGATAGATGGATGTAAAAGGGGGAAGGTCATTTTAAAAAATTAAAAACCGTATATATTTTAAATGATAAAATAAGGTAAAATAATTTCTATTGCGTAAATAATTAGTGACTTGCTATCGTAAAACAAGTTGGATGTCTCACACAGAGATTCTGATATAAAAGCCAAAAAATGTTTCATTAGATGAATGCTTTGAATTTACATCTCCTGAATAAATATTCTCTAAACACTTCTTTTATTGATTTTAAGTTCCATTTTAATGGTATAAGCATCGCCAAGTAATCAAAAATCACATTTTGTAAGACGTACACAACCAAGACATCAGAAATGAATTCCAAATATAGCAAAACAAATCAATGGATGCATATCAATTGAAATTTCCGAGTGTGTACCACAGGGGGATTATACGCATTATCTCTACATTTGCTGTATATTATGTAACATCATATGAGAATGATGCTTTACAAAAGAAGGGGACTTAAGTGACGGTCAGCTTTTACGGATGTGATGTAGAGCAGCCCTGCCTTTGGCACATACTGTACACATTGACTGTAATTGAAGAATGAACCATGCTTGGGGAAAAAAGAACATGGCTCAAAGGCATGGAGACACAGTGTGTTTGCTGATGGAAGGCCACTCCTGCACGTCAAATATAAACTGGTTTACTTTCTATTAGGGGTGGGCGATATGGCCTTAAACATGTATCACGATAAATGGAGCAGATTTATCTCGATAACGATAAATGACGATAAAGTCATCCAAGCGGACTGTTATATAATTTGAAAATCTGAATCAATGCATGAAATACAGATTAACAGTTTCTTGTTTAGTTACCAGCATTCAATTTGATATATTTAACAAATGTACATGCAGTCTAGACATTAGGTTTATACAAATGAATTGTAAACAATAAGAATTCAAGTATGAGCATTTATAACAGAGTGTATGGCTTGAACAATGTACATTGTCAAAATCGATATGCCTGTGCAAACATGTCATTGTAACACAAATGACTTGCAGCTCGAACAGTACACTTCAAAAAGACAATTTATTGTTAATGGCTGCTGTGACATAATTATTCAATACAAGGGTTTACTTTATGGTTTCAGGGTCCCCCCCCCCCCCAGTGCATTTTATAATAAATGCACACATACATGAACCCTCAAACAGACAGACAGACACACATTAAAGCTATATTGATCTTCTGCAAATGAAACAATTAAGATTTTATGATAGCAATAATGACACAGAATTAAACACATACAGAAAAATAGCTGGGGCCATTTGTGCTATGCTGAATGCTTTACCATCACAAAAGCTATCTGAGAAATCACACACAGTCAGATACAAAATAACGCGACATAGTAATTGCTAGATGCAGTCCATGCCCAATCCACTCATTAAATTCAGCCGTTTCGACAAGGTTAGAGCCGCTATCCGACTCCATCACGTTCATTTGTAGCGTTAGCCGCTAGCGGCCGCTAGCGTTAGCGGCTAGCGTTAGCCTGTGGCCTGGCTACCGGTAGAAAGCACTGAAAGCACCATCTCCGGAAATTGTGAGAACAAGGGAGGACAGCTGGTGAAAGCCCGTCTGGATGCCACCAAGAGTCTATTAAATGTCGGGTGAAAGTTTGGCGAACCTCCCTTAAGCCACACTCCATCACGTTTTGCTTGTAGCATTAGCTGCTAGCGTTAGCTTACCGGGCTTCTGTTTGATTGGCTTCCTGATGATCATGTGACTCCCTACGCAAGTACATTCACTGCTTTCTTAAAGGGGAATGAGCATAGACGAACAACACAGAGTCAAAGCGGGATGAAAAGACTATTTTCTTGTTTTATTAATTTACCGAATTTACCGACATGGTCAAAATTACGTCGGTCATCGTGAAGAATTTCGGTGACGGTAAATTTTCGGTTTACCGCCCAGCTCTACTTTCTATATAGCACCTTCTGTTCAACCCTATGTTAACCTGCTGTGTCCTAAAACCTTCGCAGAGTATGAATGTGACATTTTGATTTCAGATTGCTAAAACAATGCAAAAGCCATACAGCATAGAGTACGGACAAACCTATTGGGATTTTTAAATCGACAAGGGAGATTGTGGGGTTTAGTGTCCCGTTTTAGCCATCCTAACTGGATGAATCAAGTTTTAGAGAGGTTTAGAGTTTTGATGATGGGAAATGTCCGCAAACATTTTCCCTAACAAATAAACAATTGTGATTGTCAGGCATGAAGTGTAACAATTTTATTTTTTCAATGAGCAACCTGCATTAGAAGAGGTTTGTCTAATTGAGACAATATCTGGTTGAATCATTTCCCCACTAGTATGCAAATAATTAAATACTGTGTGTGTATGTATATACAGTGGTACCTCGACATACTAATGCCTTGACATACGATCCTTTCGACATCGAACGTAAAATTTGACTTGTCATTTGTCTTGACGTGAAGACACGCTCGAAATAGGACGATTCACAACAGCGTGGTAACTTCGTTGTTTTCCTGCAAGACGGCAGCGTGACGCATTTTCTTCTGGGAGAAATCAAAAAGGGTCCCAAAAAGGTTAGTGCAGGGGGTGAAAAAAAAAAAAAAGGTGATGCTTACCGTTGAAATGAAGATGGAAATGATAGAAAAATATTAGCGTGGTGTGCGCGTCAGTGAACTGGCTAACAATACAGCCAGAATATGTTTACGATCTCGCCAGTCCTCCTCCGACCTCCGTTTGTTCAGGTGACAATTATTATTATTGTAACATCGGCAAGGAAGTCACCAGCTTTGTCAGGTTTTTAATCAATTATTTCAGAACTTGTGCAACACAACACGGCTACTGTCCGCCGTAGCCAACGAAGTAAAAACTTCCCACTCTTCCGCACCTCTCTCCAGTCACACTGTGCATTCAGGAACAGCATGCAAAACACAACAGCCACATTAGAAACTGATTTATTACATTATTATTATTATTACAGTGGGATTATTCCGAAGGATTTAGCATAGGTTTTTGGGCTGTGGAACGAATTACTGTATAATGTATTCTTATGGGAAAATTCCGCTCGACATATGACTGTTTTGTCTTACAAACCAGGTCCTGGAAAGAAATTCGTATGTAGAAGTACCACTGTTTATATATTTTTTTCATGTTCACTTCTGTGTGGTGCTGGACCAATAATTTGAGCCAAGTTTCTACTGTACGCTCCCCTGCTGCAGAGCCATTTAAATTATTAATCTTTGAGCACGCAGACACCCACATTTTGGCGACAAACATACACACAAACCCAGCGACACATGGTGACGTTTTAATTTCTGCAATCTGCACTGAACGAGAGAAAAGAAAATCTTTTCTGCAACGTGGCTCTCCTGTAAAATGACATTATATTAATTGAACGATAGCGAGATCTACGGCAACGGTGCCTGAGCGCGGGGGCGTTGCACGTGTTTGTTGCAGCAGCATCAGCAGTGGCAGCAGCAGTTGGGGTAGGGCCAGATTTTAAAAAAAAAATCCCTGTGAGGATCACATCACACTGCGCCATATTTGTCAGAAACATGGATGCTGTGAGAAAGAGGCCAATTGAGCAAACGGCGTCATAGGGACGCGGAGAGCAGAGAAGAAAGAACTGCATGAGACACATGAGACAGCGACAGACATTAAGCAGAGATGGATAAGTCAGCACGGGGAAGAGGCCAAATCAATAGGCTTGGTGCAGTCACAGGCAGAAAGGATAATATAAGAAAGAACAATATAACAATAAGCCCTTATCATTTAGTTTGGCTGAAAAGCTGATTTGAAAAATTTAACCTGTTTTAACTCTGCTTATGTACGGTTCCCTACTCACAGCTTCACTAGACATGTGCCAATTACTGGTGTCAAGGTATACCATGGTATAAAAACGTCAAGGTTTCAAAACTTTTTTTCCCCATTATACAGTCCCTAAGGTACTACCTATTTTTTATGTCCCAAAAATGCATAGAGAAATCCCTCACTCGCAGCTGTAAGGCTCAACCCTCCCCCACCGGTTGTTGCTCAGTGTCAGTGAGTCAGCTGTGCTACACGATGGCTGGAGAAGGTGGAACTCCTGAACTTATTCCCCCATCGCAGAAAACGAAATTCATGGTATGGGAATACTTCGGCAACAGAAAAGTTACAGACAGCCGCACCTGGAGGAGGAGGGCCAACCGACATGTAAAATGTGTGCGGATGGTAGCTGCTGAGGAGGCAATACCTCCAATATGATTTTGCATTTATATAGTGTGTGAAGCGGTGGTAAAATATGTGGGGTTTTTTTCTCTCTTGCAACTTTCTGTGTTGAGAAATAGTGTGTGTGATCAAATCTTAAACATGTGCTTTTTATGGAAAATAATTTAATTATTTTTGTTCTGATGGTAATAATGATGAGCTGTGGCTGTGGGTTTAGGCTCACCTAAAGGACTGCATTTATTTTCATTTTATTTAGAATATTTATATATATATATATATATATATATATATATATATATATATATATAGGGCTGTAAAAATTATCGCGTTAACGGGCGTTAATTTTTTTTTTAAATTAATCACGTTAAAATATTTGACGCAATTAACGCAGATGCCCCGCTCAGACAGATTTAAATGACTGTACAGTGAAACGCTCACTTGTTAATTGTTTTTTTATGGAGTTTTGCCACCCTCTGCTGGCGCTTGGGTGCGACTGATTTTATAGGCTTCAGCACCCATGAGCATTGTGTCAGTAATTATTGACATCAACAATGGCGGGCTACTAGTTTATTTTTTGATTGAAATTTTTACAAATTTTATTAAAACGAAAACATTAAGAGGGATTTTAATTAAAGATGCACCGATACCGATACTAGTATCAGCAGGGGGCGCCGATCCGGCCCAAAATGGTGGTATCGGTATCGGCGAGTACCAACAAAGACGGCGCCGATACCATTTACCGGTCCGTTATTATAACATTTCACCGCAGCCTTTTTTTTTTTTTCTCCTGGCACTTACTACACTTTGTCTCTGTGTTGTGTGATGACACGTGAACACCAAACAGCTATCGCTATTGGCCTGCTTCAGACCAATGAGAACGGGCCAATAGCCACTTCTGACCAATGACATGGCGGCATGGCGGTGTAGGTTCACTATCCTCTTCCCCTCACTATCCACTCGCTCTCGCTATATGATTGGCCGAAGAGTTGAAATGGTCTCCCGTGATTGGCCGAAGAGTCGAAATGCTCTCCCGTGAAATGCCTGTTTAAAAATGTTCCCGTTGTTACTTCTTGCGTTTGCTTAAAAGTGCTCATTTAAAAAGGAAAATCAATGGATGATACTACACACAGAGCGTATTATTAACAAATGCTAAAGTTGTATATTCATATAGCGAGAATAAGGAACGTCACTGACAAGCGCAGGCCCCCGCGAATGGATAGTGAGGGGAATAGGATAGTGCGCCTACAGCGGCGGTCGGGAAATATTTCAAAATAGAAATCCCGTCAATTAAAATCAATGTCTGCGTGCAAGATTTGCGGCCTGAAAGTTTCAAGATGTGGAGTTAAAACGGCCAGTTTCAATACCTCGAACCTGATAAAACATGTGAAGACGAAACGTGAACGAACACAACGAGTTTGAGCCTGCAAGAGCAGGACTGCTATCCAGAGGAAGGGCGCTGGACAGGTGCAACAATCTCTGGTCAGTTCACTACGTCTACTTTACTTTTATTGTCTTTTACTGAAAGAAATGCTGCAGTAATTTGGGAACTGTTTCCAAAGTAGGGTTGGCACCTTTCAGAAATAGAAATGAGGGACCCACCCCCTCCCGAAAAAACGAGGCTAATAGAGAGACGGGATGCTGTGGTCAATTATTATTACACTGTACTTATAATTGTGAGCGTCCGCAAAAGCGGAAACAAGGTTGGACCTCGAAGCGGACAACAAGCGGGGAATAAGTACAAGGGTTTAATGATTGCAAACAAAAAATAACACGCGATCGCGGGATAGTAGAAATAACATAAGGAGTCCGTGACAGCAGGTCGACGGAGCTCAATACTACAAACTCGAAGATTAACTAAGACGATAGGCAGCGAGCCAAAAAGCCCAAATAAAAACACTTAAATACCTGCACAGGGTAGAGGTTACAAACGAGTGCAGCACACTAACAGAAAAAACCCAATGCAGGGGCGTAACAAGCAAATGTAGCGAGACTATAGTGCGAGATGTGAAATGGCGATCAGCAAAGCAAATATCTCGGCAGCCTTCTCTGAGCTCACCCATGCTTAAATGCTGCGTTGATGAGCCCGCATTGGATTCAGGTGCCACGTCAGGAACGCCCCCACTAACAGCCCAGCAACAAAACACAATCTAACCAGCAGCAGAATGTGACAATAATTTCATGAAAGTTGCACTGTTTGGCCTTTGAGAGGTTTAAAAAAAAGTTTACTCAGTTCATTCAGAGTTTATTATTATGAACTTATTTTTACTTTCTTACCGTTGGGCTAGTATTATACTTTGTACTAGTCTTTTTCCTATTTTGCAAAGGTAAGCAACAGCCTGACAAAGCCTTGATAGCAATGATTTCACATCCAATTATGTAGCTCTTTTGGGGAAAAAAAAAATATATATATATATATATACATATATATATATATATAAAATCGGGGTGGTATCGGTATGGTATCGGTATCGGCCGATACTGCACAGCCAGGTATCGGTATCAGGGCCAAAAAATGGTATCGGTGCAACACTAGTTTTAATATAAAATTTCTATAACTAGTACTAACATTTTTCTTTTAAAGACTACAAGTCTTTCTATCCATGGATCGCTTTAACAGAATGATAATATTAATGCCATCTTGTTGATTTATTGTTATAACAAACAAATACAGTCCTTATGTACCGTATGTTGAATGTATATATCCATCTTGTGTCTTATCTTTCCATTCCAACAATAATTTACAGAAAAATATGGCATATTTTATAGATGGTTTGAATTGTGATTAATTGCAATTAATTACGATTAATTAATTTTTAAGCTGTAATTAACCCGAATAAAAATTTTAATCGTTTGACAGCCTTAGTATTTTAACATTATACTTATGTTCCAATTTGCTGATATGTATTGCAAAATAAAAATCCTGTTCAATGGAAAATAGTTTTATTTTTTATTTTGTATTTTTATCAAACCCAGCTATCTCAAAGTAATACATTTTAGAGCTGTAATTGCAATACAGTGATACCGTGAAACCGTGATATTTTGGCTTAAGGTTTTCATACCGGCATATGCATAAGTTTCACCAATTTGCAGTTTTATGGTCTTTTATGTGACACCTTAAGTTGTCAGAGGATACATGTGTGTTAATGCGCTGTTGAGTAGCAATTAACAACTTCAAGACAAGGAGAATTGGCATTTTTACATCTTGGGAAACAGCAACATACATGCCAAAATCCATTTCCAAATCCTTTTACTTTCTATGACTGCTTTGAAAAGGTTTTTGTAGTGGATCAAGACATTTATCCAGTATCTGTGGTGTGAAGGACGTTGCATGTTTATTTAAAAGAAAAAAGAATAAGAAGACAAACTAAGCTACTGTATAAAGTTAGGTCATTAACTTAAAGTAAATCCATAAAAATGTTTATGTAAGTGTAAGCCCACTGGACCATGCATGATCCTCAAGCTTCAGGACTAATGAGGTTTTATGTTAAGATGTGACTGCCTGAGAAAAAGAAGAAATAGCTCATGATTGCCCCTTCCCTCAAATAATTGAGGAACAAGAACGCTCCATGCAACCTGCAAATGTCAAGTCATTCTCTTGTGAAGCTGCAGACATCCCCGACACAGACAGGATTTAAGCCAAGTGCTAGTCACGCACTCAAATGGATCGCATTACCTGTCAAATTTCGATAGTTGTGCACATTGATTTTATGTGAAGATTCTATGCAACAATTAATTGATCCGAATCAGTAAATCGATTGGTTAAGCACAATTGACTGGAAATCTATCAAAACATTGATCAATGACGTCATCTTGTATTTTGCGAAGAAGAATGATTTTCAGTCAAATGTCATCAATGTCAAATCTTTCAGAAAGAAATTTGTTAAAAACGAAAACTGCTTTGCATTTTTTGTTGCTTTAGGTGATATACTGTATAACTGTGTCAAATGTGTACATTAAGTAATATCGGCAATATCTTAACATTGTCCAAAGAATTGATATCGTACCATGTCATTGTGAAATTGGTGATTAGACCGCTAATAAAAAGTGTGTTGCATTTTAAAAAGGTTCATTTTTATTTTTAATTTCATGTCAAGTTGAAGCTATTGAATATAGCCAATACCACCAGCACGCAATCACAAAATGCACAAGAGGTGCACGTTTTTGTCCAGTTGGAGTTTTAACGCAGCCCCTATTTACGACCCTACGCCGTAACCTTACATGCGCCTCCCAAAAAATTCTGACTACGCGTCGCTTCAACGCATCGTGACCTGAACAGCAAAAGGCTGTGATTGGTACTCTAAGAACGTTGTTTCCGGTTCAGCACAACAACACAGCTGTTTTCAAGCATTCACAAAGGTCTTCTGTGTCGCCTACGTTTCTACGTTTGTATTAACAACAATTGTGGTTCAATATTGATTAGCTGCAGCTGCAAATACACATGTTCCATCTCCGTTGCTATTGCTGTCTATGTCCGGAGGTAAACTAAAGGAATTCGACAAGAGTCCCCCAAAACCGTACAAGACAAAGCCACACCCCTCTAGTGGCTTGGCAGTGAATTACAGAGCAACTCGTTCCCATGACGCAGAACTTCGCATGCTCAATGACGAGGCAGGGTCTACGCCGTCGCTCTGCCGTCAACGGAACGCAGAAGCATAAATCAGGTCTTACATGGTAGGATCTGTAGTTTTGAGTCTGTGTGTTGTCAGCAGAAAGTTTTTCTAACTGAATAATTCAAGTTCACCCGACTAATAGGCTCAGAAGGAATCAGTTCATTGACATAAGGGTAAGTGAGTAAAATTTATTGTCTTCATACCGTGACGACGATGTTTCTTCTGGGCCACACAGCGACCCATCTCATTCTCCACCAGGTATGAGAGGCAGGGGCCACAGATTGAGTCGCCTGTCTTGCACAGAAGGCGTCCCTGTTTGGCACAGTCGATGGCTCGAGGGCACGTTTTGTCTGCTATGAGAGAGAGAAACACACTTTTGATAGAAATCCTCTAAAGGTGACCTGCTCCATAAGGTTGACCTATTATCCACAGGCTTGGCACAAAGCCTGCTTTCATAAAGTTCATTAATCTACGAGACTAGCCAGGTTTACATACAGATATTCAGATTAAATTCATTCAGATTGAAGAGCTCAACTGGACTGTTTACAGGTGAAATGATCCATCCCGATGTGTTGTTTATATGCAGACCTGTGCGGTCCATAAGGCGAGCTAGGCAAATGCCAAGGGCGTCAAGAAAAATGTTCAAATAATATTTGATAACAGTAGTATTAAAAAAATATATATACAAGACAATAAAACAAAAGAACAAAAATACGCATGGTAATAAGTCTTTAAATAATAATGAAATCATTTTTGTAATGCGCCTTCTGCCCGTTTCCCTGTTTCCTGTGATGCGGTAATTTCACCGCAGTCTCTAATCTCACTTACCCCGCCGCAGACCAGCGAGCTACCTGATGTTATTATTAGGGCTGTCAAACGATTACAATCGAGTTGATCACAGCTTAAAAATGAATTAATCGTAATTAATTGCAATGCGTTAGGGTTAGGGTTATTATTATTATATTAACTCTACTTTTGATTGAAAATTTTACACATTTTATTAAAACGAAAACATGAAGAGGGGTTTTAACATAAAATTACTATAACTTGTAACTATAACATTTATCTTTTAAGAACTACTAGTCTTTCTATCCGTGGATCACTTTAACAGAAAGAATGTTAATAATGCCATTTGTGGATTTATTGTTATAATAAACAAATACAGTACTTACTGTATGTACAGTATGTTGTATGTATATATCCATCTTGTGTCTTATCTTTCCATTCCAACAATAATTTACAGAAAAATATGGCATATTTTAGAGATGGTTTGAATTGCGATTAATTACGATTAATTAATTTTTAAGCTGTGATTAACTCGATTAAAAATTTTAATAGTTTGACAGCCCTCATTGTTATGTTACTTTTAGTCAATTGAGCGACGTCACGGTGACGACGTCATGAAAAGACAAAAGCCCTCTGGGTTGCATTTTAGAAAGAAGAAGGAAGAAGAGCATAAATGTGAAAAAGAGAGAGGTTCGTTGTGATGAAAAAAAACTTTTTTTAATTGAATAAACTCGTGCACTTAGCGCAATTGCAAGCTAGCAATTGTTTACAATGAGTTTAGATGACATACTTTTAAAGCTAAATTATACTGGATCATTAGCCAGGCCTGTTGTTTTAGAAATATTTTCAGAATTCAGCCAGCTGTGGATTAGTGTTAGTTAAATCTACTCCCTCTCCCATTTTAACAAAATTGAACAACATGTATGGAGGACTAAAACTGTGTCTTGCTGATTTTCATGTGATGTGAAGCACTTTTACATCATGTTTAAATTGTGCTATTCAAATAAATCTGCCTTGCCTAAAAGTGCCAAGGTTAATTAACTAAATACACTATTAAATATGCAATTAATAATTTCATAGTTTTGCGGTATGGGGGACTTAAAGTGCCATGGATTTAAACGCAAACTTTTGTTATTAAATGTATAATTAGTTCATTGAAATGGCAAATCTGTTCATGTAAAAAAATATTCAATTTCATTTTTTGAGTACCAGCAAATATGTTCCCTTGGGTATGAAGTTGTTCAGGAACGGCCCTGTTTACATGTGCCGCAACATTACACTTTTATTAAAGTAACAGCCAAGACGCACTTTTGTTTAACCAAATTAACACACTTTACAACCCCTATGGAAACTAGGAGTGGGAATCTCTTGGTACCTCACGATACGATTTGCGATACAAAGCTCACGATAACGATGATCTGACGATATGGCGATACAGCGATTATTGATACATTGGTCAGGAAATCATTCTAGGATATTCTACAAACAACTAATAATCAGAAAAACAAGCTTCTGCTGTGAATTGGAATGAGTACATCACGAGTAGACGTCCAATCCATTTGAACTGGGAGGGTGGCAGCGAATGAACGAATTCATTCGTTGCCATCACTCCCACTTCAAACGGATTGAACGTCTATGGCCGTCAGTGGCAGCCATTGCCAGGCAATGAGGTAATTTTGGGCCATTTAAGGTCATTTACCTGTTGATGTTCAGTTACTTCCTGTTGATTTTGGGGTATTTTAAGGGTCACTTCCTGTTAATTTTGAGTTACAGAACAGGAAGTGACCTGGGAATCACCCAAATGACTAAGCAGTGACTCAAACTCAACAGGAAATGACCTGTAAATGCCCTAAAATTAACCACAAGTGACCTGTAAATGCCCTGAAAAACGGACAGAATGACTGTGAATGCTCTGGTTTCGAAAGAACGAACGTTCCCAGTCTAAATGGATTGGGCGTCGTACACAGTCAATGCAGCCTTAGAGTTAACTGAGACACTATTATGGTGGAAGATTTTGGTAGCAACTTGTTGGTTCCTTTTTGTTTTTTATTTTTTCGGCATTGACACCTTTTTAAAACGATTCTTGCCAGGAGCACAACGATAACGAAGTATCACGATATATCACCATTTCAATATTTTGTCACACCCCTAATGGAAACCACTTATGCTCTTTAGTCTATAACTTCAAAGGCATTTTTCTGTCCAACTGGTTTCACGGAGTTTCTCGTGGGCTGTTTGAAATAGTTCAGTATCTCATATTTTTTGGACTTCTTTGAGAGTTTGTATTTAAATTAGGGCTGTCAAAATTATCGCGTTAACGCGCGG
The DNA here is from genome assembly GCF_030265065.1 of Corythoichthys intestinalis. Lineage (NCBI taxonomy): Eukaryota > Metazoa > Chordata > Actinopteri > Syngnathiformes > Syngnathidae > Corythoichthys > Corythoichthys intestinalis. The sequence goes on from NC_080411.1 coordinate 28,043,094, forward strand.
TAATTAATTTTTTTTAATTAATCACGTTAAAATATTTGACGCAATTAACGCACATGTCCCGCTCAGAAAGTATTCTGCCTTTTGCTAAGTTTTACAGACTTTTTGTGCTGTCCAACAGCGAACTCTTGTGGTCGCTTTGCGACATGGTTTATTGTTTTCTTTCCAGTTCATTATGGCTGCACGACGTCTCGGGCTGATAATGTTGTTCTTATATGTTCCTTGGACAAGATTTGTCCAAGTATGGTTGTTGTAAAGAATGTACATATTATGTTAGTAAGCGAAATGTTATATTTTTTGTATGAGACGCTTTTTGTTTATGTTTAGTGAACCTGTATAGCGTGCTAAGCTAACGTTGTTGCTAATGCAATGCTTGTGTACTTTTTTTTTGTAGTTTTACGACGGTCTAAAGAGGACAATGGTTTGAGGCCATTTTATTAATAAATCAGATGAAAAAGGAAGAAGTCTAATTATTAAGGCGTCGTTCACTAGCTGTCTAGCTTTGGAAAAAGTAGACGCTTCGGAGTGAGGACAGCATAGACAGATTTAAATGACAGTAGAGTGAAATGCCCACTACAGTCCTTTTGTACCGTATGTTGAATGTATATATCCATCTTGTGTCTTATCTTTCCATTCCAACAATTTATTTTACAGAATATATATATATAATTTACAGAAAAATATGGCATATTTTATAGATGGTTTGAATTGCGATTAATTGCGATTAATTAATTTTTAAGCTGTAATTAACTCGATTAAAATTTTTAATCGTTTGACAGCCCTAATTTAAATACAAACTTTCCAGCATCTCTGTCTGCAAACTGCTGTTTTCAAAAGTGTAGACGTCAAGAAAAAGGCATGCGCAGACACAACGCAGCTTGACAACTTTCCAATTCACCGTTGACATGACAGGATTTTACTTTCAGTTGGTTTGGGGAAATGACTATACTTCCACTGTGCTACTGAAATGAATTAAATTCGGACTTGGCTTGTTTATTCAGGCTGATGTGTTTATATGGAGCATTTTATTTTGGTTTGGGATTCTAAGACAACTCGAATCAGACAATTAGGCTCATGTAAATCAAACTACGGACACAAACACACTTTCAATGGAGAAAATAAGGACATACCATCTGCCGTAATATCTCAAATGCTACGTATAAGCACATCTTCCAAGTGAGAGTAGAGTGGTACCTCTACTTACGAAATTAATATGTTGGGAAGTAGTGTCATAATTTGAAAATTCTGTAAGTAGCACTAATTGGTTCCAAGCCCCCAAAATTCAGACATGAATCTTTTATATGCATAAAAATGCAACAAAACATGTAAAAAACACATGTTACAATTAAAGATTATTGCACATTTAACGTAAAATCTGAGTTGTGCATAATGTAAAGAAAGAAGAAAAAAAAAAGAATAAAAGAATAAAAGTTAATTCACTCATGTAAAGCTGTGAGAACACGAGGGGCGAATACTGGGATACACACATACACAGAGTAGAGGTCTCACTTAGCCAATTGGATGCCAGGAATGTTAGGCAATAGCCAATGACAAAGCAGCTTTAAGTATGTTACATTCAGTGAACTCTGGGAGCTGCGAGTTCCAGCCATACTGTATGATTGCCTTTCTTATCCTGAAATTTCTTTTGTAACAAAACAAGAGGCAACATTTTCCCATTGAGGCGTGTCTCAAGCTGAAAATTATGTATGTTGAGATGTTCATAACTTGAGGTACCACTGTATAGCGATTACAGATGCAGTAAATGGAAGTATTTTTAAGTCTTTCATGTGTATATAATGTTTTGGTAAGAGTCTAAACCATTCCCCTCCTCTCGGCTTACATTTACGTAAGAGGAGAGTATTAGTCATGAAGTGAGATGGCTGCAGGAGAGATTCAAGTGACCTCCATGGCAACAAGGCTTGTGATTTGAGGGAAGATGTGAGATATTGAAGGAGCAGATGTGTCTAAAGGGAGCGTTAGTGAGATGGAGAACACACAAGCGTGATGGCTTTGCTTTATTAGCCTTTCCGTCTATTCATTTCTATCCACTTGTAAACAATTATTACGTTTGCCAAGGGGGATGTTTTCATCAGAGCAAGTGCAACTTCCAGTCTACCATTGTTGGAATACAGTATAGCTTGAAAATTGGTATTTTATGGCCGGCGGATCAAAACGGCAAATAAATTGCTAACCAATAACTTACATAAAATACCTGATAGCCGTAGCTATAGTTAGGGGTTGTTTAGTTCTGTGGCTGTTCAGTTTGAGCAAGCAGTCAGCAGTTAAGAGCTGACGACAAATATTTATAGCTTTTGGTTAAACACCTAGGAGCAACATGGCAGCCTCGAAAACGTTCTCTGATCAAATATTTTCTCTTTTATGCTGAATGAGGTCATGTGTTTCTCATCTGCAGTGCAATGTGGGTCTGAAAGACTCAGGATCAGTCCCATATTCTTCATTAGCATCTCAATTATTTTACCCCCTCCATCCATCATCGCAGAATCTATATTTATCACTCACGAGTAGCTAATTTCCGAATACCATGACCTCTTTAAAAAGGCTATTAATACAAACAGAGATGAGTCGCTGAAAAGAAAAAAGATGATAAATTAAGTTTTGACATAATAGATGAAGTATAAATATTCTTGAATTTCTCATCCAAAAGATGGGAATGACTCATAGTGCTATTTTAAGGCATGTTCCAATCATGGCTTCAAAAAACATAAAAAGGATCAATTATATATCGGCTGGGACTACATACCAGGGTTGAATCAAAAGGAAAACCCTGAAGGAACTAAACGTCATTGTTGCTTGTTGAGGAACTGGAAGAATGATCTGAATGCTGCGCTTCCAAGCCTTCACCACTTGAATACCTAAAGTGAGTCTATATTCTCGTGAAAGGCGGGTGATGGTTACTTATAGGTACCTAAACCACATTTCCTAAGGGTTGGATTAATCTTGTTTGCTAAATTATAGTGTATTGCAAGATGGCACATTGTAGCCAGGCTACAAAGTACTAAGCATTTCTCTTTTACTGTTACTGACATGTAGTGGTTTATGTCACTGATACACTTCAGGCTATATACTTGTGAAGACAAAGTGCTAAAAATAGTGCCTCTTAAAAATTCCAAAGGGTTGCGGGGAAGCATAAAATCCTTTCTATCAATCAGTTGAGATGAGTAAAGGTTACAGTTGAAATCTCGGAAACTTACATGGCAAGTAGATTTGTGAGTTACCTAAGGCAACTGAGAATTAAGCTAAAAAAGGCTCACAATTAATTTGCATATTGTCTGATCTCGAGTAAGCCTGTCGCAATATGCAATAATTCCATTTATCGCACGATATATAAAAATGAAGGCGGTAATTTTTCCGCTGTGATTCTGTGATTTATTGCGCGCGTGCAATACGCGCGCATGTGCGCGCGTGCGGCAGAAATGCTGTTAAATGTTCGGATTCCTAGTTACCAATTGCGCAAAATGCATCTTCGTTCCAGGTCCGGCAAAAAATAGCGCCGGAGCCAATCGTTCCCATTATATCTTATTGCTCAACGTATACTGGCCGCGTCAGTGCTCCGGATTGACTGCGGACCATCTCCGTTGCGCCGGTGTTGTTGATTTCACACAGGGCGGCTATTTTTCCGCACAATGCCAGATATTTACAACGAATTCCGCAAGCTGAATGGACATGATGAACATTGAGTGGCAAATTAAGAGCACTGTGCTTCAAACTCGTCCTTTTCCTGAAAGTCGATTGTCATATGCTGGTGTTGTGCAGTAATGAGCAGATGTGACTTCAACGGCGTTTGCTAACTTTTTTAATGTGCGCACACACTAGATATCATGAAATAGCAAACTAGATGTGCTACGTTCCATGCCATTGGCTTCGTGAGCCCAGATGGATTATGGGACACGTAGTCCATATACTACATCGATGAATTCTAAACTGTAATGACTGAATGGAAGTTAAGAAGGCCAAATCATTCCATACCAGTGACTATAGATAATGTTGCAAATATTGTTAATTCAGTAGGTGACACAGATAGATTCGGACTACAAATAGGATGTCTTGCTCATGTAGTAAACCTAGCTGCTCAGAGAGCTGTAGCAATCAACAGTGTGCCCCGCCTCACTTTACAAACAGTAAAGATTGTTCTCAGCACTTTTACACAAAATTTCTTCAGATCAGTAAGAAGTAAGCACATAAATATTATGCACTAAAATGCATGTTTATATGATGGCAATTTAATTTTTGCTCGTTAGCGCAAAAAAAAAAAAAAAAACTTTTTTTTTTTTCAGAGCAATAAATATTTTGAATTGGATCGTAAATCGTGTTCCTCGTATCGAAAATCGTACCGAACCATGACTTAACTGTATCGTTGCATCCTTATGGAACACCATTACAGAAGCTATGAGGGGAAAAGTTTTCATTTGCCTAAATGCTTAAGTTATTAAGTGCAATTTTATTTTATTTTTCTTGAAAAACACATTTTATTTATTCTGTGTTTCTGTGCGGTATTAATATTGTTTTCTTTTACTTAAGAGCAGGGGTCGCGTTAACCGAATATTTTCCGTCGTTGACCGTTTTTTTTAAAACGGTGACGGAAAAAACTGAAGTCCATTCGTCATTTTGACAGGTTGCAATTCACACCTCAGACCACAGGGTGGCGAGTGAGCATATTAATTAGCTATTGTCTCTCTTGATGCATGACGTCGTTGGCCTTACTCGGAAAAATGTCAAGGCAACTGAGCGTCCGAACTAAGGCTACGTTCATACTACAGGTCTTAATGCACGAATCCGATTTTTTCGTGTTTTTCCGACTCGAGTGAGGCATTAACTTGACGGTCTGAACGTGACAAGTCGCATAGAACGGGACCATTTCAAATCCGATCTGGGTCACTTTCGTATGTGGTCTAAAAGCGATCTGGGCCACATTTTTCCAGACTGTCGCGGCGGACTGTACTGTCCAGTCCCGCAAATCGGATTTAATGCAGCAATTACGTCATCAAAAAGTGAGAGACGGTACGTTAGCTACAGTAGCGATGCAGCTGTGCGTTATTAGCGCCTAGCTTGCCTTGAACACTGCTTTTTAGGTGGGTCGGACTTGACAACAGTCATAAAAAAATAAAAATAGGTTTGAGTTTAAGCCTGAGAATGATCGTTTTTCTCTCTGCTCCATATAAGCAATATTTCAACATTACTTACACGGTCGAGAGTCGGGGCAAACTGCCCGTATGTGTGTGTGAGACATGCACGAACAGTGCGTGCATGCTATCGATTCATATACTTTGAATATGAGCCTAAACAGGGATTATATATGCCTGTTATTTGTGTCCTCTTTTTAACAGCAACAAGCCTATGGCTACGTTCATACTACAGGTCTTAATGCACGAATCCGATTTTTTGTCATATCTGTTTTTTTTTGGCGTGCCCGTTCAGACTGCCTTTGTCCATTGAGACCATTCAAGTATTACGCATACGCACTAATTCGCAGTCCGATACGCGCTGAGCAAGACGACCCGCATGCGCAGAAGCATCAAAACAAATGACCACACATGCTGGCTGTCATCCGTCATTCCAGGGATATCATATTTTGCTTAGTCCGACCCTTCCTAAAAAGCAGTGTTCAAGGCAAGCTAGGCGCTAATAACGCACAGCAGCTTGATGTGTGATGGCACGGTGTGGATTCTCTGTTAAGCTTGTTCGGACAGAATATCAATTAAAGATGAATGAAAACTAAATACTATTGAATATGTCATTATTAACATTTTAAAAATTTAAGTGACGGGTAAAAATAGATTATGACCGGAATTTTATGACCCTGTCAATCAAAATGACAGACAACGAAAAAGTCTAGCACAACCTCTGCTTAAGAGGCATGGTCTATTGTTTTTAGTTGTGATTTCTTAAAAAGTATTTTTGAATTTAAGAGTAAATATTTATCGCGTTTAAATGGGTGTACTTGATCTATTAATATATACTGTATTCTCACTGTGTTATTGTAAATTGGTTTACAAAAAAAAAATGGGGGGGGCGCAAAAATATAGCATATCGCAATAATTTATGAGATAAATTATCGCACACTAAAATTTGTTATCGCGACAGGCCTAATCTCGAGCCTTTTCATGATTATAGATTTTTTGCAAACTTGATTTTCTATTGCTTTTGTCGAACTTATAATTTCTAAGAATCTGCCATAAAATAAGCCACACTGAATAATAGGCCTCTCGCAAACAACATTTCGCACAGTCAATATTTGAAAGTCAAACCAAAAAGTATTCCTAAGACATTTGTGTGTGAATATTGGTTGTTTAGGATTTGGCGCGGTGCTAGTTTTTATTACTGCTACAAATGCGTTTTCCATCTAATATCAACATTAAAGGTACACAATGCATAGACTTCACAATGATATTGATGGGACACAGGGCGCTAGGCCGATTAATAGGGGGGCTATCTCCGTCAAAGCTGACCGAGTGGAAACACAGACAAAGAGCTTTTTACGTTGGGAAATTCAAGTGAATAAATGCTTAAATCCCCGAATTCTTTATAGATATGGATGTAAAACAGTCTTGATTTTTGGTTTAAAGCACAAAAAAAAAAAAAAAAATGGGGAGTTAGCATTTATTTTACGTAAATATGTCTTATGTGCTGCTAGTTTTTAGGCAACTTTAGCGCCGCCTTATCACCACAAAGAGCTTTTTCTGTTGAAAATTCTTGTGAATAAATGCTTAAATCTGTGAATTCTTTATAGATATGTGCCTAAAGAGTCTCGATTCTTGGTTAAAAGAACACAGAACCGGGCAATTAGCATTTATGTAAATATGTCGAATGTGCTGCTCGTCTTTAAGCCACTGTAGCGCCGCCTTATCACCACAAAGCTTTTTCCATTGAAAATTCTTGTGAATAAACGCTTAACTGCCTGAATTCTTTATAGATATGGACATAAAACAGTCTGGATTCTTTGTTAAAAGCAAAAAAACCGTGCAGTTAGCATTTATTTTACGTAAATATTGCGATCTATGATGGCAATGCCGTAGCGGCCAATTTCTCCCAATGATTTTTTTCCACACCGTTTCAAGATGCATGCATAGTACGAAAAATATAATAATAACCTTGAATCCCCGAACAAATCACTCCTGAGAAAATCCTTCCTGCAGCTTTCGTATTTTTTCAACCTAAATCCGGCATTAGATTGCCGCGTTCGTGTGTTTGAGAAAAACTCCTCTTGATGTAGGCAGGACTCCTACTTGAAGGCATGGTGCAGCGTATGACGGATGTGACCCGTCAATATCATTATGAAGTCTATGCTACAGTGATCCCCCGCTATTTTGCGCTTCAAACTTTGCGCCCTTACTCCATGGCAGATTTGTTCCCAATTGATGAATAATTAAATAAATACAGTACGGTATTTCATTTAAAAATGTTAAGATATGTGCATTAATATTTGATTCTTTTTTAAGTACTGTTTGCCATCCGGAAAACTAGACAGGTTGAATTTCCACATTTGATTGATTAAATACAGAATGTCATGCAGGATCTTCAAAATTGACCACAATATATGTATATGTGTGTGTGTGTGTGTGTCTGTTTTTAAGTCTACCATTTTGATCTTAAAATTGCCCAGATTTTTGTAAACAGTGAATGTTTTGTCCTGTACTGAAAGATCGCTCCTTGGCGTTTTTCAAATAGAGAAAACAATTTCCCAGCTTTTAGTCCATGCCATCACTGTCCTGCCCTCAGGACAACCGCATCAAATGCCACAGGCCAATTACGGACATAGACCATCATGGGCAGCTCTTAAAGGCTGAAAACAAGCTTATATCCCTCAAACCACAAACAAAAACCTAAACAATACCACACATGATCAATTTAACAGCACAGCACCTTTCTAGAGGCTTTAAAACATGCCTTAATGTAAAAAGTAGGAAGCCCTTTTAACTTTAATACACAGAACTTTATACACAAGCACACACTTCTGATTGTATAAACTCATAGAAACATCATTTAGGTATCACATATACAGAAGTACACAGTCATATTCTAACGGCGTTATTAACAACACTGCGTATAACTAACACACACATAAGAGTAGGTACACGTATTACTAGGTGCCAATAGACACAAACTGGTATATAAAACAGTTGGTGCCAAGATTAGCGATTACAGATAAAGTAGGATGTCGACTCATCAGTTCTCACAGGTGATATGTCCTTAATACTGGGTTCTGTACTATACATTACTAACATTGCCTGCACACTCGTCTTATCCTATCACACTCTTATCTGACCCGTCTTCCCTCTTCTTATCCTTCAGTATCACCTGATGGTGTTTATTCAAATAATACTTTGAATTCTGATTGTCTCGTATGTTTTGTGTGTTTGGAAAGCATTGTTAGTTCGCTGCTTTAAACTCATCAACTTATTTCCTGACCAGTCTGACAAGTTTCTTGGTCTTCTTAATGCTGTTGTTTGCAAATGGTCTCTAGAACACGTGTATGATGATTATGAATTATTTCCAAACATATTTCCCTGACCTAGACTTGTTTGCTATGGACATAATATACTCTACGACGTACACTTTTATGGGATGAAATTTTGAGTCTACATGGAAAGACTGAGTAATGTCGCAACAACATCTGCACATTATAACAACACAGTTGAAATGTCACAGGTGCCAATCAGCAGTTACCATATGTTAATGAGGAAAAATGTATTGCAGTCACATGTAACAGGTAATAATCCTTCACAGAAATACAAAGCATATGTGCATGACAACTATGAGGCTGGCTGCACAGTCAATATTATGGAGGTGTAAAGTGGGGAAAAGGGTGAGACAAAAATGGGAATTATAAAGCGAGTAAGTGTAAGGAGAATAGCCAAGTATATCTGCAATTATTACTGTGCATGCATGCAAAAATGAATCATTTGACTAATGGCGATGCTGTCCTTGAAAGAGTGGGAAATACTTTTTTTGTGCGTTAATTAGCAAACACCGTAATTCCAATTTTGCGGCAATGCTCCATCCACATGCAATAAAGAAAAATCATTTCACTTCACATTTCTAAAAGCTGAGATTGTGTTTCAGACTTTAACTGACAAACGCTAACAACTAGATATGTGACCGAAAATTCTGCGTCGAAAGCTTTCGGCTGAAAATGTTCAGTTTTTGGTTTAAAGGCTCAAACTGAACTTTTTACCACCGAAAAACGTGAAGAACCTTAGTCCTCTTGTGATGACGTAATCAAAACATGGCGAGCTAACACTACTGGCACATATCCAGAAAGTATATTTTGAGGTCTTAAAGAAATCTATCAATTATTAAATGAAGGAAAATTGAAGTTGCTTTCCATTGATGTCCCACGTCACTTCAAGTACAGTTCATTTGAGCCCATGTGTGAGTAGTGATGAGTTTATTTGTAAACTGTTTGCTTGATTTAAGTAGTATTTAAATGCATACATGTGTATTTGCTGTGGTTTAGTACAACTCTTATAGCACAACCACTTCCTCTTTTTGTCACTTTTTTCCGCGACTTCCAAACCCCTTCTGCCAGTTGCCGTTAAATCTGGCTGAGCTCAGCTTCGTTGCCGCTAGAACTCGGCCCACTTGCCTGGCTCTCGATCGATTCCACTTGTTGCACAAGAACACGTTGAGTTTTATTTCAAGGAGTAGGTGAGATTGTAATAGCCTTGTAAAGAGCTGTACTAGTTTCGGCGAAAACAGAACAGCTTTTTTTTGTTTTTGTGAACAACAGTTCCACACAAATGTACATAGAGATCTTATTTAGCTTAGAAATTGAAGGCATGACACCCATTTTTCAAGTGTCCCAAACTTGCCCTGAGTTGCAATTTTCTAATGGGGTGCAAAATCTGGAACGCACACTCCCATGAGGTTTCAGAATCGGCACCTGTCAAACTAAATTTCTCGAGCCTCCGGGGTTGTAGAACCAATGCCAAAGCAAAGGGCATTAATCGGACAGACTACTTGAAAAAGGGATGAAAAAGGTATGTGCTAAGCATACAGAGGGAAAAACAAACAAAAACACAAGAATGCCATTCCACAGCATGGCAGCTGATTACGATAGTGTGAAAAAACACATTATGCAACAGCATCACTCTAAAAAAGGCAAATGGATTGCCTAATACCATCTAGTACGTTAACACAGCAGATGTCTTTATACATATATACTGTACATACAGTATATGATTATTTATATTAAGTACCCTAAAGTTGTAGAGCGACAGCACATAAAATGCAACAACGCCAGGGAGGGAGCCTGTCAGGAAATAAGCCGAAAAGTCATATACTGTCCTATTGTGTTGATTTCCTGATGCACTGATGGCATCCAGGAAGTGAGTATAACGTTCCAAATCAAGGGGAAAGTATTTCTCGTAGGCACCAAGCACTCAATTTGTGCATGTGCCATTTATTTCCCATGAGCGTACAAAACGAGGCCATGGTTTGCAAATCTCGTTTGCCTTTATTTCTCCTCAGGGAGCTCATTACTATAAGCATTTAAAGACAGCATGTGATATAATACACCAATATACTGAATAACATATTTCAGTGAAGGTATAACAATGACTTGTATACAGTGCATTAATAATTACATTTACAAATATGGAAACTGTTTTTAGAGGAGTGTTACATCAAAGTATTGATCAAAAACTTTTTTGTGATTGATTAATCAATTAGTAGTCTTGATAATGAACTCATGCCCTTCACTACACATTGTTCTTGTCTTAAAAGGCTGCTGAAGAAACTCAAAAGAGGAAGTGAAAGTACGTTTTCTGGAATGGTTCTGGCAATGAGAGTCTTGGAAATGATCAGTTGCAAAAGTAGGATTATTTAAAATATGTATTCTTATTTACATTATAAAGGAGGGTTAATATTTCATTAAAATCAGAAAATCAGGTAACCTTTTTTGCTCACGATGAGATCTTCAAAAGGGAAAATAACAAAGATTCAGTGGCAGATGCTGCCATGGGGCCAACAAAATGTAGCAATGTTTGTTGCAGGATGTTTTTTTAATGGGAAGTTAAGAAAATGTGAGTATGCAAGTAGTGAAAATCTATATTTACAGTATGTTACTACTATGTGACAGTGAATTAGAGACCTTGTCAAACACAGCAATACTAAAATTACAATTCTACAATTTGTAGCTTTAGTACATGGACACTGATTCATGAAAAATCTAATATACTAGTAGTTCAATAGTGGCAATATATATTTTGCCAAAAATCGTTGTTGACATTTTCTCAATGATTTATGAATAATCTCCTAAATGAATAACTTTCACTTCAAGGTTTGTATCAAAGTTGCCTGCTTGAAAAGCTTTTAAATCAGCTGCTAAATGCAATAAACCACGAATGACGATCGAAATCCTCAAAATAAGGGTCAAAACCCTGTTTACAAGTAATATGAATAAAGGATGGATGTTTGGGACTTTTAAAACACAAGCAAACATTTCCTTCATATCATACATCTTCACTGTTGTTAATAACGGCGTTAGAATATAACGGCGTTACTAACGGCGTTATTTTCTTCAGTAGTGAGTAATCTAATTAATTAATTATCTCATCTTGGCAACGCCGTTACCATTACTGAGGCGGGAAAGGTGTGCGTTACTATGCATTACGATGTTGGTTGACTGACGCGAGAAAAGTCTGAAAAAGATAGACTCACGGAGACAAGAGAGCAGAGCGGGAGTGGGGAGGAGGCAAGGGACTGTGACGCCGTTGCAAACGCGATGCTACTATGCTAGGTGGCTCCAGTAATACCTGACTGTAGCCGACAGCCTACAAACTACGCCCACATGATGCTTCGGTAGATATCACATATACTGTATACAGAACTCGATGCAAATGACAGACACGGCGGTATTAGCAACATGTATAATAAAGAACTAGATGCGTTAGTAAACAACCGCCATCTTAAAGCAGTAGACTTCTCAGGAAGGCTCTGTTGTAGAGAACCTTCCAAGCGAACCTAAGAAACTTTTTATCTAAAATACTCGTAAATCGGCAAAACATAAATTAAATCTATCTTTATATGATGAAACAGTTTTAAAACTTACACATGTCGAAAATAGACAGAAGGGATGCAATAACGGGAGCAATTTTAACAACTTTAACGATTGATTCACAACATTAAATGACTTCCACACATAGCAAAGGTTACTATCTAGTTATTGCAATATCCGCAATATCCTTGTGTCTAGATAAATTTAGGCTAAAGAATTGGGCTAGGGCCAGTTGTCCCAAAAACCCTTTAAACTTCACATTGTGTGACCTGTTTTTTTTTTTTTTTTTTTTTTTTTTTTTTTTTTGAGAAAAAAAAAAAACATGAAAATTATCACGTTACCCGAGTAATTAGTTACTTGGCAAAGTAACTGAGTTACTAATGCAATTACTTTTTGGGTGAAGTGATTTGTAACTGTAATTAATTACTTTTTAAAAGTAAGATTTAGAGCTGAAACGAATACTCGAGCAACTCGAGTTTAAAAACTGATCAGAGTAATTTTATTCACCTCGAGGAATCATTTAATTTTGCCAGCTCTAAGCATCCTGTTTTGCCCGGAAGAGGGTGAGGGTGTAAAATTAAAACATAATAAAGCTAACTGTCAGTTTTAGCTCAGTAGTCATTGCTGAATAAAACACTGGTCCCTAATGTGCTCCTCCAATACAGCAGGTATCATACATTTATTTTGAACACTGCAAAAACTCAAAATTCAATCAGTACTTACAGTTTAGACTAACTTAAAACTTAACTAGAACTTAAAAATAGCTTGACACAAATGGAAATTCAATTGAAACTCGTGGGAAAAACACATAGCTTTCAAGTGATGTGTGTTATCAAGCGTAGGTACATTTTTAGGTAAGAAATATGTTTTTTTTGTTTTTTCTTTAATAAGATCTAGAAGTTTTTGGAGTGAAAGCAGTGAATTATTTTTTCTAGTCACATCTGAGATATAATTGTTGGCTCTTTTCAACAATGTACATCGAAAATAAAGACATTGATTGACTGAAAATGGTTTAATATTGGATTAAATGTCTTTCTTTCTCATGTATATTTATAATTGCTCTTTACCAAGAATTTTTTTTTTTTTTTAATCCGATTACTCGATTAATCGATAGAATTTTCAGTTAATTACTCGATTACCAAAATATTCGATAGCTGCAGCCCTAATAAGATTAACAACACTGTACATCTTAGGCCATTTTCACATATTGTATTATCACGAAGACTTTTAAATATGAAGGACAGAAAAAATGCTATGTCTTTCCAACGGGATTTTAAATATCTTTGTAGTTTTGGAAAGTTTGTCAAATGCACAATGAACAGGCAACAACTTATCTTTCAATGAATGGCTCATAAATTTCTTCATATTGTATATGCACACATTGTATATACTAGTATACCCACACACACACATATATATATATACAGTACTGTGCAAAAGTTTTAGGCAGGACACCTGCCTAAAACTTTTGCACAGTACTGTATATATATATTTTTTTAATTATTAAATTTATTAGGATCATGGAAGCTTCCACTTGGGGAAAATATATACATACAGTATATCCTGTATATATAAATAATATAATAAAAATATACAGTACTGTGCAAAAGTTTAAGGCAGGTGTCCTGCCCAAAACCTTTGCACAGTACTGTATATATACACACACACATATACATATATATATCAGGCGTCGCGTTAACTGAATATTTTCCGTCGTTGACCGGTTTTTTAAAACGGTGACGGAAAAAACTGAAGTCCGTCCGTCATTTTGACAGGTTGCAATTCACACCCCAGACCACAGGGTGGCGAGTGAGCATATTAATTAGCTATTGTCTCTCTTAATGCATGACGTCATTGGCTATTCTGTCAGAATATTGTAGCGTCACCGGGGTCTGGCGGCGGCACCGTGATTGACACATCAACGCGAGGTTCTTATTGGTGCACCCGGTGTGCCAGCGCGTCATCCAATTGGTGGACTAGATTGCCGCCTGTGTATAGACCCCAATCACATGACATCACAACTCCGCCCCCCTGACTGGAGCCGCCATATTGTGTGTCAGCTCGTCGTGTTTACATATTACCGCTACGTACATGTCTCCTATTACGGCGTGTTTTTCTGCTCGTTAACATTAATAATCAAAATGGTGAATGCGTGTGTGGCGGTTGGTTGCAGTAACAGAGAAGATAGACGGAGCGACTTGAAGTTCTACCGTATTCTGAGAGACCCAAAGAGGAGAGCGAGATGGACTGCTGTAATTCGACAAGAAATCTGGGCACCAAACGATCACCACAGACTATGTAGTAGTCATTTTATATCTGGTAAGATGCATTTAATATATATTTAGAAGATTTTGGGCTGACAACCACAATTAAGATCATTGTGTGACGTTGGTGATAGGGGTCTATATAGTTGCCTCTTTTTCTTTGGGGGCGGAGTTGTTGTTTTGTTGGTGGTGTTGGCGGTAAGCAGAGTAAAAAGAGGGAGAAAAATACCACGACTTCCGTGTCTAATTTTTCGCCGCCAAGCAAGCGTTACAATATTAATTAAAAATGAATGAAAACTAAATACTATTGAATATGTTATCATTATCATTTTAAAAATTTAAGTGACGGGTAAAAATAGATTATGACCGGATTTTTATGACCCTGTCAGTCAAAATGACAGACAATGAAAATGTCTAGCGCAACCTCTGATATATATATATATATATATATATATATATATAATTACTGAACCTCTGTACATTTAACATAAGCTACCTCACAGATTTTCAACCACACAGTGGAAAATGTTGCCTAATTGACCTATAAAGCATCCTGTCTCAGAAATGGCTTCAGTAAATGTGTCAACTTTCGTGGAAAGTGTGTGTCTTATCACATTTGGTGCACGGGTGCTGCGTAGCAGCTACTTTCCCATGCTAATCTGCTTCATGGAATCTTACGCAATGCATGTACACTTAGTGGAAAATAGGAAAACTTTACATATGCTTATATAATGTTAGATAATTTATGCTATCAAACTCTCCTAAATACATTTTAATTGGCAATTAAGTATTGACTGAATGCAAATGTGTCCAGCTTTAAATACGGCTTAGTTTTTATACTGTATGCTTAGTGCATCTCAGTTAAGAATCAGGAAGTGGCCACTTCAAGATGTGACCATAGAGATGATCTCGCCCAGGTTTTTGGGGCTCCCGATGTTAGTGCGTGTGAAGGAAGAATGAAGATGGTAGGTACTTGTATAATAAGTCACACCATGATCTATTTTAAAACCTACTGTTTGCAGAACGATTTCACTTGCAAACATCTTATGCATGAAACAGTTCGAAATATTGGAATTGTTCCTCAACATTCCTCTTTAAGTAAATAATTTGCTGTTACATGTTCCAACACTGTTATACCACGTATTATGTCACACAAGCATAACCATTACGGAAGGTATAATTACTGTGCCATTATCATTAGCATGAAGCAAAGCAGCAGCAACAGCAGGAGCAACCACCCCACGACCGCCACCTTCCAACTCTCCATCCACCCCAGCAGACAGAACAAAAGGCTTACACAATGACAGAATGTAGGTGGCCTTGATTCATTCTATTCTATTTTCACAACAACGACCAGATGATGCAACAAGCTGATTAATTCGCTTGCCACCCCTCACGAGCAGGGGTAGAAATCTCATGAGTCAATATCAATGTGATATTTTTGCCAGTAGTACCAAAAGTCTTTCGATAAAGTGGTACAATTGATGATTAACAGATTACTAAGATTGATCTAATGATTTTTTATATCTGAAGACTGCAACAATTGAATTCACTAAAGGCCATCCCTGGTTTATGATGGTGACCACTTTTAAAAGTTGGAAAACAGCACAAAATTAACTCTTTCAGCATCAGCAACCCAATAATTCCTGACGCAACAGATTAAATTTTTTTTTTTAGTCAAAGCATTGTTAAGGTCTTGCGTGGTTCAATTGTTTCCATTACAAGTTCTAAAAGAATAAGTGCAATTTTATTTCATTGAAAATATAAACTGAAGTGTAATTGTACAGTATAATAGTATAGTACTATTTACAGTACGAGATCAAAAAGATGAAACCACATGGTTTCAACATTTAATTCAGTGAGTCCTTTCCACACTACTAAATGGTGCCTGTGTACCACCTGGGGTGCTTATACTTCACTTTGAGGTAAAAAAAAATGTATGTCACTGCGTAATATACTGTATATTACTTCAGCAAACAAGTGAATATGTAGACTGACTTCACTTGTTGTGACAATAAACATTCTACAGGTGGTCCCCGGTTTACGAACGAGTTCCTTTCCTGCCTGGCAATGTAACCAGGATTTCCAAGTATATCGAAATTAACCCATTAAATACCTCAAAACACCATCCAAATTAAAAAAAAAAAAAAAAAAATTCCAAAAACATGTATTATATGTCATCGTACCGTCCTCGCCAAGACGTCGGAGCTAAATCCTAGCTAGACAGTGAGCTAAGCTCCAAAATGACGATGTAAGACCTCCGTGTGGTTTGCTGACATTATTCAGCTGCTCATGACATCAACACTTGCAGAATGAAATTAAATAAAATGAAATTAAATCAGTCTAATCTTCAATAACTACAAACCAAATTTGCATTTACAAGTAGCTGCTGATGCAGCAATAACAAACGATTAGCATGTATCACTTTGCGTCCGCACATCATCAAAAGCAATCACATAAACTCGCTCCAAGTATTCGACCACAATTGAAAACGCACAATAAACAGAACAAAAGGGGTTATATACAGCCATCGCCTCTGGATGCTTCACAAGCAACAAATGTGCACACAGGCTGTCACCTCTGTCACTCGGCTACTCTGTGTGTGCGGGGTGGGCGGGCGCGTCTGTAAATGCCTTCGCTTCCTGTTCTACAGTTCCTGCTACATAATAAAATCATGCATTACAAAACAAAAGTCAACATTAAAAAAAAAAAAAAAAACACGAGACACAGGCGTCATAAAGCCAAAATCGTTCATAATTCATAAAAACAATCGCCGCAATGGTTGGCGGGAAGTAATTAAAAAGTTACATGACAAAATGCTAGACAGACAGACATGCTTTTTTTCCTATTTTAGAAAAGTTCAACATTCATTCATTTTTCATGGTCTTCGATCATGCCGTCATAGTAAAATGCCCAACTGACTTCATGTTTATCAATTGTCAGTTAAAAATGAAACCACCTCATGCTTGCTGCTTTCGTTGACACCACTGACACAGTGAGTTTCTCATGGCCAGTACAGTTTGATGTGTATAAGGTGAGGAAGAAAAGTGGGAAGCAATTTGAAAGACGGGATTAAGAGAAGCTGTGGTTCACCCACCTAGTTTGTCTGTTTTTAGACATCCAAGTCATTACAACAAAGAGCACAATGAAGCAGATCAATCATATTGATGAGTGTTTCCTGCCTGGTTGGTTTTTCAGTGTAGCGGTTGCCAGCAAGGCCCTTGCAATGATGACTGATCAGTCACCGATCCCTTATAAACTACATGTACAGTCAGTGTGAAAACAATAAGCACAAAAAAAACATCGTATCTAAAAATAAATCGGTTTGTCTCCAGAGGGCAATACAGTAAGTAACGCCCTGAAGATAAAGATTTTTCCAAACGCTAAGTGGATTTCTGAGCATTGCTGGTCCACTGCCCAGTTTATCATTCCAACTCAAAGTGGCATTTCATGGTGCATGACATAAGGGAATCTTCCATCTGTTCTGAAACTAACACCCACACCCTGACTGAAATTTCACTGCAGATTTTCTGACTAGTCCCGACTAGACTTAAAGTAGTTTAAACCAACAACTGTCCAATACAGTATGCAAGCACAGAATTGTAACACTTTTTAAATTAACCCTCATTATTAATCCAAATAGAAAGTGTAACTACTAGAGCAGGGGTAGGGAACCTTTTTGGCTGAGAGCCATGAACACCACATATTTTTATATGTAATTCTGTGAGAGCCATACAATATATTGAAAACTAAAAATACAAGTAATATGTGCATTTTATGTAATTTTAAAACTTTTAAAGTACAATACGTCTCTGAATTCTTTTAAATAACATGTATAAATACAAGAGGTGTGCAAAATTTCCGATTCTTAGATTATTCGCGATTCGGCCGTGGAAGATTCAAGAGCGATTCAGAAACATCCAAATTCCGATTTTGAAATTGCCAAGTAAAGCGGAAGTACAACACACCCAGCGTGCCGCGCGGTCTTCGGAATGAGGAACGGAGCGAGAGTAGCTAAACATCATGCTTCTCATTACCCAGCCCCTCGGGTAATGCCAATGCCCAACTCATGGCTCTAGCTCAACTCATGCCACGAGATAAAAAAACACAACAACATACCTGACTGCTGCCGAAAAGCTGCTACAAAATACATCCACATAATGTTACGGTAGATATCATTTATATAGGACTAGATATATTATAGATTCGGTAGCGTTAGCAGCACATCTACAAAAAGCTAGATGCGGGCGTTAGTAAATGGCCGCCATCTTAAAGCAGTACACTTCCCTCCAAGGCTGTTGTAGCGAACCTTCCAAGCAAATCTAATTAACTTTTTATCTAAAATACTCCTAAATCGGTAAAATATTGACTTGAACCTATCTTTAAAATAGTTTTAAAACTTTCACATTTCGAAAGTAGACAAAAGGGAAATTATGGAATAACGGGAGCAATTTTAACCACTTTAACGGTTGATTCACAACATTAAATTAATTGAATATAGTTTAAAGCTGTGTGCAGCAATGCGAGACAGACGTTGTTTTTTTACTTTTTTCAGCTGTACAAGAAAAATGAAAATAAACAAAATTAAATGTGTAGCAACAGACTGAAGCATTTAATCTCTGTCTGCGCCACGCTACAGATGCATAGCTATTATTTTAACCAACTGCCACAAGCATCATCAGACTTTTCAGACGTTCTCCACTGCCGCACCTGTCCTGAATGTGATCACTGGCTTGCTAATAGAAAAATGTGAGCGCCCCTTACTGGTTGGTCTTTTTAACGCTTCCCATGTGGCACTTACGCCTGCCAGGTTTTTCCCGAGGTCCTAACGAATTTTTTAAAATTTTTTATTTAAATAATTGAAGATTTGTCTGCGAGCCAGATGCAGCCGTCAAAAGAGCCATATCTGGCACGCGAGCCATACGTTCCCGACCCCTGTACTAGAGGGACATTCTGACTCATATCATTAACTAGCAATTAGATACTAGTTGGCTAATGATTTAGAATATTTTTGGGGTCTCCGCAGTGCACACTTGGTATAAAGGCACAGTTCACGTAGCACATTGAATCTCCATAAATGCAAAAGACTTGAATCATTTGGATCAAGCAATCGACTCAGTGGTCTTTATGTCCCTGAGCGGGAATCCGTAAAAGGCTTTCCACCTGACTGTGCTCCTTCCATTCATCACTAAAGCGTAGATGACTAATTCTGCCACGGGGCATAGGATGAGAGAGAAAAAAAAAAAACACTTCAGCAGAACAATTCCTAGGTGCCTGTGTAGACACACTAAACACCATAAATGTTTATTTCCAGAGGAATTCGGAGTTTGCAAATAACCATCATAAATAAAACACAACTAATTAGTCTCAGCTAGTTTGTACAATTTTGTGGGGCTGTTCTTCCTGTTAAATTTCCCTCTATTCCCCAACATTAATTTGTGTGTGAATGTGAATGAAGTTTACTTACTAGGGCTGTCAAACGATTAAAATTTTTAATCGAGTTAATTACAGCTTAAAAATTAATTAAGCGTAATTAATCGCAATTCAAACCATCTATAAAATATGCCATATTTTTCTGTAAATTATATATATATTCTGTAAAATAAATTGTTGGAATGGAAAGATAAGACACAAGATGGATATATACATTCAACATACGGTACATAAGGAATGTAGTGGGCATTTCACTCTACTGTCATTTAAATCTGTCTATGCTGTCCTCACTCCAAAGCGTCTACTTTTTCCAAAGCTAGACAGCGAGTGAACGACGCCTTAATAATCAGACTTCTTCCTTTTTCATCTGATTTATTAATAAAATGCCTCAAACCATTGTCCTCTTTAGACCGTCGTAAAACTACAAAAAAAAGTACACAAGCATTGCATTAGCAACAACGTTAGCTTAGCACGCTATACAGGTTCACTAAACATAAACAAAAAGCGTCTCATACAAAAAATATAACATTTCGCTTACTAATATAATATGTACATTCTTTACAACAACCATACTTACGGACAAATCTTGTCCAAGGATCATATAAGCACAACATTACAACGTAGGCGTCAGCCCGAGACGTCGTGCAGCCATATTGAACTGGCAAGAACACAATAAACCATGTCGCAAAGCGACCACAAGAGTTCGCTGTTAGACAGCACAAAAAGCCTCGCTGTAAAACTTACCAAAAGGCAGAATACTGTCTGAGCGGGACATGTGCGTTAATTGCGTCAAATATTTTAACGTGATTCATGAAAAAAATTAATTACCGCGCGTTAACGCGATAATTTTGATAGCCCTATTACTTACATATTGTTTATACAAAATACAAAATTCCATGCATAAAATTGTTTATTCTTGTGTGATGTCATGATAGTTTTATTTTACTAAATACTATTGTTTATGTACCATGGATTCTAGATTGTTTATCTTCAGAATGCATGGTGTTGATACTAGGCCTGTCGCAATAACAAATTTTAGTAGGCGATATATTGTCTCATAATTACGACATGCGATATTATTGTCTGTGTTTTTTTTAACCTATTCAACCACGAATATAGTGACAATACATCCTAATAATTGTCAGCTTTTTTCTTTAACCCATTCACCCACGAATATAGTGACAATACAGCCTAATAATCACCTATTGAAATGCAATAAATTGTTCTTCTTAAAGCAGAAATGTGAAGTAATTTCATAACATGCCAAATAGGGTCACAATTAAAGTAATTAAACATTGTCCAACAAATAAAGCATGAAAAAATAATTTATATGTTGTATATTTGACAAAATAATCGCTTTTCCGAAGATTGAGCCTGAAAGGGCACGAACCCGGAAGTGATACGTCACACTGGGAACAGCGATGGCAGCTCCATACATACGGGCGTCATACAAAGCCCTTCAAACAATGATTCAAACAGCGATATAAGCGATAGATCGAGCGCAAGGGAGGAGATCCAAGTTTTTGAAGAGTTGGAGAAAGAAGAGGAGGTTGGAATTTTATGTTGGACCTAACATGTATTAGCCAGACGCTAATCAGGATGCAAACAATGTGCCTAGACTACCTGACATGGAATGGATACAAGACCCATCGAGATTACAAGATTGGAAAGATATAGTCGGTTATTATTTTCATGATTTGAAGATGCAGGCATTTGCACATAATTCTATGTTTTTGTCTATCTGATGACATTGTTAAAAAAATAATAATCAGACTTCATGTTTATTTTGGCAGATCCGGCAGCTCTCGTGCATATAAAATAATAATATAAAAACGTTGGGAGGAAAGAGATGAGTCGTTGATGGCTTTCTCCACTTTATTGTGGCAACAATAAGAAAACAAAATAATAGCGGACTGCCGCCACATTTGACCGCGAAGTTTTGCTTCTCGCTGATCTCCTCCTCGCCTCCTACTACTCCAGCGTCTCTTAAACGGATCGTGCATAGTGTCTTGTCATGAGCTTTTTGTTTACAAATGTATCGAACACAGGACGTGCTGACAACTTTGTTTCTTTATTAACACATGGAGCTAACAGTACGAACACAACTTTGTTTCTTTATTAACACATGAAGCTAACAGTAAGAGCAGAGCTTGGAGCTCTCGGCAGGAAGTGGCGTCTAATGGCGTGAGGAAATGTAGTTTTTTTACACAAGCGAACAGATTACAAAGCACAACTTCAGTGTTGTCCCGAGACTACATTTCCCATGATTCACTGTGTGACCTGCGCGCTCGCTGATTCGCTGCCAGACATTAAAACCAACACGCTTGTTGTTGTCACCTGTCAGCGGCTCTCGTACATAAAACACAAACTAGAAGGCCATTAAGCGATCACCGTGAAAGAAACGTCGAACCGTACAAATGCAATGTAATGCTTGAAGCATGAAGGTGGAAATACATAATACAAATACAAATAAATGTGCACAAACTCACCGGCGGTATGTGTCTCTTACGGCAACGTGACCGTGAATTATCGCGACGCCGACCCGCTTATATGCACATTCACACCCCTTTCCCGATTAACAGTGGATTAACCCTTTCGGACAAAATCGTAGATGACGCACAATTTAAACACGCTTAACCTAGCGAACGCAACAACAACTATGATCGGGGATTGCCACGAGTTAACTTTCGGCTAACGTCGCCAGCTTATACTGTTCATTCCACAAACAGTTGGCAGCGCTGCTTTGACAAAGTCATCAATCATCTATCGAAAAATCACACTTACTTTTTGGCAAATCCTTGATCATAAGCAGACCGGTTAAGGAAGCAGGCATCTTCGAAGTGTTTGCAGCAGAGAACACTACTCGATGATGGCGTGAAATTCATTCGCTTCGTGCGAACGAAAGATGTCCATTTACGTGCCCTGCTATCCTTTGGCCACTCATACAACTTTTCGTTTGAGTGAGAACAAAACATCGCCACACACCGCAGTGGGATCTTACCGAGAAGCAATGCAACAAACAATACTGTTCCACGGCGGACTTCCCTCGCACTTCCCGGTGTGATGTAATTTCCGAAGATTGCTGAAGAAAAGCATTTTCGTTGTCAAGAGCTTTGCCATGGGTTAAACAAAGAATCTGGAAGGGTTGCGTTAAAAAAAAAAAAAAAAAAAAAAATGAAAATATGCTTATAATTGTTTAGCCATTGATATTATTCAAAAACATGGTTGGCCCACCTTAGTTCACATTTCTGCTTTAATTAAAAAACAAATTATGTTAAAATTTATGAATGTTAAAAAAAATAAATTAAAAAAAAAAACTGCATACCGAGTCATTTTAAAGCTAGTTCGGTGCAAAAAATGAAATAGGTGAAAAACCCAAATAGGTGAAAAACCCACTGTCATTTTTGTTGTCTGCCAATTAGAGCCCATTAAAAGTGTTAATTTGATCCAAAATGACTGTCATCTTAATCTGCAAAGTGCGCATGCAACAAATTTGAAGCCAAATTATTAACATTAATTACATCATTTTATCAATTTTGCGTTGTGGAGAAGACTGTTAATGTTTTATAGCAGACTAAAGTGGTTAGTACATTGTCTTTTTTCCGTTAGCCTCAATGTAGCAATGCTAACGCTTTACAATGTTTAATGTTGAAGTGTTTCCTTATTTTGTATGTCTGAACTTTAATTCCACGGCAATTTGATGGCCAATAAACATCTGTGAAAGCTACTGGAGTCTCATATGTAATCAACATGCACGTGTGCTGAGTGCACGCAGCACACGCACACACAAATGTATGTAAATCACAGCCCGGAAAATTACCGCCCTCATTTACCGTGCGATAATTTGACTTATTGCATATCGCGACAGCCTTAGTTGATACCCTGTTGATTATTCGTTGTCCGTGTTGTTACAGTCAAGTGTAAATAACACACCATTGACAAACACAATAGAATACACAATGGAATGTTTTTCTCTCATGATACTTTCCCTTTTGAGTGTTGAGCCATGTGTACCAATTATTAGATTTTTACTCTTGATCCCTTCCCTTAAATGTAAGTAAATTTGTGAATACTTCAATAACTAGGCAGGGGTTTACTGTAAACTAATTTGTTATTTCCAACGTGAAAAATAGTTTCCAAGTCTCGTCTATACGAACGTGGATCAACATTGTGGAACACATTGTTTTTTAGTCCCAAGCTTGTACTGTTTTTAGTTCAGTACATTTAGTCATGATGACACGTCATCATTTGCGACTCAGCCCCCCTGACAGGAATTTAACTGCATTTCACAATTGCTTGTTTCATATGAAAAGGGCGCTCATCTGCTCATCTCATCACTGAATTTCCACATAACCTAACATAACCAGAGCACCAAAACACCAACTGAAATAAATTATTAGCAACGTGTTTAAAACAAAAAAAAAATCTGCATCATAATCCTCCAGTAGGCATGGATGTGTTTGGATTAATACATAAGTGCCCGTTCACATTGATAAAAACGTGTTCTTTCTGTGCAGGGAGGGAGCAGCTGGAGTGCTTAAGATGACGTTTGACAGTCCAGCTGTTGCTCTCACATGGTTATCGTGTTGAAAGAGTTAGGAACAGATTATCTAGCCCTTGCACCATCAGTTACAGCCCACTAGAAGTATACTGCAGTGGGCAATAGACAGACCCATAACAGCACTTGATGCAGCCTGCCAGGCAATTATAAAAGAAAATTTAAACCTGAAAGGACGATAGGAGGGAACCATTGTATCTGTTGTCATCACTCAAAATGATCAACTGGAATCAAACTTTGACATCATGCAGCATCCACATCAGTTGACCAAGGCAGAAAAAAACAAAACAACATTTTTTTGTATTCGGGGGTCCAAGGTACAGTGGGGAGCAGAAGTATTTGCATCCCTAGTTATTTTGCAAGTTCACCCACTTAGAAAAAAGGTAGAGGTCTGAAATTTCAATCATAGATGCATTTCCACTAGACATAATCTAAAAAACATCCGGAACTTACATTGTATGATTTTTCAATAATTTATTTGTAATTTACTGGGGTTTATAAGTATTTGTACCCCTGGGAATCAACTATAAATATGGCACTCAAAAAGTTGTCAGTCTACCTTAAAAAAAGTCCTCCTTTACCCAATGAGTAACCACCAACCCACCACCCGTTTGAGCTCATTATTGTCATCTTTGCACCCCACAGTCAGTCATAATTCAACTGCTACCATGGGCGAGACCAGAGAGCTTTCGAAAGACACAAGAGAAAAACATGTTGAGCTCCACAAAGCTGGAAAAGGATATGGGACATTTGGAAAGCAGCTTGGTGAGAAGAAATCAACTTTTGCAGCGATTGTTAGAAAATGGAAAAGGCTAAACATGACTGATAATCTACCTCGGACTGGGGCTCCATTTAAAATCTCCCCTTGTGGGGCATTACTCATGATGAGAAAAGTGAGGGCTCAGCCAAGAACTACACGGCAGGAACTGGTCAATGACATAAGGAGAGCTGGATGCACAGTCTCAAAGGCTACTGTCAGTAAAACACGATGGTGCAATGGTTTAAAATCATGCATTGGATCAGAAGGTTCCTCTGTTGAAGCCAGTACATGTGAAGGCTCGTCATAGGTTGCCAGGGACCAACTGAATGATGCAGAGGGCTCATGGGAGAAAGTCACATGGTCAGATGAGATCAAAGTACAACTTTTTGTTGTAAACTTTACTCATCGTGTGTGGAGGAAAAAGAAGGATGAGTACAATCCCATGAACACCATCCCCACTGTGAAGTATGGGAGTGGAAACCTCATGTTTTTCGGCAAAGGACGACTGTACTGTATAAAGCAGAGAATGAATGGTGAATTGTATCGTCAGATTTTGAGCCACAACCTCCTTCCCTCAGTCATAGACTTGAAGATGAGTCATGGCTGGATCCTTCAACATATCAATATTCCGGAGCACACAGCCAAGCTGACCAAGGAGTGGCTGCGTAAAAAGAATATCAAGGTTCTGGAGTGGCCTAGCCAGTGTCCAGACCTCAATCCAATAGAAAATCTTTGGATGGAGCTGAAACTTCGTGTTTCTCAATGACAGCCCCGAAACCTGACAGATCTAGTGAAGATTTGTGTGGAGGAATGAGCCAAAATCCCTGTTTCAATATGTATAAAACTGGTGAAGAACTATAGAAAGCATCTGACCTCTGTAATTGTAAACAAAGGCTTCTGTACTAATTATTAACAATGATTTTCTCAGGGTTACAAATATATATGAACCCTAGTAAATTACAAATAAATTATTGAAAATTCACACAAAGTAAATTCCGGATTTTTTTAAACATTATGTCTCTGTAAGGACATTATTAAGGAAATTTTTAATTTTACACGTTTGTAAGGACAAGGAACTTGCAAAATCACAAGGGGTGCAAATACTTCTGCTCCTCACGGTATGTGCAATTACAACTAGGGTAGTTCCGATCATGTTTTTTTGCTCCCAATCCGAACCCGATCGTTTTAGTTTGAGTATCTGCCGATCCCGATATTTCCCGATCCGATTGCTTTTTTTTTTTTTGCTCCCGATTCAATTCAAATCATCCCCGATACTTTTCCCGAATATATACATTTTGGCAATGCATTAAGAAAAAAATGAATAAAACTTGGACGAATATATACATTCAACATACAGTACATAAGTACTGTATTTGTTTATTATGACAATAAATCCTCAAGATGGCATTTACATTATTAACATTCTTTCTGTGAGAGGGATCCACGGATAGAAAGACTTGTAATTCTTAAAGGATAAATGTGACTTTGTATATTGTGACTAAATATTGCCACCTAGTGTATTTGTTGAGCTTTCAGTAAATTATACTGTAGCCATTTAACTGTTCTGCCCAAATGCATGATGGGAAGTGCAACCATGACTGTGCGTAGTGGCACCAATTGATATATCTTCTCTGCGTTGGGAAATAACATAGGGTGTTGAGAAAAAGATCAACTACTACCTTTCTTCCCCACACTGCTTCCCACGATATTTGTAATTGTTGAGAGAGGGATTGAAAGGCTTTGGCCGATAAAAAAAAAAAAGACTCCAAAGGCTGCCAAATTTCTCTCTACTCATTTTATACTGCCTTTTAGCTCTATATATAGGTAAACGGCGCCATTATACATTGAACGCGACAATTGCGTGAGTGGGTTGTGCAGCGCATGCGTTGATTGCGTTAAATATTTCAAAATTAATAACCGCCGTTAACGCGATAAATTTGATAGCCCTACTTTAAGCCAAAACTAAAGACTCTGGATGAGTGTAAGACATTTTGTCTGTAACATTAAATACAATTAGAAAACGATTTAATTTAAAAAAAAAAAAAATATATATATATATATATATATAAATAAAAAGGCATGTCCGATATTTTTTTGCCGATTCCGATACTTTGAAAATGACGTGATCGAACCCGATCGATTGGGACATCTTTAATTACAACACCTGTTACTGGGAGTGTCAAATGTTCACAGATTTTAGATGGGGTTTAAAGTTTTTGTGACATTTTCATTTGGTGGTTAACTCTTTCAGCACCAATGATGAAGACAGACATCTAATCATGTGGGTTTTTCACTAGAAGATATCAAATCCATTTGAATTGGGAGGGTTGCCATCTATCGTAGTCAATGGCAGTCAATTAGTACACTAATACAATTGATGAGACACATGTTGGTCGTTTGCTTGTGTTGAATTTAAACTGCCTAAACTTGCTTATACACACAGGTTAATGGTTGTTTATCTTTTAAATGCACGGTGTTGATGCTCTTACATCATGAATTTGCATTATAAACCATTGTGTAATTTTGTAAAGTGGGGTATGTGGCCTTCTTTCTAATGGAAAACGTAAACCTCGGTACAATTAAGGTTGAAAAGCACTGATGATAATCAGGATATATAACAATATTTGTGTTGTGTTTGCTTAAGGTTAGAAATTAAGAAAGGTAAACAGAGGAAACGCTAACAAGGAAAGGAACGATGACGCGTCAATGACTTTTTCCGAGTGCACATTTGCTCACTTAACCTGCTTGAAGGAAAAATAGCAGGCGGTTGTGTCGACAACAGAGTGCACAAAGGCTTGTAAACAAGAAAATATTCCTTTGACTAATGTTACAGTGTGTTCTATACGTCTCCGTTTTGACGCAAAGCTGTCTGCCTGACAGGTGCCATGAGCTCGTCCATTAAAGATGCCTCCAGATGACGCACATTGACGCGACAAATTGGTTTTTTAAAAAATGGAAGAAAAAAAAAAAAAGAAAAAAATCAACACACCGTCGACGAATAGTGGTTATATTTTGAAAAATATATTTTTGTGGGGGTTTCGGGCGTTGCGTTTTACCTGGAAAGCTAGCAGCGGCTTGGACGATGCAGAACACGACCGCGGCCAGGAGCAGTGTCGAGGCCCGGCGTTGACGTTCGCTCCACGGACTGGAGAGCGGCAGCATCGTCGGTGGTGGTGGAGGTGGTGTTGGTGGTAGTCTTGTCGGGAACGGAGAACCGCGGACGGGAAATTTGTTGTCATTCCCCCATCTTTTGTGGGTTTTTATGTTGCAGTGTAGCTGGTTTTAAAGAGCGCTCTTCGGTTGTCGCGGCGAAGCAGGTTGTCTTCCAGACTCGCGGTTCACGGGTAATCCGCGACGGTGCTAAAGATAGCGGGGCTTCAGCCAGGGTAAAGGAAGGAGGAGGGGGCGTGTGAGGCTGCTTGCGTATGTGGTTTGGAAGTGATGCCTTCAGAGCCTCCTCGGAATCCACCAAGGCGTTTCTGTAAAATGCCGACATTTCGCAACGTTTACGAACCTGTACACATATTTTACATTATTATAGAATATTCATAGTACCAAGCAAAAAGGTCAAAAGTGAGACAATTTATGTCCCAATGAAATAGTGTATAAAAACATTTTAAACAAAATTATTTATTCATATAGTGAAACAGAAATCAGATTTTGTATTTAATTTATTTGTAATTCATATTAACTGATTTGTTTTCCCTATAAAGATGCAGTGTACATGTTTATATTGTATACATTTTACCAGCGTCTTAAACATTGCTGCCATTGGGCCAATGAATCCTACTATGGGTCAAGGGCGTAGGTTTGCATAGGGACGATAGGGACATAACACTACCAACTTTTCAGGATGCTCAAATTGTCCCCACCAACTTTAAAGCAACCTTATTTGCATTATATAATGATTTCAGTTATATAGGTAATTTAGATGGTCTTCCCATATATTGTAAGGATGAAATTGACCGTACCATTATTAAATGAATTATTTTCATTATGTTAAGACATTTACCACTTTTCACTTGCTGAATGTGGCTGTCCATTTTTCCCCATGAAATGCACGTTTGATTGGCTGATGACTTGCATTTATTTAAAATGCATTTTTGTTTCTATATTATTTAAAATAATTTTATTTCCAGCCTATGCAGACATTTTTTTCAGATAATCATACATTAATCATAGTCGAGGTAAAAAGTATGGATGTAAGTATGTTAATAATAATTTATGTTCAAATATTGCAATTTAAATTTGCTAATAAAATCCTGACATTTTTTGGAAGTTTTTAAAATGTTTCTTTAGTAGTTTTTGAAAACAAATGTTTGAATTGAAGCATGTATCACCTGACCAATACACATGAAAGTTAGAATAAGTCAATAGATTTATATTGCATTGATCATTTAGCCTATTAATTAATTAGGTTAATATTTTTGAGAAATATGGCCTTGACCCCAGTTCACCCAATCTGTTTGGTCTTATCAATGTCCCGTCCCCAGCACAAAGTGTAAATGCAGGTTATGCTGTCCCTACCAATGCTGAGACCAAACCTACGCCCTTGCTATGGATACCACATTATGTATGAATTTAGTCAGAATAATATTAATAAAAAAATAAGGTTATGTCCTGTTTTTACATGGCCGACTATGGTACTGTCGTAAAGAGTAAAACATTTATGGAAGTGGTATTGAAAAAAGTTTTGAGAAGCACTGCAGTAGATAACAGGATCCACAGGATGTCACATTAATTGCAGGCCAAAACTGATAAATGTGTGCTGCTAGTACTGCCAATAACATTACAAACTTTTAACAGTCAATATCGACACTTTTGCTGCATGTAATAAACAACCTCTAACATTTTCGTTTCAACTGAGGTAACGTCCGTGAAACAGCCTTGGCAAAAAAAATATATCAGGTGTCGGTTTGACTCATGTGTTTATTATCACGTGAATTTTGGAGCGGTCAGATCAAAGAGAGGCAAAAATAATTCATAATTTTAATAGCACTTCTTTGGTTGCTTCTAATTCCGACCGTTTCCCAGACCTTGAAAGGCAACACTTGCAGGGCTTGCTCACCAGGAAACAAGTGCAGTGAAGAGAATCTTGGTGACGTCACAAACCAGTCAGATAACGTCCACATCATGATCATAATTGCAGTGTGTAGCCTCTGTTAAACGAGGCCATAAAAGCTGTTAGGGTGTCTTCTCCTCCAAGTCAAAGCTATATGACCAAGAAGAAAAGTTTTTTTTTCATTAAAAAATAATCTATGGTTTTATCATGTTACATGCAAATGTTCCTTTTATTCCATTCGATATCCATCAAAATCCCTCCATTCCATATATATAGGCATATATTCTTTATCATCCGCAAAGAACGACTAATATTTCTGTAGTTAATTAAAGGGCTGAGATCATAGACTTGCATCTTACCTGTCCCCAACAGACCAAGGCACGCAAGGAGCCACAAAATGTCCATTGACTTGAGGCAAAAAAAAAAAAAAAGAAGAAGTTTAAATGTTTTTACAATATATTTCTAATTACTGGATTATACAATACAATGCAATTTATTTGTTTATTTCAATGTGAAAACATTTGCTATACGAGTGTTTTTAGCTAAAAGTGTTGTAAAGGAGCAAACTAAATGAGCATATCAATGCACTACTGTATTTACAGTAGGGCTACAGCTACCAATTCTTTTAGTAGTACATTCATCTATCAACTAGTTGGTTCGAATAATCGGATTACGAACATTCCATGCGTATCAGAATACATTTTAAGAGATATTAAACATAGGCTTGCTAAGATTGCCCTATCAAAAGACCCTTAAATGCGAAAACAAAGTGAAATTTCCGAGTCTTTCTTTAAATTATGCAGAATCCCACTTTTATTAAAAAAAAAAAAAAAAAAATTAAAATACCTGAGCTTCGCTTCAAACGGTATAAAAAAAATAAATGAGGATTTAATTACAACAAGAACAATTGGCTAACTTGCATAAAAAAAGTCCGCTACCTTAAATGCTATTTAAAAATCATTATTCCCACAAAAAAGTATAAATAAAAAATATATAAATATACCTGTAAACTATATTATAAATGAAAAAAAAAAACCATTGGCTCAAACAAAAACTTACCTTATGTTGGTCTTAACAAGGAGCGGCTTGATTTAGGTGTGTTAAATGAGTTATGTCATATTCACTCGTGCCACTGGAGGACAGTGTATCCTCCCAAATGGATAAAACTAAATGCAAACACTTTCAAATCAAAGCATACAACGCCACTCTAATTAAACGGATACTTGAATCAGCAAAATTTGATTCATAGCTTTTCTCTAATCGACTTACTCAAGTTAATCGATTAATCGTTCCAGCAGTAATTTACAGTTTGGGGCTGACCTATGTTGTCAAATGTTTGTTATTCAAACATACTCCGTACCTGTAAAGAAAAAAAAAAAAGAGAAACTGATAACTTTGCATTGGTCTCTGAATGCGCTCAAAAAATGAGTTCAGCAAAACAAAAATTAGATGCAAGCCTCATATTTCTAGCAACAAAACACGTCAGTAGAGACATGTCAAAAAGACGATTTAGACTGTTGTGAATCAAAACATGTCTTATTTAATGTTATCAAAATAGTTAATGGAGACAGCTGGACATGTTGGATGATATTAAGATTAGTCAATACCTTAAGTTATTTTACATAAATGACATTTCGAGCACATTTCGGACTTTTGAATGGGAGCCCTCTGATCACATTTGCGGTGTTTAACCAGCATAATGCCAAGTCATATTATTAAGACGGCAGACATTTTTGCATAAATAAAAAACTGGGGGAGTGCATTATAAATTGTGATTTATTGAGGTTGGAGCATTTTTATGGCACATTTCAGTAACTGACAAACTGACATCTTAAACTGCCGACTGCAGTACAAAAAGGGAAAAAAAAACTACCATTTTAATAAAGCAGCATCCTACTTGTTATAAATTCCTATGTATCAACAGCAATGTGCTGAGGTGCAAATGTTGCCTCCTACTTAAAAAACAGTAAGGAAGGTAAACAATGGCAAAAATAATGGCTCTAAACAAATTATCCATTATGAATTCTGTGACTAGGATTAAAAAAAACATGAAAGTTCTTCTGTGCAAACAAAAGGGAAA
Organism: Corythoichthys intestinalis; assembly: GCF_030265065.1. NCBI lineage: Eukaryota > Metazoa > Chordata > Actinopteri > Syngnathiformes > Syngnathidae > Corythoichthys > Corythoichthys intestinalis. The sequence continues at coordinate 28,075,264 of NC_080411.1, forward strand.
TACTTTTTCTTCTTTCTAAGCCCCCCAAAATGAAACCATGTAATAAAAACAATATTGGAGGAGATCAATGCATGTATTGTTTACCTTTGCATCATTCTAATATATTTTCAGATTTAAAATGTTCAATACATTTAAAAGGGCTCATTGATGACTAAAATTGCATTAATAGAAAGGTGCGCTTCAGAATCTGAAAATTACGCTAGTCCTTTTGCAAGCATCATCGGTTTTACCAGAATTAGTCAATCAGATCCTTCTTCATTTAATAAAAAAATTCAGATTTTTTTTAAAGGAGTTTCATGGGGTCATTGCAGTTATTAAAAATGTTGCAATTTTACATCAGCATTTAGCTCCTTTTCATTTAAGTTTATCCCATTAGCGGTCACCACAGCATCAAGTTTCATTATGGGGATCATTTAGGGATGTGAAATACACAGGTAGTTTAACGATAAATTCACATTACATGGAAAAATAACAGTTCATATTTTTTCAATTCAAACAAATCTAAATTGATTATTTTTGTGTCAACCCCATCTATTCCCAACATACAACACTGATGGTCTTGCCTTAATACAATGTTTCATACTGTAAATTGAATAACTTCAACTCCTTATAATAAGATTGCACAGATTAACAATCTAGGAAAATAATTGCATACTGGCTCAAGACCACTTTCTTTGCCCTCGCGTGGAATGTGGCTTTGTAAAGACCGTGACAATGTGTTGTGCCTGGAATCTTATGTACATGATAATGTGTTGAGTCTGAAATCTTATGTATTATATTTAAAGTAAAATAAAAAAGTTCCTCAATAGCAGGATTAAAACACAAATTTACAAAATTCCCTGAAGTTTTTTTACCCTCTCAAATGAAAATACTTAACAGCATACCTCATAATTAACACTATTGAGCAAAAAGGTGCAAAATCCAGATGAATACATTGCATAAAAACACTTTCTAACGTTCCATGAACCCTTCTGGAAGGTGAGGTAACATGTTAAGTTCTGAGACAGTCATCAGTACCAACCAAGAGCAACAGAGGAGGTTCAATCACGCAGCACTAGCCCATAACCCTACTGTGAGAACAGCGCTTGCCTGGCATAACCTACTTTTGTTCTCATCTCAAAACAGAGGATTAAAGCTCCATTTTCACCATCACTGTTAGCGGGTGCCTATCCTCTGTCTGACGCTCCAGTAAGCAAGGGCTTCGGCCTTATGGTTTGTGATTTTAGACATGAATGTGCAAGGCTCATTCCACCACACTGTCATGCAATGTCTCATTTAAGATCTTCGCTTCCATCATGAAACACCTTCAGAGCAGGTCCACTGGATTCCTCCTCCTCCATGAAGTCCTCATCGTCAGAAAGTCGAAGTTTAATATTGATAACTGGTTGTTCTGTCTTACCTAGAAATGGCAGACACAACAAAGACTTAATGAGCATGTAATGTCGCTAATATTAAACAGATACAGATTGATAAGTACGGTACTAGATAGAAAATAATCCATTGCTGCTATCTGTTGTTGTGCAGCAGTAAAATATTCACAGTGGAGTGAACAGGTCAAAGCACTTCCTTCCGCTTCAGGCGAATGGATAGGGGGACCGTGACAAACAACAGGTGAAAACATCAAACTTGCTATATTTTTCAGAATATAAGACACAATTAAAAATTCTTTATTTCTCCCAAAAATTGACATTGCGCCTTACAATCCAGTGTTGATGACCTTGAATCTATTTTGTTAGAGCGTAACTTTATTTTTCTGCTCCAGTAATGTGCTCAAGACACACATTCATCATTCCTTTAAATAAAACAAATACATCCATAAATAAAATAATTACAATGTTAAAATATAATGGGAAAAACATACTGTACATACATACTGTATTGACGTACTCATTCGTTATATACAGGGTTTCGACAGGTATCAGCAAATAACATTTAATGCTTTTTAATGTTTTAATGACACTTTAGACTAATTTAATGCCAATGCCCAACTGGAGATAGTTTCACACACACAAACTGAGTTGACCAATGACTTTTTCACCGATATCGTTGAAATCTAAAAATCCAATACCGATTTCAAACCAATACCGATATATGCGCTCGTGGACTTAACATATTATGCCTAATTGTATTGCGATGCCCAACTGGACACTTTAATAATGACAAATGTAACAACCTCAAGGTTTTCTAAAAACATTATTTAAAAAATAAGACAACAACTTAAACTGAAGTTATGGAAAAGCTGCCTATATTGCAACACTGTATTTATTGTTGAAATCAAAATAGTGCCAACATCAGTTTATTTGGATCAAGTGCAAGTGCAAAGTACCAATAAAGCACTGCCATATCACATATGACTCACACAGTGCTTCTGGCTCAAAACAACAACAAAGGCACACAGCTTCAGTACAGTGAATGAGGTATGTAATGAGTTTATGATTCATTTTCAATCTTCTATTGTTCACTGAATTCTTGCACCATGAATACATATGGTCTGCTCACATGAAAAATCCCAAGCATCTTAATTTGAAGACACCTAATGGTCAATCAGCATAAATGGTGTGCTAAACTGTGACCAGATTTTTTACATCCTTCTCATATACAAAGCACTCAATAACCTGGCTCCTCCTTACTTCACAGACCTTCTCTGTCCCCACAATCCCAACTATCAACTCCGCTCATTTAATGGAAACATTCTCGCACTACCCCCACAAATAACACACCATACTTGGGGGGGACAGAGCCTTCTCCATTGCTGCCCCTTCCCTTTGGAACTCACTCAAGAAACCCATCCGTACCTGTTCAGATCTTCCTACATTCAAAAAATTGTTAAAAACCCACCTTTTTAAATTGGCTTTTAATTTATATATTTCTTTTCTCTATTGTTTTGTACTGCTCATGTTGTGTGAGCCTTTTCATTGTTTCAACTGTAAAGCGTCTTTGAGCATTGGTAAAAGCGCTCTATAAATAAAATGTATTATTATTATTTATTATTTTATTTTATATTTATTATCATTATTATTATTATTTACAAAGGCGGGAGGCTTCAACAGTCACTTTCAAAGCAATATGCACATTAGCCCAAAACCGCTAGTGAAAACCCGATGTCGATATTATCCAATATCATTTCAAAATGTTTTTATTGGCTGATATTACCAGATAACCGATAACATCGTATAACTAGTAAATTATATTTTTTAAAAAGAGGTTTTTAACCGTCAAGTTTACATAATTTTTAATGCCTCAAACATTTAGTTTAATGCTTTTTAAGGCCTGATTTAATTAGTTAATGCTTTTTAAGGCCTGAATTTTGACGAAACTCATTTAAAGATTTTAATGCTTTTTATTGACCTGCATAAACCCTGTGTAATCATGTGCATCTTATGTATGAAAATAAACTTATTTATATATATATACTTATAATCCGGTGCGCCTTATAGTCCAAAAATATGGCTATACAGTGCCCTCCATAATTATTGGCACCCCTGGTTAAGATGTGTTTTTTAGCTTGTAATTTTTTTTTTTTAATTCAAATAATATGGGACCTTAATGGAAAAAAAGAGAAAAAAAATCCAACCTTCAATACAAGTGCATTTATTCAGTGGGAAAAAATCCCACATAAAGAAATAATTATTTGACATCAAATAATGTGTGTCACCATTATTAGCCCCCCTGGTGTTAATACTTTGTACAACCCCCTTTTGCCAACAAAACAAGGTCTGGGGACTGAGATGGCCATTGGAGGAGCTTGATTTTGTGTCTGCTGAACCATTTCTGTGTCGATTTGGCCATATGTTTAGGGTCATTATCTTGCTGAAAGACCCAGTGACGACCCATCTTCAGCTTTCGAGCAGAGGGCAACAGATGATTCCAAAAAGCTCAATCTTGAGCTTTTTGAGGCTTCAACTGGGACCGTGTGCTTTGGTCAGATGAGACCAAAATTGAGCTTTTTGGCAACAACCACTGGTCAAAAGTGGGTCTGGCGTGCCACGAAAGATGCGCATGCTGAAAAGCACCTCATACCCACTGTGAAGTACGGGGTTGGGTCAGTAATGCTGTGGGGCTGTTTCGCTTTCAAAGGCCCTGGGAACCTTGTTAGGGTGCATGGCATCATGAATGCTTTGAAATACCAGGACATTTTAAATCAAAATCTGTTGCCCTCTGGTCTGCCCGAAAGCTGAAGATGGGTCGTCACTGGGTCTTTCAGCAAGACATTAACCCTAAACATATGGCCAAATCTACACAGAAATGGTTCACCAGACACAAAATCAAGCTCCTACCATGGTCATCTCAGTCCCCAGACCTTGTTTTGTTGGCAAAAGGGGGTTGTGCAAAGTATTAACACCAGGGGTGCTAATAATTGTGACACACATTATTTGATGTCAAATAATTATTTCTTTATGTGGGATTTTTTTCCCCACTGAATAAATGCACTTGTATTGAAGGTTGGATTTTTCTCTTTTTTTTCCATTAAGGTCCCATATTATTTGAATTAAAAAAATATTAGAAGCTAAAAAAACACATCTTAACCAGGGGTACCAATAATTATGGAGGGCACTGTACACCCATCAACGATTAGATTGTGTTTCAGTTTCATGTTATCATCTTGTTGGAATTGCAGACAATTTTTTTAATTTAATTTTGTCTGAAGCACCACTCACGCACAGTTTCTATACTTGACCACTCGGGGAAGCATTATGTTCTAATTAACGATGGTAGACTATCAAATTGTTTCCATGATAAATGATCCCTCTGAATTTTTTGTTAGGTGGTGAAGTTATTCAATTAATTATTATAGCCGTGGTACTAAAAATATCTACGTGGAAGATTACCTTGTCACACCTACAACCACAGAGAGACAACGAGTTCAGCACTGAACAAACTGGCTTGTCTTGTTTTAGTGTATTTTCCAATTGGTCTCACCATGTCCCAGCTGCCGCTCTTTAGGCAGAAGTAGGACGTCTACATTGTGATGTTTCTCCAGGGCATCGGTAAGCACGCTACCCTCGCGGCTAAAAACGAAGACCAAGGGCAAGGCGATGTCGTCGGGGGAGTGACCGTCGCCGACCATTTGGAAGAGTGGCGTCTCCTCACTATTGCTTCCCTCGCGGTGGTCTGAGAAAGATAAGAGTAAACATTGAGAAAGATTTCCATTCAATTCTAGAATTCAGAGAAAGTTAGAAAGTGCAGTGCTAGTAATGCTCACCAATGAAAATGACTCCTATGGCGCCAGCCTCCTGGAGCCAGCGGGCTTTTGTTGCAAACATGCAGTCGCCACGCAGTGCCAAGGCGATGTGGCCTTTCAGCTCGGCTGCATTTTCTAGTGGCCCACATGCCATGTAAGGGTAGGCTTTTACTATGCTGCCCTTGACCTGCCACATGAGAGTATGTTTAGAAAAAAGAAAAAGTGGACATATAATGTCCACACACCCCTGGCATGAACAAGGTAAAAAAAAAAAAAACTACAATTTTCAAAAGGGACACAAAAAAAAAAAAGAATTCTGTTGGCATACACTGTCTAAAAATTTTTTTAAAAATTGCTTGACACGAATACCACCACACAAAGTGAGATTAAATCATTAGTGGTAATCCAAATCATAAAAGCGAAAGACAACTCCTTTATCATTTGTGTACCAGTGGAAATATGCTTCTTCAACAAGCTGAAAGGGAAAAAAGCCCCTTACTGTATGTGTCATATTAGAGAAAAACGGAACTACAGTGGAGAGAACAAGTATTTGATACACTGCCGATTTTCAGGGCTCTTACTGAAGGAAGGAGGCTGTCCGCCAAGCTCTGGTGATACATAGCCCCATCCATCCTCCCCTCAATAAGGTGCAGTCGTCCTGTACCCTTGGCAGAGAAGCAGCCCCAAAAAATGATGTTTCCTCCTCCATGTTTCACAGTTGGGATGGTGTTCTTGGGGTTGTACTCGTCCTTCTTTTTCCTCCAAACACGACGAGCCGAGTTAAGACCAAAAAGTTCAATTTTGGTCTCATCCGACCACATGACCTTCTCCCATTGCTCCTCTGGATCATCCAGATGGTCAGTGGCAAACTTCAGACGTGTCTGGACATGCACTGGCTTCAGCAGCAGGACCTTGCGTGCCTAGTAGGATTCTTATCCATGACGGCGTAATGTGATTCCGATGGTTTTCTTCGAGACTGTGGTTCCAGCTCTCTTCAGGTCATTGACCAGGTACTGCCGTGTAGTTCTGGGCTGATCCCTCACTTTCCTCATGATCAGTGATGCCCCACGAGGTGAGATCTTGCATGGAGCCCCAGAACGAGGCAGATTGACCGTGAACTTGAACTTCCATTTTCTAATAATCGCTCCAACAGTTGTTACCTTCTCACCAAGCTGCTTGCTCATTTTCCTGTAGCCCATCCCAACCTTGTGCAGGTCTATTATTTTATCCCTGATGTCCTTACACAGCTCTTTGGTCTTGGCCATTGTGGAGAGGTTGTAGTTTGTTTGTTTGAGCATGTGAACAGGTGTCTTTTATACAGGTAACAAGTTCAAACAGGTGCAGTTACTTCCGGTAATGAGTGGAGAACAGGAGGGGTTCTTAAAAAAGAACTAAGAGCCGAAATATTTACTAGTTGGTAATGTATCAAATACTTATTTCATGCAGTTAAATACAAATGTAAAAATTATACAATGTGATTTTCTGGATTTTTGTATTAGATTTCGTCCCTCACAGTTGAAGAGAACTTATGATACAAATTACAGACCTCTACATGGCTTGCAAGAGGGAAAACCAGCAAAATCGGCAGTGTATCAAATACTTGTTCTCCCCACTGTAAAAGCCATTATAACCCCTGAAGTGGCCATCGTAAGTAATGGCAAAAATTGTTAAATACCAATACTGTTTTCGGCAATCAAATGGGAGTATTCCCGATTGTGCACCATCACTCAGTAATACCCATTGTTCCATGCACATATATTCAGAATTAACAACATTGACACATGAATCATCTCATAACCGTTGTCACAGTCATCCCAGCAATGTCTGCAGTCATAAGCCTTAATTTTTGTGCTCAAAAACATCATTTTCTCTATTATATCAGAGGTCTAGGAAATTTGCAATTTACTGAAATACTTTGAGCAACAGTCTTTCACATGAAGGTAATTTATACTATTGCAGTCTTTCCCTTTAACAATGTTTAGCTGAGGTGATTACAGTTACACGATGTCATATTGTTAAATTACACAGCACAATGTTACAATGCAACAGTAGATGTGCCATAGACAACTTACGCCGTGCTCTCGCTTAGTCAGGTCCATTCCAAACTTGGCAGGGCCAGCAGTAAGCACGGTCCTCCCCAAAAATGGAGGAGATATAAGCTGCACCACATGAGGCACCACTTCCTCCTCATCGAGTGTTTGTCTCACCTCAGCCACAAGTTTCACACGGTACTTGTGTTCCTTAAAGTCCAAAAACAGGGATTAATGTTTTAGCTGTTTCAATGCTCTGTGTTGTTGTTTTCATGCAAAAATAAGTACAATTTTAACATATTAAGTACCCTGGTTTCTCCGGTGCTGAAATCGTAGACTGGAGGGAGAGAAATGCCCATACTTTTAAGGAATTCCACTGGTTCAATGCCACTTTCATGAAGTGGCAATTCAATTTCTCTGTGGAAATAAAGATGGAAACCCAAAAGCCATGAGGAAAATTGATTTAATCAGGGTCCCCCCAGGATTGATAAATCTAAATTTAAGACATCCAAGACCCTTTTTAATGCCATTTAAATTGAAAATTAATACTTTTCTCGCACCCATTATTTATATCATATTGAGTCATATTAAATAAATAAAGCACTTAACATCAAATTTAACCTCAATTACTAAGTGTGTCTGATAAAAGAATGCACATATATTGAAGATACGATTAAAACACATTTAAAGTAACATTATAAAGTCTGTCGGAATTTTTTTTAAACACACACACGCACACAATAATTATGGACAAAAAGAGGAGGAGGGCAGGACTCAGACCAGCCACCTTCTGTAACAGGCTAGCCGCTAGTGCACCTGCCAAGACCCCAATGAACATGGCTAACTCTTGAGTTAAAACGGCGAAATTCACATTCATTCGAAAGGCAAACCGAAATGTTTAAGCAGGTCAACTGCCTTCGCATGACCCATAAACTGCAACCTAAAGTATCTGGATGAAACTTGAGCCCCTATAACATACTCCGAAACAACGGGAATATCGCGGGACTTAACCGTGCAGCAGTTGTGTGTTAAAACAATTTCCCGTGTCGACTGACATGGAAAGTAGTGTGTGTGAAAGCAGGCATTAAATTCGTATTGACCAACATTATGTTTAACAAACTTTTCCAGGATTATTTCATTGAGTAAATGCATTTATAATGATCATAAAAATATGTTGAATATTTAAACATTAAGAAAATGTGCGTTTTTTTTCTGCCATCTGAAAATTCGTTACAAAAGACAGTTACGACATCGGGAACGCTCCCTCTGGAACAAAACGCAATATGACCAACATTGTGACAGCCGATGCCAACCAAAAATGACGTAATATCCGAAACAGATCACCAATGGACTCATTTGAAGTATATGAATGGTGGTCTGTTTTGGTGTTCAGAATCCACAATACTTTTCTGCCTGCAGGGTTTTCGTTCCACCGACAAACGGACGCATTCCCGATGCAGAGGTGGGTGGATTCTCCGTTTTGCCGGTTGTGGTGGTTTGGCACGCACGAGTTGCATTTCGATTTGTAGTGCAGTGCATTGTAAAAATTCTATGCGTCATCTTCGTTATGGATTAAAAAAAAAAAAAAAAAAAACTTTGTCACGGATATAATTTAGGTTGCACTGAGATGTTCTTGAAAATTAAGACCAGGTGAAAAACATTCCAGACTTACAACAGCTAATTTAATACTTTTAATACATTTAATAATGGAAAACTAAATTCAATGTTTTTTTAATACTTTTAATAACCCCCGTGTACCATGTTAATTGTAAGCTCTCGAAGACGACCGATATATTGGCCAGTCGATATATCTGGTCGAGATATGGACATTTTTCCCAACATTGGCCATCGGCCATAGAACAAAAATTTTTTAAAAAGCCGATAAAAAGGATTTTAGTCAGGCATCTGTGTGGGTAGAACCACAGAAGGACCCTGCAGCAGCTTGAAGGCAGGCTGCTACAGGAAGCTTCACGCTTGCCCGTTTTTTAAATACTGTCATTTTTTTATCGAATGAGAGAATATGCAGTGTTGCTTTTGCCTTTTAAGGTGTTTACTGAATGATCCATACACTCTAAATGTAACTCGTAGTGTCAGCGCAGCATTCACGTTAGCATTAGCTTTACCATGGCAAGCATCCTCTTAAACTCTGTCACTTGTTTACATTTCGTCATTACGTCCTGGTGGTTTTAATTATTTGAAAATAATGTTTTGTTGTTGCTGTGTATAATCATAAAAAGTGCTACGTTCGTTGGTTTGGTAGCACTAGACCAAATTAATCCTTTCAGTCTCAGGTCATTTTTGTAAATTTGAAGGTGTTGAAGCAATTTTTTTTAAATGCCTTTCATAATTTACGTGCTTTAAAAAGAAAAATGTATCAGCCTCAAATATCGCCTCACATAATCTTCTTTGGATGTTGGCAATCAGATGAAATTTTTTGGGGGGGTATCGGCATTTGAAATTTCTATATCGGTCAACCTCAAGTAGCCTCCATTTTAGAATTAACTCACCTGATAGGAGAAGGGTGGACAGCTCGCCCCACACCCGTCAGGTACTTATAGCTGTCCCGAATGCTTTTAGCAAATGAAGGGTTGTTTGGGAACAATGTGTCCATACTTGGGCAGGTGTGTGTGAACAGATTCTCATCATGGGCAACAGCACGTGTTTCCTGCAGCAATAGAGCAAAAAAGCTTCAACACACTCCAGCTCCAACAAAAATAATAGAAAAGCTTTTGAAAAACCCAGTTAAACACTTATTTTGTCCATGTACATCTATTTAACTATCTGCCAAACAGCCGGTTGTGTGACATGAGTTCTTTCTTTGAATTTCTTTTTGCTCACAAGTAAAGATGCAGGGGGCGCCGATCCGGCCCGAAATGGTGGTATCGGTATCGGCGAGTACCAACAAAGACGGCGCCGATACCATTTACCAGTCCATTAAATTTATGACATTTGACCGCAGCCTTTTTTTTTTCTCCTGGCGCTCACACACTCTGTCTCCGTGTTGTGTGTTGACACGTGAACACCAAGCAGCTATCGCTATTGGCCTGCTCCAGACCAATGAGAGCGGGCCAATAGCCACTCCTGACCAATGACAAGGCCGCTTAGCGGCGCTGACATGGCGGCACCGACATAGTGGCAGTCAGGAAATATTTCAAAATAGAAATCCCGTCAATTAAAATAAATGGCTGCACGCAAGATTTGCGGCTTGAAAGTTTCGAGATGTGGAGTTAAATCGGCCAGTTTCAATACCTCGAACATAAAACATTTAAAGACGAAGCGTGAACGAACACAACGAGTTTGAGCCTGCAACAGCAGGACTGCTATGGAAGGACGCTGGACCGGTGCAACAATCTCTGGTCAGTTCACTACGTCAACTTTATTTTGTCTTTTACTTAAAGAAATGCTGCAGTAATTTGGGAACTGTTTCCAAAGTACGGTTGCCACCTTTCAGAAATAGAAATAAGGGACTCCCCCCTCCTCCCGAAAAAAGGAGGCTAATAGAGAGACTGGATGCTGTGGTCAATTATTATTACTTATAATTGTTAGCGTCCGCAAATGCGGAAACAAGGTTGGACCTCGAAGCGGACAACAAGCGGGGGATACGTACAAGAGTTTAATGATTGCGAACAAAAAAATAACACGCGATCGCGGGATAGTAGAAATAACAAAAGGAGTCCGTGACAGCAGGTCGACGGAGCTCAATACTACAAACTCGAAAGTTAACTAAGACGATAGGCAGCGAGCCAAAAAGTCCAAATAAAAACACTTAAATACCTGCACAGGGTAGAGGTTACAAACGAGTGCAGCACACTAACAGAAAAAAAACAATGCAGGGGCGTAACAAGCAAATGTAGCGAGACTATAGTGCGAGATGTCAAATGGCAATCAGCAAAGCAAATATCTCGGGAGCCTTCTCTGAGCTCACCCGTGCTTAAATGCTGCGTTGATGAGCCTGCATTGGATTCAGGTGCGACGTCAGGAACGCCCCCACTAACAGCCCAGCAACAAAACACAATCTAACCAGCAGCAGAATGTGACAATAATTTCATGAAAGTTGCACTGTTTGGCCTTTGAGAGGTTTAAAAAAGTTTACTCAGTTCATTCAGAGTTTATTATTATGAACTTATTTTTACTTTCTTACTGTTGGGCTAGTATTATACTTTGTACATATCCTTTTCCTATTTTGCAAACGTAAGCAACAGCCTGACAAAGCCTTGATAGCAATGATTTCACATCCAATTATGTAGCTCTTTGGGGGAGGAAAAAAAAAACAAAAAAACAAAACAAAAAAAAATATATATATATATATATATATAAACGGGGTGGTATGGTATCGGTATCGGCCGATACTGCACAGCCAGGTATCGGTATCGGGGCCAAAAAATGGTATCGGTGCAACACTACTCACAAGTCAATGTAAAAACAAAAAAATCACCTGTGCGATGACCAGAGTATCTGGTATACTATACTGGATGTTTGTGCCTGTTTTTTATGAGCCAGCTGACCGTTTTGTTTCCTTGACATGTTGGCTGCGTGGTGGAGAGAGACACAGGGAGAAGATGTGCCTCTGTGGTAAAGATGTAGTCGTCAATATCAATGGGTAGCTGCGTCTTCTCCGTGAACAGCAGGTACAAGTATTTGAACATCTCTGCCAGAAAGAATGAGTCCATCCTATGCACAAAACAGACACATTTTGACTTTGAGTAGTATGTGTGCACTCGCTGGCAGAGGAGTGGAGATACAGTTACTTTACAATGAAAGTATTCCAAAAAATAATGACTTAGTACATGCATTTATCGGCGGAAAAATCCCTCATCGGCTCAAAAAATGTTCTAGGCTGGGCAAGTTGACCAATTAATTCTGAGGTAACTCACAAATTACTTAACACAGTTAATCATGGATGGCGAGTGTGACCAGGCCTCTGTGATATGAGCGCATGGTTCCATATTTTCCGCCGAGGGCTCCTCGAGCGAGTCTTCAGGCACTTTACACAGTTCTTTGGAGTGCCTGCAGTTGGACGTACCACAAACGGACATATCGACGTCCGTGAGCTTTCTTTAGAACCAGCGGATTGCTTCTGCATTCTCTGTCCCCATTTAGGCTTCCTATTTGAAGGAACTTCAAGCATGCTGAAGAGATCCTGCAGCCCGCTCATGGCTCTCAACTGACGGACACGTTCTGATGGCCATGCATGATGCCTCGGCTGTCAGACTGACTGCATGTAAGGTGTCGAACCTGCCATTCAGTCCCTTATGTCTCTCTGGCACACAGTGCGGCGTCCTCTTCCTCAATGTTGGTTGACAGATGACCTTCTTTCCTGGGTTTCATGGCGGCAGTGTTCAAGCCGGCTGCACTAGTGACTCCTTGGCCCACCTTCTGTTGGCTCTCTTCACATTTTTACAATGGCGTGATGCTGATGCCTTTACTGTAAGCTTGAGCGGGCACACCGCTAGGTGTGGCTTGCGTAGCCTAACTTGTTTTAGGCACATAGAGCGATGCTTCAGAGTGTTCCAGTGGCTCTGCCTGCTTTGGATAGGACAATTATGGCCCATGAGACCAGACCACAGCCTTCGAGGCTACGGAAGTGAACAGGTACCCCTGGTGGCCCATGTGCCTAGTTTATGGCACATCGTGATCTGTCTCTTCAATGCCAAGCTTGGCTGCACTTCCGCTGTGAATGAACACCTAAAGCACCATCACACAGTTGAAATTTTGGAAGACGACAGGAGACAACAGGCTGGCAGATCGTATGTCCATCTCACTAACGACACGTTTTATTGAAGTTGCTAAGCCTGTCGCGATATGCAATGAGTCCATTTATCCCACGCTAAATAAAAATGAGTGCGGGAATTTTCACGGCTGTGTTTCATCGCCACGTGGGTGCATACATTTGTGCGTACGTGCTGATGGCATATGAGACTTCAGTTGCTTTCACAGATGTTTATTGGTCATCAACACACCGTAGAATTAAAGTTCAGACATACAAAATAAGGAGACACATCTATAATAAACACTGTTAACGTTAGTATTGCTACATTGAGGCTAATGGGGAAAAAAGACAACCTACTTTAGCCTGCTATAAAACATCGGGAGTTTTCTCCAAAACGCAAACTTGCGGTTAAAAGGTGACACTTCCAACATGAAAAATCGCTGGTTAACAGCATTTGCAAACGAAATTTTTAAATCTATTACTGACACCAGATGCAATGACGAAAAGTGTTTTTTTTGCGGAGTGTAAAGCTTACGGGTAGCAGTTTCCCCGAACATAGTTCCGGTGAACATTTCAAAATAAAAACACTTCATGTTCGTCATATAAATAATGATTTCTGGAGTTAATCCCACATACTTCAGAATTGAGATTCTACACTAAGAATAGCTTTAAGATGACACCCTTTATGGAAAATCTGATTGGCAATGAATAATTATTATAATCATTATAATACTATTTTATATATATATAGTAGTATACGATAATATTAATGCTGGATATTTTTTTAAGAACTGTTTTGAATCATGTTGAAAAGGCGAAGTCAGTGTTCTGAAACTGTTTACATTCCATTCCTTTGCACTAGTTAATGCTATCAGCATTTGACTTTATTGTTTATTTGTGATTTATTATTGTTATTTACGTGTTTATTTGTACTTTAATAAAGAATTTAAGTGTTCCAAAACGGTAAGAATTAAATAAAATTATTAGATTAATCGACTAATCGTAAAAATAGTCAGCTGACTAATCGAGAGGATATTAGTCGTTTGGGACAGCCCTAATATATACGTATATATATAATTACTTTTGAGTAACTACCCCCAACAATAGTAATGGCCCTCAGAAGTATAACTACGATGTGGCCCACGAGAAAGATAAATTTGAAAATCCTGAATCATCAATAATAAAAAAAAAATGTTTTTTTTTTTTAAATCAAAATAAATCATTTCACATTTGGGCCATCATTTACCCAATAGTACCTGTCTTCATGCGTCCCCGTGCGAACATCTTGCACAGCAGCAAACCCACAAGGGACTCGGGCATAAGCATCGAGTTTTTCCACAATTGACTGGCCCACTCTGAGGTAGTACGGGTCACCAGTGGCCTGCAGAAGATTTTGACTTTAGTCGTTCCCATTATAATAAAAAAGACTTTAAAAGCTCTAAAATTTGAATAAAAGATTTATTTATGAAAGGGGTCAAATAAAATATTTCCAAAGACGAAATCCTACTTCAGTAATGTATTATAGTAAAAACTAAAAATATTAATGTTTTGTACGTAAAAGTCAAATACTACTAAATGGGGGGGGGGCAAAAATTGATTATACTTGAAAAGTAAACAATATAATGTACAGGAGAGGTTAAAAAAAAAAAAAAAAAAAAGTACAATACAGTACTGGATCTAAAATTATGTTTAAATGGGTTGGATGTAGAGCTAGAATTTTCAAACCAATATGTGAGATTGCATTGCGCGCTTTAAATGTTGTGTTTTTGCTTGACTTAGAGACTCTTTCATATACCACCACTTGAGAGAGGTAACATAACCAGTTGTGGCAGACTAAATCAAACTGTGGGAATCACTGCACACATGACAGTAATGTGGCTAAGATTTAACAGGTTAATAACCTTATGGAGGTAGTAGGTACTTTCTGCAAACTCTGGTCTCAGGAGGTGCTGGCCCCAATGAACTCGAAATTCTGTGGTAAAAGCCTAAAAGGAATGAGAAATAGAGATATTTGGGAAAATGTGGTCCTCAAAAAAGTATTACAACCCCAATTCAAATGAAGCTGGAACATTGTGTTAAACACAACAAATCAACACAATTATTTTCAAATCATGCTCAACCTATATTTAATACAATATAAAGACATTTAATGTTCAAATTCATAAAAGTCACTGTTTTTTTTTCAAATAATCATTAACTATGAATATTATGGTCGCACACATTCCACAAGAGCTGAGATAGGGTCATGCTTACCACTGTTAAATTACCTTTTCTTTAAATATTTAAATTACAATGTACTTACATTTACTTTATGTTACAATGACAAATAAAATCTATTCTAATCTACTGTATTAATTTGTATATGGTAGTCTAGTATACAGTGGCATGAAAAAGATTTGGCACTCATGAAAATTTCCATTATTTTCATTGATAAATCATTGGGTGTTTGGATCAGCAACTTCCTTTTGATGCATCAAAAAACTTATGGACAGAGTAAAATTTCAGAATTGAAACTCGAAACTCTTGATTTGTTTTTTGTACCTCTGGAAGAAACTTGTGCTGTTTGGTGACTTGGTATAGCATCTCATGAGTTTCAATGGCTGGTTTCAGATCTCCTCTCAAGACCTGCGCAGAGTCATGGGTATGGCTGTGGATGTCTTGACAACTATAAATATACCAAAAAACAAACCTGTAGGCCAGGGAAAAATGCCAGCAGAGAGTCCATCCAGCTCCGTGAGCTTACAGTAGGATTGTGCATATGCACGTTAAGCAGGAGGGGAGGATGACTTATGTACTTCATAATGGCACTGTAGTGCTATTGCGGATAAACATAATGAAACATACATTAGCTAACACTGCAAATGTTAATTGGAAGAACACAAGTGGGAAAACAGGAAAATGGAGAGACACTTGGAGAACTAATCAAAAGGGAATGACTTACAATGTTGAACCTCTCCAGAAAGACGTTGTCTCCCAGAAGAATGTAGGCCTTCATTAAATATTCGTAGTATGAGTCGATGCCAGCACCAACTCCACTGTCTGCAAACAAATTACACACAAATTACAATTCGGATCAGGTCACTCGAGCAGTTTGTTATGGTAAATCATGATCTAGCCATTAACTAATTATCCCTGAGCACTAGGTGTAACTTACAGAAAGCGGATCCTACGTGTTCTGTTTCATATGTATGTTCCTATAGGTTCAAGGATAATTCAAGATGTAATAAAGGAATTATTATCAAATTTGCAGGGTACGTTTTTAATATGAAACGGAATAGGTGATCAAAATTCGGGATTATGAGATCAAAGAAATAAAGCGGTCAGATAAGAAATTTTGTGATAACTTGGTCAAAACTGCTAAAATTCTGGGTGTGAGTTATGGCAACAGCAGTACATGGCGGAAAACACAGACAAGACTGAAAAAGCAGTTTCTGCTTTTGCACCCCTCTTCAAAATAAACTGCTGTATTTTAAGCCAAAAGAACTGTTGTGTTCGGTAGAACAATATGTCTATAGGCTGCCATAGCAGATTCATGGTGCTTTAAGCCCCCGAACTATTTTTAATTTGTCCCTTTTACCATGGAAACCCCCATTTACAGACATCGCGCAACCGCTTTTGTTTCAACCCAGCCATAAAAAGAAGGTGAGTAATCTTATTTCATTCATTCATTCATTTTCCATGCTGCTTTTCCTCACGAGGGTCATTATTTGAAATCTGTCATTTTTAGCTCATTTTTAGCTTAGAATCATTAATTGATGTCTAATATTTCGTTTGAAAAAAAAAAAGACTTTAAAAAATTATTGACTCACATATAATATTTCGTTTGAAAAAAAAAAAAAAAAAAGACTTTAAAAAATTATTGACTCACATATTTTAAACTTTTAAACAAATTATGTCACAATGAAAAAAAATGGCATCTGTAAAAAAAGTCACGGATATCTACCTCATAACTATCGATTAATTGTATTTTAATGTTACTGTGGAACTTTCCCCAATATGTTAGATGCTAAATAATCGGTCCAAACAAAGAAAATTGGAAAAAAAAAAAAAAAAACTTCTAAAAGAGTAAATATATGAATAAGAACATCTCGACCACTCTTTGATGTCTGCGATTTCTGCATCGCGACCCTTGTTATATTACCATGTTTCACCATAAAATCCCCCAAAAATCCGACTTTGGCCATTCACATCTGTGTCTTGAAACTCGACGATACATGCAACATGGAGTTTTGGGATCGAAACGAGGCAGGTACGCGATAATATCTCGTTAAAATCATGGCGTCTTTAATTCTGCTCTTGCGTGCTCTCGTCTCCAATTAGGGTTTTACTGTTTAAAAAAACAAAACAAAATTTAAATGACCTCCTGTTCAAAATTTTTCTGCCCCCAGAAAATGGAGATGTTAAGCTTTCCAATGATGTATCACACATGCATACAGGACAATTTTGAAATTTGGTCAAATTGGGAGTCTCAGAACAGAACTTCAAGTCACCTGAGTGTTTTCCGCCATATGTACAGTGGGGAGAACAAGTATTTGGTACACTGTCAATGGGTTTTCCCATTGGCAGTGTATCAAATACTTGTTCTCCCCACTGTATATATACGGTATGCTTACTGGGTGGTTAGTTTTTTCAGCAATTTTTAAAGTAATCGAAAGTGCAATGGCATCTGTATCTAAACACTGTTCTTGACCACTTGCGGGAGCAATACAAAACATTTTAGCACTGGTAGGTTATGTTAAATTACTGCTCCGAATAAAGAAAACAGATACCTTTATCTTTGGTGATCTTAAATAAAATGTGCTGATGTGGCATGCATTGTTGTTGATAACGGTGTTAGAATATAACTGCGTTACTAATGGTGCTATTTTGTACAGTAGTGAGTAATCTAAATACTTTTCTCATCTTGGCAACGCAGTTACCGTTACTGAGGCGGGAAAGGAGTGCGTTACTATGCGCTACTATGTTGGTTGAATGACGCGAGAAAAGTCTGAGAGAGATGCACTCACGGCAACGAGAGAGCAGGGCAGGAGTGGGGAGGACGCAAGGGAGTTGTGACGCCGTTGCAAACGCGATGTTAGGTGGCTCCAGTAATACCTGACTGTAGCCGACAGCCTACAAGCTACGCCCACATGATGCTACTGTAGATATCACATATACAGTGCTGCTCAAAAGTTTGTGAACCCCCTCAACATTTTGGAATTTTCTATTATTTCAACCTGATTTCCTAATCAATCAATTCAGTAGTTTTTTTTTGTTTTTTTAACAGTTGTGTTGTCGAGACTAAATTAAAAAGAGTTTTCATCAACTGATGTAGGTGCAAAATTGAACTGTTTGGTCACAACCAAAACCGCCATGTCTGGCGAAAAGTCAACACTGCATACCACCAAAAGAACCTTCTCCCAACAGTGAAGCATGGAGGTGGGAATGTCAAGATCTGGGCTTGCTTTTCATCTTCAGGACCTGGACAACTCCACATAGTCCAGGGAATCATGAATTCTGAGGAATATTGTCAAATCCTAGAACATAACCTGACGCCATCTGTTTTGAAGTTAAAGCTTGGCAGAAGGTGGATCATGCAACATGATAATGATCCAAAGCATTCCAGCAATACAACCAAGGAATGGCTGAAAAAGAAGAAGATTCGTGTTCTGGACTGGCCCAGTCAAAGTCCTGACCTAAATCCCATTGAAATGCTGTGGCGGGACCTGAAGCGAGCAGTTCATGCCAGACGCCCATCAAACCTCTCTCAACTGACTGCGTTCTGCAAGGAAGAATGGGCAAAAATCCCCCAAAGTAGATGTGAGAGGCTGATTAGTCACTACAGAAACCGTTTGGTTGAGGTAATCTCTGCAAAAGGAGGCGCAATATCCTATTAACTGAAGGGGTTCACATACTTTTGCACACATGATATCTGAGTTTTTCTTAAATCAACCACTTTTGTTAAATAAAGAATGACAATATAACTATTTCTTTTGTTTCAGTCCATTATTTGGAATGTCAGTATTGTGGATTTGGGTATAACTTAACATTTAATAAGGTTATTTTAGTTTTTTTTACAAAAAATCTGACCATCGCTGTGGGGTTCACAAACTTTCGAGCAGCACTGTATATAGAACTAGATGCAAATGACAGACACGGCGGCATTAGCAACATGTATAAAGAACTAGATGCGATAGTAAACAGCCGCCATCTTAAACCAGTAGACTTGTCAGGAAGGCTCTGTTGTAGAGAACCTTCCAAGCGAACCTAAGTAACTTTTTTATCTAAAATACTCCTAAATCGCCAAAATCTTGACTTAAATCTATCTTTAGTTGATAAAACAGTTTTAAAACTTACACATGTCAAAAGTAGACAGAAGGGAACAAATGCAATAACGGCAGCAATTTTAACAACTTTAACGGTTGATTCACAACATTAAATGACTTCCACAAATCGCAAAGGTTACTATGTAGTTATCGCAATATCCGCAATACCCGTGTCTCGTTAAGTTTAGGGTAAAGAATTGGGCTAGGGCCAATTGACCCAAAAACCCTTTAAACTTAACATTGTGTGACCTACCTGTTTTTTTTGGGGGGGTGGGGGGGTGGGGAGAAAATTATCACCAGGTACTTTGCCAAGTAACTAATTACTCTTACATTCAGGTAACTGAGTTAATACCGCAATTACTTTTTGGGAGAAGTAATTTGTAACTGTAATGAATTACTTTTTTAAAGTAAGATTAACAACACTGGTGGCATGCTACCGCTTTGCAGTCGACAGTCACAGCACTTTCTCTTCCTTTTTCTTTTTATTTAAATGTGAAATCATGCCATACGGGCATTATTTTTCGCTCTCTACTAAATTCTACATTGCGTTGTGAGTGAGACTGCAAGAGCATTTTGTTTAGTTCTATTTACTGGAATTATTGGAGTGGGTTTCTGGAATACCAATAAGCATAGGCCTTGTAAAAAACAAATCTTATGGCATGACTGATACAACCATGTGTCACAATCCACTACGTCTACACTAGGACAGATAATTTTCTCCAGGGCATTTTGCC
The DNA here is from genome assembly GCF_030265065.1 of Corythoichthys intestinalis. Taxonomy (NCBI): domain Eukaryota; kingdom Metazoa; phylum Chordata; class Actinopteri; order Syngnathiformes; family Syngnathidae; genus Corythoichthys; species Corythoichthys intestinalis. The sequence continues at coordinate 28,095,225 of NC_080411.1, forward strand.
GACTATTTTTATACCTGTCCACACTTCGTCCGTCTAACAACTTATCTGGATAATAGGCATACTAGTGTAGCCGACATGCCGCATAGTCCAATTAATTCCACGTTTAAGGCCATTATCCGTCTTAGTCAGGGGTGAAAATGGGCCAGAACGGTCAGGAACGCAGTTCCGGTATAAGATTCAGGGCCAGAACGCAGTTCCGGTATAAGATTCAGGGCCGGAACGCTGTTCCGGTACACGGTGCTTTGATTCTGAAATGATGACAGCAACTGTCAAAACGCTATGTAAAAAAAAAAAATGCTAAGCTGCCACACATGGATTTAAACTCCAAGAAGAAAACAATCTACCAACATCAGATTTACATACACAAGTGTTAACAACAAGCATAATAAAGTGCTTGTGTAGCGTAATCCGTTTCCACCAATATTTATTATTGATTTTATTCCACAGACAGCAAGGTGTCCCCAGCTGCTCCAGTTATCTGAGTCTGACGATGATGAGTCACATCAATGTGCGAATGCATGCAGCAAAGCAAAACGCCTGAACTCATTTATCCGTTCAATTGGCTGACATACTGACAATTGATCAGCAGAGACGGTTTGCTCTGATTGGTTCAAATGTGCATGCTTTCTGGAACAGCAAAAAAAAAAAAAAAACCTTGTTGAATTGATGCGACAAAAAAAGGGCAATGCAACATAAAATGGATCAAATCTTTAAGAGCAAGGAAAGAGTTGAGAGGCTTATTTGTCAGATTTAGTTTTATTTGCTCTCATGGGGAGGTTCCGAACATCTTAGCTGTCAATATGCACTTTGGACCTATCTTTGTTCATTTATGTTAGGCTACTTATTGATTTTCTTATGATTTAAAAAAGTCAATGTTTGCGCGATCTTCAAAATATGTTCCATTTGCATTATACTGCATTATAAGTCTTTTGTACTTATTTTTGTGAATGTATGTTACTTATATCTGTATTATTAAAAACACAATAAAGAGTAAATGTTTCCATTATCTTCAATTTTTATATATATCCTATGTTCTTAAGTAGTTAAAATTGAGATTTGGCATTTAGTATGTGAGGAAATGAGGGAAAATAAAAATTAGGAGATGGAGGTTGGGGTCATTGCTGTTTTTGTTAACTTTTATTTTGTAAATCATTGAAAAAATACAATTTTGAATGAAAAATAAATAAATAAAATTTCTGGCTCCATGGCGACCTTCACGTCGGGGAGTTCCGGCAAGAAATTCTAGCCACTTTCACCCCTGGTCCTAGTGTAGACGTAGCCTCAGTATAGCTGATTTTTACAGTGGAGTTGTACAGTAAGAGAATAAGCTAGTAAAAAGAGAGTTTCTAAATCTTTTTTTATGAAGAAATGTGATATTCGTGTATGTATGTTCAACAATTGCCTCACCCCGTCTGATCCACTCTCCATTATGAATATTGATGACAGTCCCCACTAGGTCACTTCCTTTCTGTCGCCTCTCCCAGAGTACATCCAGGGTTCTCCGTGCATATTCCTTTAAAATAGTGAGATGTGTCATTGCCTAATGTTTCTTTGATTAAACAAAATGACCTAATTTTAACAGAAAAGCAATGTCATTGACCAATTAAGTGTAGTTAGAATGCACATGACCTTGAAATTTTGGATTACAAGTTAACTCAAGACAAGAAAAATAAAATAAAATAAAATGGATGTTCATAATTAAGAAAAAAAAAACTCTTTAGTAGAAACACATAAGTCAATGTATTACAGTATTGTGTTTGTTACCATTTACAGTGGGGAGAACAAGTATTTGATACACTGCCAATGGGAAAACCCATTGGCAGTGTATCAATTACTTGTTCTCCCCACTGTAGGTCATGTTCAGCTATAATGGTAAACTCCTGAAAAATCATGTGTTCAGGAGCAAAATGCATATTTTTCTGTTTTGGGTAGTACCTCAAACACAGACTCTCCTGACAGTCTGCTCAGCGCTGCAAACTCCAGGATCATTGTTCCTGCACAAGCTGTACAGGTGTCCGACTCAGTCCCTGTACGTGAAAGTGGGTTTTGCACTCCATAACGCAGATTCACCTGGAAATAATGGAATTTGCACATTAAAAACATTGAGCTCAGCCACACTGACTAAAAAGTTGACTTCATGAACCACTGCAATGGAATAATGAAACGAGATAAAACGGGATGTGATTAACCCAGTGCTTCTCAAATACTGGGACATGAACCCCCCTCCAGGTGCGATACCGGAATGGTTGTGGGGTGTCACCCTTGAAACGTGCTTGTGTGTAGTGTAATTGCACATCCACTACAATAGGTGACAGTGACGTTCTCATTGTCCTATTGTGTAAGGCTTTTTTGCACCAGCAAGGCTTTTCCTAGATGACAAGTATGCATAAACCTTACTGCGAAGAGATGTATTGTTGTACTGTTGATGTATTCTTGTTGCACAACAATGCTGTGGCTTTGCTCATTTTAAGGATGAAAAGGAGATAATAGCAGCAGGGAAAGGGACTATTAGTTGTCCTATTGTTTCTTGCTCTTTCACCACACACACAATGAATGGGTTTGTTGACGCTTCACTGCATGAAACAAAGGCAAGGCTCAGACCGCAGGTCTTAATGCATGAATCCGATTTTTTCCGACTCGAGTGATGCATTAACTTGATGGTCTGGACGGGACAAGTCGTATAGAAGTGGACCATTTAAAATCCGATCTGAGTCACTTTCTTAAGTGGTTTAAATCCAATCTAGGCCACATTTTTCCAGAATGTGGCGGCGGTCTGAACTGTCAAGTCTCCCGAATTGGAATTCATGCAGCCATTTCGTCAGCAAAGTGCGAGAGCGACAGGCAGGATGGCAGCGATGTAGCGGTGCATTAGTGTTAGCACCTAGCTTGAACTCTGCTTTTACGCAGGACGCGGGCTTGACCTCATTCATAAAAAAATAAGATAAAATGAAGAAAAGGATATACCTGATAATGCTCGGTTTTGTTTCTGTGCGCCAAATAATCAATATTTCTGTCTTTCTTACCAAGTCGGGGCAAATTGACGCACACACATAAGGTCACGTGTGTGTGTGTGAGTCATGCATGCACAGTGCGTGCATGTGTTCTATCAATCCATACAAACTTTGAATTTAAAACTAAACGGGGATTATTAGGGCCCGAGCACTAAGCGTGCGAAGGCCCTATTGTTTTGCAAAGGATTATTATTATTAGGGCCCGAGCACTAAGCGTGCGAAGGCCCTATTGTTTTGCAAAGGATTTTTTTTTTTTTTTTTTTTTTTTTTCCCCCCCAGGGCAAATGAAAACGGCCAATTTGGAGGACTGAACATGCACGAAAAGTCACCAAAATTTGCACATTCGATAATCTTGCGACATTACAAAAAAATGTAACAAAATGGCTCAGTGGCGCCCCCTTGAATTTTTCAAAAAGGCGTTTTTTTAACGTAGAGCAATGAAATTTGGGGAGTCGATACCTTGTGCAAAACTGCTCCAAAAAGTCTCTTGAACCCATATTCCAAACCCAACAGGAAATCGGGTATTTTGGATCGAATGTGAAATTTTTATCAATTAACAGGGTGCACATTTGAGACCTTGTCACAGAGGGAGTTAGTTGGATGATCTTCAAAATTGGTGAGTATTCAGGAGACATAGGAGATCTAAAATTTTCAAAATGGTGCGTTTTCATTCATGGGTCTGACCTGGGCGTGGTGCCAAAGTCGGCCATTTTTTCGGCAAAATGACAAATTCAGTAAAAGACTAATAGCTCCTTGACACAACGTTCAATCTTTTTCATATCTGACATGTATGTGCGGGATCCCACCCTTAACACGAGTGCATTGAAACATTACCCATTAGGCCTAGCGCCCCCTAGTGGGAACAGGAAATGCCTTTTTTTACTAAACAGCCTCCTCCTCCAATAAAAAAAAATCTATTCACCTCAAACCTGCATCAGGGAGCCATAAGACATGTGTTCAGGTGCCTGATGAAAAATACTGAGGTTTGGTTGAAGCAGAAGAGTCCAACAGGAGAAGTGAAAATGACTGAAGCCATTTCGTCTCACCACAAGCTTTGAACAGTCATAACTTCTACAACATATCTGCGCCAAACATCTCGTGCTTGTTGAGTCATACTCTGAAGGGTCCTGTAGGGGTCATTTGCATCAACCCTATAGCGCCAACTAGTGGCAATAGAAAGTCACTCATTTTTCTAATATATGTACAGTTCTTTTCAGGTTGGTCATTATAGTTTCAAGACCTTTTGAAATACTTATTTTACGGCCCATGTCCACATGTCTCTGTCTGTTGCCGTGACGACCCTTTATTCACTCCTTTTTTGTAGTACTCTCTCCAATAAGGGTTTTTGTCTCTTAGGTGTGTGAATGTAAAGAGGCAACTTTCGAGCATGTTACGTTCTAATGAGATGATTAGAGAGGACGATCTGCCACCACCCTGACCTGCACACTGTCCGAGTTGCGCTAGATTGCGAGGGCCCATTCAGTCCTGCTTGCAGGCCTAGTTAATGTTTGTTATTTGTGTCCTCTTTTGGATATCAAAATCTGATCATCCTGGAATGACATACAGCCACCATGTGTAGTCCTTTTTTATGCTTCTGCGCATGCAGGTCAGTTTGCTCATCGCGTGTTAGACTGCGAATTAGTGTGCTAATTCTTGAAAGGGATCAATGGACAAAGGCAGTCTGAACGGGCACGCCAAAAAAAAAAAAAAAAAAAAACCAGATATGACAAAAAATCAGAATGGTGCATTCTGACCTGCAGTATGAATCTAGCCAAAGTGTATTCTGAAAAAGCCTTTAGTCAAAGAGTACCTTGGGGTAAGGAAGGCCACTTGAAGTGTTGAAGGCAGGCAGTAACCTATGGCCAAGCTCTGTAGCCATGTTGAGGAGCTCATCTTCATACCACTGCATCCTCCCCCCGCGCTGGCGGAGGAGGTCAGCCATCACATGGGCCCCCAAAAGCCCCCTTGAAAAATTGAGTGAAGTCAGGGAAAGGGCAACTTAATGTTTTGTTAAACTGTGACCTTAATGATCAAATGTATCATCCATACCCCAAAACTCTGATGTTGGTCTCAAACACTGACACCACCACATCATTGTCCAGGCGTACGTCGTGAAGTATTTTTTTCACGCCGTCTTCAAACTCATCCAGTTTATTTAACACCTGCACATATAAAAAATGAACGTATATTATGTGAGGCGCTAGGGAAGAGTCATAACACAGTATGTAAGTATGTAGTACAGTGCAGTAAGTATGAAAGTACAAACTCACCACCAGGGTATCAAGTGTGTCAATTAGTGTAAGTGAAAACCTAGATGGGAAAGGGGAATAAAATTGTATTGCAGTTCATTACAAAACGTGTTTTATGGGATCACATACCAAACTAATCCAAACACGCTTTTAACAACCTTGCTTTGTGCAATCTCAAAACATTACCGCGTATTGTCATAGATGTTCTATTGTGGTACACAGCACATTATCTACTTTATGTACGATATAATCTTCAGAAAACTTCAGATATTTTGTATTTATGTATTCTGTCCTGCTGACTGGCTATCATTGCACGGAATTATTTCTACATTTAGTGTGAGCAACTATGTTGACGTTGGTATGAGCAGAAAAATGACAAATGAGAAATGTCGAGTCAGCCATTTTGTCCTCACCTTTTGCGTAATCAAATTATTACAGTCATTTGAGTAATCATTGTGGTAGTAGTAAACTAAACATACTTCCCCAATGAGTCGTCGATGTCGCCTCGGTTAGGCTCCTTGCCTCGTACTCTCCCCCTGCAGCTAAGAGGCATCAACTCATCGGCTGGATAAGCATATTTCTACAGCACAAAAGAGAACATGTATCTTTCGATATACAAGATCCATATGGTTTATTTTGTGCATTTACTGAATCTAGGGATGCAACTAACAAGTACTCGTACGATTATTTTTTTCAAATCAAATACAAAAATAAATATTTCCCCACCTTTAATTCAAAAAGGCATTATTTCAAATTTTGACAGTTCAGGAAATGTACACTTTAAATGATTAGGTTAAAGGTTTTGTTTCCAACATGCAAAAATGTTGCTAATTGCTTTCCACAGAGCGAAAGTCGTCACTTAATGTTGTCACCCCCCCCCCCCACCCAAAAAAAACACACAAAAAAAAACCCTGCTTCCACTGCCAAGAGACAAAAAAACTGAAAATGAGGAAGTCAGGTGGTGCGATGACTACATCATGAGATTTTAGTGTAGCTAAATACACTCAAATGTGGCTAAAAGATTTTCATACTGCTGAGCTTCATTGACTATGACGTTTCATGACCAATGCCAACCTTGTGTTACCAAAACTTTAAGCAACACAGTGATAATTTGTACTTACCATGTAACTGCCATAGGCATGATCGAACATCTCAACAACTCGATCCCTACATCAACAACAACAACAACAACAAAAGAAAAAAAAAGAAAACTTGAATTAAGCTGTCGGCAACTATAATAAGATGTTAGAAGCATTTAAGTGTCAGACCTGATAGTATTCTTCTCCTCTGCTGTCATGTGTTGGTTCTCTTGACATCTTACCCAGTCAACAAGACCGATGATAAGGAAGACCGGAATCCAACACATATCCATTTACGTGAATTTGACGGAATACATTTGGCTATAACATCAGTGCACGTCGTTTTGCTCCCATCCCAGAGTGACGTGTGAGCTGGATTTAGTCATGTTCACACCACGTGAACGGGGTCGTTAAGATGCTCGCTATATAAACAATGGAAAGCAATGAAAGCTAACCTGAAACCTGACTTGCCCGCAAAACCTCAAACGAAAGACACTGCTTAGTTGAATAACAAGTCAATGCGAAAGTATAGATGAAAATGAGTTATGGCAAGGGGGGAATGCTAACATTGAAAAGCCACGTACTCAGCACTGCTTGCGTAGAAGCTAGGCGTTGTGTAGCGTTAGCTTGAGGAAGTAGAGCGTCCAATAACGTTCCAGCTGCCCTAAAAGAAAGTGTCCCGTGTTTTACAGGCGAACGGCCGGGGACAGGTCGCCAGGAAATGCCCCGGCCATATCGTAGACTGACGTCGTTCAGGGGCCTGTCAAATGGTATCCAGGAGAGTCCTCCAACCTCAAAAATGCTGGGAACGCCATGTAGCGTGGCTGACGTCATACTCCTAAGCGCTCAAATACAGATTTAACTCATTCAATGCCAGGCATTTTCATCAATGTCAGCACCTACACTGCTGGCCAAAAGTACTGGCACCCCTGCAATTCTGTAGCATATAACAGGTTGTGGCAATAACAAAATCACACTTGCAGCCAGTTAAATTGGATTAAAGTTGACTCAACTTCTCTCCGGTGTACTTGTGTGTACCACATTGACTGCAATTACAAATGCTGTGGTTGTAATGTCTTCATTTATTTTGCATGCAATTAAAAAACACAAAAGAAAACAGGGGGGGATGAAATCATTGTCATTTTACACAAACTCCAAAAATGAGCTGGACCAAAGTAAAATCATGTCGTGCTTCTCGAATTTGTGTAATTAACAGCACCTGTTACTTACCTGTGGCACATAACAGGTGGTGGCAATAATTAAATCACACTTTCAGCCAGTTAAAATGAATTAAAGTTGACTCAACCTCTGTCCTGTGTCCTTGTCTGTACCACATTGAGCATGGAGAAAGGAAAGAAGACTGAAGAACTGTCTGAGGACTAGCTATTGAGCTTGTAGTGTGGCTAACGTCATACTCCTAACCACTGAAATACAAATTTAACTCATTCAATGCCAGCCATTTTCATCAATGACAGCACCTACACTGCTGGCCAAAAGTATTGGCACCCCTGCAATTCTGTCAGATAATGCTCGATTTCTCCCAGAAAATGATTGCGATTACAAATGCTTTGGTTGTAGTATCTTCATTTATTTTGCTTGCAATGGAAAAAACACAAAAGAGAATAGGGAAAAAAAATCATTATCATTTTACACAAAACTCGAAAAATGGGCAGGACTAAAGTATTGGCACCCTTTGAAACATCATGTGATGCTTCTCTAATGTGTGTAAATAGCAGCACTTTTTACTTACCTGTGGCACATAACAGGTGGTGACAATAACGAAATCACACTTGCAGCCAGTTAAAATGGATTAAAGTTGACTCAACCTCTGTCCTGTGTCCTTGTGTGTACCACATTGAGCATGGAGAAAAGAAAGAAGGCCAAAGAACTGTCTGAGGACTAGCTATTTAGCTTGTAGTGTGGCTGACATCATACTACTAAGCGCTCAAATACCGATTTAACTTATTCAATGCCAGCCATTTTCAGCAATGACAGCACCTACACTGCTGGCTAAAAGTATTGGCACCCCTGCAATTCTGTCAGGTAATGCTCAATTTCTCCCAGAAAATGACTGCAATTACAAATGCTTTGGTAGTAATATCTTCATTTTTTTTTTTTTTTTTTTAAACCTGTCCTGCTCAGCTGTTTGACACGGAGAATGGAAGTCTAAGTGCCTGGATAGTCAGAACAGTTTTAATGTTTCACATTGAGAGTCTGACATACTCCCTTTGTGATCAGCACCTACTTTAAAGTGCCAGTAGTATTGAGAGGTATTTGGGGATTTGGACTGATTTTGCAAAGAGTAAATGTTCAAATTTCAACACATTTTCAGTATCCTTCAACGCCAACAACAGGAGTTATGTTGAGGGAATAAGTTTTTCCATTGAAATAATATTTTATCAAAAACAAAAAAATAATCTGAAAACGTTGACTTACGTGTACTATGTACACGTACCTATTAGGGCTGTGACAAAACATCGAAATGGTAATACAGTATATCGTGATACTTTGCATCCCAAAAGGTTATCGATACCCTCATGCCAAGAATAACGTACTGCACGAATGCTATTTTTATTCCAAAAGGATGCGTGACGTCACCATCGTAAACGAGAAGGGGGTCAACATAGAAGCGCGCTCACATACAACCCATGCAAGTACTGCTTGTTTTCTGCCAGTAATTTTTCAAAAAAGAACATGCCGAGTAAACATTGCTGCTATGGAACTTGTACAAACGATTCTAGACATTACGACCATCCACATATGAGGAATGTTTTTTTTACGTTTCCCGAAACCAAAAACTCAGAGGTATAAAAGTGAACAATGTGTGAACAACTTGTGCTGACGTCCAAAAGGTGAAGCCATTCACCTTCATATGCAGTAAACATTTTGTGTGGCTGATCAATTGCCTGCCACAGCCTGCCCCGAAGCGGTAAGCAATTTTGATATTTGTACTTATTTTTTAGCGTGGTGTTTTGGCGTGTAGCTTCTGTCTGACAATGAATGACCTGAAAAAAATGGAAATGTTATTGATATATCACAACAGTCATGTAGGCCTATTTTTCTAAAATACGGATATTTAAATTCATTAGCTATGTTTGTCCTTGGTCTTTTTGTAGTAAGCCTGTTTATGCCTACAGGTAGGCTGTAGATTTAACAGCTTTACCTTTTCTGTTGTAAAGAAACAACCTTAGTAAGGGGGAAGTGTAAATAAATTTATAAAATTAAGATTTGCTATTAATGAAAAAAATATTGTCTGTCACCGAGTAGCATTTGCGATCGCAACACAAAAATATAATATATAAATTATATTTAAATATAAATAAATAAATAAATATAAAAATATAAATTACCCCAAGAACGGTCGTAGAGAGACGTAAAACAACCAGAGGATATAAAATAGAACAATGACAGGGCATATGGTGGTAAAGGATAGTTTTTCGAAACAGGAGAATGTAATTGTCAGTGGCGTAAGGCAATGCACACAAGAAAAAGCAATCGATAAAAAAGCAACCTCTGAATCACGTCGGCACTTTTTCTCGTCTTTCTCAGCACTCGCACTCAAGCCATCTCTTTAACTAAACATTAGTATGTTCTTCCACATCTTTACCAGTGAATTTGGCACCGGGGACATCATTTTATGACAGAATTGGTAGGTTTAGCTCAGTAAACAGCTCGTTCGTACACTATCTACATGCATCTAGCATGAGGGACCAACGCGAGCTTGACCCCCCTAGCAACAGTTGCTAACGTCATGAATATTAATGAGCAAAGGTGACATGTTACGTGCGGTACGCTATTGAGATATTGTTTTAAAAAGGTGCAAATCTTTAAAACAAACAAATAAATAAATAAGGACCCACCAAGTTAATACCAAAATCTTCCACCACGATAGTGTCTTGGTTAACTCTATGGATGCCATTGATCCATCAATCCAACCCATCAAGAATGGGAAGGGCGAATAATGTTTGTTCATACGAAACCAGAGCATTCAAAGTCACTCCGATTTTCGGGGCATCTTTTGGTCACTTTCTGTTCATTTAAAGGTCACTGTAAGAGTCACTGCCTATTCATTTGGGAGATTCCCCATCACTTCCTGTTCTGTAACCCAAAATCAACAGCAATTGATTGAAAATCAATGGCCCAAAATTACCTTGTTGCCTGGCATTGGCTGCCACTGACGGCCATAGAAGTGGGAGGAGCCTGTTTGATGTTCATTCGCTGCCACCGTACCAGTTCAAGTGGACTAGACGTCTACTAGTGATAAACTTACAGCAGAACGCTGAAGAAAGCTTGTTTTTCTGTTTATTAGTCATTTGGTAGAATATCCTAGAATGATTTCCTGACAAATATATCCATAATCGTGGTTTCACCATATCCTGAGATCAACGTTCGTGAGCTTAGTATCGCAAATCGTCTCGTATCGTGAGATACTAAGAGGTTCCCACCCCTAGCACCTATACTGTACAGGTTTTAATAAATTAACTGACACTGTCCGGCTATAACCAGAAGAGGGCAGTCTTGTCATGTAGCCTATTCATCTTGAGTCTGCTGTGCAAAAGATAAATTGGAGTGAAACATACCGGTATAAAGAATGTATAAGTACTGTACATTTCTGATAAATTATCAACTCACTATGCACCAAAAGAGATTTTATCATTTAAAAAAAAGTGTACAATTTTTCATCTTTTAAAATACATATTTTGCACACAGTGTAGTCTACTTGTAGTTCATTTTGCGTAAACTACTGACTGTGGATAATTTTAACTATATCAGAGAAAATATATACGAACAAACACAATTTTTCTGACAACGTTTGCAAGGTGGAAGAATGTATTAGATTTTTTTTATTATTATTATAGTCAGTGAATGGAACAAAGTACATACTTTACATCAAATAAAACATTTTTTAAAATACAACAATTATTTACATTTATTTAGTCGAGAACGTGTCCATCATGTTTGCTTATTTTTTTCATACATTCAAATGTTTTTAAAAAAAAAAAAAATCTGCTGCAATATAGCAGTTAAAACAAAATAATTCCAAAAACACTCTCCATAAAAATATACTTTGGTGCAATAGAGTGCCTGCTTACTTAATAGGGTTGAATTTAAGTGTCACGTACAATGTTAAATGTAACACTTAAATCTGAACTTTCCTGTCATTATTTCTGCTAAAATTGGAGACCACTTACCATGGCATGGCAGGCAGGAAGTGGCACAGTGTACATCAGTTTTAGTTTAAAAAGCTATTTAAAGCGCTCGCCTACATTTCCAACCTCAATTCAAATATTTGGTCCATGAATTTATGTAATTGTTTTTAACCCAAGAATATATATATATGTTCGGTTCAATCAGATTTGCGTTGATCTAGTTTGCCCCGACCCATCACAATCAGTAGAGCTTGCACGATTAAACTTTTTTTTTAATCAAGCAAATTTCAAGCAAATGTATTCTCCTTTTAACCCTCTGGCAAGTGCTGTAAGTTTAAATACATTTAAATGTATTTTATTTTGTTATCTTATAAGATAAACATTTATTCTGAACAGCTCCAGGTGATGTGCGAGGTGCATTTGCATGCTGTTAAATTGCAGTTTTGTATAGTACTGTAGATGGGTATAATTGGCATGTTATAGTGGTGGAATTAAAAGGTGGATTAATACAGGTAAATCCCCACAGAAGGCCACCAAATGCACCATTCCCCAATGGCATAGTAGCAGCATGACTGGACACAACCTAACTGGCAGCATCCTCATCTCATATTTGAGTCGGACTTCTTTGCCAGAACGTGAGCAGGTAGGGGGGACACTTAAGAACCTGGACATCTTGTTGCCTGATGACCTCAATGCAGAACGAGTCGACACTCCTGCCAGGGCCGAAGTGCTCACTGACGTTGTAGCGTATGCCGCAGGAGTCTGGGACGGTAATGGGGGTAGTGTGCACATGCAGCGCAGTGGTCGCCCACCTCACCGTCACGGATTCCGGGGTAACTGCTGACGTGAGGAGGGGCAGCACCACGAAAGCCTGCTGGAAGCTCTCGCCCACATTGCACTTGATTTCAGTGGACCAGCAGTATTCCCCAAGGCCTCCTGGGAAGAGGGACGCCTGATGAAGACCTCAAGTTAAGGAAATACTGCAATATTCAACTATCTTCATGCATACAGGATACGATATGGGTTTTGAAATTAAATCTGGACTATAAAATAAAATAATGTTGAAAAGACAACCCTGGAGCCCAGTTTGTGCCTCTGAGCTGCAACGAGAATATTTAAATTTAGGTCTACAGCTCGTAAACAGGGAATTGCCAAGAATCAAGACATCATTTTAAAAACTTGTCAGTGTTTAAAAAGGGAACCAACAGGTAGCTCCCAAAATTTTCATCTACAAAAGTGTCGTGTGGTGTGTCGGTGTTTGCATGTGTAACCAATGGCCCTACATAGACATCTAGTGAAGTGAAGTGAATTGTGTTAAGATAGGCTCTGATTGGTTTTGAAAAATGTTGCAATAATATTGTATTCCTGTATTTATTGACTGAAATGTTCTCTGAAATATTGTTGTAGTCTGTAACAAAGACAATATCTTTTGATGGACTGACGGCAAAATTGCATCAAAAATATATTGTTTATTTCCTCATTTAAAATAGCTTGTTTTTCTCTAAAACTCATTACCTGCCATTGATAACAATAGACGTCCATTTATTTTAAACTAGGAGAGATTGCTCCCAATCATTTGCTGCCATCTTCGCTCAGTCAAAATAGACTGGACGTCTTCTGCTTCCAACGTCGGCCAATGAGTTAATAGAATTTCTTAGATTGATTTCCTGACCCATGCGTCACTAATATTCGCTCAGTCAAAATAGACTGGATGTCTTCTGCTTCCAATGTCGGCCAGTGGGTTAATAGAATATCTTAGATTGATTTCCCGACCCATGCATCGCGAATTGTTGTATCGCCATATCATGACATAATCGACACCGTGAGAATTCATCGTATCGTGAAGATACCCGGATTTCCCACTCCTAATTTTCAAGTCCCTAAACCAGTTGTGTCCAAACTTCCTATTCGCTATAGGCCGAAATTTTGCAATGCGAATTTAAGGGGCAGTCGCTGTCAACATGTTTTCACAAGTCTCAAAAACCATCAGGTGCCCAATTTAAAAGCATTGCTGCATGCCCAGAGAGTCATTCATGCCAGAACTGACACTGCTGACCCTTAAAACCTTCCCCTCATCTCTCAGCTCTTATCCAACAGGTCATTTACCTACGCTGACCAAACGTCCTCTTTTGCCCGGACATGTCCACTTTTCATATCCTGTCCGGCAGGGTTTTATAAATCCATGACAATGTCCGGTTTTCATTATTTTACACGGGACCAATTAGCGTGTGTTGAAATTGACTGACACTTTGCACAGAATACTACGGTACTGTGCTGCCTGTGATCTGTTCCCAGAGAGCCTGCCCAGTTGTTTAAACTTTTATTACACTCAATACATATATAATCAAACAAACAGAATAACAGCAGACTGCCGCCACATTTGTCTGCCACACTTTTGCTTCTCGACAGTCTCCCTCTCGCTTCCTACTACCTCGCAGCTCTCCAGTCCCAGCGTCTCTTAAAGGGACCTTGCATAGTTAGGTAAATTACAGTATTAAATAATAATGTGCATAAATTCATTTACAGAAAAAAATCCCAAGAATTCCATGGTGTTTATAAAAATTTAAAGTCATTTGAAACAGTCGGAGATTTGTTGATGCACTGAAAAGGTGGACCCACAAATAACGCTCCTGACATAAAAAATAAATAAAAACACCTTTGGAAATTTGCGACAACTGGGGAGTAAGCACCCAGGATCAAACGGTGTTTCAACATGCCAAAAAGACAGTTGCATTTACGGTCTTATTTCAAAAAGAAGAAAGATGGTTCAAAACGAGTCAGAAAAGCAACAACCGGCGATGAGGGCAGCTGCAGCGATCATGCCAACGGCCAGGACCGGGTGCAGCAGGAGGCTAGCGCCGCAGCAGCTAGCCAGGTTCACGGTCAGCCAGCCAAGCCGGGGCAGGAGGCTGCTACCGTGGCAGCAGCTGGTCAGGTTCAGCGCCACCCGGGGTGGGGGCTAGCTACAGCGCCAGCAGTCAGCCAGGTGGACCACCTAAAGCCATAGCAACAGGCCAGTACCCTTATGGGAAATTCTGGTTTGGGTTGCACAATTTGTAAGGCGGTGGGAACTTTGGGGCCAGAGAAGATGTGGGGATGAAACTCGCAAAAGAATGGGTATTTATTGTAATATCTGATTTTTTTTTTTTTTTAAGGTTTTGTTATGAAAATTGTTCTCATAACATTTATACCATAGATATTATCTGAAATTAAGGGCTTGTAAGTCCCACAGCATTGCAAGTGGGCATTTGCGTGTTGTTTTCAGCACCATTTTCTGTGTATGTTCCGGGACCTGTGCCCCTCTCCTCATCCCTGCGCTGTCATATGTACTTTGCGTTCCGGCACTTTTTGATTTACAAATTAAGCACCGGCTGCCGATGATTGTAAACTTCTTCTTCTTCTTTTTTTTTTTTTTTTTTTTAAACCTGTCCTGTTCAGCTGTTTGACACGAAGAATAGAAGTCTAAGTGTCCGGTTGGTCTGAAATTTTTTTATGTTTCACATTGGAGTATGAAATACTCCCATTGTGATCATTCAACATACCTCGTTTATTAAGACAAAGCAGTGAACAGGAAAGGGTTATGGGGGAACAGAAGAAAAGGAGAAAGAGAGACACTGAAGAAACACAAACAACAACAAGAAATACATTGAACGCCTACACTGACTATGAATATGTTGGTGCTATCGTCAGCTAGATGTATTTCCGGTTGAGACCATGTGGGGGGCCTGTTACCAGGGAAAGAAAGGAGGTTGGGTGTCTGTAAGATAAGTGATTGGGAGGGGTCTAGTGTACACAAATCAGCCCTGTGATCTAGAACCGAGTAATTGTGTGGCTCCCTTGTGAGAGTGAACCCGTTGGCAACCCACCCTATGCTGCCACATCGCCAATCCTGGGATCGAAACCCCCTACCCGAGCGCTCCCAATCACATCCAGCCATGCACGAGTCCCATCAAACATGCGATAGCCACGCAGACGAGTGGAGACGCCGCACGGGCGCCACCCAAGGGCCACGGCCCCCACCCAGCCAGCCCGAGGAGGGGAGCAGGAGAGGGGGACCCAGCGCATCCCATCCCTCCTCCCGCAGTCCAGCAAAGGGGCCATTGTCACCCCCCCAGGGATCCAGGGTGGTACCCCGGGTCACCCGTGCCCCCATCAACCGGTCTTCAGGGATGAGGAGAGGGGACGCACCGCCAAACCCCACCCCCAACCTCGTCCGCCCACCCAGTCTGCGAGCTACAGCCGCACGACACACCACGGGACCCCCAACGGCCCACCAAGCCCAGGGCAGGGCAGGGCCCCCCGCCGGAACGCAGGGCGGATGCCCAGGCAGAGAAGAGAGGCGAAGGCGGAAGCAGGAGAACGCCGAGGAGTCGCTATAAAAAACTTTTATCGCAATGTTTGATTTTGCCTCGGCTACCGGTGTTCGTTAATAAGGTCGCTGTCAGTGAGCTAAACCGCGCTAGGCATTAAGGGAAATGTAGTTTTGAACTGCTGCGCTTGGAAACATGCTGGTTGAATCGTGTGTCAATTTATTTCAGTTATTGTTTGCGTGCAATCTAGAACATTGAACGAGAATAACAATTGAGTGGGAATGACAATTGTCGCAATAGAAATTTATAAAAATGTTTAGTTGGCACATAGCCTACTGTGTGTATTGAATGGATTACATTTCCATGGGTCTGCATTATATTATTTCTTTTTTTAAATCATTATTTCACCTTTTTATTTTTGCGTTTATTGTTCGATTATTTTAATGAATAATAAAGCCTGTTGAGTAACCTCTAAGAATTTGAATTTGCGTCTTTGATTACATACTATATGGCTATATTTATATATTTTTTAAAATATATATAAACTGGGGTTTTTTTTCTATCCAGACGGAGGAGGCACACTTTAAATATATTAAAGTGATGTGGGCATCTTTGCGTGAACTTCGAGTAAAAATTCAGGTATCTCAAGGCCGGGCCAAGTGTCCCATTTTTTGGAAATCAAAATATGGTGACCCTAACTTACCTTTAGTCGAGTCTTGCAGCCGAATGTCCCGCGTGTCCCGCAACTGCACCTTCCTGGCGAACGTCATCTCAGTGCACTCCATTAAGCAGTCGCTGAACCGCGGCAGGGCGCTGGGGAGCGGTCTCAACTGCGTCTGGTTTCCCGAGCACTCGGCTGTGCACGAGGCCAGAAGAAGTGAGGAGAGTATGCAGAAAGACACCCACATGGCCAAATAGCCCGTCATTATTCTGTCCGCTATCAGTTCGTCAGGCTCGGGCCAGGTCTCGCCGTCCTCTCACAGGGTTCGTTGCCTCACTGGAGGATCAATACTTGGCTTAGCGCAATGCGGATGGTAATGGATTTACAGCAGAAACTCGCGGACAGCAGAATTATTGAGGATAGTGAAGTGCGCAACATGTTGCTCTCCCCTCAGGGAGTGCCTGCCTGTTATGTGGTTTCCTGGATAATGGCGCCAAAACTCATTCCTCGCCTATTTTCCTTCCCCCTGTGGTTAGAGCACTCAAACTCTCCGACAGGCACGATATCCTGAAAGTCTGGCACAAACTTATATCAACAATTCTCAGCGGCCACACAGACAGAGAAAACGAGAAGCTGATTTTGATAGCCTTTATTATACATGAAATGGAAGCAAAGAATCATCAATTTAGAAAGAGTTACTTTGTACTCCTGAAATCCACACATTACAATTAGTGTTTTTTTTTAATCCACACATTATAATACATATATAATTTTTTAAAGTACTGCACTCAAGGGCGTAGGTTTGGTCTCAACATTGGTAGGGACGATATAACAGCATAACCTGCATGTATACTTTTTGCTGGGGACGTTACATTAATATGACCAAACAGATTATTGAACGGGGACTACATTTCTCACGAATATGAACCCAATATAATTGATAAGCTCAATGATTAATGCACAATAAATCTCTTTCATGTATATTGGTTCAGTCAAGGCCGGCCCAGCCTATACGCTGACTATGCAGCTGCTTAGGGCCCCTGACCACTAGGGGGCCCCCAATCTGGCAACCTCATTTTATATGTTAATAGAGCATCGTGAATAATGTGGCACGCAATGCCGTTTACTTATGCAAACATCAGTTTACTACAGTTTATTTGCTTTATTGCTTTATTTGACTTTTGTGAGTTTGATACTTGATTATAAGCTTTAAAAAAAAGTTCTTCCTTAACTTCTTCTTTTCCTCTTTTAGAAAAAGGTTTGGCGCCGTCTACTGTAAGTACTGACAATCATTTGGGGTGAGAAGTTTGAAGTGTACAGTGCAACAATCTACTGTAAGTACTGACAATCATTTGGGGTGAGAAGTTTGAAGTATACAGTGCAACAAAATCTGATTAATATACAAAATATGGAAGTATGGGTTGGATTGCATGTATGGGTTTCACAGTACACTGTGACGAAATGGTGGGCAAAAAATATGGGCCCCTTGGCATTATTTTGCTTAGGGCCCCCAAATGGCCTGGGCCCTGGTCCAGGTGATACAATGTTCAATTCAAACCTTTGTTTTCAAAAAACTATACTGAAGAAACATTTTGAAGTGCAGGTGCCTTTATTAAATAGAAAACGGTGAGGTCTCCAAGAATGGGTCAACTTCTGGGGGACACTGGCGCACCCATAGACTCAAACTAAAGTGTTGTGATATAAAAGTGATTTGGGAGAAAATTAATCAAAAAGAAATCTGAGATATCCAAGGACCGATCTACATCTGAGGCATCCTAGACTACTCCAAGACTCGGACCAAAATACTCTTGTGAAATTCTGATGTGTCATTTCATTTCATAGATTTTTTTTCATGTCAGTTCATGTTCATATTCATGTCAGTGTCCCTCTGAAGTGGACCCATTATTGGATAGCTCCCCATTTTTTTTTTAAATAAAAGAACTTGCACTCTGAAGCCACTGCACTGCATTACCGTAATGCACATAATACAAATAATGATCCAAATGAGAGATGCCTATCTTGACTTTGTTGTTCCTTGTTGAGGCTGGCCTGACCATAGTAGTTTTGCAGGTTAGCAAGTTCATAGTTCACTAATTAATGGTAGAATGCATTCTATCCTTACAACATATGCGAAGACAATTTTAATGAGTTATATTCCTGAACTCAATAAATCAAGCAACTACGCTTGCCTAAAAGTTTGTGGGGACAATTTCAGCAGCCTGAAAAGTTGGTAGTGTTATGTCCCTACCGTCCCTGTGCAAATCTACGCCCTTGACTGTACTCGTGAGGTAACTGTAAATAAACGTGAAAAGAGAACTACAATCAATGATACTCAGTTTAGCACTAATTTCATAAGAATAAGAGAACTACAACAATTATATGTTATATGGTTATGTCCAGTAAGAAGCATGCATCTCAATTTTTCTAAATCCAACGTGTAAAATTTTACAATTGTCATACACTGCATCATGATGTATTAAATGACTCAAAATGTAAAATTAAAATTCACCATCTCCTAGTGGTCGTATTTAATGGAAAGGTTTTCAACTAATTGCCACAGACATCCCATTCATTTAAAAAAGGGGCACAGGCAACCACGCCCAGTCGTCTGCACAGTCAATGACAGCCAATGAATTCAGTGCCAATTGCACACACTTCAAAATTAGTAAAACCTCAAAGATTTACTGAGATTTTAGTGAGTCTACTCATAATAGGCATTGTTAAGTGGTGACTGATTTTAAGCAAAAGTGGCTGGCAGTGCGACTGATTCGAATAAGTGTTCTGGAATTTTTTTTTTAAGGAAAATCCATACTTTCCATTGGACAGCGCTAATGCTTAAAAAGCACACACAGTGTTTATAGTGAAGTATATTTATACGTATGTAATAATTAATACAGCTCCCCTTCAGGTTTGCATATAAAAACAACACATTTGCTTCTGTATGTAAATTGTTAAGCATTTACTTGAACTAACTGGAAAAAACGTCCTTCTCCCTAATAGGAGAGACTTTTCTGCAGAGACGAGAAGAGCATTTGGCACAGGGAAGTTTGCGCATTTTTGGAGGGAACACTCAGTACCCTGCATTAAATAAATGCGCCCCAACACTCGGGAGATTTGTCTTAAAGCAGGTGGCGATAAATCCCCAGCGTGTCAAGTACACAACATCATGTGGTCATTTCCCGAAAAAGACAATGCTTGGAATTTTGGAAACACAAATTTGATGTCATGGTGCTTGTTGAAACAGGAATGCAAACCTTTGACGAACCTTTTCACTGATCCAACGCTCCGTGTTGAAAGCTCCCAATGAGCGTAGATAAATACATGAAAGCGGCAGCATTTGTGAGTGTTTTGAGCTCCCCTTCAAAAATCCAATTTACGATGTGATCAGGTTTTAGTCTGGTTATATTATGAGGTGGAATAGGAAGAGTAAAAATCTAATGGAAGCTGCATGTTTAGTGGGAAAGCTCTTCAATTTAATGGAAGTACATGAAGTTATTATGGAGTTTTCAAATTTAGGAGCTGTGGTGCACTACAGTTTACAAACTTTAGTCCTAGCGAGGCTGTGGGGCAGCTGGGCAGCTGCAGCGGCGGGTCAGCTGCAAGGAGGTGATGACCACGGTGTTGGATTCGTCAATGTACATGACGGGCACCACTTCATGGGCAGTGGACTGGCAACATGGTGTCTGGACCTGCAGGATCAGTAACACACCACTGGGTTATAAATGCTGGAATATTCCAAACAGCACTGAAAATAAAAAATATTGTCAATAGCTTTTGCTCTACAATGAATATAAAAAGTCTACACACCCCTGTTCAAATACAAGGCTTTTCAGAGGTATAAAAACTTTTGATAAATCAAAACTTTTTTCACCAAAAAGTGAAGTGCAGTCCGTAATGCTCATTTAGATGAGATAGAAAGCAAAAACAGACAAGGTATTGTTTTTTTGCGCTTGAGGCCTCCTATGTTTTTTTGCATGTGCCTATGTGACTTTTCGTCCCACATGTGAGTTGTCTACGTGTGCCCTAGAATTGGATGGCCACCTGCGACTCTCATGAATGTAATATTGGAAAAACTCCCCCCCAAAAAATTGTAATATGACATTCCCTAAAATAAAGGTTAAAGAATGATGAAAGATTTGCCTTTGGCGAGGTAATTTTGCCGCCACAATACATTCATTTGAAGTTGGGAAGCGCCAGGACTTGCAGAGCACCAACATTTAAGTTGGCAACACCACGGCTTATCTATTGGCAGCTGCTTGTACTTTCAAAACACTATGGGGTGGGTTATGAGAGCGAGAAAAAAAAGTCAGTCAAGAGGCAAACAAACCTGGGAGTCATCGTGCTTTGGGGCGTTGGGCTGCTGGGTTCTGCAGGATGTATGGTGGCCGCAGGGGGCACAGTGCACCAAGGTGAGGCGCTCCGGGTAGATCATCCAGCTGTCCCAGCCCAGATCTGACAAACAGAATAGAATGTAAAAAATAAGATTTTGCCACGTTTGCTTTAATTCATTGACCATTGTGCTAGTGCTTCTAGTGTGTGTGCCTTGTCCACATGGGGGCAAGTATAGTACACACATGACCTCACATGAAGAAGCCTTTTACAAGTGACTCAGTGAACTATTTTTTTTTCTTTTTTTTTTTTTCGTTTTTCTTAAAGGATAACAAATACAGTATATGGCATGGGCGTAGGTTTGGTCTCAACATTGGTAGGGACAATATAACAGCATAACCTGCATCCACACTTTTATGCTGGGGACTGGATATTAAAAAGACGAAACAGATTGGGTGAAGGGGAGTCAGAGCTGAATTTCTCACAAATATGAAAGTAATTCATAGGGCTGTCAAAATTATCGCGTTAACGGGCGGTAATTAATTTTTTAAATTAATCACCTTAAAATATTTGACGCATTTAACGCACATGCCCGCTGAAACAGATTAAAATGACAGCAAAGTATCATTACCACTTGTTACTTGTGTTTTATTGTGTTTTGTCGCCCTCTGCTGGCGCTTGGGTGCGACTGATTTTATGGGTTTTAGCACCATAATTATTATTGACATCAACAATGGCGAGCTACTAGTTTATTTTATGCTTGAAAATTTTACAAACTTTATTAAAACGAAAACATAAAGAGGGGTTTTAACATAAAATGTCTATAACTTGTACTAACATTTATCTTTTAAGAACTACAAGTCTTTCTATCCATGGATCGCTTTCACAGAATGTTAATAATGTTAATGCCATCTTGTTGATTTATTGTTGTAATAAAGAAATACAGTACTTATGTACAGTATGTTGAATGTATATATCCGTCTTGTGTCTTATCTTTCCATTCCAACAATAATTTACAGATATTTATGGCAAATTTTATAGACGGTTTGAATTGCGATTAATTACGATTAATTAATTTTTAAGCTGTGATTAACTCGATGAAAAATTGTAATCGTTTGACAGCCCTAGTAATTAATTAACAGGCTAAATGTTCAATGCGAAATAAATCTGTATTGACTTGTACTAACTTTCATGTGTACTGGTTCAGGTGATTCACAGTTCGATTCAAACCTTTGTTATCAAAACCTACTAAATAAAACTTGAAAACTTCAAGAATAAATGTCTGGATTTTATTAGCAAATGTAAATTGCAATATTTGAACTTAATTACATTACCATACAAAATAAATACTTACTTGTTAATAATTTCTGAACTATCCAGAAATGCGAAAAATAAACATTTGTCTTAAGACCACTCAACAATGTCTAAATAAATAAATATAACTGAAAAAAACTTTTATAATAAAAATGGAGCCTTCCTTCAGGTAAAACACTTCTGTTTTTGTTCACAAGCACAGCTAAATGCAGCAAAAAAAAAAGAAAACTTTTTAACTCGACGATTAATGTATGATTATCTGAAAAAAAAAAAAAATGTCTGCATAGGTTGCAAACATAAGCGGAGTTTACGGGGGCCAGCCCCCCCCCCCCCGGTGGCCGAAAAGTGTCATTGCATGCAATTGACTTTCCTATATATATATATATAAAAGTTGTAAAGCATTAAAGCAAACAACAAAAATGAATGAAATGAACAAAAAAAGTTATTTTTATAATGGGTCAAAATTATTTTTTGAACAGTTCATGTGAATAGCACCTTAGACGGTCATTTGCTTTGCATATTATTAATATATATTATATATATATATATATATATTATATAAAAAAAGAGGGGAGGGCAATTTTATTTTTCAAATCATTTTTTTCTTAATTTGAAAATATTTTTTTTTGATTGAAGCAACTTTTTGGGGGATTGAATGATTTAGACACAAATATCCTACCCATAATATTAATAACAAATAATAATGATAATAATAATAACATTTTTAAATAAAAAAATTAGTCTTGTAATGCAAATATTTGAGTCTCAAATATTTTTTCGCATTCAAAAACTTTTTTT